>NW_004524580.1:28741669-28743654 GCF_000260255.1 Octodon degus | reverse complement strand
AAAAAAAAAAAAAAGAAAAACAACTTTGTTTCTGCTTGTTTGGTGATAGCATATAGAAACAATTGATTTAAAAAAAAATTTTTTTTTCCTTTTTTTGGTGGAACTGGGGATTGAACTCAGGCCCTTGCTCTTGCTAGGCAAGCACTTATTCTACTGAGCTATCTCCCCAGCCCTTTATCTTTTTCTGAAACAAGGTTTCACTGTGTATTTCCAGCTGGCTTTGAACTCACTTTGTAGCCCAGGCTGTCCTTGAACTCAAGGCAGTCCTTCTGTAGCCTCCCAAGGTGCTGGGGCTACAGGTGTGTGTCACCATGTCTGACTTGATTTATTTTTATTAAAACTTCTAATTGAGTGAAATTTACATAAAAAGTGGAATTAATAGATTTTTAGGGGGCTGGAGAGATAGCTCAGTAGAATAAGTACTTGCCTGGCAAGCACAGGGTCCTGATTTCAATCCCTGGTACTGCGGGGAAAAAAAAAGATTTTTAAATTAAGCATTTCAGTAGCTCAGTGTTGGAGACCTGGCTATGTAAGGGTTAAGTTGCTGACCACAGAACTTTCTGACTGTGTTGGCCTGTGAGGGCCTGTGAGGCTTCAGCTTAGGACATTTGGCCCTCACTCCTGTTCCAGGCCAGTAACTGCCAAGCTTAGAGATAAGACAGTTCACTTAATTAGCAAGATTTGCTGTCAACAATGTCCTTGTTCTATCTTGTCAAGGCCTGTTCTTTTATTTGGGCTTTTGACTCCTGTGTGCCTCTACTTCCTGCACCCCCTTGAATTGTTGGACCCAATAAATATAGATACTCCAGAGAACTCTTTCTTAGCTGCAAGGATTTTGACCTTCCTGGACTTCCTGCAAACCAGATTTGTATTTTTATTTAATCTCTTTCTGTATGCTTGTCTATAAAATCGAGAGCTTGGCTGGCCTCCAACAGGTCAGTATTAGAGCACTTATCTACTATGCTAAAAGCCTTGGGTTCAATCCCTGACAATGCCTACCACTCAAAACTCACATCTTTTTATCTTAGAATAATTTTTTTTAATAATTTCAGACTTATAGAAAAGTTATAAAATTAGTACAGGAGTTTCTCATATATAACACATTCAGTCTCTGCTATTATTATTATTTTTGTTATTATTATTATTGACAGGATCTTGCTATGTGTAGTCCAGGCAGGCCCTGAACTATGTAACTCAGGCTGGCTTATTGCTGTGATTCTCCTGCCTCAGCCTTCCAGGTGCTGGGATTGCAGTTTGTGGTATTATTAACATCTTAAATTGTGTGGTACATTTGTCCTACAACACATTGATAAGTTCTTATATTATTGTCTATACTGTCAAATTTTCTTACTTTTTTTTTTTTTTAAAGATCTTTTGCCCCTTTAAGTTCAAGGGACTTAGTCAATATACTATTTTATATTTAGTCATTATATCTTTTTTAAAAATTTATTTATTTATTACATTTATTTAGTGTGGGGGGGCAGCTCAGCCCACCAGGGGGCGGGGCTGGCTGGCACGTGGTGCTGGGGGATCGATCCGCGGTCTCTGTGCTTTGCTAAGCTTGTTCCAAGTAGGTGCTTTAGACCACTGAGCCATCTCTCCAGCCCTTAGTCATTATATCTTTAAGTTTCTCGTGACGATGGCAGTTTCTCCAACTTTCCTTGTTTCTGATGACTGTGAGATTTTTGAGAAGCTTTGTGAAATACTTCTCAGTTGGGATTTAGCTACTATTTTTCTTATGATTGAATTATGGTTTATGGTTTTGGCCAGAAGACCACAGAAATTGAGTGCTATTTCTATAAACGCTGGCTTTCTAGGTTGCTCAGACTGGCCTCACATTTCTGGGCTCAAATGCTCCTTAGACCTTACTGTCCAGAATAGCTATGGGTATGAGCAAGCACGGCCATGCCTAGCTAGTGTGCTTGAGTTCTCTCTCTCTCTCTCTCTCTCTCTCTCTCTCTCTCTCTCTCTCTCTCTCTCTCTCT
>NW_004524580.1:28738709-28741569 GCF_000260255.1 Octodon degus | reverse complement strand
TCTCTCTCTCTCTCTCTCTCTCTCTCTTTCTCTCTTTCTTTTTGTGGCCAGCTCACCCTGCCCTGGGGGCAGGGCTGGCCGGGGGCAGAGTGCCTGGGATGGAAGCTGGAAGCAGGTCCCTGCGCGCTGGCCTAAACTTACCTGTTTGCCTAAGCAGGCGCTTTAGACTGCTGAGCTATCTCACCAGCCCTGAAGTGTTTTTTTTCCATCATATTGTATCATATTATAATGTAACATGTATCATATTATATCATATCATATGGGTATGTATTGTCAACATGTCTTATCATTGTTGATATTAACCTTGGTTACTTAGCCTATGTAGTGTTTGTTCGGTTTTCTACTGCAAACTTACTCTTTTTCCTACTTTGTTACTAGACACTCTGTAAGCAAATAGTATGTGCAGGCTACACTAAAGGAGTACATAAAGAGTTGTGTTCTACTTCCCTAAGGTTAAAATATCTAAACTATTTCAGCTTTTTTAGATAGGAGGTTTGCCTAGTTCCTCCCAGTTTCTTATTTCTTTCTTTTCTTTTCTTTTTTTTTTTTTTTTTTTTTGCTCCGAATGCCTTAAGGGCAGGTTTGGCTGGCTTGAGTTGTGGGGATCAAACCACAGCCTGAGCCTGACTGCTTTGTTGAACCAGCCACTTAAAGAACTGAGCTAGTGGGGCTGGTGAGATGGCTCAGTGGTCTAAAGCACCTACTTAGAACAAGCTAAGCTCAAGCAAAGCACAGAGACCTCGGTTCAATCCCCCAGCACCACATGCTGGTCCGCCTGCCCCCTTTTGGGCTGAGCTGGCCACACACTAAATAAATAAGTAAATAAATAAATAAATATTTAAAAAAAAAAAGAACTGAGCTAGTTTACACACCTACAATATTCAAATAAGGGAACTTAACAAAAAAGGGGATACAGTTGAATGTTCATTTTGTATCTGTGTATTCAAAGTGGTTAGGATAGATATATAGTTACAGTCTCTTAACGAATAGAGGGATTTGTTGTAGTGGTGTTTGTAAATAGGATATCATATCCACATCTTCTACAGCAGTTAACCACTAGGAAGAATGTATGCAATGTGTTAATTATTGAAACTGTCCTACCAAATTGGTTTGAAACTGTCTCATTGCTATTTGTTTCTCAATAAAATTATGGAAAAAAAATAACTGAGCTAATGGGCAGGCCCCCCCAGTATCTTATTTCTTTGGTTTTTTTTTTTTTTGGCAGTGCCGGGGATTGAACTCAGGCCCTTGAGCTTGCCTGGCAAGCAGTTATTCTACTGAGCCATCTCCCCAGCACCCCCCTTATTTCTTTGGTTGGTTAAATATAGACCCTTTTATATTTGGCTTAAAATATTTTTAATTATCCTGTACTATTCTACAGTTTTGTCACTCCTGTTCTAGCTGTGGTTGTTGTCCTCTTGACTGAATTTTTTTTTTATACATTAGCCCTGTATCCTGCAACTTGTTTAAGCTTAGATTCTGTATGATTTTCTATGTAGGTTATTGTGCCTGGGGAAAAGAATGAACAGCTTTTCTTTCTTTCCAAACTGAATGCTCTTTATTTTTCTTGCTTTATTGTGTTGTCTAGAGCCACCAATGTGTTGTTGGTAAAAGTGATGAGCAGACAGCCTTGTCTTGTTCCTGTTGGGGGAATATATTTGTCTTTACAGCATGGTTTTAGCTCTCAAGTATTCTGGAGAAATCTTGTATATCTTAGGGGATGTTCTCCCTTGTTCCTTTTGGCTGAGAGTTAGTTTTTCCATTAGTGGGCATTGAATTTTTTTTTTGGTCACATGTCTTTTATCTCTCTATTGAGATTATCATATGATTTCTTTCTTTCTTTTTTTTTGTGCTGGGAATTGAACTCAGGACCTTGCATTTGCCAGGTCAGTGCTTATGCCATTGAGCTCTCTCCCCAGTGCTAATTTTTTTTTTTTTTTTTTTTTTTTTTGAGCAGAACTGGGAATTGAACTCAGGATTGCACTTCCAAGGCAAGCCCTTACACTACTGAGCCATCTCCCCGGCCCCCTTGATTTTTTCTTTTTAAAAATTTATTTTTTATATTTAGAACTTTATACTGGAACATACGATTTTTCTTTTAACGTGGTGAATTATAGCAGTATTTTTTATTTATTTATTTATTTATTTATTTGAGACAGGGTCTTTGTTTGTAGTTCAGACTGGTTTAAACTCAGTATGCAGGGCTGGAGAGATGGCTCAGTGGTCTAAAGCACCTACTTGGAACAAGCTTAGCAAAGCACAGAGACCGCGGTTCAATCCCCCAGCACCACATGCCAGCCAGCCCCGCCCCCTGGTGGGCTGAGCTGGCCACACACATACACACACACACACACAATAAATGTTAAAATAAAAAAAAAAAGAACTTTAAAAAATAAATAAACTCAGTTTGCAACCCAAGTGGTCCTTGAACTCCTGTCGATCCTCCTGCCTCAGCTTCCTGTGTACCATTGTGTGGGCATTAGTTGATTTTTGAATGTTAAACCAACTTTCATTATTTAGTCATAATGTATTATATACAGTTGGGCCATATCTCAAATTGAACATGTTTTAAAAAACTGCATTTGTATTGAACATCTACAGATTTTTTGTCATTATTCCCTAAACAGTATAGTGTAACAACTATGTACATAGCATTTATGTTGTTTTCTGGGTTTAAGGACTCTAGAGATGATTTAATTTATATAAGAGGGTATGCAGGAAGATACTTGTAGGTTGTATGCAAATACTGTGCTGTTTTATATTCTTTTTTTAAAATTTTATTTATTTATTTGTGTGTGTGTGTGTGTGTGTGTGTGGCCAGCTCAGCCCACCAGGGGGCGGGGCTGGCTGGCATGTGGTG
>NW_004524580.1:28735486-28736311 GCF_000260255.1 Octodon degus | reverse complement strand
AAGGGCTTCACTTAGTTGAAACAGTCAGAATTTTTTAAATTTTACATGCCTCTAAAAAGGAAAGTACAAAGAGGTGGAAAAATTGGAGTAAAATCAAAGCAAGGGAACTGAAACAGAGCAGGCCTGACATTCCCTCTAGCATGTAGAGGGGGATCAGAACCAGTCCGTCCCAGTGAAACCTGTCCTCCAAGTCTTTAAGAACGGTTGCCGACCTAATGTCATTTAACTGGCAAAAGGAGTCCCGTTTTTCACATACAGGCATGTATATTTCTAAGTCCAAGCTGGCTAAAAGTCCCATTTTACAGAAGTTTACATGAAGTATGCTAGGAGGTTTACTAACTTTACTCTCTCTAGCACTATTGTCTAAAGTCAAGCAAGGAATTTCAATACATTTAGCATCTAGTTTAAATGCAACATGTATAAGTAGAAGATAGTTATAAAATGTCCTTTTAGAGAAATATCATAACCTTGTAACATTTCCATGTTTTAACTTAGATTTACCAACAAGATTTTGACCAACATTTTAACAAAACCATGTAAAAGACAAGGCATAAGCAATTGCAGGCAATTTTAACAGAACTATATGAAACAGAACTGTATCTGTATGAGGCAAAGCATGAACAATTATGAGCAATGGGCAAAGACATATTAACATTTGAAGCATAAAAATTTGTTACCTAAGCAAGTCTCAATCCAGAATTTATGAAAGAAAAGCAAACTCATACCTCCGTCCAATGATCTCGGTGGATGACCTCCAAATAATATAGGGACGTGAAATTCCCAACCTGGCCTGAATGAGTTCGTGTTCTCTAAAACCGAAGAATG
>NW_004524580.1:28727305-28735386 GCF_000260255.1 Octodon degus | reverse complement strand
GGCATGTGGTGCTGGGGGATTGAACCCTGGTCCCTGTGCTTTGCTAAGCTTGTTCTAAGTAGGTGCTTTAGACCACTGAGCCATCTCACCAGCCCTGTTTTATTTTCTTGGTGGGAGTCAAGGAACCAATCCCTTAACTCCAGCAGAGCTTCGCTTATGATGTCAGTTCAGCAGGGTATGATCACTACTTAAAAAGAATAAAGAGTATGTTATTAAACCATTGCTGTATTAAACTATTGCTTAGTGAAATTTTTTGGGATTTTTGTGTGTATGAGTGTGTGTTGAGTGTATGTTTAGACTGGCTTGCACTCACATTACTAAATTGTATTTTTAAAAAAATCTTATTTCATGTTCAAGGTTTTGAAGGCCTTTTCTTTTGTATTCGGACTCGAACTCAGGACCTTGTGTTTGCCAGGCGGGCTCTATGCTGCTGAGCTACATTCCTGGCCCCTAACTTTTTTTTTTTTTTTTTTTTTTGAGGAGCTGGGGATTGAACTCAGGCCCTTGCACTTGCCAGGCAAGTGCTTATTCTACTGAGCTATCTCCCAGGCCCCCAAAATTCACTTTTCAGCCAGCAAATAGTGAGGTGTAAAGTAGGGCAGGAAAGCAGTTAACCCTGAAAGCAGGAGAATGGCAGACTAAAAGAACACACAGTAAAGGTGGAAGGAAAAACAAATGAGGAACTGGAGATTTCCATAGAAAAGCCCCATCTGTTTTCCAGGTTTTTGTCTGTCCCCCCCCCCCAGTACTAGTGATACAGGATGTATAAGAACTCCAAATAATCAAATAAAGTAAGGACAGTATACCTCCCAACCTGTCATTGCCTGATATACTGAGTTTGTGTTTTCTAGAATTGAAGAATGTATTATAGAAACAACAGAGATTAAGAGTGGAAAGTATTTATTGAGAGAAAGATAGCTCCTAAGAGGAAGAGAAAGGGTCCCGAGTGGGTGTTCTGGGGACTCCACTGCTCAAGGGAGTTTTATACAGCAAAACCACGTGGAGAGGCAGGTTCAAAGTGGGATCAAACTATAGTTAATAAAATTACAGGTATAGTCAGTTAGTTAATCTTGATCAAATGGAAAATCACAAAGTGAACAGGAGGTGAACCATAACTGGTCAGCCGTTAAGATTGAAGTAATACTAATTAAAATCTGGATCAAGTGGGAAAGCAAGGCTCAGCAAGCATACCAGGAACCAACACAGACTTTCCTGAAAAGAGTGGACTAAGAAAGTTGTGGTCTTCCCCAGGTGATTGGTTCCTAGTTAGAATGCCATTCACTGTTCATCCCTAGGGGAAGTATGTGGACATAGTCATTTTCTTTGTCCTGAAACCTGACCTTTGGGGAATGTGCCTCCAGCCACAGTTGTAAACATTCTTATCTTCTTCTGGCCCTGTCTATAATATTTCTAAATAATTTAGTTATCTGTAATAGTAGAAGTTGAACCCCAGGGCTTTCTAGCTAAGCTTGGTTCCCAGCCCTTTTTTTTTTTTTTTTTTTTTATTTTTTACTTTGAGACAGGGTCTAGGCTCAAACTTGATCCTCCTGCTTCATTTTCCTGAGTTTCTGGGGTTACAGCCGTGTACCACCTGGCTTCAATTCTTAGTTTTGTTTGGAGGGACTATTATGTCTGCATAATGAAGTCTATGAACAGGATGTAATTAATTGGAGATTATTAACTTAATGTTCCTTAGCCAAAGAGTTTGGCAGTCTGTCAGATTTTGGGATGTCTTTTGCAAATCAGCCTCTTTTATGTAACTTTAAAATATGGTACATTCCACATCTAGGAATGTTTTTTTAAATCCCACTAAGCAGAGCTGTTGAATTAAGTTATTTATGTAAAGATACTGGTTATTACTGTCTCTTCATATGTAATGAGAGTTTAATCTTTGTAGGTCTATTGTGGTCTTGATACTAGCTTGTGACTTCAAACATACTAGTTTATTTTAAGAGTTTGAGTTGAGTTCTGTTGAGGAGAATGAAAAGCAATGGAGAAGAGTCTTCTGGTGCCTTTTAATTCTAAAATATTGTAGTTGTGGATTTCTTTCTCTGTCTTACTGTTATAGCACTGAGCTGCAGTGTGGAGAAGTAGAGGGAACCAAGCTTTGTTAGTCAGGCAGCTGGGGAGTTAGGCACTCCAAGCCCTGAGCCTGAGTCTAGGGTAGGAGAGATGCAGTGTAGAGCGCAGAACAAAGGCAGCTACTTGGAGGTGACAGGTTGACAACTTTGAACATCTGCAGGCTGGGAGTCAGGTAACAAGGGACTGTGAATCAGCTGGTTCAAAAGGGACAAGGTACAGAAACTGTTGCAATCTTGCGGTTAAAATCAAAGTAAGAACATAGCATCATCTGATGGGTGGAGTTCTGGACTGAGCCCTTGGGGAGCTTCCCAGCGTGGTTTCTTTTTCTGTCTTAATACTGCATTATTACTTTGTGAGATGGATGATGAGTAGTATGTTAATATCAGATTTCTGGAGGAAATGATAGAGGGCAAATGCTAGATGTCAGCTATGCCAAGTTCATGTTCTCCAAGTCAGAGTGAATTCTAAGGAACAACAGAGATTAGGAAAATTTATTGGGGAAAAGCCATGAGGAATAGGAATAGGGGAATGGGGAATAGGAATAGCTCCTGAGAAACAGGAGGGGTCCCAAATGGGTTGCCAATGAGCCCACCTCTCAAAGGCAATTTTAGAGAGCAACATTGTGAAGCAGGGACATCATGGGCCAAACTTATGATCAGCCAATAAGATGGCAAGTGTAGTCTCTTAGGTAATGTTGATCCAGCGGTAGCAAGGACACAGAGGTGACGTCATGTGTAGTTTTAGCCTTCCTCTTAGTGGATTTGGTCTTGGTAGGAGATGGTGGCCTAATCCTAAGGAGACACTGGGAAATCTCAAGCTTGTCTTTGTCCTTTAGGGTAGTGTGTGTCAATCTAGCCATTGTGTCTTAAATCTTCTTCAGATGTGCCACCTCACCTACAGTTTGTTTGTTTCTTTTGTGTTTAGTACAGGGTGAATGGGGTCTCATTACACAGATTGAATTTGTAGTGGTCCTTCTGTTTTCAGCTTCCCAAGTGCTGGGATTATAGGTGTGCACCACCACGCCCAGTCTCAGCTGTTGGCTCAGTGCATTGGGGGCAGGGCCGTAGGGTATGTCGGGGATTGAACCCAGTCCCTGCTTGTGTGCCTAAGCAGGAGCTTTGATCTGCTGAGCTATCTGGCTGGCCCCCATAGCTTCCATACATTGTCGTCCTCTGTGCTCCCTGAGGGCTGGTCCCTGCCTGTCTCCTACATTTCTGCCTAATTTAGCTGTGTGTGATAGAGCAAGAGCAAGCCACCTGCTGCCATTCTAATCTTCACATCAGTTAGACGAATGAAAGAAATTTGCTAAAAATGATAGGGTTGGGCTGGTGAGATGGCTCGGTGGTCTGAAGCACCTACTTAGAACAAGCTTAGCAGAGCACAGGGACCGCGGTTCAATCCCCCAGCACCACATGCCAGCCAGCCCCGCCCCCTGGTGGGCTGAGCTGGCCACATACACACACACACACACAAATAAAATAAATAAATTAAAAAAAATAAAAATGATAGGGTTGAAGGCGTGGCAGAGACACAGGCAGAAAGGAAAGCAGGAAGGAGGCTTTACTGTCTTGGAGGATGGGAGAGAATCGGGGAAGGGAAGGGATTCAGTGAGTCGAAACAGACAGGGGCTGAGGGGTTCTTTGAGTCAGAACAGAGGGGGGCTGAGAATCGGGGAAGGGAAGGGATTCAGTGAGTCAGAACAGACAGGGGCTGAGAGGTTCTTTGAGTCAGAACAGAGGGGGGCTGAGGGTTTCTGTGAGTTGGAACAGAGTGGGGCTGAGGTGTTTATGGACTTTTGCAGGAGTGCAGTTTGAGGGGGATGTTTAGATACACCTGAGGAGCCAATTATGGTCTCCCCTGGGGCAGCTGGAAAGGTGAAAGGAGATTGCCCCCAGGGCTGAGCTGGAGAAGAAGGGGAGGTGGTCCTGGGAAGATGGGCTGTTGTTTTAAAGGCTTCAGCCATATGAGATGGCCACCTTAATGATTCAGCAATTCATACTAGGGATAGGACCTATCAAAAAATACCCTAGGTGTGCACATTTCTTTTGTGATTTTTGACACTTCCCAGAGAAGTGTGACTCCTTAAAGTGTAGATTGCCTCCCAAGAGGTATTTGGTCACAGTAAGTTAAATAATGAAATTATAATTTGAAAGAGATGTGAGGTTAATAATAAGTTAATTAAATGAGCATTAAATAAGTTAAATAATTAAATTATAACTATTAAAAATAACTGGACATAATGACATAAGACTGTAATAGTCTTAAGACTCGGAGAGACTGAGGCAAGAGGATTGCTCAGCCTGGGAGTTTAGGGTCGTAGTGAGATCCTGTCTGAGAATTTTAAAAAGAGCTGGAATATCAAACTGGCTAAAGGCCCGGAGTTCGATCTCTAGCAGTAGGGGGAGAGTGGGGGGGTGGAGGAGGTGGAGGGTAGGGGTGTGTGGAGGGGGTTGGGGATCAAACCACTTGACTGGGGAGATAGCTCAGCAGACTAAGCTGGCAAGACCAAGGACCCAGGTTTGGGTGTGGTGGTGCATACCTATAATCCCAGCGCTGAGGAGGCTGAGGCAGGAGGAGCACTATAAGTCTGAGCTGGGTACCAAGACCCTGTATCAAATAAATAAATAAATAAATAAATAAATAAATAAATAAATAAATTTAAATAAATCAAATCACAACACTGACATAATTTGTTTTGGGGTGTATATAAAATCTTTTTCTCTATGGCAGTGGTGGTTAGCTTTTTCTGTGTCTAAGAACCTCTAAATTTCTGGCAAAATAACATGAACTTTGGATTGGGGCCGGGTTATGACACATTGGCACACCATCTGCCTGGCAAGTGCAAGGTCCTGAGTTCAATTCCCAATACAAAACAACAAAAGAACTGCACATTAATAGTCCCTACTATTTAAAACAAAAAGTTTCATAATTTAAATCTTGTATTAGAGTTCACAGTCTGCTAAATAAAAGCAATAACAAGATATTTCACAAACTCATGCAATGTAAGATTCATGAATTTAATTTCATAAAAAATTTGGTGCATATTCATTCTTTTTTTTAAATGTATTTGGTACAGTGTCTCATTATGCAGCTGGGACTCTTAGTGATCCTCCTGTTTTCAGGCTCCCCAGCGCTGGTATTATATGCATGTACCACCACGCCCAGGCTCAGTGGCCACTCAGGGCCCGGGAACGGGGCTGTGCAGCATGTGGTACTGAGGATCAGACCCTGGTCCCTGTGCTTGCCTAAGCAGGTGCTTAGTCCACTGAGCTATCTTGCCAGTCCTGCATATTCATTCTAACCTAAAAATGCTGTTTCACTTATGATCTGAATGACATTATGAGAAACTCAGTTCCAACATGAAAATAATCCTATCAATTTTTTTTAAAAAACATGTTTTAACAAAAAGTTTATGCTCTTGATCAAGAAGATCCATAGACTAACTCAGGGTGTTTATTAATAAAATAATTTATATTTTTATTAAACAATTATGCATTATTATAATTCCTGTAAAATCTAATTTTTTGCTATAGCATGAAATAAATTTAGAATAAGAGGGATGATTTTTGTTTCTTGCAATCAGATTTTATTGGTACATTTTAGATATACATAATAATCACATTTATCGTAGAGAATTTGTTCCTGTACATGATATATCTTGTTTTTTTCCCCTCATTCCTGTACCCTCCCTTCAACACCTCCTCTCCCCATTTACAAAAGCTGTGTTGGAATGATTGTTTCTCTCTCTCTCTCTCTCTCTCTCTCTCTCTCTCTCTCTCTCTCTCTCGCAGAGTTATTTATTGGAGTAAAGAAAACTTCTGTCCAAGAAAGGGACAGAAGGGGCCCCCAGTGGGTTGCCCTGATGGCTTCTAATTACAACTGTTATTTAAGAAAATATTTTCAAAAACAAGCAGTTCTTAAGTTTAGAAGAATGAGAGTAGGCATGTAACTATCACAACATGTATAATGATAAAAGCCAAAATGTTTTGGGGACAAAATGGATATTTCAAAAAAATGTATATTTGCTGATTAAGATTTTAAAATAATGTCTCTCTCAGGAGTCAGTTGTGTGAATGGAGAAACAAGTGTGGAGGAAGGTATGTAACCAGGTTAGAACAGTTTCTAAGATTGTGTACTGTCTCTTTAGCTCTGAGGTTCTATGATTCCCATATATTATATTTAACTTGCTGATGGTTTATTTCACAAATACGTTTCAAGTTGCTTTGGTGATAAAACAGCTGCCTAGACTCTTGTTTTATTTTTATTTATTTATTTATTTATTTATTTATGTGGGTGGGTGACCAGCTCAGCCCACCTGGGGGCGGGGCAGGCTGGCATGTGGTGCTGGGGGATTGAACTGCGGTCCCTGTGCTTTGCTAAGCTTGTTCTAAGTAGGTGATTTAGACCACTGAGCCATCTCACCAGCCCCTAGACCCTTGTTTTAATGTTACGCAAGTTTAGGTAAATTGTGAGTAAAACTTATTAGTGTGTAGTGTTAGACATGAAATGTATAGCTTCCAGCAGTAAGCCAGCACTCTGGGAAGTTGAGGTGGGAGAAGTGAACATATGCAAGCACATATACTCTCTCTCTCTCTCTCTCTCTCTCTCTCTCTTTCTCTCTCTCTCTCTCTCTCTCTCACACACACACACACACACACACACACACACACACACACGTTTCTTTTGAGACAAGGGCTCAGTAAGTTGCTACATTTCCTAGCCCAGGCTCCAACTTGAGCCTCAGCCATCCGCAGTGCTAAGATTGCAGGCCTGTGCCCCTAGGCCTGGCTTCATATTATTTAGCATGTACCTTAATATTATTAACAGCTAACATTGACTGACTTTAGTATTCAATATTAGGGACTATTCCCAGCATTTTATTTACATTTTCTACCTCAGTTAATCCTCAGAATTATTCTATAAGGCAGGAACTGTTACTATCCCCATTTTATAAGTAAGGAAATTGAGACTTACACTAAATATTAAGGAGCATTTTTCTTTTCATAGAGCTGGGATTTTGGATTTTGTTCCCCGAATCAATTAATACATCTTTAATTATACAGGCCTTGTTTTGTTCTATTTACTTAACAGTACTTGGTATATATTTTAGACTGTAGTAATTGTGTATTGATTGTAAAAAAATAAAATTCGTTCTTTTAATTAGCTTAGAAATTTTGTCACTTATTAGCTTATTTTAATATTGAAAAACAGTGAAGTTGCATGTGTTACATGTAAAGGCAATTTTGGATAAAATATGAGCATATTTTTATATGTTACATACTTTATGTTGTTAAAATATGGTACAGTAAACCAATAAAATGGATAAATTCATGTTTAAATGTATTTCCCTTAGTACTAATGCTGTAAGTACATGATATGTGTGTAGCTAGCTTGCTAGCTTCTTTCTTTGGGCAATAGTTGAGCTTGAGCTCAGGGACACTACTGATATAGGGATGTGAAATTCCCAACCTGGCCTGAATGAGTTCGTGTTCTCTAAAACCGAAGAATGAATTTTAGGAACAAGTGGAGGCTGAAGGTAAAACTTTATTGGAAAGGAAAGCTTCTGTCGGAGAGGGACAGAAGGGGGTCCCGAGCGGGTTGCCCAGGAAGCTGTCTCCTTCAGGTTATTTTTATAGGACAAAACCTTGTGGGGCTAAGGTAGAGACAAAGGGGTCCTGCTTAGGCAGATACAGGGTGGGACAAAACTATGGTCAACCAATGGGATTATAAGAAACATTGCCCAGGTAAAATTTATTAGGCCTAGGACAAAATGGGGTAACGAGTCACATAGCAAGTGGGCGACCTTATCTGGTGGCCTTCAGTCAATGATTCTTCCTGACTAATGAGCAATCCTGGATGCCAACTTTAGGGAGGTCAGTATTTGTTTGATCTTTAGGTCTGGCTTACACCAGGAGCATCTCCCCAGTAAGGTGTCTGGTCTTTGTCATCCCCTTTGAGGGCCTGTCCTTGTCTAACTACCTACAATATTTCTATCTAAC
>NW_004524580.1:28726391-28727205 GCF_000260255.1 Octodon degus | reverse complement strand
CCCCCCCCCCCCCCGTACTGGGGATTGAACTGAGGAGCCTGTGCTTGCCACGCTTATTCTACTGATCTATCTCCTTGGCGCACAATTTTAAGGTTGTTTTGAGGTTTCAAGAGCGTATATGAAAATATGCTGAAGTCCCTTTGCAATTTATTATCATTGTTATTAGTTGTGGCATTAGGCAAAAAAAAAAAAGAAAAGAAAAGAAAAGAAAAAGAAAATATTTAATATACTTTTGTTCATTTCAGGTGTTCATCATCTCTGCTCATTCTGAGGTGGGGGAACAGTTAGGGCTCAGCCTAGTGGCTTTTCCTGAGGATCAGATACAGTGGTAATATGGGCATGCGCCACTACGCAGGGACTCCTTGGAAAAGGTCACTCAGCTATGTGTTCACTGCTGTTGTTGCCATTTTTTTTTTTTAAGCTGAAGTGTTCATTTTTAAGTCATCATAGAGAATCTTAAGTAGAACTTGAGCTGTCTTCACTATTACTTTTTTTATAATGGGTCTCACTCTGCAACATGGACTTGTGGTGATCTTGTTTTTAGCTTCTCTAGGGCTGGGATTATAGGTGTGAGTCACCACCCTCAGTCTTGGTGGCTCAGCATACCCAGGGAATGGGGACCACGCTGGCACTGTATGTGCTGCTAGGGAACCCCAGTCCCTGCACTTGCCTAAGCAGGGGCTTTTTGCGCTGAGCTATCTTGCCAGCCTTCATGTGACTTTTGATTAAGCATTTTATGCTTGCAGTACCTTAACTCCTATCGGAAGGATAAATGATGCTTTTACATCCTTTTATTTTTATTTTATTATATTTA
>NW_004524580.1:28721976-28726291 GCF_000260255.1 Octodon degus | reverse complement strand
TTTATTAGGCCTAGGACAAAATGGGGTAACGAGTCACATAGCAAGTGGGCGACCTTATCTGGTGGCCTTCAGTCAATGATTCTTCCTGACTAATGAGCAATCCTGGATGCCAACTTTAGGGAGGTCAGTATTTGTTTGATCTTTAGGTCTGGCTTACACCAGGAGCATCTCCCCAGTAAGGTGTCTGGTCTTTGTCATCCCCTTTGAGGGCCTGTCCTTGTCTAACTACCTACAATATTTCTATCTAACCCAGGCTGCTTGCAACACTACCACTGAGTTATATCCCCAGTCCTGTTTATTTTGAGTGAAGATCTTGCAGAGTTGTCTAGGCTGCCCTTGAATTTGCTATTCTCTTGCTCTTGTCTTAGCCTCTTGAATGGCTGGGATTATTGGTGTGTGCCCCTGCTCCTGGCTCAAAATATACCTCTAAAAACATCTTTGGATGACATAATACTGTACATAGTAATGAAACATTAACTCTTTGTTCTGAATTTTCAAAATAAAAATACATGGTGGGACTGGGGCTGGGGTGCTAGCTTAGTGGTAGAGCACTTGCCTAGCATGTTTGGAGCCAAGGTTCTATCTTCAGCACTGCAAAACAAAACAGAACAAACATAGTAAGAGTTCTTGCCATTTTATCTTTATCTTGTGATAAGATCTTGTTCTGTGTAGTTGTTAGGACCAACGGATTCAGGCCAGTCGCCTATGTCTTTTAACATCATTTTGACTTCTTGTTGGCATACCTACTTTAATTTCATATAGATTTTATTTTTCCATTCTTCTCTTCCCATCATGCCTACCAAATAAGTATTTGCAAGTTTAGAATAGATTTCTTGCCATTTTACTCTAAGCTCAGCTTTAAATACTTCTGTACCTTTTTGGATCTTTAGTGATTCTTAAATGAGATCAAATCATTTGATGTCAGATTATAATTTGTTCTCTTGAGAATCAAGCCCAGCACTGAAATGCTTCCCAGTTACAATATTTAGCAGAGTAAATACCATTATCTGAGGACTTCACATGGACACAGTGGAGCCTTGTGTAGGTGGGCCTGTTGGAGAGAAGTTGGGGCTTTGGGAGGAGTGACTCCTTGCCAGGGAGACATGGCTGGTGTCTTCTCTTTGCTTCCTGGCTGCTGTGGGCGGAGCACTTTTCCTTTATTGTATTCTCTCTGCCGTGTTGTACTGCTTTGCTCCAGGGCAAAAGGCAGCAAGGCCAAGTGACTGGGGACTAAAACCTCTGAAACTGAGCTAAAATAAGCCTCTTCTTCGTAGTGATTTTTCAGGTATTTTGACACAGCAATGGGAAGCTAACACATACTGGATCATAACTAAAGGGATTTATTCCTTTTGCTTTTCCCTTTTTCCCTTGTGTATCATTGAGATGAGAAATCTTTATATACCAGGGAAGGTGTTGCTCGATTTGTCCACTAACTTTGCCCCTTTCTCTCGCATCTATTTTACCCTGGCCATGTCTGAGGAGGGCTTGCGCTTAGGAATTATGTAGTCTGCCTCTGTCAGACCTGTTAGCTGTTCTTCCTTCTTTCCTTTCTCTTAAGTATGGTTAAGTATTGTGAAATGGCTCATGGTTAGGGTCATGTTTCTGTGTGCTTCACTTTTGGTTATTTCCCTTCTCGTTTTATTTTTACACATGCAGTGTTAATATACTTTCATGAGTAAAAGATGTGTTTGTTACTGTTTTGCATCTCCTGCCACTATCCTCTTTCTGTCCCCCTCCTTAGGTAGTGATTGTCTTCTAGATTGTTTCTTTCTGTAATGATAAGCAGGGCCTCAAGCTTGCCAAGCAAGCACTGTGCTACTGAGCTATATTCTCAGCTCCTACTGTCTTCTTTTTTATGTAATTTTATTGAGAAACAAATAGCAATGAGATAGTTTCAAAACCGATTAGTAGTACAGTTTCAATACTTAATATATTGCATGTGTTATCTTAGTGGTTATTCATTGTACAAGATACAGACTTGATATCCTGTCCACAAACACTATTAGAAATCTTTCTATTCATTGAATTAAGAGAATGTAGCTATATGTTTATCCTATTTTGAATCTACAGATACAAAATAGTTCATTTTTATCCCCTTTTTCTGTTTAGTTTTGTCAGAGAAGGGTATTCCATTGTCATTTAAATATTATAGGTGCATGAATTCAGCAAAATATTCCAATATAGTCCAGTAGTCCATAACAGTATTGGGTTTTCTGTAAGACTGGCAATGTCAGAAGTTGTTGACTTGAGCTTTTTACAGCTCAGCATATTAATATTGCTTTACTTTTTATACCTCGTGTTTATACTTTTCTGCTGAGTGGTTAAGACCAAGATAAAGCAAGAACTATATAACAAGAAATGTAGCTTTTGTATCTGATCTGGTCAGTCAAATCCCCTCAGGAGTTACCCTGAAACCCTGTACCTCAGTTTGTAGATCCTTTGTCAGCGTCAGCCATGTGGATGAGTCACGGCCATTGCCTGACCAATTTGCTCTCTGTGCAAGCCTGAGAGAATGTTTTCTCTCCATGTGACTCTTCTCAGGTACCCTCTACATCATCAGTCACTTTCCTCTGTGGCCCCATAATCTCCTTGATCAGAAAATTTGGGACGCAACTGCATTATATGATGTTACAGTACAAGTTCTCCTATGTCCTGAGTCTTCACTGACCTTGAAAGGCTAGGGCCAGAATGTTGGCTGTCCTCGCAGCCCTTCTTTTTACTAATTTTTGGTCTGCAAACTTAGGTTGTCAACCCTCCAGAAGAGAAGCTTATTGTTATTACTCTATAGCATAGGCCGTTGAGCTTAATCTCCCTATCTGTCTGAATATCAAACATCTTAGGCATAACATGGAATAGGTGTTTTCCATCAAGTAATGATATGTTAACCTTTAAGCTCCTACAGAATATTTAGAAAAAATTAAAAAAATAAAAATTAAAAAAAGGAATAAACAATTACATATAAAAATAT
Source organism: Octodon degus (assembly GCF_000260255.1). Lineage (NCBI taxonomy): Eukaryota > Metazoa > Chordata > Mammalia > Rodentia > Octodontidae > Octodon > Octodon degus. The sequence goes on along the minus strand of NW_004524580.1, from coordinate 28,723,323 downwards.
GGAATGCTTCATGAATTTGCATGTCATCCTTGCACAGGGGCCATGCTAATCTTCTCTGTATTGTTCCAGTTTTAGTATATGTGCTGCTGAAGCGAGCACCTACTGTCTTCTTTTGATCAGTGCAAAAATTAAAATTAACTTCAAGTTTCATGAAAATTTATTTTACAGATAAAGCAGCATAGCAAGCCTAATAAAGCAAAGTGAAGCTCTCAAACGATCACTGTATTTAATTTTTGTAGATTCTTTTTTTCCATTTCCTCCTGTTGTTTTAAAATCTGTCTTCTTTTTTTGTTTTTTTCTTTTGTTTTTATGTATTTGATATAGGATCTCACTATGCAGCACAGACTCACTCAGAGTGATCCTCTTGTTTGCAGCCTCTCCAGTGCTGGGATTACAGGCATGCGCCACCATGCCCAGTCTGGATCTCCAACTCAATGTGCCTGGGGTGGGGCCAGCACAGCATGTGGTACTGGGGATTTAACCCCAGTCCCTGTGTTTGCCTAAGCAGGTGCTTAGTCCACTGAGCGATCTTATTGGCCCTTTTTTTCTGTCTTTTTGAAACAGGGTCTCACAATGGAATTTAGGCTGGCCTTGAGCTCACTTTGTAGCCCAGGCTGGTCTTGAGTTTGCAATGATCCTCCTGCCTCAGCTTCCTGAGTGCTGGGATTTAGGCATGTGCCACCACTCCCAGCTCTCCTGTTTTTAATTTCTATTTTGTTTATTTATTGTATTTTTTAGGAAAGGGTCTACAGAATGTTCAGGGTGTCACTACTAGATTGGACTCGTAGTGATTGGTCTCACTACTAGATCGGACTTGTAGTGATCCGCCTATTTACAGCCTCCCAAGAGCTGGGATTACAGGTGTGTGCCACAGGCCCAGTCTTTCCTTTTTTACTTTAAAAGAAATTCACTGGTAGGGATTTGTAAAAGAAATTCTCACAGGTAGACACATTGTTGGGGATTAACTTTAATGTTGCATAAAATATAAAACATATCTTTTGTTATATTGTCATGGAGACAGTAAATTTTTTTTAACTCAATCTTCTGGTTGTATTTATAGATTATGCTTTGAAAAACTATGGTTTATTTAGTGCCTTCTAATAAAGTAATTCTGAACTATTTTGTGTTTGTTAGATTTTCTAATTTTTTGGAAAATTAATGGGCCATGTACCCTTTAATTAAAAAGATAGTTGCTGGACATGATGGTCTAAAACCTCATGGCTAAGACCTCATTTCCTTGGGAAGCTAAGGCAGGACAATTAACATTTCAGGGCCAGTTTGAACAACTTAAAAAGACTGTCTTTTTTTTTTTTTTTTGCGGAACCAGGGATTAAACTCAGGCCCTTG
>NW_004524580.1:28721207-28721854 GCF_000260255.1 Octodon degus | reverse complement strand
TACACCAGGAGCATCTCCCCAGTAAGGTGTCTGGTCTTTGTCATCCCCTTTGAGGGCCTGTCCTTGTCTAACTACCTACAATATTTCTATCTAACTCAGGTTGCCTGCAACATTCCCCTCTCTGAAGAAGTAACCCGAACTGCTGTGAGGGGACCATGGGTGATGACCGCTCTGGCTTCTTCACGCTGAAAGGGGTCTTAGTTGTTGATCGGCAGTCAGATGTACTCTTTAGAGGCTCTATCTAAAGGCCCTCGATAGATAACAGGCATTTTTCTCTTGGGTGGTCGTATAGCTTTGAGTCTAGAGGAGACAAAACCAAAGAAACAATTAATTATGCATGGGCCCAATAATAGTATCAACGGGATGATTATGAATATAGTCAACAAAGGTTTCCACCAGGAAGAGTTAGTAATGGCTTCCCATAAGGATAATAAAGATAAGGTCCAAGGGTCTTCAAAGTTGGACATACCATTGATCTGTTTTTTAATATCTTGAACAGTTACTGAGATATTTGCAGAAGGATACTTTATTATTACCCCTCTGGTGTTCTCGACAGTGGATTACTGCCACTTTGGAAGGCATATATACAGATGAGAAAAGATCATCTATTTCCTTATGATATTTTATGGGAGATCCATTGGCAGTTA
>NW_004524580.1:28719500-28720512 GCF_000260255.1 Octodon degus | reverse complement strand
ATTGTCTGATAGCCATAGGCTTCCTTTAGAAGAAAGAAGTCCTGCCACATTGTGAGGTGTATATACAGTAAGGTCTTTGCCTAAAGTCAATTTGGATGCCTCTGGCACTAAGAGAGCTATAGCTGCCATAGCTCTAAGGCAAGCAGGCCATCCTTTTGCTACAATGTCTAATTCATGACTCAGGTACCCTGTAGGCTGTTGAGTGGGTCCCCGGTCCTGTGTGAGGACTCCCAAAGCCATACCTTGTCTCTCATTGATATATAAATTGAAATGGTGCCCAATGGGTAGGCTTAGGGCTGGGGCATTTAGGAGGGCCTGTTTAAGCTTTTGAAATGCAGCGTGGGAGTCAGGCTCCCAGGTTAAAATATGGGTATCTGCCTTTTGGGTCTCCTTTATAAGCTGATAGAGAGGTCGTGTGATCTCCCCATATCCTGGAATCCAAAGGCGACAAAAGCCTGTAATTCCTAGGAATCCCCTTAGTTGTTTTAGGGTTTTGGGCTGTGGGTAGGAAAGAATTGGGTTAATTCTTTCTTTCCCCAGCTTTCGGGTTCCCTTGGATGTTGAGGCCTAAGTATTTTAGCTCAGCACTGCAAAGTTGTGCTTTAGATTTTGAGACCTTATAACCTCTGTCTGCTAGGAAATTCAGCAGAGCGCAGGTGCCTTGACTACAAAGCTCTTCTGAGGGGGCACATAGAAGTATATCATCTGTGTATTGTAGAGCTGTGACCTGGGAGAATGCAAAACAGGCCAAGTCATGGGAGAGTACCTGCCCAAAAAGATGTGGACTATCTCTAAACCCCTGGGGGAGCACAGTCCAAGTTAATTGAGAGGCCTGGTCATGAGGATTCTCAAAAGCAAAAAGAAACTGGGACTTTTTATATAAAGGAATAGAGAAAAAAGCCATCTTTTAAATCTAACCCTGAAAACCAACCAGCATCTTCTGGGATCTGAGAAAGGAGTATATGGGTTAGGTACCATGGGGTGAATGGGCACTACCGCCTCATTTATCAGT
>NW_004524580.1:28709550-28712908 GCF_000260255.1 Octodon degus | reverse complement strand
AAAAAAAAAAAAAAAAAAAAAAAAAAATTGAAAGGGTTGTGATGTAATTCAGCACTCTGAGTTCAGTCCTTAGTACTGTAGATGCTGTCTACATCTTGTCCTCTGAATGATAACTAGAAAGACAACAATATGCAATGTGTTAATTATTGTAACTGTCCTATTAACCTGTTTTGGAAACTGTTTTATTGCTATTTTATCTTTTTTCTCATTGACATGAATAAAAATTTAAATTAAAAAAATGCACTTAACGGGAATCGACTCACTTCTAAATAGTAATTATTTACCTTCAAGTAGTCAATTATGTAAATTTATCTTTGAGACTAACTCTGAAGTGGGTCTTGAAGGATAGAAGATATATAAGAAGGTGAACAGCTTCTAGTACAGGGCACATATGAAGGACTAAGAGGTTCATCTACAAAGGACGAGATCTTGGCCTGACTGACAGATGACTAAGTACTGAGGTGTGCCTGCGAGCCACAGTGGTTCCACACAGTCACCATTTCTCTGGTTCCTCAGCATCACACATCAGCTGATATTATGCTTTGAGATCTAGCTTACGTGAACTGAAACAAATAAATGTAGACATTATAAATTGAGAACCTCCTATGTCTTAGTACTATGCAAGATGTTATAGGGCAAATGATGAAAAGTAATAAACTTCTAACTTTATTTCTTAGAAAAATTTATTCTCAAGGTAAAAGTTTTTGTTTCTCAAAGTATAAAAGTTACTTGTAGTGGTAGCAAATCTTTCCTTTCCATTTCTTAAATTGTTTGTTTGTTTGTTTGTTTATTTATTTATTTGGTACATGGTCTCACTATACAGCTTGGCCTCATAGTTATCTTCCTGTCTCAGCCTCCCCAGTGCTGGGATTACAGGTATGTGCCACCACACTTGGTTTTGGGGCTGTTACAGCATGTGGTACCAGGGATTGAACCTGAGTCCTTGTGCTTGCTAGTCAGGTGCTTAGACCACTGAGTTATCTCCCCCATCCTCCATTTTTTCTCTGGAATGGAGAGCACTCCACACTTTTTGTTAGCAGCTCTACCATCTCCCCGGCCCAGCTCTACCTAAAAGGACTGAAATTTGCTGAGTTCACACAGTGCAGAGACCTAATGTATAAAGCGCCTGTCCGCCCTTTGGCGTGGGGCACAGTGGCTCAGGCCGTCCTCATTCTCCAGCACCTGTTGCTTCTTACCATGCGATACGCACTGTTCTGAATGGTGAGCTCATAGTAACCAGAGAACTCCTGATTGAAACACTGTGCTATAATATATTCATAGTACCTCCGGGAGGGTAATTTTGTGTAATGTTAATGCCATAGACTATGAATATTCATTTCCTGGGTATAGCACTTTGTGTGTTTGTGATCATTTAGTGCCTCAGTTTCCCTACTTTAAGTGGAGACAGTATGATCACAATACTTTTGTTCTACTTTTTAGAGCTATTAAGATATATTAACATACACACTTAAGCAAACATAGGCTACTTATAAAGTAACAGAGAGGCTTATCATTTATCTATTTATTTGTGAGACAGGACCTCACTATGCAATTCAGGCTGGCCTTGAACTCACCGTGTATCCCAGATGCCTCAAACTTGCAGCAATCCTTTTACTTCAACCTTCCAAGTGCCAGGGTTACAGTGCACCTGGCTATGAGAAGTATATTAAACTCACAGTTTTGGAGGCTCAAAGTCTAGTTGCCCAGACCTGTTCTTGTTTGCTTTGCCTCATCGTGAATGGTGGATGGCAGTGGCTAGAGTATGTGTTCAGAGTAAGCATGTGATTCTATCTGAAGCTTAGAGGGCAGTGTTACAGTTCGTGTTTAATTGTCCCGCCAAAGCCTCATGCAGTCAATGGGGTGGGCTTCTAGAATTTGTTTGTAGTTCCTGATCTAGTGCTGGGATTATGGATGTGAGTGCTACACCTGTGGATAGCAGAATATATATAACACAAGGGAGGGAGAGGGCCTTGCTCTCAGTGGCTGTTGCTGCTGCCTGCCACCATGAACAGCTGCCTTTTTTTTTTTTTTTAATTTTTTTTTCCCATCACAACTTTTCTTTTTTCTTTTTCTTTTTTTTAATGTTTATTTATTTATTTATTTTGTGTGTGTGTGGCCAGCTCAGCCCACCAGGGGGCGGGACTGGCTGGCATGTGGTGCTGGGGATTGAACCGCGGTCCCTGTGTTTTGCTTAGCTTAGCTTGTTCTAAGTAGGTGCTTTAGACCACTGGGCCATTTCACCAGCCCAACAGCTGCCTTTTGCCATGTGCTACTATGCCTTGGAGCCAGCCACGTATGGGCTGAAACCTCCACTAACTGTGAACTAAATAATTAAATAAGTCTTTCCTTCCTTAATTTTGGGTGTCAGGTATTTTGTCCCAACAATAAGAGGGAAAAGTAATCAAGACAGGAAAGGAACATAGATCTGAGACTCATAGGCCCTAAAGACTTTTGGACCTTCCTGGCCCCAACTTTTAAAACACCTGCAGCATCTCTGTACTGATGCCTCAGGATCAAGCTTTGCAGAGGTGAGCCTTTGGGGAGCACTCTGCATCTATATGGAAACACCAGGCCTTCCAAGCAGGATTTTGCTTGCTGGAAGGAGGACTTGGGATGTTAGAGATGTTCAGAAGCTGCCGTGTTGTTGAGCTTGGCAAGTCTATTCCATAGGGAGGGATGTGCCATACATATATGAAACAAGTGGGCTTCCTGCCTTGTGTCATCATTTACAGTTCCCTGTTCTAGAGAAAAGTGCTCAGTTTTTCACAGGGAGCATAGTCAGGATGACTGGTGATACCATTTTCCTTGGACTTTGTTCTTTCTGGTATTCTAGCATCCTAGTCTTTGATTGCCTCTGTCAGGTAGCTTGTCAGCCACTTTGTTTCCCTAGATAGACAACAGATCTTGCCACATCATCCTCTTTCTGGTGTCATCGTTAAGCTTTGCATTCTGGCTTTCCAGCACATTCACCTACCACTCCTGTGTGATTATCTTCCTGTACAGCCTCTCTACCTCACAGAGATTCTATAATCTGTCATGATATCATGATAATCACTCCCTTGTGTAACCTTCGACTCCCTTGCCTGTGTGCTTTGTTCATTGTAGCTGCTCCTACATCACAACTCTGGCAGAATAAGCAAATGTGTTTTCTGGAGGAAAGCACAAATAACTCGTTATACATTAAATTCATTGCCATTACTTCTACCAGGCATGATGGTATGTACCTGTAATCTCAACACTCGGAATCCTGAGGCAGGAAGATCATGCGTTCCAGGCCAACCTGGGCTACCAAGTGGCTTCAAGTTTCATCTGAACTACATAGTGAGACCCTCTTTCTCTTAAAAAAAAAAAAAAAAAA
>NW_004524580.1:28694809-28702754 GCF_000260255.1 Octodon degus | reverse complement strand
TTGGTTGTTTCCAAGATCTGGCTATCACAAATTGTGCTGCTATAAACATAGGTACACATATATCACTATGATATGACGCTTTCAGTTCCTCCAGGAAAATTCCCAGTAGGGGGATAGCAGGCTTGAATGGGATTTCCAGTCCTAGTTTTCTAAGGAGTCTCCGCACTGATTTCCATAACACATCCTTTTATTTTTATTTCTGAATTTTTTATCCTTTTGAGACAGTCTTACTATGCAGTGCAGGCCCTGAGCTCACTTTGTTGTCCCAGCTGGTCTCGAACTTGTGACGATCCTCTTGCCTCAGCTTCCCCAGTGCTGAGATTACAGGTGTGTGCCTATAGCCCATTGCTTTTGGTGTCACACAGAAAACATCAAAATGGACTGCTAAATAAAGTTGCATTATCTTCTTCTTTTTATTTTTTTTTTTTGCAGAACTGGGGATTGAACTTAGGCCCTTGTGCTTGCCAGGCAAGCGCTTATTCTACTGAGCTCTCCCCAGCCCCTGCATTGTTTTCTTAAACCCTTTGAGACAAAATATATGTTCCAAAATTTACCTCTGGGACAATCAGAGTCAATTTCTCAAAGGCATATGGATGTTTTGTGAGCATCATTCTTTTGATGGCCAGTGACACCAATGCTGCTGGGGTCTCCTTGCTGAAAGCACAGGATCATTCCTGCCTGTAACCGTCATCTGGTGTGAAGTAGACAAAATGTGGTGGTGCCTGCCTGGCATGATACGTGAAAACATGGTAGATACCAAGTACTTACCAAGCTGGAAAGCTAGGAAGGACCGGAGCTTGCTTGCTTATGGAAGTATGACATTCGCTCGTGTGACTATGTGAGAGAGCTATGGATGTGAGTGGTCAGAGCAGCAAGGCACACTGAAGGTGGTAAGTGCAGCCCGGCCCCACGGCAGCTTTGTGGGTCTTAGTGCTGTGAGTGCTTTTGTTTTTGGTACCAGGGCTTGAATTCATGACCTTGCACTTGCCAGGCAGGTGCTGTGCCACTAAACTAAATCCTACCTGCTAGTACATTTTTAATGCTTGGTGTATTTGCACAATGACTCTGGGGCATGAACTAACACTAAGATAAATGTAACATACATTCTTTTTCAGATTTACCAAAAATTTATCTCCTGACAAGATAAATCTAAGTACCCTTAAAGGAGAAGGTGAATTGAAGAATTTGGAGTTGGATGAAGAGGTACTCCAGAACATGTTGGACTTACCCACATGGCTTGCGATCAGCAAAGTTTTTTGTAATAAAGCATCCATTAGGGTAAGACTTTGATATCTGTGCAGGGACTTTTATGTATTTTATTTTATTTTGGCTTTTCTGAACATTTATTACAAGATCCCAACAGTGTTTTATTTTTTCTTCTCAACATCCTGCCCTGTGGCTTCCATGGCTCTCCTTGCCCGGATGCCCAAGAGCCAGGAGTTGGCATACAGGGCTTTTGTATTTTCATTTTTTTAATCTGTCTTTTGAAATACTATGTTTTAGATAGTTATATAAAGAAACATTTATTAACATAATTTAGAAAGAAAAATGTCTGTATAAGTGATTATGATTCTGTACCTTTTAAATGTAATTGGAATCATGTTAGTATTTTAATTTGTGGATGTTAATTTTGTTTAAAATTTAATTTTATTGACATTTTAAGTAAAATTGTCAATTTTTTGTAAAATAATTGCTTCATTTTATCACATTCAAAGATAGTTTTTTATGAAGTTTATTGTCAGATAAAGAAGATAATAACATTTCTTACTGTACATCCTTATTCTTTCATTAGGAATTTTAACACTTCCTCATTTATTTCATCATTATTTTGAGGACTTACATTTTTTATTTACTCATTATTATTAAATCTTTTCTTCTTTTTTCCATTGTTATTAAATCTTGTTGTGAATTATTTTAACTTTGACCCTAAAATTATCAGATTGGGGACCAGGGAGATAACTCAGTAGAATAAACACTTGCCTGGCAAACGCAAGGGCCTGAGTTCAATCCCCGGTTCTGCAAAAAAAGATTGTCAAATTGTGTAACTCAATTACATTTAAAGATTGGGTTTAACCTGAGACTGCACAGTCGAAATATGCATGCTAATTTTTCCATAAAATTACAATTTGCTTTTTTAAGATGAGATTATATAAAGTTTCCTATTCCTTTGATGGTCATCTTCCTTTTTGGTTCTGTATTCTATGAACTCAAGTATCTACATAGACTTGACATTTTAGTGCTTGAACATTTATATTACCTATGTTTTACATTCATGGTCTTTTGTATTTGTTTTGAACATCTACAAAAATATTGGTCAGAATTCTGAAATTATACAGATTGCTAAACGAGCAGATTGATGATTATATTTTGTGGGAAACTCTTATTTATTTACTTATTGTTTATTTTGAGACAGGGTCTCACTATGTAGTTTTGGATAGCCTTGAACTCCCTGTAACCCAGGCTGACCTCAACCTCAGTGATCCTCCCGCCTCAGTCTCTTGAGTGCAGAGATTACAAGCATGTGCCACCATGCCTGGCTCTGGGAGCTCTTAAACTAATACATTAAAATGTGTTTTAAGTATTGGGAAAAATATAATTAAAGTAACTTGAAGTTTTTGTTTAAATATTTAGAAAATACAGCTGTTCAACTTATTTTGCAATTTAAGAAATCATCTGATAGAATTTGATGTTTATTCCTAGAGCATCAGTTGATTACTTTCTCATATTTTTCTAATTCATTCTAAAGAAAAAATATTTATTTGTAGATCCCATGGACAAAACTGAAAACACATCCTATCTGTTTGGTAAGTTCTGAAACCACGTCAGAAATAAGCATCCATATAGGCAAGTTATCTCTACTCTTTTTTTTTGGTCTTTTTGAGACAGAATCTCACTATGTAGTTCAGGTTCGCCTTGAACTCAACAGAATCCTCCTGCCTCAGCCTCCCGAGGACTGGGATTATTGGCATGCACCACCACATTCAGCCCTTCTCTTTCATGTTTCATGAAAATGATTTTCTGGATTTCCTAACCATTTTGTTTTGGTTGGACTTAAGTGTTTTCTGACCTTATATGAGAAGTTCTAATTTCAGAATAAGAGGATATGTAACATTTTTTAAGTCTAGAACACTGATGGTAAACCTTTTAGAGCTTTCAGTGACAGTCTGCTTTGGCTCAGAGGTCATAGGTTGCCACAAGTCTAGAGCATCATATTCTAAGTTGGTGTATTTTATTGTGCCATTTAACTCTTTTGTTGTTAGTGCATTGAAACCAGCTGCTAACACATGCTAGGCCAGCATCTTACTGCTCAACTACAACCCCAGCTCTTTTTAGTTACAGTTTTGAAACAAGGGCTTACAAGTTGCCCAGGTGGGACTTGAACTTGTGAGCCTCTTTAGGCTCCCAAGCGATGGGACTGCAGGTTAAGTGTGGACCACCATGCTCCGCTGTATCACTTAACTCTTTCCTTTTTGAGATGGGGTCTTGCAGTGGAGTTCAGGCTGGCCTTGAGCTCACATTGTGGCCTAGGCTAGTCTTGAACTCATAATAGTGTTCTTGCCTCAGCCTCCTGAGTGCAGGGATCACAAGCATGTTACCACGCCCAACTTATTTAACTCTTTACTGGCATACTGTGGACATTTGATCCAGACTTTTTGTGTTTTTGCTGTTACTGATAAAATGAATTAAGTACCATTTTAAAAAAATCTCTGCTTTGTAAGAAAAATTGAAAAAAATTGATTATTTTTTAGTTTATGTATTTGGTTGTTACAGAGTTTTACTACACAGCTCAGACTCATAGTGATTCCCCTGTTTTCAGCCACCCCAGTGTTGGGATTACAAGTGTGCGCCACCACAGCCAGACTTGGTGGTCAGCTCAGTGTGCCCAGGGGCGAGGCCAGCATGGCATGTGGTGCCAGGTATCGAACCCCAGTCCCTGTGCTTGCCTAAGCAGACGCATAGTCTGCTGAGCTATCTCACTGGCCCTTGATTGATTTCTTTTGTATGGTAAAGTATAAAGGGTTGTAGTTACGGTTGTAAGCATGCTAAGCATGAGCTACCCTGAGCCTCTACCTTGTGCCCTACTCCATGGATATTTGTTGTTGAGTACCTGTGTTGTACCCTAGGAAGACTTGCTTTTTAATACAGACTGACCGAGCAAGTATATAACTAAAACAGTATAATTGTAGATAATAATGAATATGTATATGAAGTCAAGAATGAAGAATGACTATAGTTGTGTTAATGATAACTATCCAAGGACATCACATCTTTCTTAAAGAAAAGATATTACCCTGAAAAAGAAGTTTTCCATTATGGGAGTGTTTTTTCATGTTTCTTGCTTACTTCATAATTTTCTTAATTTTATGTCTAATATCTCAGATCTTAGATTAGGGTAAGCTTTTTGGGAGTGGTTCAGTCTTATTAATTATAATTAAAATAAAATAAAAATAATTATTCTTCAGTTCATAGTGTAATACTTTGGGGATTAGAGACAATACTTTATAAAATTTTATTATTTTTTGTCAGGAAATGGCTTTGAATTTTTTTCTCTCACACTCACAGTATTTGTATCACCTTTCTACCAGATAGTAAAGCCTGGGATAGGGCTGAGTGCTTATTTTTCTTTTTTTTTTTGACACTTGCCTTTTTAAATTTTTAAAGGCATACTTAAAATGACTTTGCTCACTAACCGAGTACGTTGCTCCTGAAGAAATGAAAATGAAAATAATCTTATACTTCCATAACACACAATAAAATACAAAGTACGTATTTAACAGATTGTTTATATTTTTAACCTTTTTATTAGTCTTTAGATAAAGTAATAATGGAGATGAGTACTTGTGAAGAACCTCGAGCCCCTAATGGCCCATCACCAATTGCAACTGCTTCAGGACAAAGGTAAGGCATTTCCATTATTCTGTATGACCGTCACAGGAGGTTTTTATTTTTGTTTTGATGCACCTGTTATCTATAGTAACAGGACATAAAATTAAATCTCTCAACCTTGATGTCTTCTATCAAACATTTTACTAGGTTTAGTTGTATGCATTCAAAAGTAGCAGAGATTTTTTTTTTTTTTTTTTTTGGTACCAGACTCCTACTCAGGAAGTTTCGATGACCAGGCAGGTGCTTGTGCTGATGGGTTGTATCTCCAGCCCTAGAATTTTCATTCACTTTGGTTTGTTTGTTTCTTTTCTTTTGCCTTGCCTTGCCTTGCCTTGCCTTGCCTTGCCTTGCCTTGCCTTGCCTTGCCTTTCTTTCCTTTCCTTAAATATTTTGTAGTCCCTTGGACAAAACAATTTGGTATCTTTACTATTAAGTAGTAATGACTAACCAAATCGTAATTAACCATGGTAGCAGTGCAGTGGACAGTGGAAACAAAAGAGTTTAGACATTCTGTAAATCAGATCATCTCTTAGCTTCTGAATACAGTAGTTCTCTTTTAACTACTGGTTAACTTTCTATGGCTTCAGTTACCTGTGGTGAACCACAGATCAAAAATATTACATGGAAAATTTGAGAAATAAACAATTTATTAAATTTAAATTTTCATGATATGGGTAGCATAACCCAGAGCTATCCAACTAGAGATAGATATCATGCTTTTGTTCAGTATGTTCGCACTGTATAGGCTACCTGCCTGTTAGTCACTGAAGTAGCTGTCTGAGATGTTATCAGGTTGACTCTCCAGGTACCACAAGTACTGAGTTCAAGTAAACTTCACAGAGAGTGGTGTAAGTGTTAAGTCACCACACCTAATTTGCCTGCCTCACTTTATCTCATCATGTAGACATGGCTTCATTTCACATAATCAAAAAAGAAGAATGAGGGCTGGCCAGATAGCTCAGTGGACTAAAGTGCCTACTTAGGCAGACGCAAGGGCTGGGAGTTTGATCCCCAGGCCTGCCATGCACTGAGATGGCAATTGAGACTGGGCGTGGTAGTGTGTGCCTGTAATCCCAGTGCTTGGGAGGCTGTAAACAGGAGGATAACTACAAGTTTGATCTGCGTAGTAAGACCCTATACTAAATACATTAAAAAAAAGGATGAATACACTAAAGTAAGATACCATTCTATTTAATATTGTTAATATGAGGTATGATCCAAATATATTTAATTTTAAAAAATTATTATAGTGAAGCACATTAATCTCCCTCAAAATACTCTATCTCATTCACATTTATCATTCTTGCCACTTTCTTAATTAGTTTTGAAAGTTCTCTTTTGTGGGTGTCTTAAGTTATGCTGCTGTGTCTGCCTTAATATCCTGAATTAATTCAAAACATTTACCTTTTGTAGTCATTTTGCATTAGGAAAGAGCCAGAAGATAAGTAGTGCGAGATCTGGTGAATAAGGTGGATCTTATTCAGGACACACCTTAATGTTTTTATAATCTAGCCGGCCTGCCTGCCTGCCTGCCAGCCAGCCAGCTGTTTATCCCTACTTCCTCCTCCCTCCCCTTCCTCCCTCCTCCTTCTCCCCTTTCCTTCCCTCCCTCCCTTCCTTCCTTCCTTCCTTCCTTCGTTTTTGTTTTATGAAGACATGTTTCCATGTCTTATTCTGTAGCCCAGGCTGGCCTTGAGCTTACGTTGATGCTTTTTTGTCTCAGCATCCCAAGTGCTGGATTACAGGTGTGCACTGCCATGCCTGGCAAAGCCTGCCTTTCTGTTGGATGGCACTTGGCAGCAACACTGACCATATTTTTTTTATCACACCTCTTAAAGACACGTATAGTTCACTGTTCTGGTTGCATTTAATGACATGACCAGAAAGTGTGGGCTCCAGTTACTGGCTCAGTTTCCTCCTCTGAATGACAGAGTGAATGAAACATTCTTTCATGTATTTTTGGTGATGGGTATTGAAGTGCATACTGAACCTACCCTCTCTCACTGAGCTGGGTACAGTCTCAGCCTGAGCTATGTGCATTTAAAATACTACAATCTAGGCTGGTGGTGTAGCTCAGTGATAGGGCACATGCTTGGCACATGTAAAGGTCCTGGGTTCAGTCCTCAGTACACACCACACACACGCACACACACATGCACACGCACCCCAAGCCAGGAATATTCTGGCTTGCGTAGTGAGTTTTGGTCCTTGGGATGAAAGCAACTCTGCTTTATGCTGCTGATGCGCTCTTGCTCTGAATTTTCTAAATGCCGAGTAGCTGGCCACTTTGTTTTAGAACAGAATTACCAAAGGCAAAAAAAGGATATGTAAGTTATTACGTATATCAGTTCACTTAAACATAACAGCAGCTTTTTGAGGGAAATATTTTTATACATGAATAAGTTGAGATTAAGAGACTTTTAATAATTTAGTAATGAATTATTGCCTTTAATGGTTATATTCTACATAATATTTATTATGAGCTGATTGTCTGTTTGGCTGGGCACTGTCCAGGTAATATTCATATAAAGTATGTCTTACTTAAAAGGTGAGTCATCCAGATAGCTGCATCTAGACAGATGCACACCTGTAGTCTCAGGTGCTGTGCTGAGGCAGGAGGGTCCTTTGAGCCCACAAATCTGAACTACCTGGGAGACATAGTTAGACCCTAACTGAAAAAGAAAAAAATGGGATAGCTAGATAGAGGTCTCTGCTGTTTGTAAACTCAACGATAGTAACACCACCACCAGCAACAGCCAGATGGGTTGCCCACGGCTTAGAAATTGAAGTAATTTATTCATTAACAGAGTGGGTGAGAGGAGCAGAGTAGGTATGGGGCGGGGTGTGGATACCAGCTTCGTTTTCAGGCATGTTGTGAGAGGCACTCAGGTGGAGATATCTGGTGGACATTGCAAATTTGTGGTCCAAAGTCCCAGCACGAGATCTGGGTAGAGACAAAAGTGTATGAATGATGGGTATATTAGTGGGAGTTGAAGTGACTCACCATTTAGTCAAACTTCTTCCAGCCCTTCCTGCCAGTATATATTGATAGATACTA
>NW_004524580.1:28692180-28694709 GCF_000260255.1 Octodon degus | reverse complement strand
CTTTGCTTCTCTGTTCACTGGGAAGAGCACCTCAAACTCCTCTGTGCATTTCTGTTATGAATTCTTGACCTCTCAGGGGCCCTCCCCCCCCCCCCAACCAGGGATTGAACTCAGGCCCTTGCTCTTGCCAGGGAAGCGCTTATTCTACTGAGCCATCTCCCCAGCCCCTTCTCAGGGGCCCTTATCACAGTCCTTGAGCACTATTTTTCTGTATAATTTCACTTGCCTCGTAAGGATCGTGCCATCTTGGAATGTTGGTGCTTACCAAGTCTATATCTGCATCCAAGACCTCACCATTACCCAGTTGTTTCTCTTTGAGTATCTAACAGACTTTAAATGTAGTGGTGGAGATGATGGCAATTGTGATACTAGGAATTTAGTCCAGGCCTCATGCATCCTACACAGGTGCTATACCGCTAATGATACATACAGCACCTGCCCTCTTAACAGGCATCTCGTAATTAAACTGAAAGCCCAAGTCCAGAGCCTTTATTCCAGATTATTTGTCCCTGTATTCTTTAGCTCAGTACAAGGGAGTTCTTCTCTACTCCTGACTCAGACCACAAACTGCTATCATCCTTGACCTCCCTCTCTGCAGTCAAACCCTGTAGGCTCTTCTTTTTAACTCCTTTGACTGTTCTATTTTGGTTCAAGACCACATCTTCTCCCACCTGGGTTAATTGCAGCGGCTTCCTGTGGGCCTCCCATTTCTGTCCATGACCTTATTTCATTGGTTGCTGCAAGGGTGATCCTTTAAAAATGAACATCTTTACTTTCACCAGCCATGGTGGGCTTCTTGCTGTTCTTCAAACCTGTCAAACTCGGTTCCCTCTCACCTTTTGGCCTTGCTGTTTGTCTGCTTGTAGCTTGCTTCTTCCCAATACTGTATGGCCAGCGCCTTTATTTTCTTTAGATCCTTCCCAAAAGTCTTCTTTTAAGTAAGCTTCTTTCCTGTCCTCATTCACTTACATGTACATGAACATTTTCCCCCTAGGTATCAGAATCTGACTTCTTAAATTTTTATTTTTTCTTTCCTATTAAGTTCTATGAAGGCAAAGATTTCCCTGTCATTCATTTGAAATCCCCAGTCCCTGTTAAATTGTAAGTATCAACCAATATTTATTGAAAGAGTGTATGAGCCCCTGCCCATCCACCTGCCTCATCCTTCCAGATTCATTTTCTGATATCCTGTCCTTTTTGTTTCACTCTGAATGCTCATCTTTTTTCTTTTTGATTGTATTTTAAAATCTCTTATTTATTTACTTATTTGGTTGTTTATTTGTTTATTGAGGTACTGGAGATTAGTCCAGGGCTCTCTCACTGAGCTATATTCTGGGCCCTTTTTATTTTGTATTTTGAGACAAGGTCTCACAAAGTTGCCCAGGCTGTGTTCACATTTGGGATTCTCCTGCCTCAGCCTCCAGACTATTGGGATTATAGTGGTGTTTTATATGATGTTTACTTGTGCCTCAGAACTTTCATACAGTTTGTTATTTTCTGCTTAGAGTACTTTCTTTACTTGTCTAGTTAATTAATGTCTATTCATTCTTTTGCTATCAGCTCAAAAAGTCCTTCCTTCAGAGGAGCTCTGTGTTGAGGCTACTGTGATGGTCTTAGTTTTGCTATCTCGCATTTCACCTTCTGTCTAATTAAACTGAAAACTGCACAAGGCCTGGCCCTGGAGTGTGGAGCTACCAGTTGTATCTTTCTGAATAGTAAAGAGCACTTAGTGGACCTTTATTCTGGCTCTAGTATTCTGCATCTTGCATGCGACAGGTTGCTCTAAAGATCACCTGTACTAGTAATGGCTGTTTCTTGAAAAGTTCTTGGTATTGCATAAACATGATTAATGGGGAGTGTAATATAGTTTAGTGTCATTGGTCAGATGTGGGCCGAAAGTGAGCTTTGTGTTTCTCAGTTGATGCTGTATGAGGATGTGAATCCAGATAGAATCTGCCCATGAGATTCTGGTTTGGGTCAGTGGAAAAGTGTGGGTGTTCTGATTGACTCGAGGCTATGTAAATAACCCAGTACAATTAGTTGGTTTATTTTATTTTTTTTACCCAGTTTTATTTTTTATTTATTTTTTCATTTATTTATTTATTTTTGACATCAGTTATTTTTATTTTAAAGAAAAAAAAATAAAAACAATGGTACAAAGTCTCAAAACAAGATTTTAGGAGAGTAACAATGGTTAGTACATTGTGTATTGTTACTGCCAAAGTAGTTTCTCATGTTACAAGATATAGGCAAGAAATAATAAATAAACAACATAGGTACAAATCTCTTTTTTAAGTCAGTAACAAATGGAAATATACTTTTTAAAGTTTCTAATACTAGGAGAAGATACCATACAATGTCTTTTGAATAAATTGTAAGTCAAAGATACAGTATAAATCTTAGAATAAAAATTAAGATTAAGCAATATTCAGAAAATTAAACGTTTCCAAACAATTGAACTCAGAAAAAATTTTCATGATAACAAAGAAGTACTAAGAGTAAAACGTAAGATAAATACTGGAATGGCAA
>NW_004524580.1:28684880-28691804 GCF_000260255.1 Octodon degus | reverse complement strand
TATAGTTCAGGCTGCCACTGAACTAAGTATATAGCCCAGATGAGTTTCAAATTTGCAGCAATCCTCCTGCCTCTGCCTCCCCAGTGCTGGGATTACACGTGTGCACCATCACACCCAGTTTAATAATTTATTCTTGTAGTGTGAGCTCTGCTTTCCTTCCTCTCTATGTCTTTTGCTCATGCATTCTTCTGCTGTAAGATTTTTCCATTTTTGCTCTTCTTTCTGTGGAAAAACGTATGCCTCCCTAGTTATGAAGCAGTTTTTCCCGCCTATCAAGAATTCTGTTGATTCCTTTTTTAAAGTTCTTGATTATAGATTCCTCTGGTTACAGTTACCAGAATGTACGTTTTTTTCCTAATAACTTGTGAGCACTATGATGCTACCACTAAATTTTGGTTTTCAGCATGTCTCAGTATCATTCATGTGGGATAATTTAATATGTTTTGAATTGAATTAGAAAATGGGAATTGTTTCTGTTCTTAAATTATGACATTTCAAATGGACTTTTTAACCTTCTTTGTGTTAACAATTTACCTTTCTTATTTGCTGTGTAGATATTAATTGACAGAGGCTTTTTGAGGGTAAACAACTGGATATGGCACTTCTGATTTTCTAAATCTCTTACAATTTGAGAACTTTTTGGGGGGCCAATGCTGGGTATGGAATTCGGGGGTTCTCACATGCTAGGCAAGTGCTCCACCATTAAGTACATCTTCAGCCTTTTTAAATTTTATTTTCGAGACAGCTCTTCCTGATTGCCCAGGCTGGCCTTGAATGTGGGACCCTACTGCCTCCATTCTCCTGGTTCCTGGTAGTGTAGGGGTCTGCCACCACATGCAACAAGAACGGTTTTATAAATTAACATATAACCAGTCTAGATTATAATTCCAGCAGCAAATTTGTACTTTAGAAAAAGAATAATAAAATAGTAAAGCAGTTTATATATATATATATATATATACTTGTATGAGAATATTAATAACTTTTTCTTAATATTTTTGTTTGCTTTAGTACATTGCATTTTGTTTTGCTTTGTTTTTCCAGTGAATATGGCTTTGCTGAAAAAGTAGTTGAGGGAATTACTGTTTCTGTAAATTCTATTGTCATCAGAATTGGAGCAAAAGCTTTCAATGCGTCTTTTGAACTTTCTCAGCTGCGGATCTATAGTGTCAATACAAACTGGGAGCATGGAGATTTAAGGTTTACTCGTATTCAAGATCCACAGAGAGGAGAAGTAAAGTTTTTTTCTCTTTAAAGCTTTTAGTGATAAATAAAACAAGATATTTAAAACAATTACATCTTCTGGCCGGCTGGATTCACATACTACTAGATTTCTTCACCTTGTCTTATAAATGTGCTTTTCTCTTTGTTATATTTAGTAATTTAAGTATAAGATGGGCATGTTTTAATGCCTTTACTTTATTAAATCCTTCACGTTATAGAATTAATGATCTCTATTTTAACTCCTCGGCTACTGATTGAATTTTAAATTTACAAAACTAAAATATAGTACTTCAATGCCTTTTAATCACATGACCTGAGTGATTTTTATACTGTATGTGAAATTTCTTAGAATAAAAATATTAACAGTTTGAAGGGGCTGGGGAGATGGCTCAGTGGAATAAGTGCTTCCCTGGCAAACGCAAGGGCCTGAGTTCTAATCCCTGGTTCCGCAAAAAAAAAAAAAAAAAAAAAAAAAAAAAAAATTAACAGTTTGAAAAATGATGAATATAATTGATTTTTATGTATGTAATTGTTAAGATGTTACTGAATTTGATGGAAATTTTAAAATTAAAAGCAGAATGACCAACATTTCCAGAATGTCATAAAAGTTAGCTGAGAAGATAGTTTTCGTTTTATAGATCTACATTTTTATCATTTTATTTTATATGAGTATGTGATGCTAATCTTCCTGTTCTCTTAGGTTTTGACATTTAAAGAAATAAATTGGCAGATGATTCGAATAGAGGCAGATGCTACCCAAAGTTCACATCTTGAAATTATGAGTGCTCCTGTTCGATTAATAACCAACCAATCAAAAATCAGAGTCACACTTAAAAGAAGAGTAAGTCTTTTTTTATTTATTTCTTAACGATTAGAATTGCTAAGAAAGTTTAGATAACTTTTTATGTGAAATATTAGCAAATTATGAGTGGCATATTAAAAAAATACAAAATAAAAGGAAATGTAGTACCCTAAAGTAATATTTGTAGAAAATCACTATAATTATGGTCCTTCCATTTTTCAGATTTAATATTTACATCTTCAAAAATTTTTATTTATGTATTTTTTAAAATTAATTTTATTGAGAAACAAATAGCAATGAGAGTTTCAAAACCGATTAATAGTACAGTTTCAATAATTAGTACATTGCATATTGTTGTCTTTGTAGTGGTTATTCATAGTACAAGATGCAGACATGATATCCTGTCCAAACTATTACTACAAAAAAATTTTTATTTTTGATAAACTGAATAGATTCCTCCCTCAGTTGCCCAGTATTTGTTTGATCCTTACTGTCTTATAATTTCATTTCTAGGGGTGGAAGTGTAGCTCAGTGCTAGAGAGCTTGGCTGTATATGCAAGGCTCTTGGTTTATCCCCAGAACTGCCCCAAAATGAAAAGCCCAAAAAAACTCAGAAGAAAATAATTTCATTTCTCCTTTTGAATCTTGCTTAGAAATAAACAAACAGCATAGCCTCCATAACTAGTAGTCTAGATCCTTAGCATTAGTAGGTAATTTAAATATGACTGGTAATTTAGTTAAGTCAGAGCGATTATTTAAAGGTATCAGAACTTGAGATTCAAGGGCCAGCAAGATAGCTCAACTGACTAAATGCCTGCGTAGGCAAGTGCAGGGACTGGGTTCGATCCCCAGCACTACCTGCCATGCTGGCCTTACCCCTGGGCATGCTGAGCCAAGCACCAAGTCCAGTTGTGGTAGCATGTGCCTGTAATCCCAGCTTTGGGGAGGCTGAAAATAGGATCACTATGAGTCCGACCTATGTAGTGAGACCCTGTACCAAATACATTCAAAAGAAAAAAAGAACTTGAGATTCACTATGGCTTTGATGAAATTTAATGAGGAAGTGTTGATAGTTTTTAAACCAGGGGTCAACTGAAGAAGAGTCAACGAAAAGCTTTTTGTACTACTCAGTATGAATAATTATTAAATAAAAAAATTTTTTTTTGTTTAGAGTGCTTAATATAGGTATCCTGTTAATTAATTTCAATGTTCCTTTCTCTGCCAGAATTGGTTAAATTAATATGGGTAATTTTATGATTTGTCAAGTATAATGCAAAATTATGCTGTATAACTTCTTATTGAAGTATAGGATTTGTCAATTTTGTATTACTACTATTGTCTTAA
Source organism: Octodon degus (assembly GCF_000260255.1). Lineage (NCBI taxonomy): Eukaryota > Metazoa > Chordata > Mammalia > Rodentia > Octodontidae > Octodon > Octodon degus. The sequence goes on along the minus strand of NW_004524580.1, from coordinate 28,688,434 downwards.
TACTAGGAGATAATCGATCCTTATTTAATTCTGTTAAAAATTTAAGCTTTTATATAAATATATAATAATAGTTTTACTGTTTTTAATATATTCTTGGCATAATCTTAAAATCATTTTTTTCTCACAGTTAAAAGACTGCAATGTCATAGCAACAAAGTTAGTTCTAATATTGGATGATTTATTATGGGTTTTAACGGATTCACAGTTGAAGGCTATGGTACAATATGCAAAATCTCTTAGTGAAGCAATAGAAAAATCAACAGAACAAAGGAAGAGTATGGCTCCTGAACCCACACAGGTAGGCTATAAATAAAAGGAAAAATACTTAATTTTTGGGTAAATAGTTTAAAAACTAAAGCTTATTTATTTTATTTTAGTTTTTACTTTTTTGGTAGCAGGGATTGAACTCAGGACCTTGCACTTGCCAGACAGGCACTTAAGCTACCGAGCTATCTCCCGAGCCCCCACTAGTTTAAAAACTAGAGGTGTTAGTTGTTTTCTTTATATGAAATTGACTTTAAGACCAAGACAAAAATTGTCTTTACCTAAATATCTTACTGTATAATTATACGTATTTGATAGCTATATAAAACAATTACATCTATTAGTATGTATATAGTGCTCATTTTGTTTAGAGTTCAGTAGTAAGGACTAGTTATTGATGACATGAAAGTATTTGATGTTATAATACATCTTTATGGAAAGCTAAAAAAACATAACGAGAACCTGAATAACACCTAGGTAATTATAGGTATGAGAACGTGTTGAGAATTGATAGCCCAGAGAACTTGAATTGCTGAAATTGAAAACAAAACTTTTGTTAAGGTTTTCTAGTGGCTGGGGCAAAAAATGAGGAAATATTGAGGTGTTATTACCTTCTTAAAATCAGAAACTTTACTTTTCTGAAAAAATATTTGCTAGTCTTTCTCAGTACTTATTTCTTAGGGCTGGGATATAGAGATCTTTGTAGAAGGGACATGGGAAACTCCAGTAGGTCTTTGATAAATTTATTGAAACTACAAATAAATCTTCTATATTAGGGCTGGCGAGATGCAGGGATCGGGGTTTGATCCCCGGCACCACATGCCATGCTGGCCCTGCTGCCGGGTGTGCTGAGCTGGCCACAGAGTCCAGTGTGGTGGCGGATGCTTGTAATCCCAGCACTGGGGAGGCTGAAAACAGGAGGATCACTATGAGTCCCAGCTGCAGAGTGAGACCCTGTACCAAGTACATTAAAAAAAAAAAAGAACTGGGTATTGAACTCAGGCTGTTGCCCTTGCCAGGCAAGCACTTATTCTATTGAGCCATCTCCCCAGCCCCTAAAAAAAATCTTTTATATCTACCTCTAATAAAAATTTATTGCATATTATAAAATATTACGTCAGTGAGGTTTTTTTTGGTCACAGTAATCATCTCAGGTACTTAGTATGTTGTGATCTATCTGGCTAGGTACATGGAGTGGCATATAGTTTAGGCTTTTCACAGCTGTCATTGGCTTTCTTTAGCATTGTTCTTGCCAGCCTGTTATGTCTTAAGGCACACAGGTACACACTTTAATGAAAGTAAGTATCATCTGTGTTTTCAGGGACCTTAGAATGTAATGGAAAATGAAATATAAAACAAATATTATAGTTCAGTGTAAATGTGGGCGTAAAGAACTAAAGGTAGGGAAGGTGCAGGAGCTATAGAAGCATGGAAAAATTGTAATTAATTGTTTGCAGAGCCTGGAAAGATTTTACAGAGATTCTGAGATTGTGACTTAATTACGAGGAGTACATTACAGACAGCATGAAAGAAAGGATTTCAGAAGAAATAGAATTTGCAAAAGATGGTATTGTTAAAGAACGTGGAATATTTTTGATACAGTTAAGGAGGTTTGGTGTTCTGGGCATATATTACAGCTTTCCAAGTTTTGTGTTTTAAGGAGAGCAAGTTGTACAACTTCCCATTTGAGATGTGTTTTTTCTTAAACTTGATCTGAGAACGTACTTGCCTTAGGTAGCACACTGGTCCTTCTTCCACAGTGCTCTTGATTTACTTTACAACTGAAGGCCACGCAGAATTCTTACTCATTCTAAGTCTGTAAAGGACTTGTCTGGGGAGACCAAACACTCTGGGAATAAGACAGGCGGTTGGAAGTATGGCTGTTCAGTTAGAAATTGACAACTAATGCCCATAACTAGTCAGGTGATTGCCATTTCTGTTTTGAACACATCTGGAGGAAAATCTAATAATTACCAGCAGCTATATTATTAAAAATAATTTTATGTAATAGGCCACATTGTGAGTCCTGGTATGTAACTTGGAGGAGTTTAAAGAACTGAGTCACATTGCTTAAAAAGTCTTTTCTTTCAGTCTACCTATTTATGTGAACAAGGTTTTCCTGAGCTTGTCATAAAAACAAGTACTGTAGTTAGACTGTATCCCCCATGGAAAAGGAGGGCGACTGTAGCACTAGTGGTACCACAGACAGAGTCTGTTAAGCCTTTGAAAATAAATGGGGGAAGCACACAGGGAAGTAGTTTTTCTGACTGGAATCAGTTTAACAGTTAATTAAGAAGATTTGTTTAGGGCTGGGGAGATAGCTCAGTAGCATAAGTGCCTGCCAGAGAAGCTCAGGGTCCTGAGTTTGATCCCTGGTACCAGAAAAAAAAAAAAAGCTTTGTTTAAGCCCCTGTAATTCAAAAATTCCATGGTTTATCCAATTTTTCCATTTTTAAAAAAACTCCTGTAAATCCCATTCTTTTATTTTCTTTTATGTATTTGGTACAGGTTCTCACTACAGAGCTTGGACTCCTAATGATCCTCCTATTTTCAGTCTCCCCAGTGCTGCATACACTACAACTGGACTTGGTGGCCTGTTTACTGGGCTCGGGGGTGGGGCCGGCACAGCATGTGGTGCTGGGGATTGAGCCCTGGTCCCTGTGCTTGCCCTGTCTGCTGAGCTGTCTGGCTGGTGCTTATCACTCTGAACTTGTTAATTTTTTTTTCAGTGGATGATTTGGTCTTTATTTTGATAGTGTTTTCTTTTCCTTTTTTGAGGCAGGATCTTGCTACATAGTTCAGGCTGACCTTGAACTCATTATGTTGTCTAGGCTGGCCCCCAGTGTACAGCAATCCTTCTCTCCAAGCCTCCGGAGTCCTGGGATTGCAGGCATGTGCCATCACACCCAACCATTTTGATAATTATTGCAAAAGTTTCGGGTTCAGTTTTGTGGCTGATAGGTCCTTATCTCACAGCATACTTATGTATATGACCAAGAGCATACTTGCATAATCATTTTAGATTACCAGAGGTTCATTTGTGGCTTTACACTTCCACAATACTCTATACCTTTTCTTTCTTGGAAGAAGAATATTTGAAGTCAAAACCTATTTATCTCCTGCTTCTTGGGTTTTTCATCTATATAAATTCAGAGGATACATCTCTTTTGAGAGGACACAAGTCGCTTACAGAATTAAATTAATATCCCCAAAGCTTCTACAAAGCCACAAGTTTTTTGTATAGGAAGGACATATGTTGTATACAAGACTTAGCAGTTATTTTCTTTTTA
>NW_004524580.1:28671455-28684780 GCF_000260255.1 Octodon degus | reverse complement strand
ATATATATAATTTATTTATTTTGCGGTACCAGGGATTTAACTCAGGACCTTGTGCTTGCCAGGCAAGCAAGTGCTTATTCTACTGAGCTATCTCCCTGTTCCCTAGAACTAATATTTAGATAAGCTATTTTTAGCATGATTATTTTCTAGAATATGGGCCATACATGTGTTAATGTGACTGCTTAGATATTTACTCAGACACCAGGTTCGCATTCAAATTGTATGATTGTCCAGTTTTAAAATTTTAGATTTAGTATATAATTCAGAATATATTTTAGAGAAAAGCTGAGTTATTGATACAAAAGAATATGCTTTTGCTGTTCTTATGACTTTATCACTAAAAACATTTAGGTATGCTTGTATGTGAAGGGTTCGTGTGTGTAACCTGCAGTGTAATGCAGTTTTGGATGTTGTAGAGCTCTACAGCTACTCCATCTGCTCAGCACGTGAAGACGCCCCAGACTTCCAACGCTCCTGATCTGAATGATGCAATTGTGAAGCTATTCAGTGATTTTGATGTGAAGGAAACCTCCCATCATTTAGTGATTTCTCATCTGGATTTACACATATGTGATGATATTCATGCAAAAGAAAAAGGTATCATAGGTTTATTTTAAACTATTTTGACTTTTCCAGAATTGACTATAAAACAATTATTTATATGTGTACTTAATACAGTATTGTATAAGATTACTTAAGATAATTTTTCTTCTGTCTGAATACATACATATAACTTGTAATTTGTTTTGTTTTTTTTTTTGTAATTTGAAGTATTTTGTGTTGGTATAAAATTTTGTTTGGCTGAAATAGCACTGAAGCTTACTAGCTAGTTGTTACCTATTAGTGCCAAAAGTATAATTAAGTTTAAAAAAAAAAATAACACTCAAAGACAGTGACCTGGGGCTGGGGAGATGCTTAGAGGTATAAGCACCTACCTGGCAAGTACAAGGACTTGAGTTGGATCTGCATGCCTTTGTGGCTCCAGATCCCCTGGGCGTGCCTTCTGAACCCAATCCCTCAGTCTGGTGGTGCATGCTTATAATCCCAGCACTCAGGAGGTTGAGACAGGATTGCTGCTAGTTTGAGACCAGCCTGGGGGCTAAAGAAGTGAGCACAAGAACTGCATAGTAGGAGTCTGAAAACAAAACAAAACAGAAAAGAACAAAAGACAGTGGCTTAAGAAATAGCTTAGCGGCAGAGGGCTTGCCTCATGTGTGCAAAGTTTGATCTTTAGCACTTCAGAAAATAAAGAAGCATAGATTAGATTACACTGGGATAAAATATTAGACTTGCCTTTGAATTACTTTTTTCAAAAATTTGAATTTTTTCATAAATTTTAGCCTGTATACCTCATAATTACATATCTTCAGCATTATGGTAAATCTACTTATTTCTAGATCCATGAGCGTATAAACACAACTAAGGTGCTCTTTAACATGGTTTTCTCTAACTCATCCTCTCAAAATTTTGTTAGGAGGCTAAGTTCCAGCTTGAAATTTTTTTTTGTTTTGTTTTAATTTTTGTTCTTATTTCTCCTTAATAGTCACAGATTATCAGGCTAATAAGGAACTCACTCTTGGTTACTTTAAAATGTGGTTCCAGAGTAGAAGATGCAGGCACATTTAGCAATCTGAGCTTTGATAGAAGGGCCAGATATATACTGGAAAGAAGAGAGTGTCTTTAATTAGTGGTGCTGGGAAAATGGCTTACCATGTGCTGAAGACTGAAATTAGACCCTTATCTCCCACCATGTAGTAAACTCAAAGAGGATCAAATATCTAAATATTAAAACAGACACAATTGCTTTGAGATAAAATAGGTAAAACTCTTGAAGACATAGGCATAAGCAAGGACTTTCTGAATAACAACCCAATTACACAAGGAATAACATCCAATTAAAAAGCTTGTGCACTGCAACAGAGTGAAGAGACAGCCTACAGAATGGGAAAGGTTTTTTTGTGAGGTATTCCTCAGAGAACTAATACTAGAATATATGAAGACGTAAAAAATTAGACCCTCAAAATAAAATCAATCGAATAATGGGTAACTGCAATGAATAGACACTTCTTAGAGAAGAGATAGTACAAATGGCCAATAAATAAATACAAAACCATGTTCAACATCTTTGTCCATTAAAAGGGTGCAAATGAAAACAACATTGAGGTTCCATTCATAAAGAATGAACCATCAAGAAATCAAATAATAGCCAGGTGTGGTGGTGCATGCCCATAATCCCATCATTTGTAAGGCTGAGGCAGGAGGATAAGTGTGCGTTTGAGGCCAGTCTGGGCTACATTAGTGAATTCAGGTCCAGCCTGGACTACATAGTGTGACCTGGCCTCAAAAAAAAAAAAAAAAAAATGCTGGTGAGGCTGGGGTGGGAAAGAAAGGAGCTTTTTACATTGTTGGTGAGAATCTAAATGGTCCAGTCACTAAGAAAATCAGTATGGAGATTTCTCTAAAACCTAAAAGTAGAAATTCTGTTTGACCCAGCTATTCCCCTTCTAGGTATCTCCTAAAACAGTTGAAGGTATTATGTTATAGTGATCCATGCATGCCTGTGTGTATAGCAACACAGTACTTAGCAGCTAAATCTTGGAGGCAGCCTATGTCCATGAGAGGTGAAAGGGTAAAGAAAATGTATTAACGCACGGTGTGGTGCTACTATGCCGTGAAGGACTAACGAGTCATTTGTAGGAAAATAGATTCATAAGACCATAATGTTAAGTGAAATAAGGCTGACAGAGGCTTAAATAGTTCCTAATTTGTCTTAACCACTGGGCTTTTTTTTTTTTTTTGTGTGTGTGGAACCAGGGATTGAACTCATGCCCTTGTGCTTGCCAGGGAAGCGCTTATTCCACTGAGCCATCTCCCCAGACCCCCTAATTTGTCTTACATGAGAAACCCAAAATATAAGTAAAAAAGCAGCGTAAGAGATAATGGGAAATAAGGACATAGGTCTTTTGCAAGAAGGAAGAGCATCAAGAGCTGGAGGACGTGGGCAGGGACTGGAGGGAAGGGGATGAAGAAAGAAAGAAGATGTGAAGTGTGCAGATCGCAAGTGCCCGCAAGGCATGTGAACACTACGTACTGCACACATGCACTCATAAGAATAAACATTCACAGTAAAAATGTAACTTATAGGCTAAAGAGTAGCTTATTAAACTTGATGAAGTTGAGCCAGTCACATAGATTGTAAGATTGTAGGTCAATGAAGAGATAGAAATAAGGAGAAGTTGAAGCGTAGGGAAACAAGTCTGTAGTTCCATCACGTAGGTGCTGGGTGTTTCTGCTCTCTGCTGGACCTCGGCCTCTTTCTGCTTGCTAAGGGAGTGGGAGGGCTGGTGAACCTTGAGAACTCGAGTGCGCATTAGAACTATGACAGAATCAGGGGCTTAGGGGAATAAAGATACTTGACCTGTGTACCTTAGACCTGATCCTAATCTACATATATGCACGAAAGCAGCTACTCTGAATTGTCTTTAAAAGTGAGAGAGTACTTATTGCATCCCGGACTTTAGCAGTAGAAGTGACCCTGCCCTCATCAGAGAAGCAGCCAGGACCCATGCCACGCAGAGCCCGAGGGACAAAGGTGAAGGTCTGGGCTTTGCAGAGGGATTTGCTGTCTTCCTGGTACACTTCTGTGTCATTTGACAGGAGTTCTGCTTTAGTGAGTTGGAAGGAAAAGTTCAAAAGTTAAAACCAAGCCACATAAAAGTTGTCATAAGTGTTTTTATGTAAAGCATATTTTCTCATCTCTTTTCCATTCCTTGCAGTTTATTATTTCCTTGTGGAATAGCAGGATGCCTTTCCTGAGGGAAATCCCTCTCCTCCGAAGTGCCTCCCCCACTCGGAGGTTTCTAGTTGCTGCTGCTATTGTGAATTAGAAAACGCTGTGCAATGGTTTCCTAAGTTCGTGAAAAACTCATTTGGTAGCAAAACCTGCTTGCTCAACACATTATTATCTTCTTCTTTTGCACACTTAGTATAAATATTTACACATTTTGCTTCTGAGTGGTTATATTTTGTCACTTAGTACTCAGAAACTGCTAGGAGTTAATATAATTTATATAAACCACATTAATTTCATTTAATCTTAAACGTTCCAAATTTTTAAACATAGCTCCAAATTTTTTTTTTTTTAATTTTTAAATTTTTTTATTTTTTTGCAGAACCGGGGATTAAACTCAGGCCCTTGCGCTTGCCGGGGAAGCACTTATTCCACTGAGCCATCTCCCTGGCCCCAAAGTCTTTAAATAAGAGATTATAAATTGGAATTAACAAATTAGTATAAGAGTATATATATAGCTATATCTTAGTTTGTATTTACAACCTTGCCCAGGCTATTTTAAAATTTGATTTTTATGTTTTAGTTAAACTGTTTCGTGATCTACCTTTGATCTTACTGGATCTATGTAACTGTAGACAATTTAGATTGTAATCAAATCTAACCTAGTAGATTCAGTGTCCTTTTTGATTCAGAGGCAGGATGATACAGTGAAGTAGTTGAAATTTTCTGAGTTTAAATCTAGGATCTGCACTTAAATAGCCTTTTTTTTTTTTTTTTTTTTTTTTTTTGAGACAGCATTTTGCTGTGTTGTTCAATCTTGAACTCACTGTGTAGCCCAAGCTGGTCTCAAACTTTGAGACAAACCTCCTGCCACAGCCTCCCAAATGCTGGGATTACAGGCATGCACCTCCACACCTGGTTTAAATTGCTTTCTGATCATGATCCCTTACTATCTTTGTTCCTCAGTTTCCTTACCTAGAAAGTGGGCGTAGTAGTAGTAGTAGTAGTAGTAATATCTACTTCATAGAACTGTTATGAAATGAATATTGAGTATGCTGCCTGGCATGGTTAGGATTTATGAAAGTTCTCTCAGAGAACTTAGATGCTATTTTTTTCCTATTTTATTTTTAGTCTATGTAGTAAAATGTTAGGGGCTCAGGAAATACTTATTATTATGAATTGTATTTCCCGGAGTCGTGATGTGTATCTTCTGTGATAAGAGATAGTCTCTACTACTTGGGCTCTGATTGTGACAGATATTTTATGGTAAATTGAGTGTTTCTGATATTTAATTTTTGTTTCCCCCCAATTCCGTGTTTTTCTTTTCCTAGAGTCAAACAGACGTATCACTGGAGGTGCTATGCAGCTCTCTTTTACATACTTAACTATAGATTATTATCCTTATCATAAAGCAGGTGTGTATACCCATTTTATCTTCCTTTAAAGTAATATAGCCAATTTTTAATTTAATTTGTTAAGGAGGGAAGAGATCAAGAGATCTTTACTGTTTTTCTCATAGCCATTATTTTCTTTTTTAAACCAAGAAAATAGAATTGCCATAGAAAATGCTCATATATTTTATATTGGTATTTGTAGATTGTTTGAAACTGTGTTAGAAATTGACAATCTTCTAAATAACTGATAAAATTTCTAAAAACTCCGAATACAACAGAGCTGTATTTCTTCTATTTTGTTAGTTACAAAAACAAGTTATTAGTCATTGTTCTGGAAATTTAAATGATTTAATTATGTAAGTTACATATATGATTTAGGGACTCTTTTTCACTTTTTTATATTTTATACATTTTATCAATAAGTAAGACTTAATACATTCTTTAATTATCAGGGATTGATAAGTTCTTTTCCAAGTAATAGAGACCAAAGCAGCATGGTTATTTATAGCCAAATTAAGTAACTTAACATTAGTACTTCTGTGTGCCTTTTGGTAGTGTGTGGTTTATTTTTATGACTTATGCTGGAACAAAAGTCAAAAGTTACATCATTTCTCTTATCAGAATTTGTAGGGTATAAGATTTGTTTTAATTTTCTTTGTTTGCTTTGAGGTTTTTTTGAGACAAGATCTCATTAAGCGCCTCAGGCTGCCCTAGAACTCATGTGTAGCCTATGATGGCCATGGAGTAATCCTGCTGCCTCAGCCTCCTGAGTGCTGGGAGAATAGGCATGTGCCATTAGGCCCAGTTTAGTTTTCTTTTGAAAATCTTTGTGTCATATCCTGTCCTGATTAGCAAGTTGTATATAATTTAATTTTTTATTGTATTTTTAATTTATTTTTATTTTTTTTCTCTTTCTTAGGGCTGTGCTATGCAGTTCAGGCTGGCCTTGAACTCATTTTGTAGCCCAAGCTAGTCTTGAATTTGCAGTGATTCTCCTGCTTCAGCCTCTTGAGTACTGGGATTACAGATGTGCACCATTATGCCTGCCACATATACTTAAATTTTGTTGGGTCTTTTTTTGGCAGAACCGGGGATTGAACTCAGGCCGTTGAGCTTGCCAGGCAAGCGCTTATTCTACTGAGCCATCTCCCCAGCCTTTACTTAAAATTTTAAAGTGTAGAAATTCTCCATATTTTAGGTAATACTTTTTTTCTTATATATTAGGGAAGGATCTACAGGGTGATTGGAGTCTCACTACTAGATCTGACTTTTAGAGATCTGCCTGTTTACAGCCTCCCAAGAGCTGGGATTTCAGGTGTACACCACCACGCCCAGTCTAGTGTACCCTGGGGGCAGGAATGGGATCAAACCTGGTGAACCCAAGCCTGATCTGCTGAGCTATTTGGCTGGCCCAATACTTTCATTTACAGAGTGCATTTTCTCCCTTCCTCCTTCCCTCCTTCCTTTCTTTTTTATAGTACTGAGGATTGAATTCAGAAATGTTGCACTAAGATATATTCCAAGCCCTTTTATAATCTTTTATTTTGCGACAGTTCTTTTAAGTCACTGTGTTGCTCCAATTTGCAACACTCCTGCCTCAGCTTCTCCAGAATACTGAGATTATAGATATGTACCACCTCTCTCAGCTGGATTTATTTTCTTTACCTTTTTATGTACGTGTTTCTTTTCTTAGTTATAAAGAAACCTAATAATCTTGATTTTGCATTTTCCTTCCCACAGCATACATATCTCCTTACATCTACCTTCAGAAGTTTATTGGTTTCTTAAATTGATTAACAAAATCATCATCGCTGGGCATCGTGGCACTTGCCTGGAATCCCAGCACTCAGGAGGTTGAGGCAGGAGGATCCTTGAGAGTTTGAGTCCAGCATGGGCTACAAAGTGAGCTCAAGAGCCTAAAGTGCATAGCAAGATCCTGTCTCAAAAAGACAATAAACAAACAAACAAACAATTTTAAAAAATCACCTTATCAGTTTTATGCAGTAGATTACTGTTAGTCACTTTACAACAAATCATTGATGAAAATAATTTTTGTAGGTAGTATTTTTGGGATTCTCTCCAGTAGATGTTTGTTAGGTGATTGAGCACTTAGTGAAGTCTGACCAATCTGGTGGCTTTGAATGGAAACTTTGAGCGCTGTCTCAGTAGAAGCCCTTCCAGATTGTTTCCTTTCAACAGCTCTTTCTCTGTGTTCTAAAAGTCTTATATTTTAGAGATGTAGTAGGGACAACAACAATTTTTTTGGATGATTAAAGATTACATTGATAAAATGATTAAAATTTATTAGCATTGCTATGATAGAATAAATGAAAACCATGCATTTTTAGTGAAATAGCTATTACTCATTTTACAGGAGATAGTTGTAATCATTGGATGTATTTTAGTGATGCAACCAAAACGAAAACTGGATGGGCCAATGAGCTGTTACATGAATTTGAGTGCAATGTTGAAATGCTTAAACAGGCTGTGAAGGATCATAATGAAGGCTCACCCCCTAAATCCCCGACACATGGCTCTCCCCAGCACACACAAGCAGGTATGTGTTGGCATTCCCCTCATGTTACAGCTGTGTGTGTGTGGCATGCGTGTGTGTGTATGTGTGTGATTATATTTTGTATAAATAAGGCCAGATGTTTTGCAGTGTTCATTTAGACCACGGTAGGCCTATAGATCAAAGCATTTATGGGCAGTATAACCAATAAGGGAAAGAACAGGTAGAAATTTTCAGACTCTTAATGACTGGTAGGTCTTTCATTTTTAACATTGTGGTGGAGTGACTAAAGGTGATATGAGTGTTATTACAGTGAAAATGAGTAATCATAACATCTTACATTCCTGTATCACTTTATAAAGTACTTTTACGTTTGTCTTATTTTAGAAATTAATGTTCATTTATCCTTCCGTAGCTGTCTTAATAAGAAAGTGACTATGAAGAAAATTCTATAATCAACTAAAGAGAATTTTTGTTCCCACAGAGAAGGACTCTGCACTGAAAGGGACCTCCAGAATGCCTACAGCATTGCCTCAGCAATCAAAAGCTAAGCTGATGTCCAGCTCTGTTGTCGTTAGACTTGCAGATTTCAATATATACCAGGTGTGTTTTGGTTTTTATTTTAATAGTTTTAGTATCTCATACAAGCTGCTATAATATCTAACCCACCATCTTAAAAACATTTTGACTAGTTTTATGAAAAGACCAAATCAAATGGGGTAGAAAATATCAGCCTGTTAGTTTTTGTTTATGTAGTTATCCAGAATTAGCCAAACTTTGAAGTCAACAGCATGGTGTTTTTAGACTGCCAGCCCTGTCCAGGATGTCTGATACCAGTTACAAGTCCATTATCAGGGATTTCCTAAAATTACCTGCAAGTTCAGTAACTTACCAAAACCTCACAGAACTCACAGAAATCTGTGGCCCTCACAGTCACTTTGTTGTAGTGAAGGGGTATAAAATAGGACCAGGCAGGCTAGGGAGATAGCTTGGCAGTCTAGGTGCCTGCCTGGCAAGTGCAGGGTCCAAAATTTGATCTCCAGTACCTCATGCCTTGTCAGCTGCAACCCCATGCTCACCATGCCAGCCCCAAAAGCAGGCGTGGGGGCACATGCCTATAATCCCAGTGCTGGGGAGGCTGAGACATGCGGGTCACTGTGAGTCTGGGCTGCATAGCGAAACCCTGTACCAAATAAACAAATAAAGTAGAACCAGGCCTAAGAGGAGATACATAGGGCAGAGTCTGCAAGGTTCCATATTTGAAATTTGCTTGTTCTTGTAGCATGTTAATGTGTCTGAGTAGGGATGGATGTTTAACAACAACTGTAAAGTATTACCTGTGCGGTGGAACTCAGTCTCGAGACTGATGGAGATGCTCTGGTGTCCCCTGTTCTCCTGAAACAAGACTTGTCAGGTATGGCCAGCCCTTCCCAGAGTCATATTGTTAGCATAAACTATCAGTTGCCAGTATAGATAGGAAATCAGAATTCTTGGCTGTGTCTCAGGAAGGGGACAAAGGCCAGGACTCTGTTTAGAGACCTCATATTTTCCCTTCCCTTCTGCTTACCCCTCCCCTTCCCCTCGCTCCCTTTTTTGAGATGCAGTCCTGCTGTGTAATTCAGGCTGTCCTTGAGCTCACTGTGTAATCCTGGCTGAGCTCTTCGTGCTTCACCCTCCTGAGTGCAGGGTTTACAGGTGTACACCACCACGCCTGGCTTTAGAGACCAAATTTCTTAGTATACAGTGTACTATTTAGAAGGTACAGAAATGCCTTTTTCACTTTACCTCACTAGTAAGTACTGCATTGTCTGTACTATGAACCTAATAACTAAGAACTCTGTCCCTTATACTAGTACTTTTTTTTTTTTTTTTTCTTTTTTTGAGATAGGGCCTCACTGTTAGCACAGGCTGGCTTTGAACTTGCTTATGTAGCTCAGCCTGGCCTCAAACTCATGTTAGTCCTGCCTCAGCCTCTGGAGTGCTGGGATTATAGTCATGTGCCACCATACTTATACTGACACTCTTATTTATCAATAATATGGCTAGATATCACAGTCTTTAAACATAAATTGTAAAAAAAAACAACAAACATAAATTGTATAGAATATAAAAGCCTTTTAAAAAAATTGACAGTGGATAAAGAAATGTGATATTGGGCCAGTCAGATAGCTCAGCAGACTAACGTGTCTGCTTATGCTTATGAGTTTAGAAAATTTTCAAGAACATCAGTTTTTTTTTAGTGTGGGAACGTTATAAGAGTGTGGAAAGGGTTTATAAAGCCTTAAAATACATATAAATACTAAAATAAATACAAACTTGCTACTCTGATGGTTTTCACTTATTGCAGGCATGTCTTGAATATAACCTCTGCAATAAGTGAGGGACCACTGTAATAAAAGTAATAATTGAAAAATTCAAACAGTAAATAGCATCGTTGTGTTATTTAAAAACTGTTCTGGTTTATTTTGATGAAGCTCTTACTTTATATGAAAAGTTGTATTAACTCACTGGTTTTCAGCAGGGTCAAGGCACATTTGGCCAAGCCTAAAGGCAAACTGTAGAGGTTACCAGTGGAGGGCGCTGCTGACCCTTGGTGGGGGAAGGCCAGAGGGACCACCGTCCGGCCCTTGGTGCTAGGGCAGCCTCCTCAGGGAGAATGGCCTGCCCTCAGGGTCAAGGCTGCTGTGTGGAGAAGCTGTAGTTAATGTTATTTTCTGAACATAGAATGGCTTCTTTCTCTACATTCTCTGGGACAGGGAGATAGCTCAGTAGAATAAGCGCTTGCCTAGCAAGTGCAAGGACCTGAATTCAATCCCCGGTTCCACCACAAAAACAAACAAATCAAGATTCGAATTCTACCTTTTCTTAATATAATACAGCTTCCTTAAATTAGACTTTACACTTTTGTAAGTTCACACAGAAATAGGGAAGTACTCCCTCTGTGAAGGTATGGAAAAGAAACTCCACAAACACAAACACACCAACACCCAAAGTATGTGATAGAAAATAAAATGTCTATGCCTGTAATCCTTGCTACTTCCGAGGCTGAGGCAGGGGAATGGCAAGTTCTCTTTTGAGTAACTGAACCATTAAAGGGAAAATAAATTCCTGTTTATTAAAATAAGTTGATAATTGGGAAGGATTTGTATCTCTTTATTCAGAAAAAGCCTTTTTTAATATGTAATTTGAAGAAACTGACTTAAATTTGTAAAATGTGCAAAGAATCAAAATATTTAATTATTATAAGAGGAAACATCCATGAGAAAGTATTCCATTTTATATGACAAATATAGCTAGGTGTGGTGGCACACACATGTAATCCCAGCACCCAGTAGGCTGATGTAGGATTGTTTAGAGTTGGAGGCCACCCTGGGCAGCATAGTGAGTCAGAAAGAAAGACAGGAAGAAAGAAAAGTGAATGACAAATGAGTGAAAAAAACTTAAAATACTTTTGAGATGCATCCTAAAGTCTGTTAAGCTACCTATTAAAATCAGTAAAGCTTTACCGATTGAAATTTGAAATTTAGTTAGATTATAGATATAGTTAAGTGTAATTATAAATTACATGGTTGTGAAAAGAGTGAAAAAAACGTAACTAGAACCTTAAAAATATAATAGTCCCTTTGGAAAAATAATTTAAGATACCAAACTGCAAGGCATGTTGACATGTGCCTGTAATCCTTGCTACTCTGGGGGCTGAGGCAGGAGAACGGCAAGTTCAAGGTCTTAGCAAGATCTCATTGTTAAAAAAAAGGTGGGTGGAGGGTTAACGACCTAAGTTTGCAGACCAAAAATTAGAGAAAAAGGAGGGCTGCAAGGAACAACATATGGCCCTAGCCTTTCAAGGTCGGTGAGGACTCAGGACATAGGAGAACCAGTACTGCAATATCATGTAACTTAGTTATGTCCCAAATTTTTTGATCAGGGAGATTATGGGGCCACAGAGGAAAGTGATCAAAGATGTAGTGTGCCTAAGGAGAATTACATGGAGAGAAAACATGCTTTCAGGGTTTCACAGAGAGCAAATTGGTCAAGCAATAGCCGTGACTCATCCACATGGCTGACACTGACAAAGGATTTACAAACTGTGGTACAAGGTTTCAGGGTAAATCCTGAGGGGATTTGACTGACCTTATTGGATACAAATGCTATGTTTCCTTTTTTTTTTTTTTTTTTTTTTACGTTTCTTGTTATATAGGTCTTGCTTTATCTTGGTCTTAACCATCCAGCAAAAAAGTATAAACCCAAGGTATAAAAAATGAAGCCATATTAATATGCTGAGCTGTAAAAGGCTAAAGTCAACTACTGACATTGCCAGTCTTTTGGAAAACACACTGCTATTAGGAACTACTGGACTATGTTGGAATATTTTGCTGAATTCATGCACCTATAATATTTAAGTGACAATGGAATACCCTTGTCTGGCAAAACTAAACAAAAAAAGGGAATACAAATGAATGACCATTTTGTGTCTGTATGTTGTGAATGTAGCTGTATAGCTACATTCTCTTAGTTCAGTGCATAGAAAGATTTGTTCTAATAGTGTTTGTAAATAAGATATCATGTCTGCATCTTGTACAGTGAATAACCACTAAGACAACAATATGCAATATATTAATTATTGAAACTGTCCTAATCAGATTTGAAACTGTGTCATTGCTATTTGTTTCTCAATAAAATTATTGAAAAAATAATAATTATGTTCATAAATATCATGTTTAGTTCCATTTAATGCATATGATCATTATGTATATCTAAATTCTACAAATAAACTTAATAAAATAATTTTTTTTAAGTTAAAAAAGAAAAATGGGAATAAGGGGTGCTGGATATGTAGCTCAGTGGTAAAGTGCCCTAAATTCAAACCTCACTACCACCAAAGAAAATTTTGTGACTAAAATTGCTACTCATCCCCAGAATTGTTTCATGGGTGCACTTTTTTAAAAAAAATAATATTGAAATTCGAAGTAGGGAGACATTCAGGGCTTGGGGCTGTGGATCCTCATCATTGCCATTGTTTTCTTCTCTCTTATTTCAGGGCTCTAGATAATAAAGTTTGTGAGGGTTACTGTACAGAATTGGTTTTGTGCTTAGTAAGGATCCAAAGTGGTTGTCAAGTTTGCAGAGTAGTAGGTGGCTACAATTGAGAAATAATTTCATGTGAACTGAAGTGTACATTTAGGTTTTCATTGGCAGTTAATTATTGACAAGTTATTGTAAGTATTTACAAGAGTTTGAAAGTTATATCCAAGGTACAGACAAGCTAAATTTTTTGTTTCAGGTCTCTACAGCAGAACAGTGTCATTCTTCCCCCAAAAGTATGATTTCCTGCAATAAAAAATCACTGTACCTTCCACAAGAAATGTCAGCTGTCTATATAGAATTCACAGAATATTACTATCCTGATGGAAAGGATTTTCCAAGTAAGAGGATTTCTTATTGTTTTGCATTCATTATTTGAAAAGGTGTGTGTGGTTTTTTTTTTTTTTTTATTAATGTTTTTGAGTTATATAAATGTGAAAAAAAATTCAAAGGCTATTTCCCCTCCCATCCCCTCCCCTCCCATCCTCTCCCCTCCCCTCTCTCCCCTCCCTTCCCCTCCCTTCCCTTCCCCTCTCCTTGCTCCTTT
>NW_004524580.1:28661870-28663750 GCF_000260255.1 Octodon degus | reverse complement strand
TCCCAGCACTGGAGAGGCTGAGACAGGAGGATCACTACAAATCCAAGCTGCATAGTGAGACCTGGTACCAAATACATAAAAAAATAGTGTTTTGTTTTGTTTTTAAACAGTGGAATGCCAGGTATGGCAGCACATGCCTATAATCCCAGAATTGGGGAGGCTGAGTCAGGAGGATCACTGTGAGTTCAAGGCCATCCAGGGCCACAAAGTGAATTCAAGGTTAGCCTGAGCTGTGTAGTGAAATCCTGTCTCAGAAAGACAAAAAACAAAGCAAAGCACCTATCCTTAAATATGTAAATTTGGGGAGTCCATTGCTCCATTTAAACACACATTCCTGTTTCTTTGACATCTACTCACTATTTATGCAGTCATTTAGATCATAAAGCAACCAATGTGAAGGCTACACGCCTCTTTTATAAAGCACCAGTATCTGGAAGTTTCATTAGATGGGGCTCATTTGCCTGGTGGAATCTCAATTATGTGATCCTATGATTGAAATTTTTCCAGCCTAGAGCTGGCAACTTACAAAGCCCAATTAATTTGATGTATGGAAGTACAAGATCCTTCCATTTCATCAGAGGTGACCAGTGTCCCAGTAAAGTCTGCTGTAAGAGATTTAGCACTAGCTACATCTCCGTAAGTAAGATATTGGGGCACTTTGTAAGCAGGAGTATAATCATGAGCCAGAATCAGAAAAAGCTGTCATAGACAGAAAGTAGACCAGAGAGAGACAAATTTAATGCAATTGAAAATAGCTTAGATCAGTCAATTAGTAGTCTAGTACATAAAAAGCTGGACATTGTGGTACATGCCTGTAGTTCCAACATTTGGAAGGCTGAGGCAAGAGGCTTGCCACCTGGGCTACATAGCGAGCGCAAGCCCAGCCTAAACTATGTAGCAAGGTCTAGACTTTTAAAAGAAAAACATTTTTATATTTCTTTCTACAAATATTTCTCTATATTTCTATGAGAGAGAACAATAAGTATTATTAGTATAATTATTACAATAGTAATTATATTTATTGTCAGGTGCCATACTATTAATTTTCTGCTGTCAACTTGGAATGCCACTGCCTGGATAATTGATAAAGACTGGAAGTTTATTTCTACCATTGTTGAGCTGCAGTGTTGAGAAGTCAAGACTATGGCCCCAATGGGTTTGGGTGTCCAGTGAGGGCCACATCCTCTAGGGGATAGACACTGCACCCTTACATAATGGACATGAGAGGGCAAGAGGCTTTCTAACTCCATTCCTGCAAAGAGGACTGGTGGCTAAAGGGCATTCATACTGGCAACATACAGATTGGTGAGAGGACATGTTCAGATTATAGGAGGCAGTTAAATAGTTTACCTTCTTAACACAACCCTGTAATGCTAACTAGCATTTGTTTAACACATTTTCTGTTTTGGCATCTGTGTGTGTGTGTGTGTGTGTGTGTGTGTATAAAAATGCATTTATCCCTTACAACAATTCTATCAATAATATACAATTATCTTCAGAGAGGTTAAGAAGTAATCCAAGGTAACACAGCTAGTAAGTGGTTCACTGGACTCTATGCCATATTGCCTCACCCCTAGGAGGCCTGCTTTTCCTGTCCTACTTCAGCAGAAAGAGCAGCTGAGATTCACAAAGGTAAAGTAATTTGCCTCAAGCACCATTCCTATAGGTAGAGCTGGGGCTGTCACTTTCTGTTTTTTTCTAGGATGACAGTTCCTAGGTACTTACTGTACCAATAACTGTTTTAAGCATTGGATCTGTTTTATTTATATGGTAGGAACTATTACTATCTCTATTTAAAGGAGAGTGAAGCAAAGCTTAGGAGCTCGGCCACAGTAACACAGTGAGCAGCAGAGCTAGCAGTTGACACACACACATATATA
>NW_004524580.1:28660982-28661740 GCF_000260255.1 Octodon degus | reverse complement strand
CCTGTATTTAGGACAGGGTCTACCGGGTCTACAGGGTCTCACTATGTTGATCGGACTTGTAGTGATTCTCCTGTTTTCAGCCTCCCAAGTGCTGGGATCACAGGCCAGCACCACCACATCCAGTCTCAGTCGCCATCTCGGCACGCCCCCGGGGCAGGACTGGCAGGGCACACCAGGGATCAAACCCCAGCCATTGCGTTCTGCCAAAGCAGGCACGTTAGTCCTCTCAGCTGTCAGGCTGGCCTAACATACATTGTTTTATGTAATCCTCAAAATAACCCTATAAGGGATTATTGATCCTGATTTAAAAAATATATATATATTTACCCTAAAATATGTAAATTCAGGAGTCCATTGCTCCTTTTAAGCACACATTTCCTGTTTCTTTGACATCTAGTCACTATTTATGCAGTCATTTAGATCATAAAGCAACAGATGCGAAGGCTACACGCCTCTTTTATAAAGC
Source organism: Octodon degus (assembly GCF_000260255.1). NCBI lineage: Eukaryota > Metazoa > Chordata > Mammalia > Rodentia > Octodontidae > Octodon > Octodon degus. The sequence continues at coordinate 28,661,274 of NW_004524580.1, read as the reverse complement.
ACACCAGTGTCTGGAAGTTTCATTAGATGAGGCTCATTTGCCTGGTGAAATCTCAGTTATTTGACATATGGAAGTACAAGATCTTCCATTTTAGAGACTGAAGCTTAGAGAAATTAAGTATCTTGTTGAAAGTTATGTAGTCAGGAAGTAATAGAGGCACATTTGTAAGCTAGTCCAGTCAAACTTAGGATTCTCCTGCCTCAGCCTCATGAGTGCTGTGGTTACACAGATGCATGAAGACACTTGGTTCTAGGGGCTGGGGAGATGGCTCAGTGGTCTAAAGCACCTACTT
>NW_004524580.1:28654365-28660296 GCF_000260255.1 Octodon degus | reverse complement strand
GCTCCTTTGTTTTTTTGTTTCTTTTGGCTTGGGATACAACTCAGTAGTTAAAGTGGGTTCAATCCCCAGCATTTCACAAAAATATAAATATCTTTCTCCCCTCCCCTCCCCTCCCTTCCCTTCCCCTCTCCTTGCTCCTTTGTTTTTTTGTTTCTTTTGGCTTGGGATACAACTCAGTAGTTAAAGTGGGTTCAATCCCCAGCATTTCACAAAAATATAAATATCTTTAGGGCCGGGGAGATAGCTCAGTGGCATAAGCACCTGCCTGGCAAGCACAAGGTCCTGGGTTTGATCCCTCAAAAACAGACCCCATTTGGAAGCTATGCATAGATTTTTTTATTGCTTAGTGTAATGGATTCTTTCACAGTCTCAGATTTGGTTTCAGGCTTTTGCCCTGTGCTCTTCCTGGGCCTGTGTTTACTCTCTCATCTTCATACATCAAGATTCCCCATCTTCCTTCTTTCCTTTTAGACTGTGATGTAACCTTTTTAGCACCTTTCTTCCTTTCTCTTTCCAAAGACAAATAGCCCCACATCATAATCACATAACTCTGATAGACTTGAGTTTTAACTTTTGTCTCGTCCCATGACTATAAACTTTTTTGAGGACAAGGACTTTTGCCATTGTTTTCTTTGTGCTTAGTGTAATGTACAGAATATAGTAGATATTCAGTGGGTCTTTGCTAAAGGAAAATGAATAAATGAATAACAAAAGCAAAAAACTCATGAACAAGACACTGTTCCAGTATTTTCTCTGTTCTGGTTTCCCATTCCTTAGATTTATTTTTTTGACTTAGTTTGTGCTAGACATTCTAGATATGCATATTTTAGCTTTTGGTAAAAGAAAATACGTTTGAATCTTTAGTATACTGTCCTGGATTCCAGCAGGTGTTATACTTCCTATTGTAAATACTAGTTTATTTGAGAGAACTATGAAAAAGTGTGTATTCATTTAATTGCTCAAGAGATACTTGGATACTTGAGTTTTATTTTACCTCAGGTACTATTCTAAACTTTCAATAAAGTGAGAAATTAATCAAGGAGTTCTGTGTAGCATACCACTTTCACAGGAAATTGGTCATCATTTAAAGGTTGCAGATCAGGATTCAGAGGGTAAAGTCCTTGTGGAAATGTACCATTGAGAACGACAGTTTTGGTGTTACTTCATCAATAAAGTAATATTCTTAGAAGTTGCTTCTCTCTGAATCTAAAGGAAAGAAGTCTGAATAGTTACATCCTATTTATTCTTCTAAACTTACAGTACATTAAATATTTTTCAGTTCATGAAGCATAGAAAATGATTTTTTGACTACTTCTCCTGCCAGTCACATACGTCACTCTAATTGTGTATGCATACTGTCTCAAAAAGTTTTAAGAAAGAATAAAACTTTTTGAAAATATCTTCTCTGTTCTCAGGGAACATTTAGAACTGTTCATTAACAGAATTAAAATTTTTTTCTCCACAGTTCCATCTCCCAACCTTTATGGCCAGCTGAATGCACTGCAGTTTACTGTGGATGAGAGAAGCATTCTGTGGTTAAACCAGTTTCTGTTGGATTTAAAACAGAGTCTTAATCAGTTCATGACTGTGTACAAATTGAATGACAATTCAAAATCTGATGAGCATGTTGATATTCGAGTTGATGGCTTAATGCTAAAGGTATACAAGTGGCTGTTAGGACAAAATCACTTTTATGGATGAAAAGTTGGCAGCATTATAATCTTATGGATTCTTTATGATATTTTCATTTTGAAATTCAAATTTGATTATTACAGAAGCTTTTAAGAAATCGCTTCCCTGCACTCTTCATTTATGTAGTTCTGATTTTTTTAGACCTTTCTCTAAAATTTCCATACATTTACAAATAAAATATATATCAGTCACTTTTTTGATTTAGAACTGATACATTTTTTAGAAAGGTCAATTATACAATAAAGCTTTTAAATTATAACTTTTGTTTATTTACATTTATTCTGTTAATATCCAAAGATAATAGAAAGCTACTTTTCATTTATAGCCAAGTAGTTAGTAATACCAGCTCTATGAATTTTTAAGTTTTAAAGGAAAAAAGTTTAAAAAAAAGAAAAATATTCTGGCTGATAGGGTTTAGTAACTAGAATAAAGGTTTTGGTTTCTAAATGTATTGCTGATAGATTAAATCTACATACTTCTTCCCTGTGAAATGATGTGGATAATACTCAGTTACATTGCAGAAATAGTTTAAAGCTCTCATGATCTCATGAAATTCAGTATAAAGGGACACTTTATAACATTTATTATATAGTGATTGAATTTTTAGAATATATGCAATATTAAAGTGAATCATTCTGAACTCTAGTGTCAATATTTTCAGAATTGGATTTCATTATCCCTTGAGAATTGTTTACCTGTAGTAAACAATTTGACCTATCCTTTTAAGTTTACATTCTTAATAGTTTAGAAAGCTGATTCTGATGTGCTCTGACCAATCATTCTATTCTTTCATGCATTGATTCTCCAAAACATTTGGATTAAAATATCCTAACAAAAAAATCTCCTTCCCAGACTTGGAACTTTATTTCTGTGTACTCAAGTTATAGTCAATAACAATGATTTAGCACAATTGTGTTATTTTTATTTTGTGATTTATTATTTATTATGCATACTACATGACATATACATTATTTGTTTTATTTTTTGAGGTTATTCATTCAGTGATCAATCTTTTTTTTTAATTAAATTCAATTTTATAATACTTTTGTGGTAGTGGTACCAGGGATTGAACTTCGGACCTTGTCCTTGCCAGGCAGGCACTTATGGTGCTGAGCTATCTTCCCCAGCCCAGTGATCAATCATTTAAATCCATCTTATTCCATTTGTAAAATGTTTTGAAATGCAGAGAGTGGTTTTTGTTTGTTTGTTTGTTTGGGTTTTTTTTTTGTACTAGGATTTGAACTCATGAGCTTGCACTTGCCAGGCAGGTGCTGTGCTGCTGAGCTATATCCCCAGTCCCAAGCATTAGTGTTTTACGTCTAAATAGCGTAGGATTATTGTGGGGGAAGGTAAAAGAATTGCTAAGCTAAATCATGTTCTTAATTATTTCATTTTCAAGATGTATGGATTTGTAAAAAAGATGTTTGGATTTATAAACTGGGCTAATTTTTTTCCCTCCTAGTTTGTCATTCCTTCCGAAATGAAACCTGAGTGTCACCAAGATCAACCACATGCAGTTTCCATCCAGAGCTCTGAAATGATTGCTACCAACACGCGGCACTGTCCAAACTGTCGGCATTCTGATTTAGAAGCTTTGTTTCAAGACTTCAAAGATTGTGATTTTTTTAGTAAAGCATATACTAGCTTCCCTAAGTCTTGTGATAGCTTTAATCTTCTACATCCAATATTCCAAAGACATGCTCATGAACAGGATACCAAAATGCATGAAGTTTACAAAGGAAATATTACTCCCAAATTGAATAAACACACTCTTAAAACTTCTGCTGCCAAGGATGTTTGGGCTGTGTACTTTTCTCAATTTTGGATAGATTATGAAGGGATGAAAAGTGGAAAAGGACGACCAGTAAGTTTTGTTGACTCTTTCCCTCTATCTATCTGGATTTGTCAGCCAGCAAGGTATGCAGAGTCACAAAAAGAGCTGCAGACTTGTAATCAGGTACCCATAAATACATCACAGAGTGAGTCTAGTGATCTGACTGGCCGACTGAAGCGGAAGAAGCTCTTAAAGGAGTATTATAGCACAGAGTCTGAACCTGTGACAAATGATGGCCAGAAACCTTCATCAGATATATCATTAAGAATTTCCTCTTCATCATCAGATGCTGATATTCATGTTCTGGTTCGTGTTCAGAAACATGTTAGTATGCAGATCAATCACTACCAGTATCTACTTCTACTTTTCCTGCACGAGTCACTTATTCTGCTTTCAGATAACTTAAGGAAAGACGTAGAAGCTGTGACAGGCAGTCCACCTACTCAGATGTCCATTTGCATTGGAATTTTACTCAGAAGTGCAGAACTGGCTCTTTTGCTGCACCCAGTAGATCAAGCAAATCCTTTGAAGTCTCCTGTTTCAGATAGTGGGAGCCCAATGGTTCCTGAGGATTTGCCACCAGGAAATGGAGAATTTTTGTCTTCAAAAAGAAAACAAGTTAGTAGTGGCATAAATCAAATTAGAAGTGTAGCTGTTAATCATATGTCAGACAACAGATCTATGAGTGTTGACCTTAGCCATGTCCCTTTAAAGGACCCTTTGCTTTTTAAATCAGCTAGTGATACAAATCTACAAAAAGGTACTTTGCTGGACTATTTGTCTGATAAACATTTAGGGAAAATAAGTGAAGATGAGAGTAGTGGATTTGTTTACAAAGGTGGCTCAGGAGAAATTGGATCAGAAATAAAGGACAGGAAAGATTCATTTCACACAGATTCAAATCGTGTCTTAAACTATCAGGCAGACTGGAATAGGCTGTCATTTGATAATGATGGTCATCAAAACATACTTCCAAATAGTTTAACTAGGAAAGGAAGTGAAACCACAGAGTCAAATGTTAAGCCTGAAGATTTGATTCCAGATGGAGTTGCATCCCCTGACAACCTGGAAGTCAGTAAAGAGGAGGCATCTGCAGTTAGAACACTTAAGTCACAGTCATCTTTAAGGTAACACATATTACTGGAAGTTTGGGGCTTTTTATTGGTTTTTGCTGAATCCATGTGCACAAGTATATCTTGTTTTGGGGCAGAAAACATCATGACAAAATGATTTCAGCAGCATTGTTAGAGTTAAAAAGATTTTTTAAAAGATGAGATCCCTTTGAGCTTACACATTTAAATATAATTTTAAAACAGGTGCTGTGTATATATTTTAATTTTGTATTTTAAGATAAACTACTTTTTCTGTAGTAATCTGGTAATTTTGCTTAACAGTGGGAAGTCTAAGGAACGTTGCCCGCCCAACCTGCCACCACTCAGTGTTTCCCATAAGAGCATGAAAAGAAGCTCGTCACAGGTCTCGCTGGACACCATTTCCCTCGACAGCATGATTCTGGAAGAACAGTTGTTGGAAAGTGATGGAAGTGATAGTCATGTACTTTTGGAAAAAGGTAAAGCCCTTCAGTATACAAATTCTTATTATGTACCAGAGTCAGAGGCGTGTAGCCGTCACATTAGTTGCTTTATGATCTAAATGGCTGTATAAATAATGAGTAGATGTCAAAGAAACAGGAATGTGTGTTTAAAAGGAGCTGTGGACTCCCTGAATTTACATATTTTAGGGTAGGTGTACATATGTGCATACAGTTCAGCAGTTCACCATACTAGTCATACAGGTGTGGAGGCTCATGGTCACCATTTGGAGCACCCCTTGTAACGGCAGAGGTTAAAGGAACTATTAACCTCATGATACCTCAATAAATTTAGTATTAAAGTGTTTATGCCAGCTTTTTCATGATACATAGTTTTTGGTGGACTCTATATATCAACAAATCTTATAACAAAAGCACTATTGAGTAATTTTAAGTTAAATCATTATCAGTTACATCCAAACTACCTAATTCTCTAATAGTAGTTCTACTTTTTATTCATTTTTTTACATTATTAAAAAGTAAATTATTGGGCCAGGTAGATGGCTCAGTGGAATAAGTGCTTCCTTGGCAAGTGCAAGGGCCTGAGTTCAATCCCCAGTTCTACCACAAAAAAAAAAGAAATTTAAAAAGTAAATTATCGTAATCACGTAAGAGAATAGCAATAGTTGTGCCGTATATCATATCATTATCTTTTTTTTTCTTTTTTATTTTATTTATTTATTTTACAAAATCTCAAAACAAGATTTTAGGAGAGTAATAATGGTTAGTACATTGTGTATTGTTACTGCCAAAGTAGTTTCTTATATTATAAGATATAGGCAAGAAATAATAAACAACATAGGTACAAACCTCT
>NW_004524580.1:28633564-28649104 GCF_000260255.1 Octodon degus | reverse complement strand
AAATTAGACAGCAAGACCTTGTCTAAAGTAAAAATAGTTCAAAAAAAAAAAAAAAAAAAAAGACACTTGGTTCTAAACTCTGACAGTGTTCTCTTCATGTTAGAGGAATTGATATGTGTATGTATCATACACAGACACATGCGTGCATGTGTGTATATATATGGCATTCATATATATTCAGATACATGAAAGTCATATTTGTGTGTACGTATTTATGGATATATGTGCGTGTTTATGAACACAGACATACCTACACTACTTACGCACTTACCACAGGCTCTTGACTGGTGTCCTTCCATCCACATAGTTTTATTTGCAGTTTATTCTGTAGGGAGAGTGATCTTCTAAAAAATGCACATTTGATTGTTTTTCTCCAGTTTAACCCTTATAACTCACCCTTGCTATAAGGTTATCAGATCTAAAATCCTTAGCATCTATGGACCGGCCAGATAGCTCAGCAGACTAAAGCACTTGTTTAGGCAGAACGCAAGGGTTGAAGGTTTGATCCCCTGCGTGCCATGCAGGACGCACCCCTATAATCCCAGCACTTGGGAGGCTGAGAAAACAGGAGAATCACTGTAAGTCCAATCTACGTAGTTAGACCCTGTACTAAATACATTAAAAAATAAATAAAATCCTTGCATCCTGGCAGTGTTCTTATGATTTGGCCCCAGCTTCCCTCTTCTGTGGTGTCTTTGCTTGTACTCACTGCACTTCAGCTGTACTATGGAATGTTGAAGTCTTCCTCACAGTTTCTTTACTGAGATAAACTCTTGTGTCTCAGGGTCGTGTACCTATACCCTGAAAGCCCTTTTCTTTCTGTTTACCTTAATAAAAATATTATTAAAGAAACCTTCCTAAAAAAACCCTGGACTGAGAGGCAGGCCACTGATAGTGCTCTTATTTATTAGCTTCTGTACCGTAATTGTATTTCCATGCATCTTCCCTGTCATCCACAGGATAGTTTATTTTGTACTCTATTAAGCACTAACGTCAGAAGCCAGTTAATAGTACATACAATAGTAAGTTGAGGCTTGAGTTTTGCAACTCTTTAGCATTTCTTTTCCCTCCCTCCCTCTCTCTCTCTCTCTCTCTCTCTCTCTCTCTCTCTCTCTCTCTCTCTTTCTTTCTTTCTTTCTTTCTTTCTTTCTTTCTTTCTTTCTTTTTGGCAGAACCAGGAGTTGAACTCAGGCCCTTGCACTTGCCAGGGAAATGCTTTTTCTACTGAGCCATCTTCCTGGCCCCTCTTTAGCATTTCTAATCTAATTTTTCTAACAATTTTATGGCTATTTTGAAGCATTAATCTGTAACAGACACTTTTTTTACTACAGTTAACTTGAGAAATACTGAAGTACAACCTAGGATGTAGGCAGCTACGAAGGGATGGCGAATAATCACAGTAATGATGGTAGTGTTAAGTTCATGTAAAATACAGTTAGGACTTGCTGTCGGGTACTGAAGAGGATGAAGTGGTTAGACTGCACTGCACGGTATATGTAGGTGGAGGGCGGAGGCGAAGCCCAGGAGGGACCTGTTAGTTGGACCAGCCCTGCAGCTGCTGTGTGTGGGGAGAAGATGTGTTGTGTACAGCGGTGGGAGACTGTTACATTCCCTAAGTTGAGGGCTTTGTATTTGTAACATTCAATTCTGGAAATTATTGTGTAGTATTTGCCAACTAACCATAATCTAAATTTCTTTTCTAGATTTTTTTGGTCTTTTTAAGACAAGGTCTTGCTATGTAGTTCAGGCAGGCCTTTAGCTCACTATGTAGTTTAGACTGGTCTCAAACTCGCAGCAGTCCTTCTGGCTTAGCTCCTGCGTATGGGATTTTAGGCATTTGCTACCATGCCTAGCATCTTTTCTAGTTTTTAGACAATATGATGTTTGAGAGTTGAGGGGATCATCCATTTTGGTTGAATTTCACTTCTTGGATCATGTGTAAAACTGATTTTATTAGTTTACTGTTGCTGTTTCAGAAATTAAAAAGAACTCTACTGCCAATTACCAGAGTCCAGCGGAAAGTGTGAGCACCAGTGGAAATCTGCAGAAATATGGTGAATCCTCCCCAGATGCTGTTAGTACGAATTCAGAGGGTGCTCAAGAGAACCATGATGACCTGGTAATCACTTTAGAGATACTGTATGAAAGAAATACCATCAACTTTTTTCATATTTGATGTATATATGTTTTAAGATACTAATGTATAAAATGAAGTCTTAGATGGTGGATGGTTTACTCTGTTCTTTGTACTTTTTTTGATTTTAATTTAGGGTCAAGATTTTGCTCTAGTCCAGGCAAGTCTTAAACTCACTATGTAGTCCAAGATGCCCTTGATCTTGTGGCAGTCTTCCTTCCTCAACCTCCTGAGTGCTGGGATTACAGGCATGTGCTGTCACAGCTGGATTACTCTTTCTACTCTGGAGAATGTTTTCTTGTGGAATGAATTGGCTTTCTTTTCTATTTACTTTTCAAAATTTGTTTTTAATTATTTTACAGAGGGGAGGACTTATCTTTTTCTGTTTTGTCTTTTTTTTTTTTTGGACCTATAGTTTCTTTTAAATATAGTACTTGTTTTTGGTACTGGGTGTTGCACTCAGGACCTTGCGCTTGCCAGGCAGGCTCATGATGCTGAGCTGTCTCCCCAGCCCTTAAATACACTTCTTTTTTTGTTTGTTTGTTTGTTTTTGCGCAGACTGCCTTCAAGGCATGACTGGCTGTCTTGTGTTGTGGGGATCGAACCACAGCAACCTGAGCCTGACTGCTTTGTTGAAGCAGCCACTTAAAGAACTGAGCTAAGGAGCAGGTCCCCTTAAATACACTTCTTAAGAAAGGTTTGATACAGGGAAGAAAATCCTTATAATATTTGGCTTTCTACAAAGAAAATTTATTACTGTTTTCTTTTAAACCATTCTGAAGTAGTGGGATATTTATAAGAAAGACATTAAAAATGTGTTACACATCCTAGTTTTAGTGAAAATCATTTTATGCGGAAGTAATATAATTAATCTGTGCCAACTAAAATAGTTTTCCTTGACTGAATGAAAAGACTAAGTTTATCATTACAGGATGAGAGTCCCTTGTGCAAAATTTTTAGGACCAAAAGCATTTTTTTTTTAATTTGGGATATTTGCATATACATGGTAAGATATCTTGGAGATGGACTAAGAGGAAATATGAAATCTATTTATGTTTTGTACACCTTGTATAAACGTAGCATGGTAATTTTGTATAAAATGTTTAATAATTTTGTGCATGGGGCTGGCCAGAGAGCTCAGTGGATTAAAGCACGTGCTCAGGCAGATGTAGGGGCTGGGGTTCAATCCCTGGCATGCTGTGCTGGCCCCGCCCCCATGGTGCACTGAGATTGAAATCGAGCATGATGGCATGTGCCTGTAATTCTAGTGCTTGGGAGGCTGAAAACAGGAGGATCACTACAAGTCTGATCTGTGTAGTGAGACCCTGCAGACCCTGTACTAAATACATTTAAAAAAATAATAATTTTTTTGCATGAACTGGGTGTGATGGTAACCCCTGTAACCTCAGCAGCTGGGAGGTTGAAGCAGGAGGATCACCATGTGTTTGAGGCCAGTCTGGTCTACATGGTGAATTAAAGACAGGTCCAAAGTATACAGTGGGATCCTGTCTCAACCAAAAAATAAATAATAAAAAAAAATAATGTTCGTGAAGGAGAATTGCACAATGCAGAATATCTATTTGTCCCATCATGTTGTCACTCAAAAAGATTAGATATCTGATTTTAATAGATACCTAATCTATTACATTACACTAGGTGTAGTCAACTTTTGTGATGTAACTACTGGCTCTGTGGGTCATAGATATCTATCTAGTTTGATAAAACACAAATGTATTTTTAGAAATGAATGATCAGGGCCGAGGAGATGTCTCAGTAGGCTAAGTGCTTGACTGGCAAATGCAGCGATCTGAGTTCAATCCCTGGTTCTGCCAAAAAAAAAAAAAAAAAAAAAGAAATGAATGATCATTTATTATTTCTTAACTTTAATTGATACACGTATTATTTGTGTCATCAATAATAGATGTCAGTTGTGGTGTTTAAAATTACTGGTGTTAATGGGGAAATTGATATCCGAGGAGAAGATACAGAGATGTGTCTTCAAGTGAACCAGGTGACACCACATCAGTTGGGCAATATCAGTCTTCGGCATTATCTTTGTAATCGTGCAGTTGGTAAGATTTTCTTTTTAACTTACTTTGTGTACATAATACTTTAATGTGATTTAAACTTTTTAAAATATATACATAGGACTAATCAATATTGTCTTTGATGTGTTGAATGAAAATTACATTTCAGAAAAAAAGTCATTGAGCTATCATATTTCTCTTAGAAAAATACGTAGAATCCCATATCATACCTAATATGTTGAAATAAATACAGCTTTGGATGATAGCAGAATTATGCCATCACTTTACGTTCTGGGAATTAGAGGGGAATTAGTGTATAAGCCATCATGGCTTTTTGGCGTTTTTCTATGTTAGGCCTTGTGATGTATAGTATATCTGCTGAAAGGAAAGAAATAGAGGAATTTTATATTAAGTGTAAATCCTAAAGCTTTGCAAAATAGAGGAAGCTGAATTTATATCTAGAGAAGTTTCATAGTGGAGAAAAAACAAAAGTTAATGTGAAACTTTCAGAACCTTCTGTATTCATTCTCAACACTTCATACTGTACACTCACATTATTTCTGCTGCATAATTTTTTCTTTTATCAGTTACAGCTTACTTAATACCATTACCTATCACTTGTTTCATTTTTTTTACTTGTTTCATTTTGTATCTAGATGAACAAGTTTTTTTTTAGGGTACAAATTAGAATTAAAGCAGAATTACAAGTGATACAGAATTTCATGTAACAATGTAATATGAATTTCACAGTATTTGTTGTAATACATAGTGTTGTTTTCCAACCAGTTATTCATATTATTAGATATATGCATGTAAAATTGGAAGAAGAAAAAAAAGAAATGTCTAAGAAATTAAGAAGACAAAAAAGAGAAACAATTGAAAAAAGGAGATGAAACAAATTAAAGCATTAATTGCTTCTTTCCATAGATCAGCAGAAATCCACAGTACAGTTGTCCAAACCATCCTGCTTACATACATAGATAAATCTCTGTCCTCATTCCCTTTCCTGTCCTCCTCAACTTAGTACTCTTGCCTTTTGAATAAGTTCATTCCTTTTGCAGTGTCTATTGTACCCTTCAGATTCCATATTTCTCCTTCAGGTTCTTACACTTAAAGAGACAATATGTTCCTTGCATATGTGTGTCTGATTTATTTCACTTAAGACTGTGTTCTTTGGTTGCATCCATTTACCAACAGAATACTCAAATTTATTCTATTTTCTAGCTGAATAATACTCCATTGTGTAAAAATACCACATTTTCCTTACTCATTCTTCAGTTGATGGGCATCTGGGTTTCCAGGATTTAACTATGACAGATTGCGCTGCTATAAACATGGGTGCACATATATTGCTGTGGTATGAGGTTTTTAGTTCTGGACAAATTCCTAGAAGAACTAGAGTGGAATAGCTGGCTTGAATGGGATCTCCAATCCTAGCTTTCTAAAGAAATTCCACACTGATTTCCATTGTGGTTGTACCAGTCTGCACTTCTACGAACAGTGCAGAAGGTAAATGAACAAGTTCTTTTGGCTGTCTTGTTTGGGTTGTATAGTAAGGTACAAATACCTTATTTTTTTCTCACCTATCTCAGTTGTTTTCTTTGAAGAAGAAAAGGAAAAGGAGAAAGAATAGAAGAGAATAAAAAGAATGGGAAAACAATAAGTAGTTTAGCTTGAACGTTTCGAGAATAATCAACATTGACAAGAATGGTGTTTAATGGGAAATTTGTATACACAGTTAGCACTCTGATAATGTTACAATTTGGTCTGAATTTTCTGTCTGGTTCCTTTTTCTCGCTATCTGTGGGTGTTGGCTCCCTTGAATAGGCAGCTGGATTAGGCACCCTTTCCTCACTGGAAGACAATGTCACTGACAAAGCAGTGGGAGGTGAGATTTATTTTGGCTCACAGTCTCAGCGAAGGTTTGTTGAAACCTTCAGGGAAAGAATACAGCCTTCCAGGTTATTCCCTCAGTACCCATGTCCTGTACTGGGCCCCACATCTAATAACGCAACCACCTACGAACTCATAAGCATTAGCAACCCTAGCCCACCTCTCAGCTTGGGAGCACTGAGCATACACTTTGGACTTTGGACACACACAGTAGTTCCCTGGTGTTGGGAAGGGGGTGGGAATGGGAGGGAGGATTTTTGTTTTTAACCTGTAAAGTTTTTGTTTTCTTTCTGCTCCAGGATAGTTTTTTGGGATGGTATTGGGGATTGAACTGGAGCCGTCATTCTGAACTGTATCCATTGTCAACCCTTTATAAAATGTTTTATTTTGAGAAAGGACCTTACAAAGTTGTCTACTCTGGGCTTAAACTTGTAGTTGTCCTTCCTCAGCCTCCCAGATGCTGAGATTACATTTCTACCTGCTAATTTCTTTTATTACTGCATCAACAAGGTAACTCCTATTTTTCTTGATATTGGGAAGAACACTTACAATTACCAGTTGTTTCTTTTTTACCTTTTTAAATAAAATTTCTTTTTTCCTTTTTAAATAAAAATAAAATATCTGAGATTTTAAATATTCAAACAATTACATTTGATATACTTTCTGTATTATAAATGTTAAGTGAACAGTATTAACATTAACTAAATGTAATTTTGTACCCGAATAAAAATTTTAACGCTAACTCTGCACATTGAGTTGCATGTAGAGGCCTCTCCTACATTCATAAATATTCATAGCTTTACTTTTTTGGCAAGCCCTGCCTTCAAATGTGTCTGCATTTGTTCTCAGTAAGATTATTCATACCCATGCTGAGGGAAAATAAAGTCTTTCCATCATAAATTTAATTAGTGGGACCTTTTTATGAGGACTTATGAGATGATTAGCTTTCATGCCTCAGAAACGGACATGGGTTTTCCTTTCCAAAACAACTGGTTTGTGTTTTTCCTCATGAATTCTGTGAATAAGGAACCTGCTCATTCTTTTCTTGTTGTTGCTAGGAAGCTTACTTTTGGTTCACCTTTAATCCTGAAATTTCATGTGTTGTGAGTCTTTAATCTTACCACCTACCTTCAGCTTTTCTTATTTTTTGTTTCATCATTTTAATGGGATTATGCTATGTGCACATTGTTTCCTATTTATTTAGAGGTAGGCAGCATAAAATAAGTAAGCATAGTAGTTACCATTCGTGTCAGTTCCGAAGTAATTTCCTTCAATAGTTCCACCAGTAGCTTTTTAAAAGTTAGTCTATAACAACTTGTTGACATTTGAAATTTCCCTTTTAAACTTGCATATTTGTAGCTCAGCAAGCCATCTCAAATTCTTTTTAGGAATGAGGCCAAGGCATAGATAAATGTGTTATTTTATATATAATCACATATATATTCTTTATAGTAATTTCAGTAATTTGTCTCTTAATAGAAACATTTTACTGAGGTCTTCTCTGTTTGCTTGTCCATTATTTAAGGGCCCAATTGAATGAGGAAAGTACAAACCCTGACCTTGGTTGCTCTCGAGACACAGCTTGCCAGTCACTTCAGATGCTGTGACTGTTCACTGCAGTCACCCGTTCTACCGCACGTGTATAGCTAGGTATTCACTCAGACACATGTTAAGTATCTGAAGTGGGTATCACATTAGTTATAACATGTTTTTTCCTATTATAAGAAATAGAAAATAGAAAAGTCAACATAAATCACAACATTAATTAATTCATAGTGATACTTTTTGAGTAGCATTGCAAAGTTATGATTTTTTTATGTTCATTTTCCCTAGGTTCTGATCAGAAATCTGCATTTCATTCCAAATCCTCTCCTGAGATTTCACTGAGGTTTGAAAGTGGGCCTAGTGCTGTAATACATTCATTGCTTGCAGAAAAAAATGGATTTCTACAATGCCATATAGAAAACTTTAGTACTGAGTTTCTTACATCTTCTCTGATGAATATTCAACATTTTTTGGAAGATGAAACTGTTGCAACAGTAATGCCAATGAAGATACAAGTTTCTAACACAAAAATAAATTTAAAAGTATGTTAAAGGATAATTTTCTATTTTCATGTTATTAGTGTTCATACTCCTTCCTCAGTTTTGATTCATGTCTAAGACTATGTCTTCTCCATAACCTACACTGTATTAAAATGAGTTTAGTGCTTTTTATGATGAATGATAGAGATCCTCACAAGTTAGAAAATCTCAAAGTAGACCAGGTAAGTCTTGCCATATCACCTAAAGCATGTATAGATAGGCAGTATTTCTAACTCGTTAAGAATACAGACAGAAGTAATGTTGATTTAAAATGATACTTTTAATTTTGTCATTTATTTGAATAAGAACCTGCTAGCATTCCTTCTTTCCCTGTAGGATGACAGTCCTCGGAGTAGTACAGCATCTCTTGAACCAACGCCTGTAACTGTGCATATTGATCATCTTGTGGTAGAAAGAAATGATGATGGCTCTTTTCATATCAGAGGTATACAAAAAATCATTTAAGCAAATGTCTTCAATTTGAAGTTAAATTATGTTTGTGCTGATTGTATCCTATTACTCATTATTTACTTTGTATTTATATATGTAGTAACAATGGAGGTACATTTGCAGTATATTGTAATAGATTATCTATGAGCCAGACACAGTGCTGAGAAGGCCTTAGGAGGACTGCTCAGGAGGTTGAGGGAGGAGGACTGCAAGTCTTATGCCAGCCTGAGCAACTTAGCCTGTCTTAAAAATAAAAAGTGCTAGGGGATTAGATCTATAAGTAAACTCTGTAAGTAACACCTCTGTAGTTGGTTAATCCCTGTCCTGCACATGTGCTTTGAGCGACAGTGAGCAAGGCTTCTGTGGCTTCTGTGGTTTCTGTGGCTCTTGATCTCACTTCTCCCAGTGAAGCTGTTTGCCTTTATTTCCTGCTGTTCTTTCATGTATACTGCTGTATATTGCTCAGCACAGAATTTGGCTTGCAGTTTTCCATCTCTGTGCTTCTCTTTGCTGTGATATTACTCACTAGAATCTCTTATTTCCTGTGTGGTTTGTTTGTTCACTTATTATGGTTTGGTGCAAGGACCTGGACCCAAGGACCCCTTGTCTGCGCCCGAGCTCTAGCCTGTGCTCCTGTGTAAGTCTTACTGTCCTTGCCAGGTTATCTCAAGCATTTTCTTTTTAGTGAAGCCTTCTTTCTCATCCTGTGAGTTCTCATGGTTTTGGTACCTTTCTGTACACAGTTATAGTATACTGCTAGACAGTGTTTTGGTGTTTGTGCATTCTAATAAAACTCTTAAGATATCTAACATGAGGTTTTTATATCTTAGGAGGTAGTGAGAGTAACAAAACATGAATCAGTAGACCTAGATGTTCTGGTCCTCGCTGTTTTAGTAGCTTATTGAGGATGAAACATGAGTGCCTACAGAAATTTGACTACTGATCAAAACCCTATGAGGGTTGGAGAGATGGCTCAGTGGTCTAAAGCACCTACTTGGAACAAGCTTGGCAAAGTACAGGGACCACGGTTCGATCCCCCAGCACCACATGCCAGCCAGCTGCGCCCCCTGGTGGGCTGAGCTGGCCACACACACACACACACACACAATAAATAAATGTTAAAAAAAAAAATTAAAAAAAAAAACAAAACCCTATGAAATGGCAGAAAATATGTAAAAAGAAGGTTAAAGTAATTAAGAATACTTCAGAAGAATAAGCACCATGAGGAGGTCAGAAATGCTTAGAAGAAAGCAGAGCATGATGGCACGTGCTTATAATCCCAGACTAAGGAGGCTGCAGCAGGATGGTTACAAGTTCCAGGCCAGTCTGGGTTACATAGAAACTTCAAGGCCAGTTTGAGCAGTATCATAAGACCCTGTCTCAGAAAATCAACCCACCAAATAAGTAAAACTAGAAAGGCAAAACCAGATTAGTGTGTGGCTATAAACTCATGAAAGAAGACTGTGCTGAGGTAGGAGCACTGCATGAAGAACACTTAATTCATCAGGCCCTCTGGAGGCTGGGATCAACCAGAGACAGCAGCTGAGGCCAGCAAGAATCAAAGTATCAGCTACATTACGTAAGGCTGTGAGAAGATGCCCTTGCTGTGTGGTTCTAGTTCCCCAAATTACAGGCCTTTCTTCTGGAGGAAGCAGACAAGGGTGTACCATTACTTCTGTATTGAAGGCAAGTGAGAACAGAGTAGGTTGTGCACACAGAGCCCACTTTATTTTCTTTTCTAATCTCATGAATTAGAGAAGCCATACCTTACCTAGGCAGAGGGAAGAAATGAGGCCCTGCAAGTGGAGAACTGTTAAGAGACCCAAGTGGAAACATCCCAAATATCATCATGCAATAAATAATAACAAAGTATGGTAGGTTCACATAATGGAGTATTTTTCAGCAATATGGACTGATATAATGGTACATTTATATCATGGTAACTTGGGAAACATTATGCTCATTGAAAAGCAGTCACAAACGGACAAGAGAGTTGGGATTCTGTTTATGCGAAATGTCCAAGAAGAGGCACATTTATAGAAACAGAATATAAAGTAGTGATGTCCTAGTTCTAAGGGGGATGAGTCTGCATGGAGATGGGAAGAAATTGTAGTGGTTATGAGGCCTTGGGTGTGGATGGAAATGGCAGGTGATTACGGTGATGGTTGCACCATCTGGAGGTATGACGCAAACTTCGGCTTGTGCACCAAATGTGTAGAGGTATATGAAGTAGGCATTTTGGTATTAATCAAGCTACTTTTGGGATCTTTTAACGTCTAGTTTTGGAACCACAAGAGATCCCAGAAACCACCCTACACCTCAAACTATAGCAGGGTTTTTAATGGGAAAGGGGAGTTTACAGTTTGCATGGCTGTTACTGCTTCTTAAATTCAGCTTTAGTATAACTATTGCAGCTGACTCTGTTTCCACTTTTATACCAGGACCTTGACCTTTCAGCTGCTGTCAGTGCTACTGCATCCAGAATGAGAAGGAATTCTCCAGATGGAGAAGTATTTCCATGCCTTATCTTTTTTTAAAATTAAGTTTATTTACATTTTAGGTATGCATAATGATCACATTCATCACAGGGGATTTGTACCTATACAAGATATATCTTGATTCTTCTGTTCCCATTCCCCTACCTCCTTCCAACCCCTCTTCTCTTATTTACAAGAGCTTTGTTTCCATTTTTCCCCTTCTTTGTTTTTCTGTTTCCTCTTTCTTCATTTCCTCTACCTCATTTACCTTTCTATTTGAACTATTTCTTCCTATTTCCCAGTATCTACTACATATTTTGGTCCTTATTTACACTTTTAGCTTCTCACACGAGGGAAATGATGTGGTATTTACACGTGTCTCATTTATTTCACCTAGTATGGTCTCAAGGTGCATCCACTTAGATATAAATGTCTCAAGTTCATACCTCTTTATGGTTCAGTAGTATTCTGTTGTATAAAAAAGTATAAAATCTTTATCCATTCATTATTTGATGGGCATACAGGCTGTTTCCAAGATTTACCTGTTACAAACTGTGCCACTGTAAAGTTGGATGTGCATATATCAGTATGGTATGAGGTGTTTAATTCTTTTCAGATGAGAACAAAAGGGTTAATAGCTGGTTCAAATGGAACATCTAGTTTAGTTCTCTGAGAAATCACACTGATTTCCACAGTGTTTGCAGCAGTCTGCAATTCTATAAACAGTAGAGAAGGGTTCCTTTAACCCTAAAGCCCCACCAGCATTTGTTATTGGTTGATTTCTTGATAATAGCTATTCTTTGTGGGTGAGATGGGATCTCAGTATTGTTTTAATTTGCATGTCTCGAATGATCAATGATGGTGAACATTTTTTCATGTATTTATTTGGTGTTTCTACTTCATCTGAGAAGTGTGTATTCATTCCAGAAGCCCATTTTTAGATTGGGTCTTTATATTTGGAGGTGTTCTGATTTGGGGGGTTTCTTTATGTATTCTAGATAGTAGTCCTTTGAGAAACATCTGGAAAAATATTTTTTTCCCACACTGGATTGTCTAAACACTCTGTTGATGTTTGCCTTTTTTTTTTTTTTTTGCTGTGCAAAAGCTTTTGAGTAGGATGGGATCCTAGTTGTTGATTTTTTGTGATAGTCCCTATGTGTCCAGAGTTTTGTTTATGAAGTCTTTTCCTATACTGATGTCTTCAGTTCTATGTGGTCCCTTTTCTGAAGATTTAGTGTTTCTAGAGTGGGTGTGGTGGTGCGCATCTGTAATCCCAGCCATTGGGAGGCTGTAAACAGGCGGATCACTATGAGTCCGATCTAGTAGTGAGACCCTGAACACCTTGTACACCCCTCCCTAAAAAAAATACAAAAAAAAGTTTTAGTGTTTCTGTTTTAATAGTTAGATCTTTGATCCATTTAGATTTTAGTTTAGTGTAAAGCACAGCAAAACCCAAAAACCTCAGTGGTGCGATGGAAGTATATTATGTTCTTCAGGGTATTGGTACTGTACCTTATTAAGATAATTTATATTAAAGTATTTTTTTCATTGATACAAGAAAAAAGAATAAGTTTTAAATATATATATATATGTCGATTTTTATATAGGGATCGTATATTTTATCTCTGTTCCTTATGAGCAGTATTACAGAGCAGGTTATGATGATGTGTTGTTTTTCATTTGGTGTAGAAATTTAATTGGATTAGGGTGTGGTGTATGTAATGAAACACAGCCTCATGTATCAACAGATACAGCTGCTAAGTTAGTGCATTGTATATATAGCTCAAGCTAATTTGTCAAGTTGCAGTAAATGTTAACAGCAATTGTATTTGTCTCCAGAATGTAGCATTTTGGGAATGATTTGAATGGTCTTTCTTAAACTGTTTTATTTATTTAGGCGGAACTGGAGATTGAACTCAGGCCCTTGCACTTGCCAAGGAAGCACTTATTCCACTGAGCCATCTTCCCGGCCCCTCTTAAAGTGTTAAGAAATTTCAAGCCACCTCCCCTCCACCCCGAGTAAATTTTATATAGAGAGCAAGAGCATTTAGAATGATCTCATTAGTACCTATTGTAGAAGTTAGCAATTAGTACCTATTGTAGGTGTTTGTTGGTGGTGATAATGACAGCTTTCCTATTACTTCTCCTCACTCCTTACTTCATGTATTCTAAGCTCTACTTGTAGCTGTTCTAGGTATTATTTATTTATTTTTAATGTATTTGGTACAGAGTCTCAGACTCCTACTGATCCTCCTGTTTTCAGCCTCCCCAGCACTTGGATTACAGGCATGCACCACCACGCCCGGTGGATGGCTCAGTGCGTCTGGGGGCAAGGCTGGCGTGGCTTGTAGTGCCGGGGATTGAATCTTGGTCCCTGTGTTTGTCTGAGCAGGCACTTAGCCTGCTGAGCTATCTCACTGGCCCTTAAATCCCATCATGTAGAAATAGATTATTTTATTCTCTTTTTCGTCTACTTAATCACAGTTCTTCACATCTGAAAATCTTAACTAGTTTTCAGTAAACACTTTAAGGAGAAACTTCAAATAATATTTTAAAGAGTAACAAATGTGTGTTCTAAATTTTCTTGCTTCAGTGAAACACAACTAATTGGCTACATAAATGATTTAGGAGAAAAAAAGAAATACGTTTATACAGGAACGTGCAGAGCCCTCTGTTAGCTTTCACAGCAGCATGCTTGCTTGAGCAGCTTTTCTCTTGAGTTTACTGAGGCTCTGCTTGCTACCCTCAGGACCTGGGCACCTCATGGTACTGCTGTTTATTTTATATTTTTGTATTTTAGTGAAGGGTCTACAGGGTGTTCAGAGTGTCACTACTGGATCAGACTCATAGTGATCAGCCTGTTTACAGCCTCCCTGGAGCTGGGATTACACCCAGTCTCAGTGGTCTTCTCAGTTTGCCTCGGGGGTAGTTCCAGCATGGCAGGCCTGAGGATCAAACCCCTGTGCCTGCTCGTAGGCACTTTAATCTGCTGAGCTACTTGGCCAGCCCTTGGCTATTTAATCAAAAGCATTTTGAGGGAAAGGGGCATTGTGTATTTATATCAATATGTACTTGTGTATATTACATATTTAAAGATCTTTGATAAACAGCTTCTCCCTTAGCAACACACCCTCAAAATCATTGTTGTTTACTTCCAACTTGAAATATTGTTTTAACCACTAATCCAAAAAATGGCATAAAACATATTAACTCAGTAGAGTATCTTTGTGTTCTGGAAAGAAAATTGAATAGAAATCTGCAATAAAGTGAGAACTCTTAAAGTCTCTTGTGAAACATTACTGTGCATCCTCCATGGTACTAATACGAATGTTGACATTAACTCACTGAGATGAAAAGGTGTTCCTGATGCCCCATTAAGAGGAACAGCAGGGTACAAAATAGTGTATGGTACATTGCCAGTTTTTTACTTAAAAATGCATTTATGCATGGGAATATCAAGAAATCATGTAGAATGATGTTGAATTTTAATATCTCAGTGAGATGCTGAGCACATTTTTCTTTTGGTTTAAAAGTTTTTAGACTTGTGCTTTCATAAAATGTTTTAAATGCAGGAAATCAAGAACTGGAGATATAATTATGTGAAGTGATAAACAGTTAATTAGATTGATTGTGATTTCATTATACCACATATATCTATCTCTCAAAACAGGTTGCATACTGTGAATATGTATGATTTCTCAGTTATACTCTTTTTTTTTTTTTTTAGGGAAGTGTCTACAGGGTGCTCAGGGTCTCACTACTAGATCAGAAAGTAGTGATCTACCTGTTTACAGCCTTCCAAGAGCTGGGATTACAGGTGTGTGCCACCATGCACGTTCTCAACTGCAGTCTCAGCATACCCTGGGGGCGGGGCCGGCATGGCACACCTGGGGATTGAACCCCTGGCCCCTGTGCCTGCTTGCAGGTGCTTTAATCCGCTGAGGTATTTGGCTGGCCTATACTCAATTTTTTTTTTCAACACAGATTAATAGCACAGTTTTAATAATTAATACATTGCATATTGTTGTCTTCTTAGTGGTCATTCATAATATAAGATGCAGACATGATATCCTGTCCATGAACACTATTAGAGCAAATCTTTCTATTCATTGAATTAAGAGAAACTAGATGTATATCTATTCTATTTTTTTTCCATAAATTTATTGAGAAACAAATAGAAATGAGACAGTTTCAAACCAAACTGGTATGACAGTTTCAATAAATGACACATTGTATACATTCTTCCTAGTGGTTAATTGCTGTACAAGATGTAGACATGACATCCTACTTACAAACACCATTAGAACAAATCCCTCTATCCATTTAGAGAATGTAACTGTATATCGATCCTAGCCATTTGAATACACAGATAGAAAATGCACATTCATCTGCATCCCCTTTTTGTTGTTAAGTTCTGTTATTTGAATATTATAGGTGTGTAAACTCAGCAAAATATTCTAAAAGAGTCCAGTAGC
>NW_004524580.1:28599803-28626407 GCF_000260255.1 Octodon degus | reverse complement strand
GTCTCACATTGTTCATCTTTGCATCATCTTGCAGGTGATGGATTATTCTTTCCTGCATCCTCGTTGTTTTTAAGAGATCCTTTCTTACCTTTTGACTAGCTGCACCAGCATCTTCAAGATCTGAAACTCTGTCTTCGCTTTCAGTTAAATGGTTTTGCAAGGTTGTGATTAAGATTTTAATTTCCTCTATATCTCTTTGACTCTGCTTCTTGCGATCTATTTCTTTTCTGTATTGCTCATTCAAGGAATCTGTCATTTTTCTAATCTCCTCTGTTTTTTTATCAATGCCTTCTTTAGAAGCAGTTATAAATTCTTTCACTGCAGTGTTTTTTTCAGATAGGGTTTCCTCCCTATGTTTCTGTAGTTGCTTCTTTACTTCAGATGCTATGGGTTCTGACAATTGTGTTTTTTTTTCAGAAAAGAATTGCGCTCTGAGTTCCTCTATAATTTTCTGCTGTTGCTTATTTACTGTCAACGCTCTTAATTCATGCAGTTCAGCCGAGCTAGTGTTCTCTGCACTTGTTCTGGGTGGGCATTGTGTTTCCTCCATATGTTTCTGTATTTGATTCTTTATTGCAGATGTTATTAATTCAGGGATTTCTTTTTTTATTTCCCATCTGAGTTCCTCTATAATTTCTGCAGATGTTTCTTTAATTCAGAAGCCGTTGATTCATTGCTTTCAGCTGTGTGATTCCCAATTTGTTCTGTGTTAGTGTCCTCTTCACTTGTTACGGGAGAGCTTGGGTTCTGAGGTTGCATTTTGTTCCCTCTCGTCATTTTGTGTAGCACTGTCTTCTGACCTTTGTTGTAGATCTTCATTGTAGTTATAACCTTAGCATGTACTGAAGTTCAGGTGCAGATCTACACAGTTTGGATTTATCCAGGTGTGCCTGACTTGGGTCTGGCTGCTGTGCTCCGCTCCTTCCTGCTGCTGCTCTTGAGGGTGAACCTGTTGTGCTCCTGTGGCAAGATGTTCTGCTCCTGGACTAGCTGGGTGGTTCTATCCTCTACACTCCCTGCAGGAATTGCAGCTGCCGGTTTACAACCCAGGCTTATATGCGAGGCCTGATCTAAGCCTGGAGGGGACAAGGTAGAGTAGGGGGCAGAGGCAGCTCTCTGACACACTCACTGGTTCTGAGCTAGGACTGTTTCTAGGGGTTTCTGGAACGCTGCAGAAATTCCTACTGGGAGTGTAGGGTGGGCGAGGTGCTGCAGAGTGGGGGGTGGTGTCCCAAGGGGGTGGAAGAGCTTCTCACCCACAATGCGCCTGGGCTGGGACCAGTAGTAGGTCCCACCTGTCGCAGGGTAGCAGGAAGCTCTTCCACATACTCACTGGACCTGGGCTAGGGCTGGGTCTGGGGGTTCCCGTAACACGGCAGAAACTCCTATTCGGCGGGCGGCGTTGGGGAGGTGCTGCGGAGTGGTGGGGGGCATGCCAAGGGGGTGGAAGAGGGTCTCACCCAAGCTGCGCCTGGGCTGGGACCAGTAGTAGGTCCCGCTGGCGCTGGGTAGCTGGAAGCTCTCCCACACACTCACTGGACCTGGGCTAGGACTGTTCTGGGGGTTCCCGGAACAACGCAGAAACTCCTACTGGGTGGGCCGGTGGGGGAGGTGCTGCGGAGTCGTGGGGAGTGTCCCAAGGGAGTGGAGGAGGGTTTCACCCACGCTGCGCCTGGGCTGGGACCAGTAGTAGGTCCCGCCTGGCGCAGGGTAGCAGGAAACTCTCCCACACACTCACCGGACCTGGGCTAGGACTCCTCAATTCTTATTTTCCTTTTTTTACGGGATTGAACCGCAGGCCATGTGCTTTGCTAAGCTTGTTCTAAGTAGGTGCTTTAGACCACTGAGCCATCTCACCATCCCCTAATACAGGTGTTTTTTTTTTTTTTTTTTTTTTTTTTTGCGGAACCAGGGATTGAACTCAGGCCCTTGCACTTGCCAGGGAAGCACTTATTCCACTGAGCCATCTCCCCGGCCAACTTTCATAAGGTTTTTTTTTTTTTTTTTTTTTTTTTTTTTGCAGAACCAGGGATTGAACTCAGGCCCTTGCACTTGCCAGGGAAGCGCTTATTCCACTGAGCCATCTCTCCGGCCCCAAAGGGTTTTTTTTTTTTTTTTTTTCAGAACTGGGGATTGAACTCAGGTGCTTGGGCTTGCCAGGCAAGTGCTTATTCAGCTGAGCCATCTCCCCAGGCCCCTTTAATTTTTTAAAAGTGAAAAAAAAAAAAAAAAAAGACTCCATTCCACTGCACACTGTGGCCTTTGTCCATTTTAAGTAACTGCAGCTAATGGGTAGTTTTGGACTCTGTCTTCTGTTCATCTGTCCTCTATGTCTAGTCTCATGGCAGTATAGTACTTCATATAGCTGTATGGTATCTCTTGGAAAGCCTGCTAGTATGAGTCCTCTAATTGGTTCTTTAATATTGCTATCATTTTATAGGTTGTATTTCCATGTAAATCTTAGCATATACTTACTAGTTTCCACTGAATAAAGTATAGCTTGAAATGTGGTTGTGATATTTTTTGCAATAACATTTTTTTAAAGTGTTAGTATTTAAATAACGGTTTTTGGTTTATGAAAGAGTATTTTACATTACATTTTAATCCACTGAATTTCATACCATAACCATTTGTGATAGGGAGATATCCCTACCATTTACTTTTTATTAGAGGAGAAGTTGCAGTTTAGGTAATCTGAGTGACTCGTTCAAGCTGAAATAGCTGAAAAGTAAGCGGCAGGGCCTGAGTTCAATCCCCTGTTCTGCTAAAAGAAAAAAAAAAAAACCAAAACAACAAAACCAGCTTGTAGGCTTTATCTGTAAGGGTCAGGGGTTTGCTTATCAAAGTTTATAAATGTAGAAGCAGTAGTTCCCTAAAATTTTTTTTTTTTTTTTTTTTGAACCGGAGATTGAACTCAGGCCCTTGCACTTGCCAGGGAAGCACTTACTCCTGAGCCATCTTCCCAGCCCCTTCCCCTAAAATCTTGAAAGAAGTTAAATAAAAAGAAATTCACCTTTCTAGTAATACTCTGGCCACACTGGTCCTTTACCTGCTTTGTCTTCTCAGGTCTTTCCAGCCCTTCTCAGATCTTACATGTTTTTAGATCTTCCTTCTTCTTGTCTCTCCTTCCCCATTTCTTCTCTTGCTGCCTTCTTTCTCTCGCCTACCTCCTCCTTGCTTCTCCTTTACAGTTGGCCTTCAGCTGGCTGTGGTGGCACGCTCCTATGATCCCAGCACTCCAAGAGGCCGAGGCAGGAGGATTGCCACATGATCAGAGTCAACCTGGTCTATGTAGTGAGACCAATGCTAGACTGAACTGTCTATCAGGTTGGCCTTGAATAGGAGCTCCCTTCTTACCTCTTCCTATCTTCCCACACGTGCTTCGTTTTCCTCTCCATCTTGTCTCTTCTTGTTCTTTTCTACTTTCCATTTCTTCTCTTTTATATCACTTATGTTCTTCTCCCCTTCTTTCGTCTTCCTTCACATCCTCTCATTTTCCCTTTTCCCTGTCTGTGAATAGTTGATATAAAATGAGTCTTACACTTGTTCAGCCAGTGCTTGCCTATATTCTTAGGTGTCTTTGGTTCTTTGTCATCCTCATTATAGCCAGTGTAACCAATTTTTATCTTTATTTCTTATGAGTATTCCATGTCAGATTTTGTTTAAAAGAAAAGTTTTACTCTTTTAAAGGTTTGAAAGCAAAATACATTATAAATAATTAATCAGTTATAAATAATCAATCTGGTAGTAGGGCACTGTTAGTTTTTTAGGTTGAAAGAGGGCAAGACTGTGGCTTTCCGGGGGCACTGTGCTGGGGCTTCTCATACAGTCCTCCCCCTGCTGAGTGGTGTGCCGGGCCTCGTGCCTCTCAGACCACTGCACAGGCAGCCACTTGCTTTCTGTCTGTAGGACTTTTTCTGTTCCAGATACTTTATATGAACAGTTTTTGTTGTCTTTTCGTTTTTCTAGTTATACATTATTCTAACTCCCTACTTGTATGACAGTATTGAAAATAGTTTCTGAGTTTAACCTGCTATAATGAAATAAATCAAGAACAGTCCAGGGCTGGAGAGATGGCTCAGTGGTCTAAAGCACCTACTTGGAACAAGCTTGGCAGAGCACAGGGACCGCGGTTCGATCCCCCAGCACCACATGCCAGCCAGCCCCGCCCCCTGGTGGGCTGAGCTGGCCACACACACATACACACATAAATAAATAAATGTTGGGCTGGTGAGATGGCTCAGTGGTCTAAAGCACCTACTTGGAACAAGCTTAGCAAAGCATCAGGGACCGCGATTCAATCCCCCAGCACCACATGCCAGCCAGCCCCGCCCCCTGGTGGGCTGAGCTGGACACACACACACACACACACACACACACAAATAAATAAATGAATAAAATTAAAAAAAAAAAAGAACAGTCCACAATTCAGCTTGATGACATTTATCCACATAGATAGAACTATTCCATTTTTACATAATGGGAGTGAAATTGATGTAACTGTCGTGGAGGGTAATTTCACTATATCCATATGAGCAAAAGCTTTATTGGCATTTATTTGACTTTGCTGTTGTCCTCTGGACATTTTTAAACAAACAAACAAAAACCATATTTTTTAAGGTTGGCCAAATAGCTCAGTGGATTAAAGCACCTGCAAGCAGGTGCCCCTAGGGCACACTGAGTTGGCAATTGAGACTGGGCATCTGGGCGTGGTGACACACACCTGTAATCCCAGCTCTTGGGAGGCTGTAAACTGGTGGTTCACTATGAGTCCAATCTAGTACTGAGACCCTGAACATCCTGAAGACCATTCCCTAAAATTAAAAAAAAAAAAAAAAATTCACTATAATTATCTTCTTTTGGTACCCGTGATTGAGCTCAGGGCCTTGTACTTTCCAGGCAGGTACTTATACTGCTGAGCTATCTCCTTGGCCTCCCCCACTTTTTGTTTTTCTTTTAAAGACAGGATCTCCCTTTGTAGTACAGGCTGACTTGAGCGCTAGTGAGCTGTACTAGTGAGCTTGAGCTCACTATGTAGTTTAGGCTGCCCTTGAACTTGTAGTGATCCTCCTGCCTCAGCCTTCTAAGTGCTGGTATTACAGTTGTGTACCACCACACCCAGCTGCGACATCTTTTTTTTTTTTTTTAATGTTTTAGTGAAGAGTTATTTATTTATTTATTTATTTTGTTGTTGTTGTTGCGGAACTGGGGATTGAACTCAGGCCCTTGTGCTTGCCAGGGAAGAACTTATTCCACTGAGCCATCTCTCTGGCCCCAACATCTTTTTAAGGGGGAAAAGTAAACATATTTTACTTGTCTACTCAGTAAAATTTAATTTTGCAAACTGTCCCATGGTTATTTTATGTGATTTTGAAACCTGGCTTACAGTCCTATGACCCTATCTTAAATATGACACGATTTCTGCCCTGGAGTTGTGATGACTGGCCCATAGTTGCCTGTGACTGAAGCTCTGAGTCTTTTTTTGTAAACTTATGAGGTTCCTGAGAGGTGAAGGGTCACAGGTCATGAAGTTCTTTGTCTGGGATTTCTGGTGTCCACTTTTGCCATTGTATGGCTGAACCAGCATGGAAGAGAACAAAAAGTGGGACTGAAAACTGGAGAGTGAAGTTTCTGAAATGGAGCCCCAAAGACCCCACACGGATCCCGGTGTCCAGCTGCATCTGGAGCTAGCACATCACTGTACTCCCGCCACAAGACAGACACGTGTTCTTTTTATAAAGCAAGGTTGAGTTAAGCATCTGTTCACTTACCCCCTAACGTGTTCTATGTGACTCAAAAAATGTTTAAAACACTTTTAATTTTTAATGTTTTTAAACATTCTTAATGTTTGATTGTGACTCAGTGTTTATAATTATTTTTAGATGACAGCCTTTTGGAGATAGCATTCACACAATAGCGTACCATTCACCCATTTAACATCTGCAGTTCACTGGTTTTTAGTATACTCACAGATGGTGTGACAATTATAACAATCAGTTTAGAGCATTTTTTTTTTTCCACAACCTCATCTCCCCCCTAAATACTTTGATGTTGTTCTTTTATTTTTTGGCGGAACCTGGGATTGAACTCAGGCCCTTGCGCTTGCCAGGAAAGCGCTTACTTAACTGAGCCATCTCCCCACCCTAGTTTAGAGCATTTCATCACCCTCAAAAAGCCCTCTACTCCAGGACTCTCAGTTCATTTTTCCTGATCGTATTAGCTAGCTTTCCTATTGTTAGATATAATACCTGACACTCACCTTAAAGGAAGAAAGGTTTAATTGAGCTCACGTTTCAAAGGATGCAATTTATGACCCTGAGTTTTCAGGGCAGGAAGGTCATGGTGGAAGGAGAAAGGTTTTCAATGCAGGAAGTATAGCAGGTGCGTAGCATCAGAGATGAGCAGGTGAGGGACTGTCTCTAGTGCCCACGACACACCTTCTTGTCCTCCTCCATGCTGCCCAGCTCGTGCAGGAACTTGCTCTATTCATCTGGGAGGCATTTCTTGATACATTGCGGTACCAAGATTAACAGTGATGCTGATAGTAATTTACTTGCTGTCCATATGACTTGGTTTATCGTGGACACTGTGGTCTTTTGTGACTGGTTTCTTTGGTTTAATGTAATATTTTCAAGGTTCACCTAAGTTATCGTATGTATCAGTACTTCAGACTTTCGAATGGCCAGTGTTCCATTGTATCAACATTCCACATTTTGTTTATGCATTCATCAGTTGATACACTTCTGGGTGTTACCTTCATTTTTTGGCTGTCACAGAAGATTTTATGCACAGACTTTTTTTTTTTTTTTTTTAAATTTTATTTATTTTGTGTGTGTGTGTGTGTGTGGCCAGCTCAGCCCACCAGGGGGCAGGGCGGGCTGGCATGTGGTGCTGGGGGATTGAACCAGGGTCCTGATGCTTTGCTGAGCTTGTTCCAAGTAGGTGCTTTAGACCACTGAGCCATCTCACCAGCCCCTATGCACAGACTTTTACATGGACATATATTTTCTTTTTTTTTTTTTAATATTTATTTATTTTTTTTTTGTGTGTGTGGCCAGCTCAGCCCACCAGGGGGCGGGGCTGGCTGGCTGGCATGTGGTGCTTGGGGTTTGACCGTGGTTTCCTGTGCTTTGTTTAGCTTAGCTTGTTCTAAGTAGGTGCTTTAGACCACTGCGCCATCTCGCCAGCCCCACATGGACATATATTTTCATTCCTCTGGGGAGATATAGATATAGATATATCTAGGAATGGAATTGCTGAGTCATGTGATAATTCTGTTTGACCATTTGAGGAACTATTAGATTTTAACAAAGTAGCCATGCTACTGTACTTATTTACTGTTAGTACTGCCTGAGGGTTCCAACTCTTCATATCCTTGCCAATGCTTGTTATTGTTTGCCATTTGAATATACCCATGCTACTGGATATGGAATGATGTATAATGATTTTATGTTTCCCTGATGGCTAATGATGTAGGCATGTTCTTATATGTCTACTGGCCATTTGGGTCTTTGAAGAGCTGTCTGTTCACATCCTTTGTTTATTTTGAGTTGTTCATCTTTTACTGAGTTGTAAGTGTTGTATATACAGGAATCTTACAAAATATATGGTTTACAAATGTTTTGTCTGGTTCTGTGGGCTCTTTTTACTTAAAAAAAAAAAAATATTTCTGGCGCTGGGATTGAAACCAGCATTTCATGACTGGGCAATCTTTCCATCTGAACCACATCCACATCTCCACTTTTTTGATATTGTGTTTTGAACCACACAAGTTTTTAAGTCCAGGGTAGTGTTTATTTTTTCTTTGAGTACTGGAGATTGAATCTACAGCCTTTCCACTGAGCTGCATTCCCAACCCATTATTTATTTATTTATTTATTTGCAGTACCGGGGATTGAACTCAGGACCTTGCGTTTGCCAGGCAAGTGCTTATTCTACTGAGCTATCTCCCCAGCCCTTAATTCTAACTGTACTTAAAAAATAAATAAATAAATAAATACCCAGCAATATGCTTGTGATATAAGTACAAAAAAAGAAAGAAAGAAAAAAAAAACACAAAATGAGATTTCTGGCACTCCTCTGTACTCCCAGCACTCAGGAGGCTGAGGCAGAACAATTGTTGAAAAGTTTGAGGCCAGATTCAGCTACATAGGGAGACTGGGTCTCAAAAAATTTTCTTGTTTTGTAACTACACCAGGTTGCTGTAATTTTCTTGCAAAGGAGAAAGTTGTTGGCCAGGGAGCTTCCATAGAGGTAGCTTTTGATTTTCTCCCAGGGAGCTCCATGCGGTGTGGGCTCTGGGGGGACACAGGTGGGGGGCTGGCTGCCCTCCCGCCCAGTAGTCTCCACAGGGGCCAGGACCTGGGGGTCAGGGTCTGCTCATTGTCCCCAGATCCATCTCTCCCTTTTCCTTTTCCCTCTTTTTTCTTTTTTTAATTTTAAAATCCAAATAGAGTAATTTATTGTCTTCATTCTTCAAATAAAAAATCTTGGTCTCACAGAATCTTAATTTGTTTGTTTACTGCACTAGGGCCTTGGCCCAGAACCACATCCCCAGGTCACCCTGACACAGGGAGGAAAAAATGATCTCCGGTGGATGACCTCCAAGTGATGTAGGGGGAAAAATGAAACTCCCAACCTGAAACATACCTGAGACAAGTTCGTGCTCTCTCTAAAACCAAAGAATGAATTTTAGGAACAAATGGAGGTTATGAGCACAATATATTTATTGATGGAAAGAAAGCTGCTGTCCAAGAGAGGGACAGGAGGGGGAGCCTGAGCGGGTTGTCTCCCTGTATTTTTTAAAAGAGAGTCTTTGTTTAATTGCCTAAGAGGGACTCAAACTTGCATGCCCCCCAAAGTGCTGGGACTGTGGGAATGTGCTCCTGCCCCTACCTCTTTTGTTGCTTTTTTGGCTTTAGATTCTATTGCAAAATCTGAGTTCATGACGATTTATCCTTAAGGTGTTTTTAGATAGGGCCTTGCTATGAAGTTCAGGCTGTCCTTGAACTGTGGTGATCCTCCTGCCTCTGCCTCTGCCTCCCAAGCACTGGAATTACAGGCTACAACGCAGGTGCCACCATACCCAGCACTTTCATGTTTTCAAGATTATTTTGCTTAGTAGAGTTATTTGCAATTCCATGTGAATTTGAGAATCAGCTTGATAATTTCTACAAAGAAGCAGCCCCAGTCCAAAAGTGATCAAATTAAAGCGTTAGATCACTTCAGGGAGATTGCCTTCAGTATCAAGTCTTCCAGTCCGTGGACATAGGACATGAGTTTTCTTTCCATGTATCTAGATCATCGTGAATTTTGTTTTTCAGTGATGTTCTTTATACAGTAAAAATTTTGCACTTTTATTAAATTTATACCTGAGGTTTTGAGGGAGCAGGGACGAGAGAGGACAGTGCTAGAAAAGAGTTCATTTTAAGTTTCTTCACTACAAGAGTAAGGAAATAGAATTTATTTTTGCATATTATTTTTGTATCCATCAACCCTGAACTCATTCATTAGTTCTATTACTTTTGTTTTGTTTTTTTAGTTGATTCTTAGTCTTTTTTTTTCCTGTGTAAAAGATCACATCATCTGTGAATAGAGATGATTTTGCTTCTTCCTTTTTTTTTTTTGCGGAACCAGGGACTGAACTCAGGCCCTTGCGCTTGCTAAGGAAGCGCTTATTCCGCTGAGCCATCTCCCCAGCTCCTGCTTCTTCCTTTCTAATCTGGTTACCTTTTATTTATTACTCTTGGCCGGTTGTCGTAGCCAGAATGAGAACCTCTAAGAGAACGTTGAAGCTACCAGAGCAGGCATCATTATTTTTTCTTTTTTGAGACAGAGTCTCCCTGTGTAGTTCCACTGGCCTTGAACTTACTTTGTAGTCCAGGCTGGCCTCACAGCAGTCCTCCTGCTTCAGCCTCCCAAGTGTTAGGATTACAGGCATGCCCCCACTGCGTCTACTGTGAGCAGATGTCCTTGTCTTCTTTCTGATTTTTGGCAAAAAGGGGAAGTATCCATATTAAATATGATATTTAGCATATTAAGTATGTCTGCATATGATAGTATAACTGTGAGGTACTCATAGATGCTTTTTGTCAGATTGAGATTCTCATATTTTTTGTTTGTTGGTATTTTATTGTGAAAAGGTATTAGATTTTGTCAAATGGGCCTTTTTGTGCTTATTGAAATCATAATGTGAGGTTTTAAAATAATGTATGGTAGTACATTAACTGATTTTTTTTTGGTGTTAAGTCAGCCTTGCATACGTGGGATAGATCTACTTGGACTTGGTATGTAACTATTTTATATGTTGGAGGATTCTTTTGCTAGTATTTTGTTAAAAGGATCTTTGTATCTCTAATCATAGATCTGAATTTTCTTGTGATTTCTTTGGCTTTGCAGTCAGGGTCATAGTGGCTTCTTAGGAGATGGTTGGAAGTCCCGCTCCTGTATGTTTTGGAAGATTTAGATTGATTTGGTATTTGGTATTTCTTTTCTAAATGTTTGAAAGAATTCAGCTTCACACAATGAAACCATCGAACTCATAGCATCCAACCTCAGGGGCTGGGCTTTCCTTTGTGGGTAGTTTTACAATCATCATCAATCGTATCTCCTTGCGAGGTCTCTTAGTTCACATCATATTTTTGAGGTATGTTTGGATAGTTTCTGTCTTTTTTGGAGTTTAGCTATTTCATCTATTTTATTGGCATAGCATCATTCCTTTGTTTTTGTATATCGAAGGTTGACAATAATGTATCCTCGTTTGAGTCTAGCTTTATTTTTTTCCTTGGTCTATCTAAAACTAAAGGTTTAACCATTTTGTCAATTTTTTCAAAGAATGATCTTTTGGTGTTACTGATTTTTTATTTTTGTTTTATAATTTTTTTGAGACAGGATTTTGCTATGTAGTGCAGGTGGGCTTTAAACTCAGTAGGTAGCTCAAGCTAGGCTCAAACCTGTGGGAATCCTCCTGCTGCAGTGCTGAGATTACAGGTGTGCGCCACCACACTCTCCTTGATTTTATTGATTTTTCAAAAGTCTGTTTCTTTGTCATAGTACTGTCCTCATACTAATAAAAATAGAAAATTATTTTAAAATTTGTTTTATATGCTAGAACTTTATTTTTTGAAGATTTTTCAAGTATTTTGAAATGTTTTCTGAGTGTTGCATTTGTTTGATCAGATTCTCATATCATTAACTCTGAAAACAATTTGAGAGAAAATGTCAGAAGCGGTTGTACCCTGCTGGCCAGTGACAGGTGTGGCCAGAAGAAACAGCACTTCATCACACAAGCTACTCAGACGAGCCCCGAGGCCCTGGGGCCCCCTCAGGTGGTCAGCTTTGTTGGATGCTCTTTTGACTGCACACGAGAGCAGGTAACATGAAGCCTAATCCAGATTCTATATCAGCAATTAAATTAAGTGTTAAGATACTAATAATTACAATGCTCTGTTTACTTATTTAAATAAAGTATATGGAGTTCCTTTTTGTACCTGAACACTGTGCTAGATGCTGTCTTTGATTATAGTGTTAAGCAAGATAAAAGAAAATACCTTAATTTTTTCTGCCTTGCTGCACTGCTGTCAGTATTGTGATTTAAAAAAAAATTCTCTAGATCTTTTCCACTTTTAAAAAAGTAATATTTAAGACTATATGTTATAGTTTTTTATTTAACATTGTTTAATACTTTTTCATATTGCTGCGTTTGCTTCATGCTTAATTTTAATGGCTGAGTGATATGGATGCGGCTGCGTTGTTACTTCTGAACCTTCCTCTTAACTTTATGTCAGCTTTCAAGCTGCTTTCTTTGTCATTATAAACAAAATATTCAGCAGAATTTTAGTTCAGTTTGATAGAACCACAGAATGAGTTCATTCATCTGTTCATCAGAGATTTACTGCATGACATTTCTGAATGAGGAATATATAATTGAGCAGTTTACTCTCTCTGTGCATTAAATAACTCAGTCTAGTGGCAAAGACAAAAGGTGGCCATGAGGCGCCATAGTGTGCATGCCAAGTGCTGTAGTACAGAGTTGGAGGGAACCGCAACTGAGGTACCTAACCTGGTCTGTAAGGCAGGAAGTCCTGGCTTGGGGATGGAAAAATTCTGAGAACGCTTGGAAATTAAAAATGTGTCTTTTAATGTGTCTATATAAAAACAAAGACCTTAGCTTTATTATATGCTTGTACTTAAGAGTTAGGGAGTGGCGCATCAGTGGCTTTAAGAGGACAAAGCATTTCAATTATGTATAGAGATCTGTTGACCACCCAGAAAACATCTGGAGCTTGGGAGAGAGGGTCGTGCTAGATCATGATTTCTGTGATAGAGTAGTTGAGCCACAGAAGTAGCCACAGAGTCATTCAAGAGAGTGACTCAAATGACAAGAGAAGATAATCTATGAAGTCTGATAGAACATGAAAATTCAGGGATTCCTGAGAAGATGAAAAAGAAGTTAATGTAAAAAGCATGAAAGAGATAGGAATATAAACCAGAAAAAAAGAGGGACTTAGGAAGAATTGGGGGATCGGCAATGTCGAAAGCCATGGACCAGTCTACATTCCCATTAGCAGTGCAGAAGGGTTCCTTCTTCCCCCACAGCCTCTCCAATATTTGTTGTTGCTTAATTTCTCTGTGATAGCCATTCCTTCTGGGATGAGATGGTATCTCAGTGTTGTTTTAATATGCATTTCACAAATGGCTAGTGATGTGGAGCATTTTTTCATGTATTTACTTCTTGTATTTCTTCTTCTTGTATTTCTTCTTCTGAGAAAAGATAAGATAGATACACAGCTACTTTCTCTTAGTTCAATGAGAAGAAAGTTTTGTACTAATATTGGTTAGACAAGGTATCATGTCTGCATCTTGTCCTCTGAATACTATGACGATAACAATATGCAGTGTATTATTTATTATAACTGTCATACTAACCTGTTTTGAAATTGGTTCATTGCTATTTTATCTTTTTTCCAATTAAAATGAATAAAAAAGTTTTTTTAGAAAGCCATGGAGAGATGTGATAGTGAAAGAAAAATCACAAGTTAGGAGTTAGCATTTCCAGTCAACATGGTCTTGCTATGCAGTTCAGGATGGCTTTGAGCTCACTTTGTAGCCCAAGCTGGCCTCGAACTTGGTACAGTCTTCCTGCTTCAGCCTTCCTGCCTTAGCCTTCCTAGTGTTGGGATTACAGGGGTATGCCACCACGCCCAGCAGGAACATTTTTAATTGTGTGACAGGTATTTCCAAATAGATTCTCAATTTAAGTGGACCTTCACCAGTTTAGGGTATTTTTACTATCTCAACTGTCATGCTTTGGATGGTATATAAAATACAGCATATCTCCTGGAAATGATTTAAATAATTTTATTTTTCAATTTATCTTTTTAGCTCATAGAAGAGAATGAATGTCTTAAGCAGGAACTGGCTAAAGCCAAAATGGCCCTTGCAGAGGCTCACTTGGAAAAAGATGCACTTCTTCATCAGATAAAGAAGATGACAGGTGAATAACAGCAGTGGTTCTCAGAACCCAGAGTACAGCTCAGGAGTAAGAAGGTTGTGTTTCGAGTGTACATGTTACCGTGCGTGGAAGACTTTCATTTTCAGGAAATTAAAGTGATACGGAATGTGGTGAAGTGGTGACTATCTCAAAGCCAGTTTGGAAAGTATTAGGTACAAACATTACAATCTTGTAGTTATTTTGCATTTGGGGATTCAACCCTTTTTTACACTGGTGTGATCCAGGGAAGTCCACACATACTGTAAAATAATTCCATGCTGATGATAACGAGATGTTATTTCCTAATTTTGATAATCTCATATAAGAATTTTTTTAAAAGAAAAGAAAACCTGTTGTGTTCACATGAATTACTGAATTTATTTCTCATTGTTTGTTAATAATTTGCTACTCTTTACAGAGATTCAAATGCTTTTAGGGCTCATGTAAAGTTAAAGGAGACTTACAGTTTAAATGTTATTGAAATGATGTATTTAAATCTATAATTATTTAATTACTGTAAAAGTCTAATTGAATTAATAAATTATATAATTAATAAGTTGAACTCTGAAAAACCCTACTGAACTTATTAAAGTAACTTGAAAATGTGAAAAAAGTCACTGTTAGATAATGGGTAAACTATGTAAATGGAAGCTACACTTTTCAACAAAAAGGTGATACAAATATAAAAAGCACAAATATTAGTATAGTCAAGTGATTTAAAAGGCATTACTTGTACATTCCTTTAAAATTTTATTGCTAAAGTAAAATTTGATTGTCCTAAATTTGGCAGCATTTGTAAGTATAAAAATTTTAATTAATACTATTTGTATTATTTCTTTACCTTTATCATTCCTCTTTAAGAAGAATGTTTTTGGGGAATGTGCCTTTCACACACTTAAAATAATTTCATACCATTCTTGTAATATATTAGATAGGTGTTTGCACATACTGAATTTATAAAGCTAGTTTTAATTAAAACTGTGATATATAAATATATATATATATATACATATATAATCTATGATATGAGTTATTGCTAAATTTTTAATTCTATTTTCTAGGAATTAAGGTTGAAAACAACATGAGAGGGAATGTTAATCATACTTTATGAAATAAAAGAATGTGAATGTAAAAGTCAAAGGCTTTGAAGATCTAAAGTATATCTCTGATAGAATTAAACTAGTTGGTGTCTATTTTAAAAATTCACTGTCTTAGACGTAGTCATATCCAAATTAGAAGAGGAAACACCTGGACTACCTTTTTTTTTTAAAGATACTTGAAAGTTCTGAATCATGTTGCCACACTTTCTGGTGCTTTGCTTGCTTGGCATGACTTATGAAGCTGACCTTACGCTGGGTGCTTGGGGGAAAAACACTCGTTTACATCTTGTTGGAATGATTTTGGTTTTGGTAAAACAGTTCTGGCCTTTTTTTCTTGTATGTCATCCATTGTCATTGACATTCCTTAAGTATGCAGAAACTGTTCTGGGAGCTGAGGACACAGGGAAGAACAAATTGAACTGTTATTTTACCACAGAGTATTTTACAAATTATGTGAAACTGTGCTAACCTAAAGCTGTATATTACCTGTAGATTAAATACAGAGGTCTAATTAAAGATTTAAACTGTATATCTTACATTTTTAAGTGGAGAGATTTTGATTTGTAGGTATGTACTTAGCAGAAACAGTCTCTATTATGGAAAAGGATTGATGAGACTTTAATTTCTTCTGAGCTGATGATGTTTCTATTACCTTGTTCTGTATTTTTTTTCCTGTGGCATAATTGCTTAATGTTATAGAAGCTGATTGTTTTCCTTATTCTTTTTAAGTGTATTTGACCTTCCCAAGAAAATCATATAAACAAGAGTTGATAAAATTCTGAACATTCTATGTGGTTTTTTGATTTTTAAAAAAAGAAATTATTTTTATAGAGGTTTAAAAATCATAATATACCTCCAAAAAATGTTGTGTCATGTAACATCTAGTTCCTTCAATAAAAGATGAGAGCTTGATATTATTCAACTCTTGGAAGTCTCTGAAAGGAAAAGTGAGTGAACGAAAATTATAAATACAACCTGATCTTTTGACTTAAGCTCACTTACTTTTCTTTTAGCTTAATCATTACTTCACAGGTTTTGCAGGGGCAGGGGTGAAAGGAAGAATTATTGTCTCACCTCTTTCCGTTTAAGATGATTATATACTTAAGCAATGTGTGTATGTGTGTTGTTGTGTTATGTGTATATGATTGCAACCACTTAAAACATTTATGTTCCATTAAGTTAACCCCCAGCTGTTTGGCAATGTAAGAAGTACAAACTCATCAAGGTTTTTAAAATGATTATAAAGTGGTCATACTGTGAAATATTTTGGTTACTTTCTGGAAGATGGATGTTAATGATTAGGAGATGGAAATGGTAATTGTGCTTTGCTTTTTATTTGTTTTTGTTTTGGGGAGAGTCTTAGTTTGTTTCATTTTTATTTTTAGTCGGTGCATGATGCTTTGACTTATGTATGCATTGAAGAATGACTAAATCAAACTAACGTGTGCCTTATTTCACTTCTGTGTGTTAAGAATATTTAAATCTGCTCCATAGTATTTTTCTATATACAATACAGTTGTTAATTATTCTTACCATGGTGTACAATAGATCTCTTGAACTTATTTCTTCACCTAAAATTTTGTGCCCTTTCACAAACACTCCTACATATCTCTACCGCCTTTGATAATAATTATTTTACTCTCCATTCCTGTGAGTTTAGCTTTTTTACATTTCACATATGAGCAAGATCATGTAGCATTTGTGTCCCGCTGCCTGGCTTATGTTAGGACATAAGCCTAACACATTCATCCATGTCATGAGAAATGACAGGATGTTCTAAATTTTTTTTGAGACTGGGTCTCGCTATGTGTGTAGTTTAGGCTGACCTTGAACTCCCTATGGAGCCTAGATGGGCCTGGAGCTCACAGCGACCCGTGTGCCTCAGCCACACTCCTGAGTGTTAGGATTGTAGGCTGCACCAGCACACCCACATAGTCTGCATATCTTCATCTGTTTGTTGGCACCTTAATGGTTCCCTAACTTGGATCTTGTGCATATTGTTGGAGATGGTATTCTGCATTCTCACCAACACTTGTTTCTCAGCTTACAGTAACTATTCTAATAGGTGTAGGGTACTGCTGTGGTTTTAATTTGCATTCCCTAATGATTGGTGAGTTTGAGCATTTTTTTCATATTCCTGTTGAACATTTGTATATCTTGAAGAACTGTCTGTTAACCCATTTGCCCACTTTTAATTGTGTTTTGTTTTCTTGCTATTGAGGTTTTTATATATTTTGCATGCTAACCCCTTATCAGATATATGGTATGAATATATGTTGTCCTATGCTATAGGTTGTCTCTTAACTCTTGATTGCTTCTTTTGCTGTACACAAAAGCTTTTTGTTGGCTATAATCCTATTTGTCTGGTTTGCCTTCATTGCATGTGCTTTGGGGATTATATCCAGAAAATCTTTAGCTAGACCAATCTCATGAAACTTTCTTCTGTTTTTGTCTAGCATTTTAACAGCTTCTGGTTATGTGTTTAAGTCTTTTGGCCAACTTGAATTGATTTTTATATATGGTACGAGATGAGAAGACACGAATGAAGACAGTTCTTTCAGCCCCAGTTGAAGGTGTGCTCTCCATTCTGTGCTCTTGGTGTCTGTTGAAGATCAGTTCATCATAAGTGCATGGATTTATTTTGGGGCTGTTTTATTCTTTTGGTCTGTGTCTTTAGGCCAGTACCATGCTGTTTGGATTACCATAGCATTGTTGGAATTTTTGTGCTTCTTTTAAATTTTATGTATGTCAAAAACATCTCTGAGGAATCTTGTAGTTTTTTCTTTTCTCATTTTAGAATTTCAAAATACCATTAGATGATAGTAATTGTGATCAGAGCATTATTCTTAATTAAGCCTTACAGGGATGGCTATGTATAATCACAGGCAAATATGTATGTTAAAAAATAACCAGAAAAACTTTTCTGGGTTGTTTTTGTTGTTCTTCAGGGCGTGTCATCATGAAGGTTATACTTCATCTAACAGTTTTCTTTTAGCCTACAATCTCATCAAGGCACCTTTCTATCTCATCGAAAGGCACCATTATTCATGCTGTTTCTGAAACTGGCATCTTGGAAGTTCTATTGGAATGCCTTTTTTTCCCATCAGTTCGTCACTAAGTGCTGCCATTTCCCTCTTGCAAATCTCTCTCAAGATTCTGTGCTTAAAACTCTTACCACTTCCTAATCTAAGCCACCATCAGCTCCTTTTCCCTGCATTACTGCAGCTGTCTCCTAACAGGTCTTGTAACAGTCTCCTGCAGCTGCTCTAGTCCTCTGGGAATCATGCTCTTCACTGAAACTGGGATTCCCTTTTTTTGTTCAAAGTACAATTTTAATCAAGGCAAATCACCTACTTCCACACTCAACCCTAGCTTAAAATACATCAAATGGCTTTTAATTGTTTTTATAATGAAAAAGTATTTAATGTGACCTGTGAGGTCACATGTACTAGGGCTACTGTCTATGCAGTAGTTCAGAGCATTAATTAATTCATGTCTGAAAGGTTAAAACTGGCTCAACACCTAAAAGACACTTGGTGCGAGTTACTATTATCATTACCACTTAGCCTTGTTTTGTACCGTGTTTCATGTTCTCTGTGCTCTACCCTCACTGCCGTTCTTTAAGTGCTTGGGGTGGGCACTCACAGCACTTTGTCCATCGTAGTGCTTTGGTTCACATACTACATTGAACTACACACCCCTCCTCACTGCCTAGGTCAGCCCTGTTTGTGTCTCAGAGTCTGCCCCAGATTTCTGCAGCAGAGTAAGACCAGCTGTTCCACATGACTGCACAGCTCTACTTAGCACATAATGCCCTTATGGATTTTTAATTGTAAATGTATTTGTTCAGTTAGAGCCAGACCTACTAGACTGTAAACTCCGTGACAATAGGGATTGCATTTTGGGTGCTGTTCAATTTTTATTTACTGTTTATTTTTTAAAATTTATTTTATTATTTTTTAAAGAATACAAAATTGTAATAATAAAAGAAAAATTAGAAATGGTACAGAATTTCACTACACAAAATAATATGAATTCAACAGTGTTCATTGTATTGCATATTGTTTAGATTACCAGATATGTGCATGCAGAATTGGATAAAAAATGTAAGAATTTAAGAGGAGAGAAAGAGGGATAAAAAATGAAAAAAATTAAATATGAACTCCTTTCCATGGACTAGCAGTATTCCACAGTACAGTTATCCAAGCCATCCTGCATATGCACATAGATATATCTCCTTTCCCCCCTTCCTTCTCCTGTTCTTCTCTTCATTTTAGTAGTTTCTTCCTTTTGAATAGATTCATTCCCTCTTCACAGTATCTGTTTCTTTGAGATTTTATTTACTCTTTCAGGTTCTTAAACTAGCGAGACAATTTAGTGTTTGCACATGTGGGTATAATTTATTTTACTTAAAGAGTATGGTCTCTAGTTGCATGCATTTGCTAAGAAAAGCCTCACATTTTGTATTTTTTGTGCATCATACAGTCCCTGACACAGAAGTTGCTCAGTAAATTTATTGAAAGAACAGAGTGGAAAACTGAGGTATCAGGGTTGAGGATACAAGGTCCTGAGTTTGATTCCCAGTACCAAAAAACAAAAACCCAACAATAAGTGAGATAATCAAGCAGGTTTTCTAGGTATTGAATTCTTTCTGTCATTTGTGTTGAAGAGAGATGGAACACAGAAGAGTAGCTGTTGGTGATTATCGAGAAGGGACAGACTTATGCCATTCTGTGTCCAGGACTGGGAATATCTGACCTTCTAATTGAATTGTCATAGAACAGAAAATAAGCACATCTTCTCATGGTGCTGCTGCAGTGCTGGGATGTCAGCTGGCTTTTGTCATAGCAGATGGTGTTGTGGCTGTTAGATCTGCCAACCCATGTGCTAAACAGAATGGAAATAAGGCCCAACGAGTGGTGGGTGAAACACTTTCTCTTTGGGAACCTGATTGATAACATAAATTTAAGTTGTGCCTCATTCTTCTTCTTCTTTTTTTTTTTTAATAATTTTATTGAGAAACAAATAGCAATGAGACAGTTTCAAAACCAGCTAGTAGGACAGTTTCAATAATTAATACATTGCATATTGTTGTCTTGGTGGTTATTCATTGTACAAGATGCAGACATGATATCCTGTCCATGAACACTATTAGAACAAATCTTATTCATTGAATTAAGAGAATGCAGCTGTATATCTATCCTATTTTGAATATACAGATATAAAATGGTCTCACATTTGTATCCCCTTTTTTGTTTAGTTTTGTCAGAGAAGGGTATTCCATTGTCGTTTAAATATTGTAGGTGCGTGAATTCAGCAAAATATTCCAATATAGTCCAGTAGTCCATAATAGTAGTGGGTCATCTGCAGGACTGGCAATGTAGCCTGATATTCTGGAACAGACTGTATTTCATGATGTCAGCACTATGCTTCTCCCTTTGCAGATGACAGGTCTGAATCTTAGAGGGTCTTGGATTATAAACTCAAAGTAGCACACCTCCTGCCTGGACTCCTCATTATCCCACCCCAAGCTGTGATTTTTCTTATATGCTGCTTCATAGTCTCTGCAGTTGTGCCTCACTCTTAATGGGAAAACACTCCCATTTTAGCCTGTACCTAGAGGTGCCCTGAAAGGAAATTTTGAGCTGTTTCAATTTTCTTTCTGAGTCCATCAGAAGTTGGGGGCTAGGGAGATACCCAGTGGCATAAGTGCCCGCCTGGCAAGTACAAGGTCCTAAGTTCGATCCTTGGTACCACAAAAAAAGTTGAAATTTCCTGCCGTAGAGCCACCAAATAATAATGTTTTAAAAGAGCAATTTTATTAAATTACAATACTCAATTCATTTTTGTTTTGTTTCCTTAGATGCTCTTTATTGAGAGGTGTGAAAACATGCAAAAACATAAGCACAGTGTGGTCTCTATAAACCACTGGGTAAAGTCTAATGAATTAAAACAAATTAAAATGCAAGTTCATGTTAATATTAAAATACTGAAATTCAGCAATAAATGTTACTAACACTAGTGTAGTTAGTTTCAGCATGTGAAACTGTTTCTTTTGAGACAGCATCTCTGTAGCCCAGGGGCTGGCGAGATGGCTCAGTGGAATGAGCGCTTCCCTCGCAAGCACAAGGGCTTGAGTTTAATTCCCAGCTCAGAAACAAAACAAAACAAAACAAAAAAACCCATCACTCTGTAGCCCAGGCTGTCTGAAAATTCCCAGGGAAACTTCTGCCTCTGCCTTGCTGCTGTTGGGATTACAGGTGCATGCCATCACACCCAGCTGAGACTTTTTAGTGAGAATAATATTAATATGAAATCAAATATGTGTCTTTTCTTTGCATATATTATAAAATATATACAATAAATTTTGTTATTTCTGTATTTTAGGGAAGGGTGTAAGGGTGTTCAGGGTCTCATTACTAGATGGGACTCAGAGAGAGTCTCCTGTTTACAGCCTCCCAGAAGCTGGGATTCCAGGCGCGCGCCACCATGCCCAGTCTCCTTCACCATCTCAGTGCAGCCAGGGGTGGGGCTGACACGGCAGG
Source organism: Octodon degus (assembly GCF_000260255.1). Taxonomy (NCBI): domain Eukaryota; kingdom Metazoa; phylum Chordata; class Mammalia; order Rodentia; family Octodontidae; genus Octodon; species Octodon degus. The sequence continues at coordinate 28,605,270 of NW_004524580.1, read as the reverse complement.
CCTGGGGATTGAGCCCCTGGCCCCTGCGCCTGCTTGCAGGTGCTTTAATCTGCTGAGCTATTTGGCTGGCCCTCATACAATAAATTTTTGGTTCTAGAAGAAACAAATATAATATGGAGGTTGGTTTTTTTTTTTTTTTTAATTCTGAAGACTTTAAACAGGCTATAGTATATAACGATATTGGTTTTATTTTCAATCCAAAGTCCTTTCTTTCTTTCTGTACCAAGAATCGAATTCAGGGCCTCCCACTTGCCAGGCAGGTGCTGCACCACTGAGCTACATCCCCAGACACCACAGTCAACTTCTTGTTTGCAAACTTTGGGTAACAGTGAGATTTCTCATATTCTTGGCTTAACTCTTCACTAATACATGGAGTTACTGGAGCAGTATGGAAGGAAAGTACGGTGAAGTGATTAACCTGTCTTGAAATGATACAGCAAAATATTTTGATTGATATGACAAAAAATAATTCAAATACTTAATCACAAATGTCCATGAGAATAAATGAGATTTAAAAATTTAATAATGAGCCAGGTGTGGTGATACCCACCTTAATCCCATCTGCCCTGTAGACTGAGGCAGGAAGAACATGGATTGAGACTGGCCTAGCCAGCTTCATGAGTGCCTGTCTCAAAATAAAAAGGCCTGGAGATGTGGCTCAGTGGTGGAGTTCTCCTCAGTCCAGCCCCAAGTACTAGACAGATGGATGGAGTTAAAGGAGAGATCAGAATTAACCTTGAAAGGTGTGCGTGAAGGACATGGGGGCTCACCCAAGTCTGTCCTTCATGTATTTAAAATCACTGCAACTAAAATCAAGTACATAGTCAGAGGAGGAGCTTTTTAAATTTGTTTTTATGTATTTCGTGCAGGGTCTACAGAGTCTTAATATGTAGATCGGACTCATAGTGATCCTCTGATTTTAGCCTCTCAAGTGCTGGGATTACAGGCACATACCACCACTCCCAGTCTCAATCACTCTCACCATGCCCCGAGGGTGGGCAGTAGGGCAGACAACCTGGCGACTGTGCTGTGGCTAAACAGGCACTTTAGTCTGCTGAGCTATCTGGCAGACCGTAGGTGGGCACTTTTTGACAGTAACCCGAGCGAACAAGTATAAGAAAATATGTCAAACAAAATCCCAGTAACTAAACTCTCGAGAAAGCATGCTCATAAATGATTCACTTGGCATGTATATCTTTTTTTCTTTTAATCTTTTATTTCATGCAAGGTGTTGCTATGCAGCTCAGACTTTAGTGGTCTGTCTCAGCCTCCCCAGTACTAGGATTAGAGGCATGAGAAACCACATCCAGTTCTGGGGCTGGCACCCTATGCAATACTGGGGACTGAACCCAGGGTTCTTGTGCTTGCCAGGTGGCGCTTAGACCACCGAGCTATCTCCCCAGCTCCTGTACATGTATCATTTGAACTAAAACAAGCCAAAACATATGTTCTGTACACAAATTCTTCAGCAGATGCTTTGTTCCCAGGTGTGTATAGTTTGGAATCTGTTGTGAGTACAGTTTTGGTGCAAACAGTGCTGTTGGAGGTGTGTGGCATCGTGCAGGACAGTGGCAGCTGTTTAACGTTTGAATTCCATATATTTGCTTCATAATTTTCCCTCCCCTCTTCTCCCCTCCCCTCCCCTTTTCTCCCCAGCCCTCCCCTCTTCTTTTCTTTGCAGTACTGGAATCAAACTTTGGACTTTGTGCTTGCCAGGCAGGCACTTATGCCGCTGAGCTGTTTCCTCTCCCCTGCTTCATAATGTTAACACCATCAGCAGAAGTATGGCAATACTTAATGCTCTCTTCATCCTTTTATTTTTACTCTCCATTCTTTGCAGTTTAAAAATTAGATTTTCAGAATAAAGCATTAGAACTATGAAGTCAAAATTTTTTGAAAATTCAGAATAAGCAAGTTGGGGAACTTTTGTATTGCATTTCTGTAATTTCCAAATTTATGATATTCCCATTTTATATCAAAGTAAAAAAATGCCAAGACCAAGCATGTCTTTATTAAAAATGTTAAGGCTTCCTTGCATTTATATAGATATTTGAAAATTAGTATATTTGTGTATGTGAGCCTTTTCTATAATCTCATTGGGGGCCCAGCTAATACTTGGCAAGTTTTACAAATATCAATAATTTCCCTTCCCAGGTTTTTAGTGTTTAGAATTTGTTAATACTTTCTGCTGAGTAGCCTTCAACTTTGATTTTATTTTGGCTCACTCTTTGAGTAGTTTACAAATATGTCAAAATGCTATTTTCATGAAATCAGTGTTAAGAGATGGAGGTCTGAAAAAAAAAAAATGTCCTGGTGCGTTTGCGTGCGCGCTCCCTTTCTGCGTGTACGGCCGTTGTTCCTGGTGCGTTTGCGTGCGCGCTCCCTTTCTGCGTGTATGGCCATTGTTCCAGGTCATCCGGTAAAGTCACAGAATAAAACGGGGCATCTCGAAGTTGGAGAAATTCGGCCATCGCCTCTAGCGCAGGCCCTGCACCAGAGCAGATCCAGAATGCTTTGGCTCCGTATCGCAGCTGTTATAGCTGACCTTGTTAACAATGAGAAAACACGCTAATTCATACATCTTTAAGTGGGGCTTTTTGTCTCATTTTGACATTTTTTTTAGTACCTCCTGAATATTATTACCACACATTGGTCTAGGTTTTTCATGCACATTATGAAAGAGCTGTTGAATTTCCTGCCAAGCATTCATTTTTTTCTGGGTTTTTGTATCTCTAATCCTTTATTCCTAAACCAAATGAAAGAAAATGTTTCCAAAGCCTTTGCTTTTATCACGTAGTTGTACCCCATTTGACAGTGTGTCTCTTAAAATATGGTCACTTATTGAAGTTAGCGTACCTTTGTCTCAGAGCAAAGGACAACTCAACTACTATGAAAGTATCACCCTGAAAGTGGTTTAAAAGTAAGGAATTTACTTCACATAAAGAAGCAGTGGTGGGTAGGGTGGTTCCAGAGCTTCCTGGTGTTACCAGAGAGCGCCAGGTTTTCCTTTCTGGCATTTTTGCCACCCTCCTTGGAGGGAGTATTTCTCCTCACAGCCTCTGGCTGCAAATAGCTCCTAGCACAACCTCTTTCAACATAAGAGGCCTTGGGGATGCCAGGCGAGCACTCACCTGTGAGCCCCAGCCCCAGCCTCTTTTAATCTGAAAAGTTTGGGCAGGCTTTCCCTAGGATGCCCAGGCTGGCCTTGCACTCAGGAGCCTCCTGCCTCAGGCTTGAGTAGCTAGGGTCACAGGCATCCATCCCTTTCTGCTCCCAGCCACACTTTTTTTCTTTTTTCTTTCAGTAAATCCTCTCCTTCCCAGGAATTCCTAGTAGACTTCCACTTATACCTTACTATACTGGAACCCAATCGACATGTTGAAAACAACACACACCTGCTGTGTGATAGGCCATGGAGCTGATTTTGAAATGCTGGGCCTCTCCCTACAAGGATGGATTCTGTGGGGTGGGGGACGACAAAGAGACAAGTTCAGTGTGATGTATCAAGTGCTGTGGTAGGTGATTGCATGTAACCTAGCATGGAGATGCCGTGTGAGTGAAATCTGAACAGTAACTGTGGACTTCAGATTAGAAACTGTAAGGCAGAGAACAATAGGAGACGAGTCTATCGGAAGCTGGGTGTGGCGGTGACACCTTAATCCCAGCTACCTGGGAGGCCATGGCAGGAAGCTCCTATGTTCAAGGAGAGCCTGGACCATTTAGCAAGACACCATCTCCAAAAAAATATAAATAAATAAAGAAGCATATAAGGGATGATGGAATGGTAACAGGGAATGTTTAAAGGTTTTGTTTTTTTTTTAAATCTTACTACTGGAGCCAGTAAGATAGCTCAGCAGACTAAGCGCCTGCCTAGGCAAGCACAGACTGAGATTTGATCCCTAGCACCACCGGCCCCACCCTGGGTGCGCTGATACGGTCACTGAGAGTGTGGTGGCGCACACCTGTAATCTCAGCGCTGGGGAGGCTGAAAACAGGAGAATCACTATGAGTCCAAGCTGCGTAGTGAGACCCAGTAACAAACACAAAATTAAAAAAAAAAAAATACTATAGGGTTGGGGATTTACCTCAGGGGCAGGATACATGCAAGGTCCTGAGTTTGATTTTTGTTTCCAAAAAATAAATCTTACTGCAGTAAAAGACAAAATTGCCAATAATAATGGAAGAAGTGTGTTTGAAGTAAGAGGGAGCCTTTTTCAGAGGGATTAATTGTAGTGTATCTTTTACCGTAGTAAGTTTTAAATGTAAACATTCATGATATTTTATGATCGTTTATTCACTAAACATTTACAGCAAATTCTTTTAAATAAAAATTAAAAACCCGAACAAACCAGGGTGTTGGGGAGATAGCTCAGTAGAATAAGCACTTGCCTGGCAAGCGCAGGGTCCTGAGTTCAATCCCCAGTACTGCAATAAATAAATAAATAAAAATGTTACAGTGCATCTTCTCACACCTTATTCACTGGAACTGGCACCGTGTGACTTCTGGCTTCCCCAGAGTCCCAGTGACCATGAAAGGGAAGTGTTGAATCAAGGCAGGTGTCAGGGTACCCACAATACAAGTAAAGACCCTGAAAGAGGACTTGCAGATCTGCTTCAGAAATTTGCAAGGAGGATGAGTGTGCTTAAAGCAAAAAGCATCTGTTGGGATTAATGGAAATGCACCTATTCTATAATAATTTTTAAAAATATATGAATGTTTTAAGCACATCTCGTAGTTGTTTGCTTTGTATAGGTTAAGAGGATGTTTTCTTAGCCTTTAGGCTCTTTATCTCATCTATAATTTGAGCTTATTTGTAACCATCAGGGCTTCATCATTCCAACACACTCTTGCTGAATCAGATCTTTCACACTGTAATGACGTGAAGCAGAGACCACTTGACAGGCGTCTGTGAAGGCAGTGAAGCATAACATTTGCTACCTGGGTGCAGGAAGACAGGTGGAAAAGAGCACCCATGAGGAACAAAGAAAGGGTGGTTTTGTAGGCCTTAAAAGAAGGCGATGAGTTTTGTCAGAGATGGATATTCCCTTGCCATTTAAATATTGTAGATGCATGAATTCAGCAAGATAATCCAGTATAGTCCAGTAGTCCATAACAGTAGTGGGTTATCCATCAGAAATTGTTGACTTGAGCCTTTTACAGCTCAGCATATTAATATGGCTTTACTTTTTATACCCTGTGATTATACTTTTCTGCTGGATGGTTAAGACCAAGATAAAGCAAGACCTGTATAACAAGAAATGTAATTTTGTATTTGACAAGGTCAGTGAAATCCCCTCAGGATTTATCCTGAGATCCAGTACCGCAGTTTGCAGATCCTTTGTCAGTGTCAGCCATGTGGATGAGTCACGGCCATTGCTTGACCAATTTGTTCTCTGTGAAAGCCTGAGAGAATGTTTTCTCTCCATGTGACTCTCCTTAGGCACACTCTACATCATCGATCACTTT
>NW_004524580.1:28588300-28593488 GCF_000260255.1 Octodon degus | reverse complement strand
ATTCTAGGTCTTTTCTGGTTCCAGATAAATTTTAGGAATGATTTCTATATGTCTGTGAGGTATGTTGGTGGTAGTCTGATACAGATTGCATTAAATCTGTACAGCAATTTTGGGAGTATGGCCATCTTCACAATGTTGGTTCATCCTATCCAGGAGCATGGAATATCTTTCCATTTTCTGAAATCTTCTACGATCTCTTTTTTCAGAGTACTGTAATAATTTCACACCTCTTGTGCCGGTAGGGTGGCCACTGTTGGGCAGTTTCCTCAAGGGGAGCGTGGTCTGTCTGCTTACTTCTTTTTCCTTCCTACCACCTGACACACACTTTTCCTCCTAAGTGAGAGGATGAAAGTCAAGAGTATGCGGTAACCCCGAGAGCAAGCAAAGAAATTAAAATAGGAGAGAATTGTTGTTAACCTATGCCAAAAGGTCGGAGGTATGAGAAGTGATGATCAGTGACGAGAGTTAATCGCTGCGGGCATCATGGTTGGTCCTCTGAGAATAGCAGTTCCAGCGTAGATAGAGGATAAGGCCTGTGCGGTGGGGCTCAGGAGAAAATGAAAGGGGAGAAATGGAAGAGAATTTGCATAGTTCTTTCAAGTCATACACAGCCCTGAAAGGGAAACAAACCAGCTTCCAATGCAAACTGAAACACGTTCGAAAAGGGCACCATTAATAATTAAACCAAGTTAATTAATTAAATATAAACTGGAACTCTCATGACAACTGGAATAAATGTCATTTTGTGAAGGAAAGGAAAGAAATATAGCTGTGAGGAGGGACATGAGATAAAACAAGTATTGGCTTGTTCTGGTTTTATTTTTAGTAAGTGAGAAATATAGCTAATGGGAATGATCTGGTGGAGAAATTTTATGATGGAGGAGAGAAAGGACATTTTGGGACAGCCTTATTGAGTGGGTTAGCGGAGGCCGGGGGACCACACAATGAGGTTATTTTAGCTGGGAGGGCTGGTACAGGACAGATGGGAGAAAGGAAGGTGAAACGAATGGCCTTGCGAATATTTTTAATGAAGATTTTAATTTTCTCATTGAAATAGTTAGAAATAACAATTAGGGGAGAAGTACTGGAGGTTTTATGAGAAACTAGTTTATGGAAGAAAGGAAAAAGTGGAATGCAGAAATACAGCAGGGCTGCGAGCAGCGTCCACTGCATTAATTTCGTGTGTGAGACCAGTCAATGTGGTAGTTTTCTCTCCAGCCAGGTTTTACTGTGGAAGGGGTTGAAAATTGGATTTATAGGGCTTTTGTCAGTGTAAGTACAATAAAGAGAAAGGCAAGAGAGTTCAGAATATACATGATGATTTTATTTGGTCAGATAATAATTTTATCGCTTTATAATTTAACCTGCTGTCTTAGTTTCCTGGGCCCAGTGTGACAGTGTGCTATAAACTGGGTGGTTTAAAACAAGAGAAATTTGTTTTCTCACAGTTCTAGAAGCTAGAAATTTGAGTCAATGTTGGCAGGATCAGGCTCTCTGGCGGCTTCCAAGAGAAGCTCCTCCTGGTGGCTTAGGCTTCTGAGGGCCCGGCCTTCCCCAGTTCGTGGGGTTGCACGGCTCACCTCTACCGCTGTCTTCCCGTGGCCACTCTGCCTGTGTGTGTGTTTCCAGATTTCCCCCTGTAAGGATAACAGTTGTATCAAATGAGGCCTAGTCTAGTGACTGCAGCTTAGCTCACATCTGCGAAGCAAGTAGATTCTGATAAAGCCACACTCGCAGGCCCAGGAGTTACCTCTTGGGGGCACAATTGAACCCATCGCCTCTGCGCAGCGAGAGAAGTAAGGTCGAAAGGATAACAGCGAGGGGTGGTAGGGTCAACAGATCATTGATCTCAGGTGGTAGAGGAGGTGTTGGGGTTGAGATTCCAGAAACAAGGTAGGGATTGGAGGGTGAGCCGTGTGAATGTAAGACTCTGGAGGGGTCATTGATGGTAAGGGCAGAGTGTCTTGGGTGTCTTATGGCCACATCACCATTTTGTTGGTGGTGGGCAAGGTCTTGTTATATTCGTAACCCACGTACCTGGGACTACAGGCTTGTGCCACCATTCCCAGTTACTCTCAGTTTTAAAATGTTCAAAATAAAGCTCTTGTTTTCCCTTTTCATCTCCCCACTTCACCCACAACCTGTTAGTCTTTTGGTTCTCACCGTTGTAGAAAATGGCACTCGGGCCAGGAAGATAGCTCAGTGGAAAGTTCCTGAGTTTGATCCCTGGTGCCACCAAAAAAAGAAAATGACACTCAGTACTACAGTCCAAAGTCTGTGTCCATGTAGCAGTGCATGGTGGTGCACGCCTGTAATCCAAGATCTCTCGGGGGGCTGAGGCAGGAGGATCGCGAGTTCAATCCCAACTTGTGCAATTTAGTGAGACCCTGTCTTAAATTTTTAAAAAGGTTTGGGGGAGGCCTGCTTGATGCAAAAGCCCTGGGCCTACCACCCTACATGAATGAATGAATGAATGAATGAATGAATGAATGAATGAATGAGGTCCTTGATTCTGTACCTTCCCTCTGCCCAGCCTCGTAGGTACGCCCTTCTTCAGCTTGTCCTGTGTGGTGTCTCCATGCATTTCTGTCAGCTTCTCTCTTTTTTTATACACATTTCCCATCCAAATAACATAATTTCTTAACCTTCACCAGCCTCCTAACTTCCCCTTTCCCCCTCCCCATCTGTCTTTTTAAAGAGCATCCAGTAGGATCTTCTTAAAATAGAACACAGATGTGTCATTCCCCTCCTTAAAACACATGAGCAATTTTCAGTATATTTAAAATAAAGCTCCTGACCCTACCCTGGAGCACAGGGTTTAGTAAGATCTCGATGCTGCCTGATGCATCTTGTGTCCAGCGCTCCAGTCTTACAGTGATGTTTGCATGTCATTTTTCCTGTCTGGGATATTCTTTACCTGTCCGCACAATGCTCAGTTTTCAGATCACAACTCAAATGTCAGTTTTTAAAAGTGAATTTTGCCAGTGTAGTGTAGTTATTAAAAAATCAGGTTCGGCTCTTTTATTGGATGCGTTGGCCACTACTACTTCTTTCATGAGTTCATTTTCCGTTTTGTTTCTCAGTTGCCTATAGTGTTTTCAAGAAAAAGTTTCAAGAAGCATATGTGGGAGACATGTTTTCCAAGTATATTTATCTCTAAGGACATGCTTTACCTCTTCCCCCAGCTGACAGTATGGCTGCATATTTTTATTTTCAGGTCACAATATTCCCTCCCCCCAAAGGTATACAGCTTGCCTTTCTCACAGCTGTGTGCCCTGGTACTTTATTAAGGAAACTGGTTTCAATTGGGAGGTCCTCCATGTTCTACCCATCCATGTACTTTAGTAGCCCTTGTGTTCTCCTTGAAAATGATTGGCCTGTGAAGGCGGAGGGGACACAGCTCTCGCCAGCAGGACCCTCTACACTGCTGCTTGACGCTGCCCTGTTCTGTGTGTGCTGCCTGGAGCTGCGGGACCACCTCCTGCATGAGACGAGGAGTAGCTCTGACCTCGGCTGGTCCCTGAGCCTGGCAGAGCTGAAAAATGGAAAGAAGCTAGGTCCCAGAGCCAGGACGTTAGCCAGTCTCAGGGACAAATTAGAAATTCCAATGTGAGATAATAAATCTGCCTCATTAGTTACACTACTTGAGTTGAGTTTTCTATTTCTTGGAATTAAACTTTTAATTTTATATGTTGTTCCATTGTTTCCTCAGGGAATGTGAACCCAGCATATTGCCTGTTTCTGTATGTATAATCAGTTTTCTTGTGTGATTGCTGCCAATATTTTTTTCAATGTTTAACATTTTAAAAATCATTACAGCATACCAAGCCATTGATCTATATATTTTCTTGATATTTTTGCCCTAACATGGCAGATTCAAGTCTTTCTACTACTAAAAGTTTTCTTTGGTTATTTCAGTAATTCTTACCTTTTCTGATTCTTTTCCTACTGACCTTGCTTTAAACTTACAAGCACCAAACACTATTGTGTTAGTCAGTTTTCTGTTGCTGTGACAAAGTGCCAGAGGATAACAATTTAAAGGAGGAAGGTTTATTTTGGCTTGCGTTTCAGAGGCTCCAGTCCATAGCCACTTGGCTCCATTGCTCTTGTGAAGCCTATAATGAGAAAGAAGGCGCCTCACCTCATGGTGGATAGGAAGCAGATAAAGGGAGAGAGCCAGAGAAGGCCCAGGGGCAGTGTACCCCCAAGCTCATGCTAATGATCCACTCCCTCAGCTAGTCCTGCCACCTGCTCCCATCACCTCCCGGTAATCCCATCAGATCAGAATCCCATCAGTGGGTTAACCCGCTGGTGACCCTTGGGATTCAACCGCCTTCTGAAAGCCCCACCTCTGAATACATCAGACTTTTGAGGGGCATTTTTAGATCTAAACCATAGCAGCTACTAAGTAAATCTCTTCTACCAGCATCCCTCAAATTACTGCTTAGATGCCTTGTCCATTTGATACGGACCTCTAACACTTTCGCCCTCATCCCACTCAAGCCAGTGCCTGTGTATTTCACTGTGTACATGAAAGTAATCAAAATTTTTGTGTCACAAACTTTCTGTGTGCAGATATGCCTACGTGAACTCCAAGCAAGGGCTTGCTGCCCATGCGCAAGGAGCATGATTGGCTGATCATTCCCAGCTGTTAGTGCCTTTGGGGTTCAGTCCAAGGCTTCTGCAGTGGACCCCCGCCAAGGCAGTGTGCAGGAGCACAGCATGTTACTACTGTCCAAGGTGGGGCTCTTCTAGGGGGCAGCCATGGCCCTGGGGCTGGGCTGGCAGAGGCTGGCAGGGCCTCCTCACTGGAATCTACATGTTGTCTGATGGCTCCCCAGTGGGCCCTTCCCCACCAGGAGTTAATTCCTTTTGGCATTTTTGGTTCCTCATTCTGACTCAGTGTCTGCTTCCTGAAAACCTAACATGCAACCCCTTCTACGTGTGTCCACCTAACAATGTCTGTTCCTCATAGACACCGACTTGCCGAGCTGGGTTACATGGGCTGCCCAGAGTCTGTTCTTGTGCATAGCTTTAAACCTTTCAAGAACTTTTCCCTGGAAATTGTTTCCCTCCTACATAAGTTACTTTCTATAGGATTTTTTTTTTTTTTTCCAGCATACAACGTAAAAATCTTTTTCTAAAACCCCCCAAATTGGATCTGGGAGATAGCTCAGTGGAATAAGTG
>NW_004524580.1:28586710-28588083 GCF_000260255.1 Octodon degus | reverse complement strand
GTGTGTGTGTGTGTATATATGTATATATATATATATGTATATATATATATAACTATATCCTATTTTGCAAAATAGGATAGATATACAGCTACAGCTACTTTCTCTTAGTTCAATGAGATTTATACTAATAGTGTTTAGACAAGATATGTGTGCATCTTGTACTCTGAACAACTATGAAAACAATATGCAATATATTAATTATTGTAATTATTTTACTAACCTATTTTGAAACTGTTTCATTACTATTTCTTTCTCAATAAAATTAATTTTAAAAAGGCGAGGGATGTTAGGTGGGAAGTTGTGAGCACACAGCAGAGATCAGAGTTCTCGGCGTGTCCAGTGCCTCAGAGAGCGAAGTCCCCAGACGGTGGGGTCAGATGTGTGGATGCCGTCAGCTGTCCTGGCCCTGGAGGAGGCCGTGCTCTGCCAGGCTCTTCTTACATGGTCTGGGGAGACCACAGTACCTGTGCTGCACTGTGCTTTTTGGAGAGGAGCGTGGCTGCTGACATACAGTCTGTGTGCTGGCAAAGTCCTGACCAAGTAAAGCCTACACATACATTTGATTTTTCCCCCATCTTAATATAAATCAATCTCTCTCTCTCTCTCTCTCTCTCTCTCTCTCTCTCTCTCTCTCTCTCTTTTGTTTTTGGTTTAGGCTTAGTATTTATTATACCAGGAGTCTTCAGTTTTTAATTTTTCTACCAAGATTCAGATTAAGTATTTTGTGTCTTTGTTATACCTCCTTTGCCACTAGAGTACAATCAGCTACAGACAATACATAAATAAATGGATGTAGTTACCGTCCATAAATCTACTTACAGAAACAGGTCACCATCTAGCAGTACGCTAACCCAGCTCTGCAAGAGGCAGGTTATGATTATTACTCCAATCCAGGGTGACCGACGCTGTGCACTAGGAAGTGAGCTTCCGACTTAATCAGAGTTACCGGACAAAGCTGCACTTTTTCTTAGACACCTAAGAAACCTTAGCTGGTCCAGCCTGTATGTGCACCCCCAGTCCTTAGTTACCTCTCTTTGTCCACCAGGTTCCCAAGCACACGTTCTTGATAACCACACGATGTCGTCTTCCCTCGATGGTCATCATTACCTAAGAATAGTTTGGTGCCCTGGACAACATTTTATTTTGTTCTTTCGAGTCCTTTCCTGGGATAAGCCTAAAACTACTACATGTTTTTAATACATATTCATATTAAAGGTATGCATATTACATCTTTGTTGTTAAAAAAAAATGGTGAAGGGCTGGAGAGATGGCTCGGTGGTCTAAAGCACCTACTTAGAACAAGCTTAGCAAAAGCATCAGGGACCGCGGTTCAATCCCCCAGCACCACATGCCAGCCAGCCCTGCCCCCTGGT
>NW_004524580.1:28583989-28586610 GCF_000260255.1 Octodon degus | reverse complement strand
TAGAACAAGCTTAGCAAAAGCATCAGGGACCGCGGTTCAATCCCCCAGCACCACATGCCAGCCAGCCCTGCCCCCTGGTGGGCTGAGCTGGCCTCTCTCTCTCTCTCTCTCTCTCTCTCTCTCTCTCTCTCTCTCTCTCAAATAAATAAATAAAATTTTTAAAAAAATGGTGAAAACTGGATATTTCTTCTTATGGTCCACTGCCAGCATTTGTTAAGCTGACTCTCTAAATTTCACCTTTTTTAAAATTAGTTTTCTGTTGCTGTTATAATAAACTACTGCAAATTTACCTCACAGAATAGCAGATAAGGACCATCTCCAGTGTAGCTCAGCTGGCTCCATTTCCCAGTCCCAGCTGCCAAAATCACAGTACCTGCAGGGCTTGCGCCTTCCTGGAGTCTCAGGAGGCCCTGCTCCAGGGCTGTCCCCGTAGTTCGCCAAGGTCAGGTCTTTGCCGCTTTAGGACTGTGGTCCTATGTCCTTGCTGACTGTGGATGGAACCCTTTTCAGTTCCTGGGATCACGAATGCACCTAAGCTCTCCCTCCATCTTCAAAGCAGCAGCAGGGTGAATTCTTACCTTCTTACCTCTTCTCTGTCACTACCTTGGGAAAGGCCTCTGCTTATAAGAGCTACTGTGATTAAATGGGGCCCAGCTGGATAATCAGACGGTTTCCTTATCATAAGGTAGATCCCCTAATTACTTCTGCAGAGTCCCTTTTGCCCAGTAACAGAGGTTCTGGGGAGGGAGGTAAATGGCTTTGTGGGTCATTATTCTGTGTAACCCAGTTTTCTTTTAGCACAATCATTTGGATTGTCCACTTTATTCTAAAGCAGCTTTTCAATATTTTAGCATACTAAATATTTTTAATGTTATTTCTCATTTTCTTTTGTCCTTCTTTTCTTTCTTTTTTTGGAACTGAGGACTGAACTCAGGACCTCGCATTTGCCAGGCAGGCTGTGTGCCACTAAGCCAAATCTCTGACCCTCTCATTTTATGTCCTAGTTAAGCAAATGCCTTAATGTTTACAGTTATGCAATCATAGAGTGCTTTTTTTCTTAATGTTTCACAAACATTTCCCTGGGTGATTATAAATCTTTTTAGGGTGGGGCAATAGCTCAGCAGTCTAAGCGTCTGCCTGGCAAGCGCAAGGCCCAGAGCTTGAACTCCGGTACTGCACACTGCTCAAATGTACCAAATGAATAAATAATAAAAAAAATTAAGAAATGAATTCTTTTTAAGCATAATCTTGATTATTGCATAATATTTAATGGGTAGATATATTAAAATTTCCTACCATCATACGGTGTTTTCCCAGGATTTCATTGCTGTACATAACTGTGTAATGAACATCTTTGTGCCAAGAGTCTATGTGTTGGATTAATTTCCTAGGATTGATTCCCAAAATTACAATAACTGAATAGAAGGCCATTACTTTCCTAAGTTAGCAGTTGCTTTCTAAAATGTTGATGTTTGTATTCTGAGTAAGAGACAGTCTTAGGAGTCAGTATCATCATGAAAAATAAAACAAATAATTGTTATAAAGTTGATAGCTAGCTGGGCATGGTGGTCCACCTGTAATCCCAGCCCCAGGAGGCTTCAGCAGGAGGCCCCAGAGTGAGTTCAAGGGCAGCCACAACCACATAGTGAGACTCTGTCTCTAAAAAAGAAATAATTGATAGCACTATGTTTTGTGTTCATTTGTAATACTTTTTAATGAGCTATATTTCATTGTATTTTTAAGGCATTGTTTTTCACTTTTTAGAATCTCAGGATTTTTTTCATCAATTGTACAGGAGCTCTTTACAATGTTATAACTACTGTCTCCTGTTTACTGAAAATGAACTCCAATTCAATTGACTGCGTATACATAAATGCTTCAAAATTTTATTGAAAAAAGAACAAAAGGGAAACTTGTCAAATAATCTGAGACCAAAAAATTTTTGTTAAACTTTCTCAACTTTTATCGTTACTCATTTGTACTTTTAAAATAAAATTGCTTTCTCATGTTAAAAATACCATCATGTTGAAAACTGACTCAAAAATTGCTATGTTGATAGCCAATATTCTTCTTCCATTAAAATAGAATCCCTAGTTTTTAGAGATTACTTGGGGGAAAAAAATGTATGAATGATATAATTCCACACCTCTTTTTTTTTTTTTTCAAACCAAATTGGTAGGACAGATTCAATAATTAACACATTGCATACTCTTTCTAGTGGTTAATTGCTGTACAAGATGCGGACATGATATCCTATTTACAAACACTATTAGAACAAATCCCTCTATTCATTAAGAGAATGTAACTATATTTCTGTCCTAACCATTTTGAATACACAGATACAAAATGGGGATACTGTATCCCCCTTTTTTGGTTAAGTTCCGTTATTTGAATATTATAGGTGTGTTAACTCAGTAAAATATTCTAAAAGAGTCCAGTAGTCCATGATAGTATTGAGTCTTCCGCTTCACTGGCAATGTCAGAAATTGTTGACCTGAGTCCCCTACAGCTCAACGTAACAGCATGGCTTTACTTCTTATGCTTCGTTTTTATACTTTTCTGCTGGATGGTTAAGACCAAGGTAAAGCAGGACCTATGCAACAAGAGTTGTAGCTTTTGGG
>NW_004524580.1:28566870-28576699 GCF_000260255.1 Octodon degus | reverse complement strand
AAAAAAAAAAAAAAAAAAAAAAAAAAGACAAAAGTTTTTCCTTGATTTTTTCATTCCCTTTCATATTATATTTCCTACTCCTCTCTATGGAAAATCTTCAAAATACCGTTTGTTTCATTTTCCCCTCCTCATTTTATCTTGAACCTAGTCTCTTTAGGCTTTTGTTTCTGACAACAGCTAAATTGAAACTACACTTGCCCAGTCTCTATTGGTTTCAGATTTTAGTGCTATGTATCTTCAATTTATCATTTATTGGTCTACTCTCTCCTGTGTCACTTGCCACTTATTTCACTGGTTTCCCCTCTCAGTCTCCTTTACTGAATCCTCTAGAATGTCCCCCAAAGTCTCATGTGTTCAGGCCTAGGACTTGGAAGGTGTTTGGATCATGAGGCCACCATATTCATTAGTGGGTTAGCCCACTGATGAGTTCAGAGCTGAGCGTGCTGTTAGGAGGTGGTGTCTGGTCAGAAGGGGTGGGTCCCTGGAAACATGGCCCAGAAGGGGTGTGCTGTCAGGGCTGCTCCTCCCTGTCTGCTTCCTGGTGCCATCAGTGAGCAGCTTTCCTCTGCCAGACCATTGCTGCCTTGGAGGCAGGGGACTGGGATTGAACCAGGACCTTGGGCTTGCCAGAAAGGCACTTATCCTGCTGAGCTGTCTCCCCTGCCTTGGAGAGAGCTAACCATGGACCAAACTCTCAGAACCCGTGAGCTGGAATCAACCTGTCCTTCCTGTTGTGGGTGTCCGGTCCTTGGTTCAACAATGGCAAAGTGACTAATACACTCTCACGCAGGCCCTGATATTCTCTCTGTTCATACTGACATCCTTGTTGATCGCTTCTGATCTTCATGGGTGTAAATATCACAAATGCATCAACTGTACCCAAGTTCTCCTTTATGGCCCTGGCTTCTTGCCTGATTTCTAAATTGATAAACTCAACTGTTTGGGTATTTCCTAGTTTGTGCTTTGTGTTAGTAACTCTGCCAACAGAAGGGGAGGGCATCAATTTTGATAATTGGAGATGAGTCTATTTTGTTAAGATGTTCTATTTTTAAGTGTAGAATTTGCACCATATTAGGTAATTTTGTGCAGTTTTTTCTCTCTTCTTACTTCATATACTTTGTTCTGTTATATGATTTGCCAGAGCCAGGTTTGAGGTTGGCTTGTTTTTTATGAAGATATTTTCTGGATACTTACAATAATTTAGAATCTATTTTAGCTATTTTCAGATATATAATTTAAGTAATTTAGTGTGGTGAAAAAATAATTTTATCTTCTGATCACTTGAAAAGATGTTGATAAACTATATGTTTCATCTCTACTGTAATTTTCCCAGCTTTCAATATCATGCTTATTAGCATTTAGTTTCTGGAATCCATTTTTTATGTTTTTTGAAAATGGGAACATCTGTGCTTCCAGTCTTCTGGCAACTCTTGTGTTCCTCTCCGTGTCTCAAAATTGATGACAGTGGTGCCCTGGTTATACCACTCAGTGTTAGGTTTTATACCTCCAGATGTGACTAACTGCTGGCTCAAAACTTGGGCCAGACTGAGGGACCCCGGTGTGTTCTTGCTGTACTTGATGGCCTCATGAAAATGCTTATGCAGTCCTCTTAAATTGGAAAATTATTTCTCTAGATGAACGTAAGTGGTGCAGTTCTTCGGAACAGTTTATTCCCTCCAGCCGTAGGTCTTTCTCTTCTCATTTTCTTCTACATCTAATAAAATTCCAAAATTGATTTATCACCTTTTTAAAAACTATGTGGTAAGAATCTGGGAAGATAGCTGGGCTGTCTAAGAACCTGCCTGGAAAATGCATGGACCTGGGTTCGATTCCCAGAACCACATGCCACGTGGCCCCGGAACCTGGAGTGTGCCGTGCCGACTACTGAAACTAGGTGTGGTGACACGCCTGTAATCCCAGCGCTGAGGAGGCTGAGACAGGAGGATCACATGAGTCAAGCTACATAGTAAGAACCTATAGCAAATAAATAATGCAATAAATGATTTTTTAAAAAGCTATGTAGTAAGAATATGCTATATGAGAGATTGTCTTTATTTGATTGGTAAGTTGTATGCTTCAGTGAAAGATATTGAACATACTTTTCTCTACACATCATCCTTCGTTGGAGGATTAAAAACGAAAGAGTTCATAAAGATGGACATGTCTGATCAGTGAATAGGCCTAGAGGACCCACAAACAAATTCACACTTATGTGGTCAGTTGATCTTTAGTAAAGGGACCAGAGCAATTCAATGGGAAAAGAAATTCTCAAGGAGTCACTTTAAAATACCTCAACATCTACATGGAAAAGAGATAAACTTTGATTTTTCTCATGTCATACACCAAAATTAAAGTAGATCATAGGCCTAAATTTCAGGGTAAATTAATATGTGTTCTAGAAAAAGGAAGAAAACATTGATAATCTTGGGATTAGACACAAAAGGCATGAGCCATAAATGAAACAACATACTTCAAAAAATTAAAGTCTTTTTCTCGTCCAAAACATTAAATAGGCAAGCCACAACGTAGGAGAAAATATTGGCAGACATTATCTGACAAAACATTTGCATCCAGATCTCATTAGGAACATTTACAACTTAATGATAAGATATACAATTTTTAAAAAAAAGAAAACGGGCAAAAGATTTGTATAAAGTCTTAACAGAAAGATGCATAACTTCGCTGGCCACTGGAAAATATAAATTCAAACCACAGTGAGGCGCGACTCACCTTCAAAAGAAGGAAGTGCGGCCCAGCTAGGTGATGGCAGAGACCTGTCACCCAGTAGATTATAGCAGGAGGATGGCAAGTTCAAGCCCAGCCTGGGAACCAGGAAGACTACTTAGCAAGACCTTGATTCAAAATACAAAAAATAAAAAAGGTTGGGAATTAGCACAGTGTGTAGGTCTTGAGTTCATTCAATCCACAGTAACAATAACAAGCTACCAGAATGCCACATGTTGATGATGGTGAAGTCCTGTTCAGCCTCTGTGGAAAGGCAGAATGCTGCACCATTGGAAAACAGTTCGGCAGCATGACAAGGACCCAGCAGTTCTACCAGATGTTTACTTAAGAGAAATGAAGGTACATGTCCAAGGAGATGTGGGGTGGCACAGGCCTGTAATCCCAGGGGATCATGGATTTGGCAGGAAGATCACAAATTTGAGCTTTGCCTGGGCAACATAGCAAGATCTTGTCTCAAAATAAAATATTTTAAAAAGAGGATGTAGCTCAGTACAAAGGCCCTTAGTACTACCCCAGTACTGACTTGGGATCAGGGCAGCCATCAAGAAAAGAAAGAAAATTTATCTCCAGACAGAGACTTTACACAAATGTCCCTAGCAGCATTATTAACAGAAACAACTGAAATAGCCATCAAGCAGTAAAGATGTAAGTGAACTGTGACGTGTTTATTCAGCAGAGTATAAACTCAGAACAAACTGGTGTACTGGTGGCCAGAGCAGCCTAAGTGCATCTCAGAAACTTCACTGGAAGTTGAGAAATAAATCAGACACAAAAGACAAATGAAATATGAATGTGCAGTTCTGCACTTGATCTTAGCCAGAAGGCCAAGAAGGGACTGTGCAGTTCTGAAGACGGCAGAAGAATGACGAGAGAGATGGGTCAGCACCTGCCCTGCAGCTGCAGGGGGAAGGACAGGGCTGGCTCAACTGCAGGGGACCAGCTGGAGCTCTGCAGCTTGTTCTGGCAGTGCCCGCACAGCTCTGGGCAGCTTACGCTGCGTGGACCCTAGGGTCTGTGCATTGTGCTTCGGTCATGGTTTGAAGGTGCTATGCCCTAAACCTCCAAATGGCTTCTGCTAAAAAAAGGATGACTATTCAGCAAATAAATTCTTCCTGATGAGCATCAGTTTAAAATGCTTAACCTCCTTTTCTTTGATTTTGTTCAGCTATCATATGTAAAAAACACAATCATTGTTAATTTCTTAGCTGTTATGGTTTAAGTAATAGAATAAACTGGGATTATTAATTTAATAGTTTCCTACAAATATCTATGATTTCATATTTAATTGTCCATTAAATATAATGGATACAATTATATCTTAGTGATCTAGATACACCCTGTCACAAAATTTAAAAAAATAAAAAGGGACTCGGGGGTGTAGCTCAGTGTGAAAGGCCTGGGCTTAATCCCTAGTACCACTAACTAAATAAAAAATACACATAATGTATAAATGTATCTTTATAAGATAAATGCTGGTACTGGTCAATCACTGTAAGTAACGTAGCATATTATTTGCAAAATAAAATGTCTACCCAGAATAATGAAGTATAAGTAAATTAATCTATGCTGAGCTATTTTTTTATTATTATTTTTGATCATCATTGCTACCACTATCCTTTTCATCACCATCCACTCTCAGAATCTTAATTTTTAAATTGTTTTATTCTGGATCAAAATTTTGAATCGTATGGCTTTAGGAGCAGTCCAAAAGATGGTTAACAAAAAAATGAACACACTGCCAGCCATCAATAATGCATTTCCCAGATGGTTTTTGGGAATAATAGTTTATTGTAAGAGCAGTCAGTTAGGAGGAAAAGTAACAGTCATTTAAGATTTAAAATAAGGGCTGTGTGTGGCTCCGTGGAAGAGCATTTACCTAGCATCTGTGAGGCCCTGGGTTTGATTCCCACACCACAACAAGAGATTTGAAATAATTTCTGACTGCATATGAAAATATAGTTCTCTCTTTTAACTAAATATAGCATGTAATTTATAGTTGAACCTTACTCTCAAAATGCCCCTTATGAAGCCAAACCTTTCCCACAGTGGGAAACACACCAGTGTATCCGCTCACCACCTCAACCAGGGAAGGAGATGCTAATTAAAGTGAAGACACTGACTGGAAAGGAGATTGAGATTGACACTGAGCCCACAGACAAGGCGGAGCGAATCAAGGAGCGTGTTGGGAAGAAAGAGGGAATCCCACCACAACAGCAGCGGCTCATCTGTAGCGGCAAACATGAATGATGGGAAGACAGCAGCTGACTACCAGATTCTAGGTGGTTCTGTCCCCCACCTGGGGTTGGCTCTGAGAGGAGGAGCTGTCCTTAGGCAATGATGAGTCTTCCCTCCTCTGTGCCTCCTCCCCCTGTCGCTCAGAGTGAAGTATACATTCTGTCACTGGCTGGGGCACATGAGCCATTGGCTCCTGTCTTGGCTGCCCTGTGTTGGGTATTGACTGGTGGGAGGCTGTGTGGCCCCAGGATGCAGTATTCCTGGCCCAGTGGGCCTTTGCTGGCTAGTGGGTTTTAGTTTGCAGTCCTATGTGCTTCCCTCTCGTATAGCTGTTTCCTTGGTTGCCAATAAAATATTTCCTAGCCTTCTGGGGGAAGAATGCCATTTATTCTGCAAATATGCCTCTGAATGAAGTCATTTGCCTCTTCGATTAAATGTAAAGCAAGATAAAAGAATTAGGGACCATCTAATAAATCTCTTTGATCCTGTAAGTTGGTCCCTCTTTCTAGGTCTTGATCTGGAAACATTAGTGCTGTGAATGAAATCCTGGCCCTTCTCTGCACAATCCATGCATTAAAGACTTAGCCCCCAATATGACTGTATTCAGAGATCAGGATGAATAAGGTGGAGCACTAGGATGAGTGTTCTTGCTGGAGCAGACTGTGGAGAGCTTGCGCTCTCGCCCTCTCTGCCTGTGTCCACACAGGAAAGGCGGGAGGGCTTGGGGCGCAGGCAGCCTGCAGCATGGGAAGAGAGGCCCCTGAGACCCGGCTTGTTCGCACCCGACCCTGGACTTCCGGCCTCCAGAAGCGGGAGAAAATCAGTGTTTCCTGACAAGTGGAGTTAATGTGTGTGGAACATAATGCACTGAAGCAAACTAAATTTACTTCTTAAGAATGTATGTTCTGTCAAAAATTAGATGCTCCAAAATAGAAGATCCAATCAAAAAATTGGAAGGTAAAATGGACACCTCGGAGAAGAACAAATGGCCAATAAGTACCTTAAGAAATGCTAGGGCCGGCCATACAGCTCAGCAGACTGAAGTGCCTGCTTAGGCAGAGCACAGGGGCTGGGGGTTCCATCCTCGGCACGCTGAGCCAGCCCCATGCCTAGGGTGTGCTGAGACTGAGACTGGGCGTGGTGGTGTGCGTCTGTGATCCCAGCACTTGGGAGGCTGAAAAACAGGAGGGACCACTACAAGTCCGATCTGTGTAGTGAGAGCTTGAGGCCCTGTACTTAATACATAAAAATATAAAATACAAAGAGATGCTCAACGTTGCTAGCCATTAGAGAAAAGCAGATTAACACAACACTGAGGGCTGGGGAGATGGTAGTATAAGTGCCTGCCTGGCAAGTTCAAGGTTCTGAGTTCAACCCCTCTTACCAAAAAATAAAATAAAACAACATGAGATTTTACTTCTGAAAGATGGCTGTCATCAAGAAATCAAATAATAACAAATGCTGGCGAGGCTGTGGGGGCGAATGCTTCTACACTGTTGGTGGGGACGTAAACTACTACAGCTGCCAAGGCAAGCAGAAACACCAAATTGACATCCAGGACGTGGAGACATTTATTTTCTCTGGTGGCCGCTGATTGGGATCATTCCCAAAATAGCAGACTCTGATCTCCAGGGGTTCAGGGCTTGTATGGGATAAGCAAGCAGGAAGTACAGAAGCAGAAGGGCTTGTCATTGGGGATTGGTTTATACACTGTGCCTCACAGAGACCCGCTGTGCCTCACAGGGACCTGCAATTTCTGAGAAACGAAAGTAACAGAACTGGAACTATTTTTGGGGTGTTGTGGTTTGCATCTGGGTGTCCCCCTAAAGCCTCATGTAGTCATTGGGGTGGGCTTCTAGAGTTTGTGATTAATTAATGATGCAATGGTGGGATTATGGGTGCGAGTGCTGCTGGGATTATGGTGTGAGTGCTACGCCCACCCTGGGGAAGGTCAGCTGAAGGCAGCACAAGGACGGGAGAGAGGCTTGCCTCTGCCCCTGCTGCTGCTGCTCCTCCTTTTTGTTCTTGTTTTGCTGTTTTTCACCTCCATGAACCGCTGTCCTTGGAGCCAGCTGAGTGTGGACTGAAACCTCCACTAATTGTGAGCTAAATAAACCTTTCCTTCTTTAAGTTTGGATGCTGGATATTTTGTTGCAGCAATGAGAGAAAAGTAACTGAGATACTGGGCAGCTAACACACTGAAGGATACTGGCCAGTGGGCTGGTGTGTGCTTTGTGCTACACAACCACTGTGCAGCTATCAGTATGCAGATTCCTTAAAAAGTAAGAACAGAAATTTCATGTCTACCTTCTAGGTATTTTCCCAAAGTATTTAAAGATATCTTATAGTAATCCTCGCATACTAATGTTCATAGCAGCACAATGCATAATAGCTAAATCTTGGAAGCAGTCTATCTCAACAGAGGAGCAGATAAAGACAGTGTATTTACACACAATGGAATACTATGCTGTCATAAAGAAATAGAGTCATTTATAGGAAAATGGACGTAACTTGAGACTATAATCTTAGGCAAAATGAGTCAGACACACAAACTTCAGTATTACATGGTTTTTCTTACATGAGAAACCCAAATTATAAAAAGCAAAATAAAAGATATTAGGACGTAGGAAGATCTTTCTCAAAGGCAAAGGGGATCAAGAGCTGGAAAGGAGGAGAGGGAGAAAGGGATGAAGCTGTGTATGTGTGCCAGCTCCACACAGGTGAGTAAGCAGTAGATACTGCCCGAGCAGAGCCCGTGTTCTAAGCCCCGTGTGGTTCTGCCTGCTGTACCTATACTCCTAGTTACTCAGGGACTGAGGCAGGAAGATCACTTGAGTCTAAGAATATGTTTTTGATTATATTTTGCCTCAATAAACTCTTCCTTGTAAACCCCCACTCAGGCTTGGTTTTTGTGTTTTGCAACAGGATCTCTATGTATTGCAGGCTGGCTTTGAACTTTATTGTGTAGCCCAGCTGACCTCAAACTCACGGTGATCCTCTTGCCTCAGCCTCCCAAGTGCTGGCATTACAGGCATGCACTACCACGCCTGGCTCCCCATTTAGTCAAACACATTAATGTTAAAAATTTTTCCTCCCTCAGGAATAGGCAGTGAAAGCAAGTGATTGTTAAATCATGAATATTTATGTAACATAGTACAGTACTGATTGCACAGCATTCCAGAACTTGATCTGAAGAAGCCAGGTTTTGTGAAGTGATTTTGAAAAGATTTTAAGGTGTGAGGATGGATTTCAGTACACAAGCTCAGGTGTTGTCCTGCCAGTTAGATGAATTTCCATTTGAGAGTTCATTCTGCAGGGAGGCAGAGATCTTCCTCACTCTAGGGCTTTTCAACCCTCAGCATTTTACCAGTCTGCATCTTGCTTTTGATTTGTGGCTAAATCCTGGGAGATTTGCAGAAGGGGGACCATCTGCTCCTAACCCTGCCTGGTCACAGTGGCATCTGGGCCTTGGTGGCCGAGGAGACTCTCCTATCCTAGGGCACAGCCATGCTTGTGCAAGGAAGCCACGGCGCTGCTTTCACCCACTTCTTGTGACCAAAGCAAGGGCTCCAAGCAGTCCAGAGCCCTCTTTGCCTAACCTTAGCTAAATGATGTAATCATTGCTTCTCCGGAGTCTTCCTGTCTCCCTGGGACGAGGCTGCCGGTCTGCTCTGCCCCTGGAGGGTCACAGACTTACTTGAGAACTTCGCTACTCTATTCCTCTGCCTTTGCTTTGCAGGCACAGAGAAGCCCTCTTTGATACTTATCTTTGATATAAATGCTTTTAAAAACATGGATCCTACCTTATCAACTGAATGCTTGGGCAGTGATCAAGGTAGAAGAGCTTAGGCTCGGTGGAAATAATAAGATCTGAAGTATGCTTTATAACTAGATAGTTCTTTGATAAATTAGCTCCTTTTCCGGGCAGGTGACGTCTTGTCCTGTTAACCTTTTAAACAAACTCATCACTCCTCAGCATTTATAAAATTAGCATAAAGATTTTTATTTTAGTCCTTGTTAAAGAGAGAGTCAGATGTTGGATAGTTTAAAGGAGAATCCAACGAGCAGATATATTTATAGACCCAAATATTCTCTCTCTCTCTCTCTCTCTCTCTCTCTCTCTCTCTCTCTCTCTCTCTGTGTTTGTACACCTGTGTGTGTTACTGAGGACTGAACTCAAAGTCTTGATCACGCTGTGCAAGCATTCTACCACTGAACAGCACCTCCAGCCCCTTATGTCTCTTTATTTTTTATTAACATAGCAATTATGCCCCATGTTTATAGAGTGCTCTGTAACATTTCAGCCTGTGTAAATGCTGTTTCATGATCCAATCAGGTAATTAGCATATCCACCACCTTAGACTTTTGTCATTTTTTTGTGTGTGAATTGGGAGCACTCAAAATCCTCTCCAGTAGCCATTTTGAAATATTCAGTTCATCCTACTGAATCATCAACATAGTCATCCTGCTGTGCTATAGAATATTATGTTTCTATCCTGAGCCATGTGTGGTGGCACATGACTCTAACCCCAGCACTCTGGAGGCTGAACTTCAAAATTGCCATGAGTTCAAGGCCAGCCTGGGCTACATGGTGAGTTTAAGAACAGCCCAAATTACAGGGTGAGACCCTGTTTCAAAAAAACAAAAGGGCTGGGGAGGTGGCTGGTGGTAGAACTCTTGCCTTGCGTGCACAAGGCCCTGGGCTTGATCTCCAGCACCATACACACAAAAAGTTTTAAAAAATTGTAACTAGGTATCCTTATGAGAAAAACAGAATGGTTTTTCCTCTTGATTTTTATTTTTTTTTATTTTTTTTTTTATTTATTTGAGAGAGAGAGAGAGAGAGAGA
>NW_004524580.1:28541456-28566770 GCF_000260255.1 Octodon degus | reverse complement strand
GTGTGGCCAGCTCAGCCCACCAGGGGGCGGGGCTGGCTGGCATGTGGTGCTGGGGGATTGAACCGCGGTCCCTGATGCCTTGCCGAGCTTGTTCTAAGTAGGTGCTTTAGACCACTGAGCCATCTCTCCAGCCCCTTTCCTCTTGATTTTTAAGGAGGAAAGGTTTCTCTTGGTTTACAGTTTCAGTCCTTGCTACTTGGCTCTCTTGCTCTGGGGCCTGTAGCGAGGCAGAGACCTCATGGCAGGGGGCATGTGGTAGAGCACTATGGCTTATCTCATAGATGGGAAAGAAAGAAAGGGAAAGGGCTGATGGTGAGGTCCGGCTCTGAGCACACGCCTCCAAGCACTCACCTCCTCTCAAGGCACCACCTCTGAGTAGCCAGCCCGCTACGCAGTGGGCCCCATAGTGGATTAAGCCACTGATGTGGTTAGATTCTTTGCAGCCCAATCTCCTCTGAAGTTCCCATCTCTGAACACTGCTGCACGGGGACCAAGCCCCATGAATCTTGGGAGGGACATTTCATATCCATCCCTGGTCTCCGAAGGCTCATGGCCATCATACTGCAAGATGCATTTAGTCCATTTCCAGGAGTTCGCAGTATCTTAGCAGCTCTAACACTGCTCAGAAGTCCAAGTCCAAAGTCTCCTTGGAGACTTGGCAATCCTCAGCTGAAAGCCCCTAGAAAAACCAGAAAGTTGTGCACTTCCAAAGTTTGTCAGTGGGACTGAGTACACATCACCATTCCAAGAAGGATTGGGGATTTAGAAAGGAGGAATGGGACCAAAGGAAAACTGAAATGCAGCAGGGTGAATGCTACATCCTGTAGCTCTGTGTCTGACATCTGGCGCATGCTAACCACATGCATGATGCCAGGGAACCCCAGTGGGCAGCCCTGCTCGTGGTTCTGCTAGCTACCAACATTCCATGTTCCTGGCATTTCTAGCTTCCCGGGATCTCCACTGCAGCTTTGGCTTCACTCTCACAGCTTCCGGCATGACCTTCCCAGGGACTGGCCAGTGGATTCTGATCCTTTCACACATTGCTTAGTTTCCCAGGCCTGGCTTTTAAATTGGGGTAGAAACTTCCATGACCCCACAATCTCGCATTCTGCATGCTTGCAAAAGCAGCATCTGCCACCAGCCCAAACAGTAGCTGGGCCCCTTTGGACTACAGCTGCAGCAGCCTCCGGGAGCCTACACAGGTAACTAGGGTAGATGATTCCTGAAGTGTCCCTGTGTGAGCAGAGCGCCATGATGGGCTCTTCTGAAAATATGTCAAATGAATCTTGACTTTTGCACCCTAGATCCTGCAGTGGGCGAGCAGCACGCGGTGGAACAGAGCAGCTTGCTCATTTCATGGCAGGTGGGAGGGCGGAAGGAAAGACACAAGTCCAAATTTCTCATTTAAAGTTTACCTTTAACACCAACTTACCCACCTTTCCAGAAAAGAGATCTAAATGACCTTAGTAGTAAGGAATATTTTTAAATTACTTGTGCAGATTTAACAAGCATTTACTGAATACCCAACAGCAAAGAACTTTCTCTTCTGCAGCCTCATTTAGTGTGAGCTCACACCAGTTGGCCTTTTTCTTATGAGTTGAGTTGCATCTTCCAGCTTCATATGTTGGAATCCTAACTCCTCATATCTTGAAATGTGATGTTCAGAGACAAGGTGAGATAAGGTACTTGTTTCTTTGTTTTTGCTTGTTGTTTGATACAAGGTCTCACTATGCAGTTCAGACTGATAGTGATCCTCCTGTCTCAGCCTTCCGAGTGCTGGGTTACAGGTGTGTGCCACACCTGGGCTGGCATGGCACACAGTACCAGGGATCGAACTCGGGACCTTGAGCTTGCCAGACAGGTGCTTATGCCACCGAGCTATCTCCCCAGCCCCTGAGATGGGAGGCTCTTTTTTTTTTAAATCAAAAAAACTTTTCTACCTGAGAAGTCTTTTTATTAAGGTACCCCTCTTTATTGACATAAGAATGAGTTTCAGATTAATCTTATAGTTGTTTTTATAATGGATATTTTTCTCAACCTCCTTTAAAATTAAGATTTGTAAATATATGTATTTTTCCATGTTATAACTACTTTCCAAACCATAGAGACCCCACTCACTTTCCACTAATTTCTGTGGATACACTTTCATTTACTTATTTTATCCATTATAAAAAAATCCTTTTTTTTGGTCAGAAATTAAAAAAGGGAAACTTATTAAAAGTTCTCACATGACTTTGAATCAAGTCACCAAAAGAAAATCAACAATATCCAAAACCTTTTAAAGGAACAAAAGTTCCTTTTTCAAAACAGGTTATTTTCAGACTGAAATTCAAACTCTACACTGCCATCAATGTAATTATATAAGAGTATATACAAGAGCTCTAGTGTAGTGGCTTTCTAACTGGGGGTCAACTTATTACACCCAGCTGAATTAAACTAGCATGGTGCTAGGTGTAGGAGGCCCACCTGAGGGTTGTTGCCAGCGGCATAGAGGCAGAACAGGAGAAGCTGCTGGAATGCTGTTAGGGATGCTGTTTGGAGGAGCTGTTGGAAGCTGCTAGTGCTCTTGGGCTGTGCTGCTGGAGGACCTTGTCATGCTGGCTTTCCCGATGAACTCTGGAGAAGCTTGGGTCCTCATCTTGAGCATCGCTTCCTGGCTCCAGGGGGAAGATGGTGCACTGCTCAGCCTCATGAAGCCTGACACACTGACTTTCCTGATGGGAACTTGGCTTTCTTCATCACTGCAGGAGCTCGGGACCTCACTGGTGCTGAGGATGGCTGTGGCACCTTTGGGGGAGCTCTGGTGCTTACCTGGAGCGTCGCTTCCTAGCTCCAGATCAGATCCCGCAGCCTGCTAGCACCGATCCTTCATCCTGCCGGCATAGACTTCCTAGTTTCCACCCCGACCTTTGGGCCTTTCCAGCTCATATCCTTGAAGTAGATGTACATGGGACTTTGCTGTGGATTGCAGGCTCTAGGCCTCCAGTTGGACTGGTCGGAGGCACTGTTGTGAGCTCTAGGCCCTCAGCTGGATTCATTAATATTTAGCATGTGGACAGATTTCCTGCACTTGTAGTATGTGATTCTTGGGTGATCCACTATAAAATACTACTATAAAACGTGTCCTGTACTATATTGTTCACCTTGCAAAAACCCCAAATCATGACACCTAGGAGGGAAGTATTTCATTACAAAATATTTGTGATCAAGAAAATACTGCTGGTCTAAATAAATACACATGACAGATAATAAATATGCTTCTCACAAATACACAAAGTACACATAAGGAAGGAAAGGAAAATGTACCTAAGATTCAAGTGGACCCTGGAAGCACTTGCACAGAGTTGTTCAAAGCAAGGCGAAGATTCCTTTTTCCCAGTGTTTAGTTATAAAAATGTGGAGACTTGCTCTTGAAGGGTCGCATCAAGCTGCATCAGTCATGTGCACAGCCATTAGATGGAGTCTGCAGCGTTGTCCATAGCAAACCATTCCACCAAAGAGCCAAGAAACATTAAAACAGAAACAAAACCAAATGATACTGGGGCCAGGCAGACAGCTCAGTAGAATAAGCGCTCAAGCGCAAGGGCCTCAGTTCAATCCCCAATTCCACTAAAAAAAAAAAAAAAAAGATACTGACCAAAATTGAATGTAACTGGAATACATGAGCAGGTGTGTTCTAATCGAATGCTTGGGAGTCAAATACTGTCTTGTGTTTTACAAAAGCCCAAACCCACTTTCTCAACATGAATTACCTTTACCTGGCGACCTCTATCTTTCTTTCAAATATACTTTGACACTGAATAAGTACATCATCTGTCTGATCCTGTGTCCATAAACTCCCTCTCCCTTCCTTCCTGTCTTCTGCAGTCCTCTGAAGTCCCTGGAGTTCATCAGCCTCAGCTCAAAAGTGTAGTAAATGTCTTGGCCCAGCACTGGCGTCTCCCACTTTCCTTCGGTCTTCTCTGAACTCAGTGAAGTCCTAACATACAAACACAATTACAGCAGGAAGTAAGCAGTACAGCCTAAAGAAACATTCTAGCTTGTTGTTGTTGTTTGAGGCAGGGCCTCACTATGTAGTTCAGGTTTGGCCTTGAACACTTGTTGGTCATCCTCCTGTCTCAGCCTCCTGAGAGCCGTGATTATAGGTGTGCACCAGCCTGCCTGGCAAAATTCTAGTTTTTAAACAGAGGATAAAAAAAAAAATAAAATAAACAGAGGATTCATCATAAATGATTTTTCAATGAAATCAGACCAAGAAAGTCCTGTGACTGTGGTTCTAAAAAGAACCTATGTTAAAAAGGGCAATTTGTTAAGATGGGCTAGTGCTGACATTAAAAATCATACAATGACATAAAAATGATACATTAAATTAACAAGCAGTCTTCACCATTAACCTTTCTGTAAAATATTGCACATGATAGTCTTTCTGGCCATAAGGTGAGCAAAAGAAGACAACAGCAAAAATATCTGTTCAGACACTAGGTGAAGGCTAAGTAGGACGTATAATGCCTGCATGTGTACTACAGTCCAGTCAGTGCCTAAGCAGTATGAACCTGGATACGGAAGGCTGCCCTGGGAAGAGCAATGCATCTCAGTCACCAGTTCTTGAGATCAGAGGGGA
Source organism: Octodon degus (assembly GCF_000260255.1). Lineage (NCBI taxonomy): Eukaryota > Metazoa > Chordata > Mammalia > Rodentia > Octodontidae > Octodon > Octodon degus. The sequence continues at coordinate 28,562,149 of NW_004524580.1, read as the reverse complement.
CCAGCCTGGCACGTATGCCATAGGTGGGGAGCACATGCTACTGGAAGGACTTTGGAAATGTGCATCACAGGAGCTCGGTGTAATCCCAATCACAGAATTGTTTTGAGGCCCCGCACCTTTCAAAAAGTCATCATCTTCATTTTCTATGAAATGGAGATATATTAATATCTCCTTTTAATGGGTTTCTTAAATTCCTGAAGCTCTTCAGCACTCATGTATTCTCATGTTTGATAAATAGGATCAATGAGTTTCTCGTAAGCACACAAAGATCAAAGGGCAAGAAGGGTCAAGTGGGTTTGTGTAGGTCTGCACCGAGTGCCCTTCAGCTGTATTTTTAGTGACTGGTAGCATCTGCTGATTGTTCCTCCCAGTGATAGTGTAGCAGAAGACTGGCTGGTACTCATTTGTGATAACAATGAAGACATTAACTGCTGATGGCAGGCAAATCTTCAGAGGGTTTAGTTGGCTCATCACTATATGTTGAATATTTAAACTCTGAAGGTACCTCAAACCTTCTTTTAGGTTTCCATCTCAAAGCTGCTTGTTGGGGGCTGGGGAGATGGCTCAGTAGAAAAAGTACTTCCCTGGCAAGTGCAAGGATCTGAGTTCAATCCCCAGTTCCAAAAAAAAAAAAAAAAAAAAAAAGCTGCTTGTGTCTAAAAACAAAGGTGTAGAACACAGATTGGCAGGCTGGATGAAATTGGCCATGGAGAGCAACATCACAAAAAGCACTTGCTCCAGAATCCTGTTTACTAAGGTATATGCACAGCCAGTTAACCAAAAGATCGAGGCAGGGCTTTACAGTGATAAGAGGAACAAAGTTAGCTCTTGCCAAAAAGCTCCCAATGTAATTTCCAGCAGCTTGCCCAAGGATGGCAGGGTTATTTGGATCCTGTGATTTTTTTTCCAGAGATGTTCCAAAAAAGCTTCTGCAAATCCCAATTTGAAGCTGTAGGGGTAAAATGTGAAAAATTGTACATGGCAGGAAGCATGGATGAGCAACAGGAGTTTGTCAAAAATGGCTATCAAATCGCGATATAGATCTTTTGTTATCAATCTTACCATCCACATAGCAGACATCCTTGATATAGGACAAAAGCAGGGACAGCAGATGTCCAGGCGTTCAGCTGCAGGATGGACCACCTGACCAGGCCACTCAGGACTATCCTTGTTTCTCCCTTGGCTTCTTCATCTTCATCCATAGTAAACAACCCTTCTGTGGAATCTGTCCTGCCAGGAGCTTGAGCCGCTGTCTCCTCGGCATCTTCAATATCCTGCCCAGGTGCATTCGCATCCAACTTGCATAGCTTTCCAATAACACGTTCTAGAATTTCATGCCTTAAGGTTGGAAAATAGACACTTATCCTTAGTAAGTTGTGAACATAACATTCCAGTGTTCTTTCTGATTTTCTAACAAATGGATATATATATATAATATATATATATATATATATTATATATATATAAAATATATATATAATTTTTTTTTTTACCAGTATTGGCATAAGAAACCATGATGTTGGTGGGACATATCTTGCTATTATTTGCAAGGCTCTGTGACATGTGTCAAAATTTTCATCAGAATCTGAAACATCTGTGTCACCTTAATGATTACTTGGGGAGGTACAAAATGAGAAGCAATCATGCCGAGATGTGGCCTAAGGAACAGGCTGTGCTGACAACAGATTACCAAGAAAGCCAAATACTCCTCTCCCACTGTTTGACTCCTGCTCAACCAAGGCAATCTCAACAAAATGCTGATAAGCTGCTTAAAATCTTTTGTCTTGTATATGATAGAAGAACGCAAGTCTAGCAGCCAATTAATCATCCGGTCATCCCAACTAAGAGACGGTGGCCAGGTTCACACCTCCCAACTAGGATCAGCGCTGTGTTACACCTACTCTTCACAAGGCCATGCTCCATGGAGAGAAGAGCCGCCACCTTTCCCGCCTTCAGCCACCTGGCTGCTGGGTGCTTTCTCTGTGTTATCTATGCAACAGACTTCCACAGGCTTGACCAATTTCTGATGACACTTTATATCTGGACCCAGCAGCTGGTTCTTCAACAACTCAAAGTCCTTTGTTTCACTCTTTCTGTATTTCAGCAAGACTTCTGTCACAATTCCACCAAACTGACGGTTTTTTTTTTTTTTTTTTTTTTTGAGGAGACCCAAAGAAATCATTCTTTAATGCAAACATATCTGAAACTCCTGTCCTTGAAGTGCCCAGTGCCGCCACCATAGATGCTGAAGGGGGCGCATGCATGGGTAACCGCGGAGGAAGCAGTGGGGCTGCCATCCCTCAGGAGACGGGGTGGGGGTTAGCGGGGCAATTTAGTTAAAAGAGTCATAGGATGGGCTGTAGCCTACTGGTGTCTTTTAAGAATAGATCAGGCCATTTTGAGGGAAGCCTGGGTGAAGAAGATAGAAGGAAAAGCCAAAGCAGTGAGAGAAGCCTCAGAAAAAATAGCCGTGGGCTGGGGAGATAGCGGCACAAGTGCCTGCCTGGCCCTGAGTTGAATCCCTGGTATGAAAGAAAGAAAGAAAGAAAGAAAGAAAGAAAGAAAGAAAGAAAGAAAGGCAGCCCTGATAAACCCTGCTGTTGGACTTTTGCTATTTATCTGCTAGTAGCTGCCCAGTACTTTGCTTTGCAGTCCTAGCAGGTTAAGGCCCTTGTGAAGGTGTGTAGTACATTCCACCTGGGGGTAGTGGTAGCTCCAGATGTGCTGTAATGTAAGAAGAGGCCACACTAGGCTTGAAACCCAGATGTCCTGATTCAAACCCAGGTCTTCTGACCACAATTGTAGTGCTTTCTCTATTACAAAGCCATAATTTTGCAGGGCAACGGAGCACTTCAGAAAGTAGTTAGGTACCAATGTAGGAGACACAGGCATTTAGTCAGATTGAGCTACAGAGTCCAGAAAAATCCCATAAATACTCCCCTTCTGTTCTTGGCTGCAAATTGAGTCCAGCTTGGTCCCTATGTTGGCAGGCTTGGGCCTCAGCTGGGTAACAGGAAGAAGCCAGCCCATGAATATGGTAGGTGGGAGGACTCTGGATGGTGGCAAATAAACAGAGAATTAGTTGCACATGTTTCTTTGTTAGTATGAGAGAACTGGAAAGCATATGCTGGACAATTACAGTTAACTTCATTTTTTTCATATATAGCTTAGCTTTGTTTTCAGACAAGTTGTTGAAACTATTCCCATTCACAGACCCATGAAGTATACATAGATATTTTAAAAAGTATAAGTCATGGCTTACTTACACTGATTTTCTTTGAATGAAAAATGAGGGAAGCTTTTTCGAAATGGGTAAATGTCATGAGTTAAAGATGGAATCAGAGTCACATACAAGTGAAAAACAACTCTATCCTTATTATTATCTTTTATTTTAGTATAAAATATGCCTTTATCATCTTGTCACTAAGAACATTTAATAATAAATGAATTCAAAGAATAAGACAAACACGGAAGATGTGAGTAAAGCTAGTGAGGAGCAGGTAGAGAGAAAGGGGGGTGCATAAGTGTGATTCACATCGCTCTCTGAAGAATGAGGTACAGTGTTTCCTGAACCCCTCTGCCTGGAACACTTCCTCCCACCTCCCTTGGCCCACTCACCCCTCAGGTCCCAATTAGAGTATCATCCAGAGACAAAGTTCTCCCCTACCTCTGGCTTAGATGGCTCGCTCCCACACCCACGGTGCTGCAGCCTCTTCTTCCTGACACTCATCACCTCTGCCCGTGCTTGTTCCATGTCTGTTTTCCTGAGTAGAAGGGGAATCCTGTGGAGCCTGTGATGGATCGCATTCGCCTTCTTCACCCTTGAATCCCCATCTCCTGGCCAGCTTTGGCACTGTTCTCTATCATTAGGTTCACAGTTAAGCTTATTTCTTCAAGACACTGTTTTGAGGCAGGACGATCATCATGAGTTTGAGGCCAGCCTGGGCTACAAAGTGAGTGTAAGGCCAGCCTGAACTGCATGGTGAGACCCTGCCTCAAAAGAAAAAGAAAAAGTGCCTGTTGAAAGAGGAATCTAAGCTCCAAGATGTCCTCTATTCTTAGTTTCAAGAGGTAATAAAAGATAAAAAAATATTAGAAGGAACTACCTTTTCTTCATTCTTCACATTTTTATCACTTCTTATTGGAGTTCCATGAGAACAGGGCTACTACTTGTATTTTATTGTTATTTTTTAAAATTTTCTTTGAACTTGTATTTATTAGTACGTTATATTGTAGTAGATCAGTTTAAGTTTCAAAAGATTTAATTCATACCTCCATTGGTATGTGGTTTCTTTTTAAAAGAGTCTGTATTAACCATATTCCACTCGGGTTCTTAACTGCTCAGATGCTCCACTCCTCCACGCGCTCTTTCTCTTGGGCCTGGCTCCATTCTATGACCGAACTGGAGTCCTTTCCCGCATACCAGACACTAGAAGAGTCCAGCGCATAACCCAATGGGCTCCAGTCCACTGGAGAGGTCAGCATCCTTTTCTAAAGCATGCAATATTCCCCAAATTAAGCTGTTTTGGTCATTGGTCTTGGCACAAGATGAGGGAACATACACTCCTTCCTGTTCAGATGTAATCTTCCCGCGCGCAGCACCCGCCGCTGCCATGTTTCCCCTTTAGTGATGACATAGTGCTACCTCACACGTCTCTCCTTTTTTGTTATTTTAGCTAGAGCAGTACCTGTCACATAGCAAGTTAAAGAACATATTTCTGGTAATAAAATATATCAAATGAAATACTGCTATACTGCAATAAAAAGTCAAAACAAAAAACACGAGTAACATAATAAAAACCAGAATGTAAAAAAAAAGTCACAATAATAGAAACCCTTAAACCTGGCAGTTTTCCTGGGATCTAAAGTGGAAAAAGGTATAGCCAATTACTTTGTTATTGTCGCAAAACAAAGATGAGATCCAGAATTCATTAAATACAGTAAATGGGCAATTTCCAAGGCTAGTGCCACATCCCATATGACAGGAGCCATAGGGGCGACGAAAGCAAAGGACATGGCACTGCAATGCAAGAAATGAGGCAGGATTGGTCAAATGCATAGCCCATTGGGTTGTCGAAGGGTAGAATCTGTAATGCGTGTTCCTAAAATTCCTACCTTGGGGCGGGGGAGATAGCGGCATAAGCACCTGCCTGGCAAGCACAAGGCCCTGAGTTGGATCCCTGGGACCATGAAAAATTTCTACCTTGTAAACTCTGTGTGTGTGTGTGTGTGTGTGTGTGTGTACATTGGGTCTACAGGGTGTTAAGGGTCTCACTACTTGATCAGACTCATAGTGATCCACCTGCTTACCTGCTTACAGCCTCCCAAGGGCTGGCACTACAGGTGTGTGCCACCTCGCCCAGTCTCTACATTTTTTTAGATGCTGATTTTGGAGCAAATATTCAGGAACTTGTGGGAATTAAATGAACTAATCCATGTAAAATATCTGGCACATTCCAACTTTGCAAACAAGCTTTGTCTGTTGTTGCTCAAGTACTGACCACCTAGAGAGAACTTCATTTGCCCAAACCTTGAACATCCTTGCATTGTAGCCCTTCTGGTAAACCTAATCAGAAAAGCAACAGCAACATCTTCCTAGGAATGATTCCGCAGTCTATTTTTCCTGCTTCTGTATCTGTGTGCTGTAAAAAGAATATACTGCATGCTCACATTCTCTGAAGTTCCCTGAGATCTCAGCACCCTTTGACTATTCATTTACTTGTTCATGATTTACTTCTGCAATGAATATCAAAGCTTTATTACTTCCCTCAAACTCCCTGTCTGGACCTCACCTATCTCCTTTTCTTTTCTCTTTCTTTCTTTCTTTTTTTTTTTTGTATTTTAGGGAAGGGTCTACAGGGTGTTCAGGGTCTCAGTACTAGATCCGACTCCTAGTGATTTGCCTGTTTACAGCCTCCCAAGAGCTGGGATTACAGGCGCACATCACCATGCCCAATCTCAATCGCCAGGCCAGCATGGCAGGCCCAGGGATCGAACCCTTGGCCCCTGGCACCTGCTTGAAGGAACTTTAATCCGCTGAGCTATTTGGCCAGCCCACCTATCTCCTTTTCAGCAGACAATTTTGCTTACATGTCAATGGAGAAAAATTCAACCTTATTGAAAGGGACTAGATACTGTGAGTGACTATTAGTTAGCTTAAATCACATTGCAACACATCAGATGTCTAACTGAAAGATGAAATTGCGTGCTCTATGTGGAGATACATATCACATGCAAAAATGTCTTTTTAAAATGCAGTGACAAACGGGGCAAAAATCAAGAAATATGCAAATACAGTAGGAATGTGGAATTCCAGGAAGTACAGGAATACAAAAGCAAGCCCTCATTTTGAACACTGGATACCTTGAAATTTACTTTTTTTGTAGAGTAGATAAAGCCATATACTTAAATAAGATGTTCCATTTAAAATGAGATTACAGCAAGACCCCAGAGCCTTGTATCTGTAGTCAAATGTGAACAACAGCACCACAAAAGAAAACAAAACAAGACAAAAATAAAATGTTACATTTCAGGACAAGTCACCAAGGACATTTTTCTTTATCCTGTTTTCTGTTTAGGGGAATGCTAGTTTGAAACCAATAGCTGGGCATTAGGTGTGTGCTAATAAAAACCTAGAAATAATGGGTAAATAGCTGGAAAAATACAACCTACACTAAAGTTATGATATATAAAGAGTCGAGAAGTCATGATTCCCATCCTGATAAGGACAAATCTGTAGAAAGAGAAAGTCAATGATTTCATGAACCTACCAGAGAACTGTGTTTGAGGGATGTTATGGTTTGTGTCTAGTTGTCCTCCCGAAGCCTCATGCAGTCATGGGGCGGACTTCTAAAGTTTGTGACTGATTCTTGGTCCAACGCTGGGATTATGGGTGTGAGTGCTACACCCACCCTGGGGCAATCAGCCTGCATACAATATAAGGAAGGGAGAGAGGCCTGCTCTTGCTGCTGCTCCCCTTTTGTTCTTGCTGCTTTGCTATTTCCTGTTGCCATGAACTGCTGCCCTCTGCCATGTGCCACCCTGCCTTGGAGCCAGCCGAGGATGGACTGACACCTCCACAAACTGTGATAAATAAGCCTTTCCTTCCTCAATTCTGGGCATCAGGTATTTCATCACAGCAATGAGAGAAAGACAGGACAAAGTGGCACCTCTAAATCTAGGGAGACCCGTGAGTACAGACTACTATGTAATTGGGATATCCAGAGAATAAAATAGAAAGTGACACAGGCAAGATGGTGGCACATTCCAGGTGCTTGTTCCCCCATGAAAGTTCGTAAGTAACTGCAGATTGGCCAAACCAACTTAATGGGTACACTGCAAATCCATCATAATCTACAGTGAATGCCCAGTCAAGAAAAGAATACCTTCAAACACTAGGAATGTCATGGGTTTTTGCGCCCTTTGCTCCTATCTTTCCTGGCATGGCACGGCCAAAGCACTTTAGGGAGGATGGTGCTCTAGACCTCAGTTTTCTTCTGCAAACTGGAGGCAGTAAAGTGGATCTCTTCCAATGGTCTAATCTGTAAGGGGCTGCCTGCCTGGTCTCTGTGTTGCCTAATTTAGAGCTCAGATGGCCAACACTCGCATGGCTTGGCTTTCAGGCTAGGAGAAACCACAGAAAAGTAGAAATGAGTCATTGAAATGACAGAGAGGGGGCTGGGGAGATAGCTCAGTAGAATAAGTGCAAGGGCCTGAGTTCAATCCCCAGTTCCGGAAAAAAATAAATGACAGAGAGGAAGGTCAGATCCCTAGGGCAAGAGATTGATGACTGAAGGATGTGACAGAAACACTAAGGCCTCAATAAAGAGCAAAGGTGAGATTCATAGAGAAAAGCAGCCATGTAGCTGGGCGTGGTGGCACACATCTGCAATCCTAGCACTTGGGAGGCTGAGGCAGGAGGATCACTGTGAGTTAGAGGCCATCCTGCACTAGATAAGTGAGTTCAAGGACAGCCTACACTACATAGTGAGACACTGTTTCAGAAAAACAAGCAAACAAATAGCAACCATGTGTACTGGGAACACACACACACACACACACACACACACACACACACACAGAGAGGAGCCAGGGGAAGTACACTTTAAAAAAGTCTTGAAAAGACCCTGGGCTGGAGGATAGCTCAGGGAATTAAAGCACCTGCTTAGGCAGATGCAGGGACTGGGGTTTGATTCCCAGCATGCTGTGCCAGCCCTGCCCCTGGTGCACGCTGAGACTGTGGCACACACCTGTAATCCCAGCATTTGGGAGGCTGAAAACAGGAGGATCACTAGTAAGTGATCCTTATTCTACTGATAGTAAGACCCTGCAGTCCCTGTATTAGTACATTAAAAAAAAGACTGATAAAAATAATAAGAAAAGTGAACAGAGGGTAAGGGATTTATGAGACATCAAACAAACCCATATATGCATTATGAGAGTCTCAGAAGGAAAAAGAGATTATTTGAAAATATAAAGGCAAAGAAGTTCTAAAATTTGAGGACATCTAAGAAGGTAAATGCATTTCAAGTAGCATAAATACAAAGACACCCACATCAAAGTAGATTATAAAGAAATAGTTGAAAGATAAGTAAAAAGGATATTCAAAGAACAAGTTGTAAAAACAGTGATTGTTACGTAGACAGATTCTCAATAAGATAACCAGTGGGTTTCACAGCAGAAATGTTGTGCACCATGAGGCAGTGGGGTGATACATTAAAAGTGATTATCAGGAAAAAGATCCCCGGTTCCGAAAAAAAGGAAAAAGAAAAAGTCAATGAAGAATTCTAAACTTGGTAAAACCATCCTTCAACTGGAAAGTTCATTACCACTAGAGAGAAGAAATAAATGAAAATTAAATATATTGTTTTTTCTTATTTTTACCTAAAAGCTAACTGACGAAGGGATAATAGTAATGTTGTCTATGATTAATATGTATGGATAAGTGGAATGAACAGAAGTGATGTCACTCATTCACGTCCACGTGCTCTGGCAAACAGAAATGCTAAAATGACACCAAGGATTTGAGGCAGATTTCTTTGACACTGGATGGGCACTGACTAGGAATCAGTTATTTCTCAAAATACCAGGCCCTGATCCCTGGTGGGATAAACAAGCAGGGATAAGTGGCTTGTCAATTGGGGACTGATTCTTACAATATGTATTACAGTGACAGCCGTTTCTAGGAGACTGAAGCAACAGGAACTACAACAGGAACTGTTACCTGGGCAACTACACTGACAAACTGAAGTATACTGGCTGGGGGAGGGAGAAGCATATGCGAGGCGACAACATTGTTTCCCATGGGAAATCCAGGTTAAGAGCTCTGATAGTTCTACGCACACCCAACATGTGATCAAAAGCTACAGTGATATTTAAAAATGTTTGTTAGGGTAAAAGAGTTACAGCAATTATCCCTTTCAGAATACTCTCTTCCATTTCAAATACACTTAGCCTACGGTCCTTGCCACTTTCTAAAGCACTTCTGGAAGCGCTCTTTTGTAAGTGTCATTAGTTGTGCTGTCACAGGTATCTTGATGTCCTGAATCAATTCAAGAAATTTACCTTTCATGGTCATTTTGACGCTGAGGAACAGGGAGAAGTTGCACAATGCCTGATCCGTGAGAAGGTGGGTGAGGACACACCCTAGTGGGTTTATGAGCTTGCTTTTTCTGTTCAGTGGTACTCAGCTGCACTAGTCACTGTATTTTTATTGTTTTCCATTTCCATTTTTAAATTAGTACACAACTGCAGTGTATCATGATTACGCTCCTTGTGGGAGTCAGTGCTCGGACCTGACACATCTTCCTTCGTTTTCATCCCTGCCCCTCCCTTCCCTTCTGTTCCCCTCCCTTCCTCTCTTGGACCCCTTTCCATTTCACTGTATTTTTTATTGTGACACTTTATCGTACAGACAATCATGAAGGAATGCTTATAGAACTGCTCTGAAAAATGCCACCAAGGATGAGCCACCTGTGATCAAAGGCAGAGGAAGTATTTTGAGAGAGATAATTGCAGTGTATCTTTTACATATATAATAATTTAGTTTAAAAAAATTTAAACATTGTATATGTTCAAAACATCTCATATAGTGAAATTTAACAATTAAATAAATAGGTGGCAGATGACAGAAGCCATGTTTCTCATAGCTGAAATTTATAAACAAGCGGATTAGGCTAGAATGATCCATAGGATAATGGATTAGAGACAATAGTAGAAATTTATGTTGAGTTTACTATAGACAGAAGGGTTATATATCACTTTTCCTTGCTGTATCATCTTAGAGAGACTGAAAGAAACACCATCTGAGAGGCCTGAGTACCCTAGCACTGTACTCAGATTTTGGTTTCAACTATCATTCTTCAATAACACAAACCCAGATTCCTTGGAGAAGTAACCAACTCAGGCACTGTTGTAGAAAGAAAATACAAGATGAGCTGGGAGCACCTCGGAGTGCCAGAAAGTAAGCAAGTGCTAAAACAAAACAAAACAAAACAACTCCAAACAAAAATTCACATTAATGAGGATATTTAAAAAAGGGACAAGCTGTGTGTGGTGGTGCACACCTGTAATCTCAACACCTGGGAGGCTGAAGCAGGAGGCTTGCTGAAAGTTCTAGGTCAGCCTGGGCTACACAGTCAATTCAAAGATCAAAAAACCAAAAAAACAAAGAAAACCAACCAACCAAACAAACAAAAAGCCCACAGGAGTTGACCAGAAAAATGCTTATAGAGATGGAATAATTTGAGCAATATAATAAACAAAATAGTGTTAATGGGGCTGGGGAGATAGCTCTGTAGAATAAGTGTTTGCCTGGCAAGCGCAGGGTCCTGAGTTCAATCCCCAGTCCCGCAAAAAAAAAAAAAAAAAAAGAAAAAGAAAAAAAAATAGCGTTAAATCATAACTTGAAGTATGAAATAATTATGGCTTAATACTCACATAAATAAATGGCTGAATCAGTGGGCAAGAAGAAGTAAATCTTTGGTGTAGATTCCCCTTCCTTAGGCAGGGGCCCATGAATCTTCATGCCATAAGTGTACACTGCACGTCATGACTTTCTTTTTAGTCTAGGAAGAGGGGAGAGTAAGTTTGCAGCGCAGAAATCCAACTCTATCATCTGAATGGCTGCTATTATCTGAATGTTCCTGTTCTCTGCAACCTGCGTGCTACAAGCCTAATGCTCAAAGCAGAGGTATTAGGCAGAGGGGCCTTTAGGATGGAATTAGTTCCTTACAAAGGAGGATTGTCATTAATGTCATAATTGTGATTAGCGTCCTTATCGCAGGGACGCAGAGAGCTTGTTGTCCTTTCCTCCATGTGAGGTCATGGCTTGAAGTCTCTACCTGTGAACCAGCAAGCAAGCTGTCAGACCCAGCGTCTGCTGATGTCTTGATCTGGGACATCCCTGCCCCCAGAAGTGTGAGAAACAAATTTATGTTGTTGATGAGAAACCTGGGTTGTGATATTTTGTTGTAACAGTGCAAATGGACCAAGACCTCTGGCAAACACTCTCTCAGCCAGGAGTAGTTTCATACAGCTCTGGACAGTACAGTGAGGAATGAAAATAAACAGCAGGGCTGACATTACAGTGACATATCATCGTGTCCACTTACGTCTCCTAGGTGCGGTGTGGTGGAACTGCCAGTGACCTGTGGTCTCTATCGCCAAAATCCATCATGCGAGTCTAATCACGAGGAAAAAGACAAATCCCAAAGGAGGCAGCAATGCAACCAGCACTCCTCAAGACTGTCAGGTGGACTTGACGGCTAGTACCATGCTATCCTGGGATAGAAAAGGGACATCAAGTAAAAGGAAATCCAAATCAGTTACAGATTTCACTAATGGTGTATTACTCTTTGCGCAGGAATTATATCACCCTGAAAAGTTTTGCTTTTTTTTTTTTGTTGTTGTTGTTGTCTGGTGCCAGAGATCAAACTCAGGATCTTGCTCTTGCCAGGCTGGCACTTAGCCTGCTGAGCTATCTCCCCAGCCCTCGGGAATTATATCAAGTGACATAAAATGTTGATAATATGGGAAACCAGCTGCAGCGTATGGTAACTATGTTCTCTTTTCTTCTCCGTAAATCTAAAACTGTTCCAAAAATAAAGGAATAGAAAATAAGCCTTTTCTTTTTGAGGGAGAGTTTTGCTATGTTGCCCTGCATGAGTTCACATTCCTACTGCACACAATTATGACATTAATCACAAACTCCTGAATAAAGATAGTAATCACATCCTGCATGCCCTCCCTCCCAGACCTCCACTTTCCGCATTACGCCCGAGCAATCCTCGTATCTCAGCCTTCCTGGTAGCTGGGATTACAGGTAACTATCCCACCATGCCCAGCACACAATAATTTTCTGATCATCAAAAAAAAAAATTGAATCTTATTACTTAAAAAATCTTCAATCAAATATTGACCAATAGATATTTCAAACTTTGAATAACTAGAAAAAACACTCCCAATTCATTTTACATGTGAAATAAAAATGCACAGGAAAGGCAAACTACAAACCAGTCCCATTAATGCAGATGTGAAAAACTTAATATTTTAGCTAACTTAATCAATATAGTAGAAAGTGGACACACACTGGTTGGTTGAACGAGCTGGCGATAAAGTGTGTGGGGGCTGCTGCTTTGCTGCCTGGTCTGCTGACCTGAAGTTACTAGGGGCAGGGCTGGCGCCAAGAACAGTTGGACATAAAGTGGGAAAGAACAAGGCAAACTGGAAACTGTGAGGCCGGGCTGGTCTCACCTGGCTCTAACTCTGACAGCTCAGACCACTGCAGAATGGACTGTTTCCCTGGGTGATGGAGCTGAGGGTGATTTGGAGTCAGAGAAACCCGTGAGAAGCTAATACCCAAGAAGAAGGATGTGCGGGTCTGCTGCCACCCCATACCAAAGACGCTGTCACCAAATCAGTAAGCAGAGGCTTCAGCTGCAGTGGCACCGCTTGTCCTCCACTGCTTTCAGATGGTAAAGGCCTCTGCTTCCTTTTCATTCCCAGTATCCTGTGCAAATGGTCCTGTGGCCAACCTTAACGTAGGGCCATATAAAGAAAGGAATTCTGGGAAACAACATTCCTGCTTAGTGAACTTCATGTTACATAATGTTACAAAAGCCTATCACTTTTTGACTCTGGCATGCAATAAACACTTTTTAAACATAATTTTTTTTTAATTTTAAAGAAAATAAAAAATGATAAAAAAACAGCAACAATACAGAAGTTTTAAAAACAAGATGATAGAATTCCACAATGGTTGTCTTTAAAGTAGTTGCTCAGATTACCAAATATAAGCATGTAAAATTGGTTTTAAAAAAGCACTAACTATTCCTTTCAATAAACCAACAGAAATTAGTAGTACAATTATCTTAGCTATCTTTATTATTAAAACAAATTTATTGGGGGAAAGAAAAAACAGAAGGTGACCCAAGTGGGTTGCCCATCTTAAGCTATCTTGTGTGTATGTAAGTGTATATATATATATTTTTTTCCTTCCTTCTTTCTCAAACATAATTATTTTTGATTAAAGACAATAATAAAGCCAAGGACATAGTTCAGCATCACAGTGCCCGTCTGGCAAGGGCAAGGTCATGAGTTCAGTTCCTGGCCAAATACAAAAACAAAAACAAGAGACAATAATAAAATACTGTTTCCACCTAAGATATTGGCCACTTGGACTTAACTGAAAGTCAACTCTCTTCTATAAAATAAAACAAAATGTTTTTTAAAATTCATCTTTCAGAGCTGGGGCTATAGCTCAGTGGTGTAAGTGCCTGTTTGGGCAAGTGTAGGACCAGGGTTCAATTCCTCGCACCACATGCTGTGCCAGCCCTGTCCCCAGGCGTGCTGAGCCAGCCACCTGCACTGGGTGTGGTGACGCAGTAATCCCAGCTCTGGTAAGACTGAGACAAGAGGGTCACTACAACTCTGAGGTGCGTAGCAAGACCTTGTACCAAATACATAAATAAATAAATAGATGTTTTTCTTTGATATTTTTCTTCTAGAAGAGTCAAATTCCTTTGATATGCTATAATATTGATAGGCAAGGATAGGTATTACCATCATAGTTTATATCACATGGAAGGTGAAGAAAAAAGAATCGGTTAATATCTCCAAAACACATTTCTATCAAAATATGGAAGAACTAATAGCTCATTTCCACAACTTGTCAGGTAATCCCGGCTGGTAGTTGAAAATTTCCTTTTTCTACTAGGCAGTCCCTAGTCCCTTTGTCCCTGGTAAATTCTTCCATTGGGTATGGTTCCTGGCCTGGCATGGTGACCCTAACATTTATTTCTTAAATATTTATTTATTTATTTATTTATTTATTTATTGTGTGTGGCCAGCTCAGCCCACCAGGGGGCAGGGTGGGCTGGCATGTGGTGCTGGGGAATTGAACCGCGGTCTCTGTGCTTTGCTTAGCTTAGCTTGTTCTAAGTAGGTGCTTTAGACCACTGAGCCATCTCACCAGCCCCACCTAACATTTATTTCTAAATTCTCTGGGCCACCAGCTCTGCTGCCTCCATTGGCACTATCCTGCTAGCTGCCATCACAGCGCACAGAACACTGAGGAGAGTGCCAGGGGCCTCCTGTGTTGCAGATGGGCCCTTCTTACCCTCTGTTGTTGTAACTATGCATATTTTCCCTGAGCAGTCAGGATCACTCACAGCCGGGACAATAATCCCCTTCTCTGAGAACGCTGGTGTACTGGATTCTTCCATCAAGGTGACACAGCCCCTCGTTTAAAGATTTAGGGGTTGCCAGCCAAAGAGCTCAGCGGATTAAAGTGCCTGCAGGCAGGAGCAGGGGCCGGAGTTAGAGCCCAGGGCCTGCCATTCCAGCCCCACCCCCGGGGCATGCTGAGACACACTTGAGACTGGGTGTGGTGGCTCGGGCCTGTAATCCCAGCTCTTGGGAGGCTCTAAACAGGTGGATCACTCTGAGTCCGATCTAGTAGTAAGACCCTGAACACCCTTAGACCCTTCCCTAAAATACAAAGAAAGAAAGAAAGAAAGAAAGAAAGAAAAGAGAAGAGAAGAGAAGAGAAGAGAAGAGAAGAGAAGAGAAGAGAAGGGAAGAGAAGAGAAGAGAAGAGAAGAGAAAAGAAAAGAAAAAAAAAGATTTAGAGGTTTGTGAACTGGCTGAAATCTAAGAACTGGTGGAAGAGCCATGACTTTGATTATAGCGATTACTCCAGTCAAACTACCAATCACCAAACCTGAAGGTTTTCTACTTATTGAAATCAAATAAGACTTCAGTGAGAACCCCATGCTATCCCATTTCTAAGGACATCCTGATCAATTAGCCAATGCCAAAGATCAGTTCCGAATGGTCACATCTTTCTGTTTACTATTTCAGTTCTGCTGCCCATTACCATAACCACACCTACCTTGTCTTTGGGAATTTAGTGTCACAATTTGGTTTTCAATTGGCTCCAATGTGATGGTAACATTTCCCACTATTATTCCTGGCCTACAGGAATTTCTTTGAATATTTTTGCAGTAGTTTTCAATGTCTTGTTCTGCATCCAAATGATGGCATTATTTTCAATATACGGTTTATAAATCAATGAAAAAGAGGGGCCGGGGAGATGGCTCAGTGGAATAAGCGCTTCCCTGGCAAGTGCAAGGACCTGAGTTCAATCCCCGGTTCCACCAAAAAAAAAAAAAAAAAAAAAGGCAGAGATAAATCAATGAAAAGATTTGAGGTGATTATAGGAATATGATCTCAACCATATTACATACAGGGTTCTCTTCTGTTAAAAAAATACCAGAACTCTTTTGGCCAGAAATGCCATCTTCCAGTAATTTGCCAAAATGACTGACACAAAGGGCAAGAGGAGGGGAACCCAGTATACGTTTTCCAGGCCTTTTAGAAAACATGGGATCGTTCCTTTGGCCACATACATGCAAATCTACAAAAAGGGTGATATTGTAGACATCAAGGGAATGGGTACTATGCAAAAAGGAATGCCTCACAAATGTTACCATGGCAAAATGGGAAGAGTCTACAACATTACCCAGCATGCTGTTGGCACTGTTGTAAACAAGCAAGTTAAGGGCAAGATACTTGCCAAGAGGATTAATGTGCATATTGAGCATATTAAGCACTCAAAAAGTCATGATAGCTTCCTGAAATGTGTCAAAGAAAATGATCAGAAAAAGAAGGAAGCCAAAGAGAAAGGTACCTGGGTTCAACTGAAGCACCAGCCTGCTCCTCCCAGAGAAGCACACTTTGTGAAGACCAAAAGAAAAGAACCTGAGTTGTTGGAACTTATTCCCTATGACTTCATGGCATAAACTGGGGGTGTTGCTCTGCCAGTCAGTACCTAATTGGCAGCTCTAGTGTTCTAGGTCCTATGGAAAAATAAAATCATCCTGTGTTGGAAGGGTGGTTTTCTTAGTTGAATAGGTATGTAGTGCCTTCTTACCTCAGAAATATTTGCAGCAGATTTTCACTGTACCTAGTAATTATGTCTAGTCTTTACTTTTCAGTGTTTTTCTTGATGAAAGATATTGCTGAGGTATTATGAAGGTGTACAATAAAAATATTCAAATATTTATAAAACATTTATATTGGCTTGATGATCTTGTAAATCATCATGGGTAAAAGATGTATCTAAATAAATGGAAGTCACTTCAGAAACAAATGTAAGTCCATTTCAGTTAAATAGATTGTTTAAAGCAAGCAAACAAACAAAAAACAGAACACAGTTCCACAAAAATCTTTTTTCCTTACTGTTAGAATCAGACTTAACTGGCAGAAGTTTAAGGCTCAGTTTTAAAAGCCGATATATTTTAGACATTTTACCAAATTATATTTGTAACTTTTAATGAGGATCACCATGTTACTTAATTTCTTAACACAGTTCTGACATCTTATAATTTATTAACGGAATTTCTTGACTCCATTTCATGGTTTTCCATATCTCTGACTGTTGGTGTATGCAGCAGAAAAACAATCAGAAGTGACTATTATTTGATGTTTCTGATGAGTGCTGCTGGTGTCATTCCTGTCCCAGTCTCCACTCATTTCTCCCTTTTCTAAAACACACATGTGCATGCACACACACACACGCTCACCCCAAAAGGGAGAGAAGTCTTTGGTTATAAACTATTAGAAATTCAGTGAGCACTGAGTGCACTGCTTCTATCTTGACTTCTCTTGTCATTGGGTTCCTGGTTTCAATGATTGTACGAGTTGGATCACCCTTATTTCAAACATTCAAAAGGTGGGAAAAATGTTCTCTGACTTAAGAAAAATCATCTGATGATTGATTACTAAAATGTACAATGCATATAAATACCATTCCATTTTAACACTCTACCCTTTGTGAGTTTAATTTACCAGTAACTCATGATCAATAAAATGAGGTTCCGGGTGGTTTTCCATTTGCACTGTTTGGAGAATGTCTTGAGGGGTTTTCTGATGTTTTCCGTAACAGAGCACTGATTGTCCGTAACAGATTCAACTCTCACATGATACAATTAAAATGGCATGTGATTGGCTATCTTTGATTCTAGCATCTTCCAATATTTGACCAAATGCTTAAACACAATACAATTAATTTCCATTTACTATCCATTTCCTGTTCAATTTTTTCAAATATCATCTGCAGTTCAAGAAACTTTGAGACACATGTAAAGTTTTTTATTGAGGATGTAATGAAATGATGAACATTTGTGCATCAAAAGTCAGGAGAAGGATGCTCTTCATGGAAAGAGTTGGAATGTGGTGGGCTGCAACTAGATTTTAATCCTCAGAAGGCCCTGTTGGTGAGGAGAGTCAACTGCTGGACTCAGGCGCCTTTGGATAGTACCAGGGTGTGGTAAAAACAGCTCTGCTTAGAGAGATGCATAAGAGGGAGAGCAGAGCCAGGCATGGTGGCACGCTCCTGTAGTCCTAGAACTCTGAGTGGCTGAGGCAGGAGACTAGAGAGTTGAAGCCCACCCTCCTCAACTTAGTGTCCTTGTCATATAAATAAATAAAGAACTGGGGATACAGCTCAGTGAAGGCCCTGGGTTCAATTCTCAGTATAGAAACAATAAGTTTAACAGGTAGCTGATAAAATTCTTTGAAAGTCATGAGAGTTGCCATGGAATGTAGTACCTAATAAATGGCAGAAATCTCTAGTAGACCAGAGCACGAAGCATATTGGAAGAGATCTGTGAATTTCATCTGTGGAGGCAGAAGACAAGGAGTCTTAGGGCTGAGGATAGGAGATCAAGAATTTTCCAGAAGTGTGGACAGAACACACTGGTTGCAAAATCCAGGATGATAATATGAAGAGCTGAACCTGGCTTAAACCTAATTTTCTGGGAGTATGTATTACAATTATTATGCCATTTCCTCTTAACTTTGAACTCATTCTCGTTCGTAGTCATGCACTGCTTACAGTCAGAGATGTATTCTGAGAAATGTATCATTAGGCAACACTCTTGAGTGTGAACATTATGGAGTGTGCCTACACAAAATATGACAGTTATATCAGTAGGAGATATTATTTCATGGCACTACTGTCACATATGTGGCCTCCTGTGGACCGAAACATGACATGGTTTTTTTTTTTTTTTTTTTTTTTTTTGGCAGAACCGGGGATTGAACTCAGGCCCTTGCGCTTGCCAGGGAAGTGCTTATTCCACTGAGTCATCTCCCTGGCCCCAACATGTTCTGTTCTGATCTGTTCTGCAAACTGCTTTGCCAGTTGGCCCTGCCAGGGTCTCCTGAAAGAGGAAGACAGCAATTCCTCCAGCTGGGTGCCATCTTCTTGGCAGTGACAGTGTGTTCCCAGTAGTGACAGAGGAACCAAGTTTGAGGAGTTCTCATGTGCTGAACCAGATTTTTTGCTTTGCCTAGAGACATCAGAATAAGGACCATGCACCTGTTTCCTATTCCCACACTCTGAATCTTGGCCCTAGGGAGCTTCTGCCCTTGTTCAGAGACACCGACATCACTTCTCTTCTCCAAAGGTTAAGTTTCAGCTCATTCAGACTTCTCCTGTGAGATGTTTGTGACTAAAGTGGCAAAGAGGGGCCATCTCACCAATGGGATACCAAGACACATAGTATAGGGACCATGACAGAGATCCTAAGGAAGAGTCTTTTTGAGATGAAGGGAATTAGGATTTACATAGGCAGGCTAGCTCTGAGGGGGAGTTATTAACACAATCAGCAGGATGGTGATAGAATGTAGTGTGGTGCGGGAACCTGGGACTCCCTGATTTTCCCCAGAGGACTGGAAACTTCTGCCTTTTTTTCCTAAGTGGGAGCTGTGACTGTGAACACATTTCTTTTTTTCTTCTATCCATTGGGACCATTTTACCAGCTGGTAAGTTGCCACTGCTTTCAAAACAAGACTCAGGTTCAACTGTGGCTTTGTCTCTTAACCCTTCTCATACATCAGTAAGAAGGGGAGTGGGCTTTCTGCTAGTCCATACAGGGATCAGGATCTCTTCAATAGCTTTTCAAAGACCAGAGTAGCTGGAAACTTATCATTATCTCCATTGCTCTGTCCCCCTTGATGAAGACAGGCTTTCACATGCCTGGGTACATAGAGGCAGAGCTGCCACTCTCTCTGCATAGGCAAATTCTGAAGTATGCATGAACAGGGATGTAGGTCTTGTTCTCATTCTCAGTCTAGTTTTAGGAGGAATCCTTTAACTTGGTGGGCTGTTAGACACTTACGTGACTCATAATAAAGATGATGTATGAAGTACTCACTTGTGCCCTTGTGCTTGTTCTCAGTCTGTTATAAGCTGGAGAGGATGGGTAACCAGCGTCTCATAGTTTCCAACACAAGTGACCATAAGTCCTCAGAAAACCTGCAAGCATTGTGATATGCTTTTGTGTTTGGGTTCCCTCAAGAAGATGGTGAGCTGCTGATGTTTTCACACGGTGGGCGTGGGGAGAAGAACTTACATGCAATTTGGGAAGCAAAGACATAGTCTCCTAACCAGGTGTTCACATTCCCTAACTCGAAGCAGATTTCTACCCCGTAGCCTAACAGCTCCAATGCAGGGCCTGAGCAAATAGGTAAGTAGGTATTTTCTATCCCTATTCAAATTGCAGGATGGATTATGTTAGCTTGAAGGGGAAATAAAAATTTTAAATAAAGCCTGAGAATGCCTGTCAAAACCAGATGGGCATATCCAGAAAAGCCTGATAACAGCACACTTTTCTTTGTGTAACCCGTCTTTATTGTCTCTGTGTAACTAATAATAGCCTTACAGTTAACTTACTTGAGCCTGGTGATGGCCTTGCAATGTAACTTGAGATGGATAAATCCCCTTGGCAACCTGTGATGTCACTCAACCTTCCAATCATGATGCACCAAATCTGCCACTGTATCTGCCTGCTTGCCCTCCCTATAAAAGTCCCAGAACTCTACTCAACAGGGCTGACTCTTTGGGAGAGATTCCAGACAAGCCCACTGGTGTAAATTAACTGCTTCCTACACCTTCTTGGTGCCATTTCTTTTCAAGTTTAGTTGATCTCTTCATGTGAAAAGGGATCACCTTTCTCTTTTTCTCACTGTAAACAGATTTTGGTACACAGGTCTAAGACTGACCTGGGTTCATATTGCTTCAGTGTCTTTTATGTCACCACAGGGTTTATATTTTGGCAAATGTATCTATATTTGCCTTATTTTTGTTTCACTTCCTATTTCTAGTCTTAATCTCTAGTATTTCTTTT
>NW_004524580.1:28522198-28541356 GCF_000260255.1 Octodon degus | reverse complement strand
TTTTTTTTTTGCCGAACCGAGGATTGAACTCAGGCCCTTGCGCTTGCCAGGGAAATGCTTATTCCACTGAGCCATCTCCCCAGCCTCCTCCTAGTATTTTCTTATATTAATCAAACACAATGGGAATGAACATATATGTATATATATTATGTATTTCTCAATAGGCCAAAATGTAATTAGAATTATCTTTGTGTATATTGCAATTTAAAAAAAGGAATTAAAAAAATAAGGCAGTTTCTGCAAAAATTATATCGATCTCCTAGTCCTATTATCAGGACTAAATGAAAGTGAAGAATCGACATATCACATATTTACATATTACATAAATACTGCATATTTTATCATAGACACAGAGCATTAAGACTGAGAAGCCCAGTGGAGGTGAGATATAAAATTAAAGTTTATATTTGTGCAAACTGAGATCTAGATTCCCTAATTGGTTTGCAAGATTTTATGGCTCTTTCTGCTATCTACAGATTCAAATGTGGACATTTAAAAAAGATGAGTTGTTTATTTAACCTCTTTAGACTTTTTGAAAAATATTTTCATTTTTAATTTGGGCATCAGTTCCCATGCAGCTAAAGCCCTTGTCTCTTTAACAAGAAACTATGAGCTAACTGAAAACAAGAAGTGTAGAAATAAAAAAAATTGGCTTTCAGTATCAGCTATCGGCAGAGCGTCTGCCACTGGGAACAGATCTTTAGGAGGAAATCATTACTCATGCTTTTTCTTCTTGGAGGTTGCATGAGTTTGGTAATGATGATTCAGGTGCCTCCAATCATTAAGTCATCCACGATTAAAGGTTGCTTGTGGAAAACACAGGAGATTTTTAAGCTTTGCCAGCTGAGTATTTATAGTATCTTCCAGGAAAGGTGTGTTTTCCTCAGGTGACAACATTAGAGAGATTTCCTTCTTCCATTTTCAAAATCAATTTCATGGCTTCTTATCTCATAATTCATTCATTCATTTATTGTTTCTTTTTTTGGTTTTAGACAGGGTCTCTCTTTGTAGTGCAGGATGGCCTTGAACTCACAATGTAGCCCAGGTTGTCCTTGAACTATGGCAATCCTCCTGCCTCAGCCTGCCCAGTGCTGGGATTACAGGCATAGGCTGCTCCTGATTCTTCACATGTTTAGCTCATTATGTCTATGTCAGGGATTATATATCATCTTATTAAAACAGATTCTAAAACCAAACCAAAATATTATGTTTATATCCTTCAGGAAACTGCTGATGAGAAGCTGTAATTTACATAACTTTGAACGTTGCAAATAAAATCTCAGAAGGGCCAGCGAGATAGCTCAGTGGACTAAGTGCCTACCTTGGATCAAACCCTGGTCCCATATGATGCACTGGCGCCGGCCCGCCCTGGGGTGGTGTTGCAGGACTGTAATCCCAGCACTGGGGAGGCTGAAAACAGGAGGATCACTATGTGTCTGAGCTGCATAGTAAGACCCTGTACCAAATACATAAAAAAAACCCTCAGAATTTTGAATTGCTTAAGATATATTATTTCAAGTTATTTTTATTTATGTCTGCATATATTTTGAGTTTCCTAGTAATTTACTTAAAATCTTTGCCTATAGCAGGCAGTTGTGGACTGGCGTTTTGGATCAGTTACTTCCAGTACATGATCTTGGATTCACCTGTAACTCGAGAACAAAAATGGTGCCTAATAGGTTGTTGTGAGGGTTGATTGAAATAAAAATATATAGAAACTGCTCTGCTTAGTGCTTGATACAATGACTGCTATTAAATGTCTAAAACAATTATTACATGTCCGGGTCACTTCTCCATGCAGGCTGGAAGGTGTGTTGGGAAGCGTATGGGTCTGCAGTGACTTAGTTCTGAGTCCATTTCCGAGTCAGTTAATTAGTACTATGCAAGGCATCTTGAGAATTTCAACGGACTCTGCCAAATGCTCCTTCTGGATTTCTAAAATGAATATACAGCCACAATATCCAGTTCACTGTAAGCAAATTGTCTATTATGTTCCTTTCTACGAACTGATTATCAACAAGTTAACATTTAGATACCTCTTCCAAGGACAGTGCAAAGCGGGAGGACTCAGAGGAAGTTTCAGAAAATAAACACGAGTTTTCCATCACCAGCAAGGAGAGCATCTAACAAAATCAAGCCAACCACGCACAATGAATTGCTGATGTTACATGCAAATTAAAGTGGTTCTCTCATCCGTGCCCATTTACATTCTTCCCAGGGTGGATGCAGAGAAATTTTCAATGAGTGCCGTTCTTCCCCCGACCCCCTCCCGATATTTTTTTTACAAGTCAGCAATCTCCAAAGCCCAACTAAAATACAGGCTGATTAAGGACCCTAGAAACACTGGAACTGTCGCCAACTGCTCAGTGGCTAGTGTCACCGAAACAGGGAGAAAAGGAACCTCTTCTTTCTAGCCAAGGGCAGAGACGGTATCTGGGACTCTGGGAGAGGTAAACCCACAGAGCATCAAGTTGCGGGACCCGGACCCGCAGCGGCGGTGAAGGACCCTTCCCAGCATCACCTGCTCCCCCATCGCGTCACGGAGGATTTTCCTCGAGCGTCGGGACGACCCTGGGCTTCGGCCCGGGCCTGCAGAACCGCGGTCCTCGGAGGGTCGAGCCTTCTCGGAGCAGGCTGGAGAGGGAGGGTCCCGGGCTCAGGCAGGGAGGTCAGCTCCACGAGCCCCGCCCCTCCCGAGGCCCCGCCCCTCCCGAGGCCCCGCCCTCCCGCGCCTCCCGAGCCGCACCTGCCCGCGCGCACACGCCCCCCGCGCGCGCAGCTCTGAGGCGCCGCCGTCGCCGCCCTCGGCACGCGCCCGCCCGCCCGCCGCGGCTCTCCAGCTCCGCCTGTCCTCGGCCGCTACCGCCGCCGCGCTCCTCCCCATCGCGGGCCGCGGACGCTGCCGCGTAACCGCCTAGCCCGCCCGGGGCGGAAGCTGAGGAAATCCCGGGCCAGGCGCGAGGGCCGCCGCGGGCGTTCGAGGCGCGCGGGTTCCGGGGAGCAGAGCCTGAGCCCGCGCGACCCCTCAGCGCTCCGCGGCCCCCTCGCGTGCCCCGGGCCCCCAGGCCCCCAGCCCCAGGGAGAGGCCGCGGGATCCCGGGGAGGGGCTGTGGGGGCGCGGCGCGGCTCCCCGCCCGACCGCCCGGCCCCGCCGAGCCATGGGCTGCTTCCTATTGTAGAAGCTGCGCCCGGGATTGGAGCCGGAGCGCGGGGGCCGCGGGGATCGCCCGGAGCCGCGAGTCCTCGCTTTATTTCAGGGTGGGGCGGGGCTGAGGGCCCAGATTTGGGGAGAGGGGGTGGGCCGGGAGCAGGACCTGGGCCAGGAGAGGACTCCGGAGGAGTCGCCGAGAGACTATGGGGAAGGACCAGGAGCTGCTGGAAGCGGCTCGCACTGGAAATGTGGCTCTGGTAGAGAAACTCCTGTCTGGCAGGAAAGGAGGGATCCTGGGCGGTGGATCCGGACCGCTGCCCCTGTCTAATCTGCTAAGGTAAGGACCGCGCCAGCTCGGGGGTGGCACACCTCGTTGTGCATTGTGATGGATACGTCCTCCTCCTCACGGTTATTGCACCTGGTGGCTGCCAGGGATTCATTCTTAAATTAGTAGGAAAACAGGCTGTGTGTGGAGAGGCGGCGTGAACATCCCCGTCGGACTGATGCCTTATCGTTGAGTAATTTTAAAATAGCCTTCCATCAATGCGTCAGTCAGCTACTTTTTTCTCCGAGCTGTGGTGCAGAACTTGCACAGGCACTAGTGTAGCTGGAAGAAAACCGGCGTTCCTCCGGTTTTCCATCCCTGTTATATATTTGCAGCCTGGAAGCCAGCCTTTTTTTTTTTTTTTTTGGTCTATTTAAATGAAATTGGCAGAGAAGCTGCTGTATTGCGTGCATGCAATTACTCTGCCAAAGCCATAGCCTTGGGTTGCTGCTCCCTTTCCTTGCAGAAGGCGTTTGCTGTGCTGTGGGTTTTGATCCTACAAGGTGAAGAAAGTAGACCTGCTGAGATGTCATCGGTGCAGGTTTACTGAAACTTGATGAGCCAGGTTAGCTTGCCCCAGGTGTTGTTTGAATTACCTGGGCATTGCTGAGTGAAACTTGGTTACTGTGCCTCAGGATGCAGGGTGCCAGGTCGGGATTGAGATAATGTGTGTGGAATGTAGTAGAGGCCTTTTAATGCAAAGCTGTTGCAGGTGACACCGATATTGCTTGCAGGATCTAAGATGACATTTAAAAAAAAGTCAAAGTCTTCATTTAGCAAGTAATGCCTTGGAAATAGAGTGCTATATACTCGAGAAACTGTTATCTTTAAAGTTGAATTGATGGACAAACGATAACAACTGCGAGGGAGGAACTCGGACATTCGTTAGTTTCTGAAATCATAACATTCAGTTGGTCCAGCATATTTTGGAGCACCATTCAACATTTATCTTCACTTTAAAACCTCTCTTAGGCAATCCAGCTACACTGCTAAAATTTTTAAAAAGCCTGCGTGATTTCTTGGTTTTAAAAAAGAATTCTGTCCTCTTCTTGTCAAGTGTTTAATACAAACTTTTGAGTGATGATATCGTGTTCTTTACATAGACTCATAGTACCAGCGATCGGACAGTGCATTTGATTATAGTTCTGGCTAACGGGAAAATGAGAAGTTTATATTTCAGTGAGATAAATTATTTGGAAAATGATGAATGGGGCTTTAAAAACTCCTTATCTTATAATGTATTGTCTGACAGTGACATTTTATTGGAATGACAGTTCACTTCAGAGCAATTAATGAGACTTTTTTCAGTAGATCCTAGAAATTATGGCTTTGTGTGTATTCTTTTCTTAACTGTTTTTACTTTCAAACCCAAGTAGGCAGTGTATACAAATTCAGACCACATCTAAATAATTGCCCTTAGCCACAGATAATGTCTAGAAAAGAAATTTATCTAGTTACAGTTTTAAGTTATAACCGTATAATATACTTAAGTATGTTTGCCAGGGCATCCACTAGTTGTAAACATAATTGGGGCTAGACACCTCTATGCTGAAAGAAGTTTCTCAAAATATGTAGTTCCTTTGGAAAAAATACTAAAAATTCTTTGAGAACAGTGAGCACTTCAGTTAATTTCATTGACATGAATACCATTTTGAAAACAGTCTATGACAGAACGCAAGCCAGGCATCTTTTATACACTCGAAACTTCCCATTGTGGCATTTTTATAAAAAAAAAAAAAGAGTAAATGTTGGTTCTTAGGAATAAAATGTCGATTATTTAATGTTAGTAAACACTAAAGTACCATAATTGTGACCTACAGTGTACACTCAAATGGGAGGTTTTCTGTTGTGCTGGTTTTGTCAGAGGTAGCAGTAATACTGTACAAAACAAAGGCATGTAGAAAGCAAACAGACTAAAAGACGTGTTCATCAGAGTACTTTGAACAAAGTTGAGAAAGTCACATAAAAGCCAGTAACTTGAACTTGCATTTATCTCACTCTGCATAGACAACTAATAGTATCTTTGAAGAAATAAGAATTGAAATTCCATTCTTGGTATCAGAGCTGCATAAAGTGAAATTTCTAAGAAGGCATATTTATTTAGTTGTCACCATTTCACAAGTGAGTGTCATCAGAAATTTATATCACAATGGAAAATGCGCCCCCCTTGCCCATCAAACATAATGACACTGAAATACTTTAATGTTTTAGAGTTAATTATGAAATAAGTTGGGTGCTTTTTCTCATTTGCGTTATTGTGTGGTATAGTAACAATGTTAGACACTGTGCTAAATGCTTATAGAGAATATCTAATTCAGTAGTTATGTCAACCTTAAGAGGTCGATCCTCATTTCACAGATGAAAGAGTAGAGAGATAGGAAGATTAATTAGTTGCTCAAGGTTACTTAATTAATAATGCCAAGGATTTGAAATTCAGTGGTTCAAATTTGCTGTGCCAGGTATTAAGTCTTATTCATAAATCTGTTTTATTCACAAAAGTTTAAGTGCATATGGTCAATGTATTTTATTTTTATTTAATTATTTTTGTATTGTAGTACAGGCTCAGGCTCAGGCTCAGGGTCAGCGGGCCCCAGGGGCGGGGCCAGCATGGGTGCCTTGGATTGAACCCCGCCCCTGCGTCTAAATAGGTACTTTAACCCGCTGAGCTATTTGGCTGGCCCATATGGTCAATTTAGATAGTCCAATTTGAACATTTTTTGCTGTGAATAGTAATTGAATTAAAACATTCATTTTTTATGAAAAAATCTCTTAACTGTGTTTTTGAGGATTCCCCAGATAAAAATTTTTCAGAAGATGCTTGCGATTCCTTATTTACTAAATGAACAGGAGCTATATGACTGGGAATGATCATGATATTGGAGTTTTCAGTAGAACTGAGAATGCCCTTAAATAAACATAAAATTACCTCTAAATCCTTTCTGTAGAGTGGAAATAATAGTAGTACCTAACACATAATGTTGTGGTAAGGATTAAATGCTGTATAAATCAATAAGTGAAAGGCATTGAGTGTCATTAGTGTTTTTTAATCATGTAGATCTAAAGCACATGAGACTCTGACTCAATTTGTTAGGCCTTAACTACTGAAATTTGTTTTCTATTAGCCATGTCTTCAGCAAATTTTTCATTAGAATCATGAGACCTTTAATCCAACTTCTCGAAGTCGGAATTCCACCTCTTTCCAGTTAGCTATTCCAGCCCTGTTAAAATGTTTTGACTAGATGCATTTCTTTTCTTTTCGTTTTCTTTTTTTTTTTTTTTTTTTGGCACATCAGTTGTTTGCTTGTTTATTTATTTATGTTGTATTTTTATTGAGTTGAGATCCACCTTTTTTTTTTGTATCAGGAATCCAACTCAGGACTTGGCCTTGCCAGGCAGGCTCTTGTGCTGCTGAGCTATGTCCTCAGTGAAATCTACTTTTTTGTAAATTCCATGCATTGGTACTAGGTTGGCTGTATGGATTAATGTAAAGTAGTCAAATTCAGGTCCAAAGGTGATTCTTTAGGTGGTTACTTTTGTGTAAAAGTTCTTTTTTTATTTTCCATGGGAAGAACTATCATTTTCCTTAATTGTTGTGTGGTAGTAGGACATAGGTGTTAAGAACTGAGGCTTTCATATTTTTTAGTACTCATTTTTTTCTTCCTTGAGTATTCTCAAACTTTCCAGTGATCATCTTAAAATAAAAGTCACAAGGAATGAATATGCGCTCTATGTCAGTTGACCAATGTTGAACATAGTGGGGCTTAATACTGTTGAATAATTATAATAAAAACATAACATTACAAAAGAACATTCCTAGTATGATTATAAGAAGAAATTAGTGCAAATATTTATAATGTACTTTATGATGTCTGGAATGATGAAACAACGAATTGGAGATAGTGTTCACCTTTCAGTGATAGGATTGTGAGTGATCTTTCCTTTCTTTTTTATTAATTTTATTGAGAAAGTAATGAGACAGTTTCAAAACAGGATAAGACAGTTACAATAATTAATAAATTGCATATTGTTGTCTTCGTAGTAGTTATTCATAGTACAAGATGCAGACATGAGGTCCTGTCCAAACACTTTTAGTACAAATCTCATTGAATTAAGAGAAAGTAGCTGTATATCTATCCTAACTATTTTGTATATACAAATACAAAATGGTCCTTAATTTATGTCCCCCTTTTTCATTTAGTTTTGTCAGAGATGGGTAATTCATCACAATTTAAATATTGTAGGTGCATGAGTTCAGCAAAATAATCCAATATAGTCCAGTAGTCATAGTGGGTTATCCATAGGACTGTGCAGACCTCAAAAGTCATCTCTGAAATTGCTGGGCTCCAGACCTTGTTCCCTGCTCTAGTTGTGCTTTCTACCATCCTCTTTCTTTCCCCCCATAATTTTATTTTATTTTTATTATTTATTTATTTATTTATTTTGGTAGAACTGGGGATTGAACTCAGATCCTTGCATTTTCCAGTGAAGCACTTATCCTCTGAGCCATCTCCCCGGCCCCTCCCCCCATAATTTTATTGAGAAATAAATAGCAGTGACACAGTTTCAAATCAGTAGGACAGTTTCAATAATTATCACATTGCATACTGTCTTCCTAGTGGTTATTTGTTGTACAAGATGCAGACATGATATCCTATTTACAAACACTATTAGAACAAATCCCTCTATTCATTGAATTAAGAGAATGTAGCTGTATATCTATCCTAACCATTTTGAATACACAGATACAAAATGGTCATTCATCTGTATCCCCTTTTTTTGTTTAGTTCCATCATTTAAATATTATAGGTGTGTGAACTCAGCAAAATATTCCAAAATAGTCCAGTAGTCCATAATAGTATTGGGTCTTCCGCATGACTGGCAGTGTCAGAAGTTGTTGACCTGAGTCCCCTACAGCTCAGCATCACACCATGGCTTTACTTCTTATACTTCGTTTTTATACTTTTCTGCTGGATGGTTAAGACCAAGATAAAGCAAGACCTATGTAATAAGAATTGTTGTATCTGATAAGGTCAGTAAAATCCCCTCAGGATTTATTTTATTTATTTATTTATTTATTTGTAACTTTTTTTTTTTTTTAATTTTTGGCAGAACCGGGGATTGAACTCAGATCCTTGCGTTTGCCAGTCAAGCACTTATCCTATTGAGTCATCTCCCTGGCCCCCCCTCAGGATTTATCCTGAGACCCTGTACCTCAGTTTGTAGGTCCTTTGTCAGTGTCAGCCATGTAGATGAGTCATGGCCATTGCTTGGCCAATGTGCTCTCTGTGAAAGCCTGAGAGAATGTTTTCTCTCCATGTGTCTCTCCTCAGGCACATTCTACATCATTGATCACTTTCTTCTGTGGCCCCATAATCGTCTTGATCAGAAAATTTGGTACACAACTGAATTACATGATGTCACAGTACAGGTTCTCATATGTCCCGAGTCTTAATTGACCTTGGAAGGCTAGGGCCAAAATTTTAGCTTTCCTTGTGGCCCTCCTTTTTCTCTAATTTTGGTTTGCAGACTTAGGTTGTTAACCCTCCAGAAGAAAAGCTTATTGTTACTAACATACAACCTAGGCTGTTGAGCTTAACCTTACTATCTGTCTGAATATCAAACATCTTGGGCATAACATGGAAGAGGTATTTTTCATCAAGTATTGGTATGTTAAACTTTAAGTCCCTACAGACTATGATGAAAAAAATTTAAAAAATTAAAATATATGTAAAAAATAGGAATAAACAATTATATATGTTTACGTAAGTTTAGAAATCGAACCATATACAGCATTGTGGCTGGACAGTCCCGCAACATTCCTTTTCCTGTCTCCTGCCTTGATTTACCACTTCCTTACTTTTAAAACAAACATGTACCCGAGAGACAGCATGGCAGCAACTGGCATGTCATGATAAGCAGAAACTCTTGAAGACATAGGGGTAGGCAAAGAGTTCATGAACAAAAATCACATCGCATGGGTAACACTTGAAAGAATTAATGACTGGGACCTCCTCTTATTGAGAAGTTTTTGCACGTCAAAAGAAATTACCAACAAAGTGAAAAGACAACCCACAAATTTGGAAAAAATCTTGACAAATAAGTACTCAGACAAAGTTCTGCTCTCTAGAATTTATGAAGAACTAAAAACCACTAGGACCCCAAAATTGAAAGACCCAATCCAGAAATGGGCATCCGAGATGAACGCACACTTCTCAGAAGATGAAATTAAAGAAGTGAATAAATATATGAAAAAATGTTCCATATCACCAGCCATCTGTGAAATGCAAATTCAAACAACATTGAGATATCATCTTACCCCAGAAAAAATGGCTATGGTAAAGAAATCACCCAACAACAAATGCTGGAGAGCTTGTGGGGAAAAAGGAACCCTTCTCCACTGCTGGTGAGAATGTAGACTGGTGCAACTATTATGGAAATCAGTGTGAAGACTCCTTAAAAAACTAGGACTGGAAATCCCATTCAAATCAGCTATTCCCCTACTGGGAATTTTCCTGGAGGATCTGAAATCATCATATCATAGTGATACATGTGTACCTATGTTTATAGCAGCACAATTTGTGATAGCCAAATCTTGGAAACAACGAAGATGCCCGTCACCTGAGGAATGGATGAAAAAGATGTGGTATTTTTATACCATGGAGTATTACTCAGCTATAAAGAATGATAAACTCGAAGCCTTTATATTGAAATGGATGCCACTTGAAGATATACTCATAAGTGAAATAAACCAGACACACATGTGTAAATATCATATACTTTCCCTATATAAGAACTCAAAAGAAGAAATACAAATGGAAATGTATAATACAATTAGAAGGAAAGCAAGAACTTGAGGACTAGACAATGAAGAGAGAGCAAGGAGAAGAGCTAGGGAACATGACAGAGGCAAAGCCATACAGTTATTTGTACAAGATGGGTAAGGCAATGATTTTGAGAATCCTCAGAAGATTTTCAAATCTAGCAGTTAATTGGAAGGATTCTCGCCTTGACTAATTATATATGCTGACACCTGTGACCTAAACACCTGCACTGAAGATGGCAGTTTGTAATAGTAGGCTCATGCTTGCAGTGCCTGTCATTCTGGTCTGATCTTTATTTTCTTTACCTGCATTTTTCAGTTTCTACAATGAACATATTTAATTAAAATAGTAGCTATTAAAACATGATATAATGAGATTATTGTGTCATTATTGATTGAAGGCCAAAATGATGGTGGTTTACATGGAGCTTTATAATCAATTAGAAGTTCCAGATATTTTTTCATTGATCTGTGAAGCTGTAATTCTCCTATCTGGTACTTTTAAAAGTCTTGGCTAAACTTAAGTTATTCCTGTTACAGTCTTACTTGTTTTAGCCTGTATTTGTAATCCATTTTTTTTAACTCTTGAAAAAAAATTTTCAGCATATTAACTTCTGTGCATCTGTAGATTAAATACATGTAATGTTTCCTGTTACTGCAGTTCAATACGCATAATATATCCCTAAAAAAACCTCTTCAGCTTAGTGTCACTTTAAAAATAACTATGCAAATCATTTCTTCTTACATTAGAGCCACTTAATAGAACCAGCTACTTCTCTCCATACCTGTGAGAACATTGTGAGGTATTTTATCTATTGCCTTGCTTTATGCTGTGTCCTGTTTATGGTATTCTTTTAATCTGTCTCTTTAGTAGTAAGTCTATAAATTCCACCAAAATCAGGCCGCCTTATTATAGCTTGTTTCTGGTTGTGAGCCATTGGTAATTCCTAGTTTTGATGAAAATCAAAACTTCTACCCTCCTGCCTGTAATTGTTCTGGGTCTGGATGGACACTTAACACTCACTCAAAGCAGCTAAGTGTCTCTGATGAGCTCTTGGTTTGAAGCTTCAGTACTCTTATTTGTTTTTGCTTTCTAATTTGAAAACAATTCATAATAAGGAAGACAGAAAAATAGAAATTGGGAGGACTCAGATTCTTGGCATCGTTGGATAGCAGTGGAGATTCTTTTATGGTATGAAGTTGTGTTCTACAGTTTTTTTTTTTTTTTTTTTTTTAATCTGGCAGAACCGGGGATTGAACTCAGGCCCTTGCACTTGCCAGGGAAGCACTTATTCCACTGAGCCATCTCCCCTGCCTACAGTTTTTACATTGTCAGACTTAAAGGTTACATTAGGGAACCATTATTCCTCCATTCTTTTTTTTAAAACTTAGCTTAAGTGTTTAGCATTTTTTTGGTGAAAAGTATGTTTCTTTTTCTGTTTGTTTTCAGTTATGCCCTTCACCAGCCCCTTTTGTCTTTAAAGAAACCAGAACTCATCAGAGTACTCAAATTAAGTTGTCTCTTTTATTTTCTTCCTCCAGATTACATGAGAGATTTCATTTTACTAAACTTACATCTTTCGTGAGACAGGTACAAAATATTTTAATACCTTTTTCTTTGGCACAACTACCTTCTTTTTTCTTTTCTTTTTTGTCGTTTTGAGCTGAGGTTTCACTATGCAGTGCAGGCTGACCTTGAACTCACTTTGTAGCCCAAGCTGACCTCAAACTCACAGTGATGCTTCTGCCTCTGTCTCCCGGGTGTTGGGATTATAACTATACACCATCATGCCTACCTCTTTTTATTTTAAAAAGTAATAATTCCTATTTAAAATTTTTTTATGGACTGAAGTACTAAGAAGTATTTGTATTTTAATAAAGCACAAGCATTTGTTAATGCTTTAGATTTCCTTGATTTTCTTAGTGCTTCAAAGAATTGAGTAATGTAAAAACTGTATTTAGTAAATTCTTGTTGAACAAAAAAGATCCAATTCTTAAAATTCCTGTGTAAAAAAAGTACACCAATAAGAAATAGGGGGAAGTTATCATCTGGTTACCAAAGACTCACACCAGGGAACTTATACATTTTTCAGATTACTGATTCACCTCCTGAAGATTTTGGTGATGGTACAAGGAGATAAGAAGCACTGTGATTTTTCACAGCTATTAGGGGAATTGTGGTTATTGCGACTCTTTGTAAAAAAGCTGCGTTTGCTTAAATGGAATAAATCACAAATGGAGCAGTTAAGCTTTGTGAAAATGTTGTATCTATAAAAATAGTCAAATTGCAAGTGGGTTATCTATTTTGGATTGTAATACTGTTTGGAGCAGTGATTGTACCATTATGTTCAAGGAGCTATGTCTGCCAAAGTGAACAGTGCCAGATGCATGATGGGAAGGTAAGGAGAGAAGCAGGGAGTTGTGGTTTTGGTCTCTTTCTAAGAATGGTTTGAGACTCCCTCTTCAAAAACTGTGAGAATGATGTGTGCAAAGAACTAGGATAACCGACCAGTGACTACTGTTCATGTTGTTCACTCTCACATTGGACAATTCCTAGTGTGTGTGTCAGTGACTTCTCATTGTGGATAGAACGGTGGAGTGAGTCTTCACTGACATGCAGGGAGAAGTATACAGTACTCAGCAGTGTGTCTACTGACTTCAGCAGTTTAGCTTTTCAAGTGACAATAAAAAGTTGATTAGCTCATTTGTATACTGATATAATTTATTACGCATTTGAGGTAATTTTTGGACAATTCTTTCGTCTGTTATAGAATATTTGAATATTCTTCCTGAGTATTTAATTAGAAATTGAAACAGACCATAATGCAAATTAAAGGTTAGAAAAGACAAGTTGCAGCCTATGGAACCTGAAAGAACTTTAGTATGTATTCAATTTGGACATATTGCAGAATGGTTTCAGTTAATGAAAATGCATTGGGTTTTGATCACTCATCGTATGTTAATATGAGTGAATATGTTATAGTTGAAGCAGGAATTTACACAGAAGACTCATCTGTGTTTCACTTCTTTCTCATGTGTGTGATGACGAGGTTGTGTAAGCCTCAGAGAAGGCAGTTTGTTAGTTGAAAACCTAATGGTATTTATACAGATCTGGAAACACTTCTTAGGTTTTAGTTTTCTTCTTTTACATCAGGATAGCAAATGAGTTTTACATTTGTGTCAAGCCTGGGTAAGGCTTGAAATTGATTTTCTAAGGGTGGATCAAAAATACTATAAAAGGATGAATTTTGTTTTCTTTAAGTTTCTTTTACTGTAGTGTACAGGGAGTTAATTTCTCAATCTGGTCTTTTTATGAACAGTGCTTTATTATTATTACATGACATGTCTTCATAGATCTAGCTGTGAAATGGAGCTTTGACTCATTCTGTAGACTTACATGGATTCTGTTGTGAGAGAAGCTTTAAAAAATGGCTAATTCTAGTTAGGGGAGCTAAAAGAATTCTTTGACCAGATTGGATTATGTTTTGACTGATGAACAGTCAGCTTCATTTCCTGCTGCCTGCCTGATGTTTTTGTTCCACATTTCCTTTAATCTTCTGCATCTAAATCTCTTTTTGTAGAAAAAGATCCTATTCATCGTTTCTGAGTACTACAGGAACACCCTTGCTATAGTTCTTGTGCTTTTTGTCCATTTCCAAGAGGGAACCAAATGTGTGAGGAGTAGATGTGGGATGGATTGCATAGTGGCATTAGGCTAAAAACAACAAATACTGAACTTTCAAAATTGAACAGTTAACATAATTTGCTTTCACCATTTCCAGTTTTCTGCCTGCTTCAATGTTCATTTCTTCTCTGATATGATGGACCCAGTCTATACCATCTTTCCTGTCTTTTTACCCCATTACTAAAAACTATTTGTGGGAGGTAAGAGTTAATTTACAGTAAAATATGATTGATCAGTAAGGCTTTTAGGAAGAGGAAGGAAAAGAAGGTAACTGTTTAGAGAGAAATAATCTTTTATTATTTTTATTTAGAGTCAACACAACATTAGGCCAAAATAGTAAAGTTATGGATCTCTATGGCAGAACTAATGGAGTGGATTTTGCCTGGTTTACAGGAGGGAGTTGTATGAAGGATGATCATTTGTTTTTCCTTTTTATAAGGTTGAGAAAGAATGGATTTGGTTGGGGAAAGAGGGCTGGTGATGGAGAAGCCTTTTTTGGGCTACTTATTCAATCCCTAGAACTTTTTATTGGATTTATATATACCATACTCTTCCATATAAACATATGGCATATTGTTTGCCAACTTTCAGAAGGTATTTCTTTTCTTTTTTAAAAATTTTGTTTATTTAGTACAGGGTCTCACTATGTAGATGAGACTCGTAGTGATTCTCCTGTTTTCAGCCTCCCAAGAGCTGGGATTATAGGCATGTGCCACCACGCCCAGTCTCATCACAGCCTCAGTGTGCCCCAGGGGCGGTCTGGATGGCAAGATGGGGATTGAACCCCAGCCGATGTGCTCTGCCTAAGCAGGCACTTTAATCTGCTGAGCAGAAGGTATTTCTTAGATGTCTGTATTTATATAATCACAGATGACAAAGCTATGGGCTAGAATTGTATAACAGCTTTAATAGCTAATATGATTTGAGATTCAAATTCTTTTAAATACATTTCTTTTTACTTAAAAATCATTTTTTAGGGCTGGGGAGATAGCTTGATGGTCTAAGCGCCTGCCTGGCAAGTGCAAAGATCCAGATTCGCTTCCTGGTTCTGCATGCCTTGCCGGCCCTGGAATCCTAGGCATGCCTTACTGGCCCTGGAACCGGGCATGGTGGTGCATGCCTGTAATCCCAGTGCTGGGGAGACTGAGACAGAAGGATCACTGTGTCCAAACTGCATAGTGAGACCCTGTATCAAATAAACACATTAAAAAAAATCATTTTGTAAGTTGACTTCAGTATCTAGGTTATTCTGTAAATTTATATTTTACTGTGCAGTGGAAACATTTGAATTTCTGACTCTTGAATCCCATTTAGCATTCTCCTGCATTAGATCGATGGATCAATCGATTGAGCGAGCGATTGGTCTGTCTGTCTGTCTGTCTGTCTGTCTATCTATCTATCTATTTATCTATCTATCTATATCTATCTATCTCTGTCATCTATCAATCAATCATCTATTTTTTTTTTTTTTTTGACTTAGATTATTCTTAACCACTTTGGGTTCTTGTTTGGTTACCTCTAGTTACAAACTTGTATTTGAAATATCTTTGTTTCATACAGATATGCTAAGTGTAGTATTTAATGTTTTGAATATACTGAAAAACTGCTGTATTTACTTACAGAATTATCTCTTTTGTGTAGATATTTTATTGCTATATAGTGATTCGGGAGTGAGTGGGAGTGTGTTAGTGGGGATCAGCAGGAATTATGCAGGGCTGTTTTTGCCTTGGTAAAATCTAGCGGTGGGTAGCTTCAAGCAGAATTCTTTTCAGATTGCTTTGGCTATTGTCTAGATCAGTCTGTAAAACTGAAAACTGATAGAAACTTGAAGATATTATCAGAGAAAAAAAAAAAAACCCGAAGACTTAAACACAATGGTTTAACTTTTTAAAAGTTTCTTTGCTTGTTTGTATTTTTTTGCTACATTTTGAGGTATACTTAGACTGAACTTAGTAACCAACCAACCAATCAAATACTATCCAACTAATCATCAGGCCTGTCATTTTAATAGCAAATTTATAATTTTATAGCAAACTAACAAATTTGTAATTTTATAGCAAACTAACAACAAAGAGGAGTGATAATGAATAGTTATTCACTATTTTAACAAGTATTTATTAACAGATGATCACTTATTATTTCAACAGATATTTGTTGGATATGTTGTGGATTTTTTTTTTTTTTTTTTTTTTTTTGGTGCGGTACCGGCAATTGAACTCAGGACCTTGTGCTTGCCAGGCGAGCACTTATTCTACTGAGCTATCTCCCTGGCCCCTGTTGCGGATTTTAAAATTGAATGAGATCATTTCTACAAACCCCAAATTCTTGTAGGCTAACTAGTTACATAAACAAAGAATTCAAATATAGTATGCTGTATAT
Organism: Octodon degus; assembly: GCF_000260255.1. Classification (NCBI taxonomy): domain Eukaryota; kingdom Metazoa; phylum Chordata; class Mammalia; order Rodentia; family Octodontidae; genus Octodon; species Octodon degus. The sequence continues at coordinate 28,524,996 of NW_004524580.1, read as the reverse complement.
GCTGCAATGGAAGTGCCCAAAGTGCTGTGTCAGCACAAGGAGCAAGAAGGAGGCACCCTTAATTGTCTTTGGAAAGAGCTTGGGAGGAAGCTTCAGAGAGGAGGTGATACTGTATTTGTAACTAGGAGTTTGCTACACTGACAAGTTGGAGGAAGGGTATTTTAGGTGGAAAGATCAGCATATTCGTTAACAGTGTATGTAAATATAAAGTATAATTTGGAGGTATTATCAGTAATTTGGAGCATGGACAAGAGGTAAGACTACAGGTTAAAGGACTTACATGCTTGTCCTGAGGAGTTTGAACTTTACCATTAAAGCCATGGAAATCCATTAACTTTCCTTTTAATGTATTATTCACTTATGATGATAGCTTCGCTATTTAAAAAAGTTGAATAAAAGAAAAAAATTACCTATGATCCTATTGCTAAAAATTTTTCAAAAGTATATTTAATATAGTTATAAGATAAAGTATACAATTTTGAAGCCTAAGTTTTTCATTTGGTAGTATAATGTATGTTTTAAAAAAGTTAGTACAAAGTCATCATAATTATCATTTTAGTGGCATCATAGTACTTATCTAATGCAGAATTTTCAGAAACCTTGTCCATCCTAATCACTTAGGATTGTTTGTTACCATACATTTTCTGGTCCTATCCCAGGTCAATAGGCTGTTTGACTATAAATGTGTTAGTTACCTTTTCATTACTGTGACCAAATACCTGAGAAAATGTGAAGGAGGAACGACTTTATTTTGCCTTATAGTTTAGTCTGTGGTTAGCAGATTGTGTTGCTGTCAGGTTGGTAGCAAGGCAGAAACATGGTGGAAGGGCATACTAGAGGAATGCTGCCTTTTTCATGACAGCCAGGAAGCAGAAAGGGAGTCAGAGAAGAGGGAACCCAGGACCAGATGGAGTCCCTAAGGTCACCTGATCCACTCCTTTCACTAGGCTCCATATCCTGTTTCCATCACCTTCCAGTCATGCCAGCAGGTTATGACCTCATCTGTGGTTTAACCCATTGATGGAGTTAGAACCCTGTGTTCCAGTCACTTCTCAAAAGCTCATCAGCAATCCTGAATCTTCAGGGGACAGTTTAGATCCCAACCATAGCAGAATGGCCTGGGAGTATGCATTTACCAGCTTTCCTAGATAAATACATGTGTGTATTGATGCATAATCATTCCCTTACTGCTAGATACTTGGATGAATTTTAACTTATTCATTATTAATATACATGGGATGATAAAAAATGGCATATGTTTGAATAAATGTAAAAACATGGGCATTAATTCTCAGAATATGGCCCCTTGTTTTGAGCAGCATTGACTTATCTCATTGTTCTACTATGTATTTTCATGAAATTTCTCTTTTATGAGATGTGGAAAAAAAAATACAGTGAATGCTGCTGCTGTGTGCTATCCAATGGAAAGGCAGGTTGTGAAAATGTGGTGTATCCTTATCTACCTTATTTACCACATGTGACTTCTGGCTCTTACCCAAAGTCAAAATGACCATGAAAGGAAATGTTTTGAATTGATTCAGGATGGCAAGGCAGCCATGGCAGTGCAACTAAAGACATGAAAGAGGACTTCTGGAAGTGCTTCAGCAAGTGGCAAGACTGATGGGTTAAGTGTGTTCATAGTGATGGAATGTTTTTGAGTGGGTTATGGCAGTGTGTCTTTTACTGTAATGTTTTGAAATGTAGCATTCACTGTATTTGTTGATCATACCTCATAAAATGTTATGAACATTTTAATAAAAAGTACATTTTTTCATAAAATTACATTCAGGGATACATATCTAGAAATTGAATTGCTGATATTATGTGTCTCAAATATGGTATTTTATATGCTTTGCATCTAGTCTTCACAACAATCTTACAAGTTTTTTATTACTGATGTTTTTATTTATTATGTAAAATGCCAGAAAAATTGAATAACTTCCTCAGAGTTACAGAGCTGGGAAGTAATAGCTCTAAGATGCAAATTCAGGAATTTCAGATATCTGTCTTTCTTTTTTCGTTGTTTGTCATAGATGGCTTTTATCAGATTGAGATAAAAACCATCTATTTCAATTTTCTGTAGGGCTTTTATCATGAATGGGTGCCCCAATTTTTCAAAAGCTTTTTCTAAATCTATTGAGATGATCATATGATTTTTGTCCTTAGTTCTGTTATGGTGTATTACCTTTATTGACTTACGTATGTTGAACCACCCCTGCATCCCTGGGATGAATCCTGCTTGATCATGGTGTATAATTTTCTTGATGACTTGCTGCATTCTGTTTGCTAGTATCTTTTTGAGGATTTTTGCATCTATGTTTGTTAGAGAGATTGGCCTGTGGTTCTCTTTCTTAGTTGAGTCTTTCTCTGATTTTGGTATCAGGCTAATGCTTGCTTCCAGGAATGAATTTGAGAATATTTGAAATGGCTTCCATTTCAACTTCATAGAGGAGTCTGAGAAGTGTTATTAGGTCTTTTTTAAACTTCTTGTGGAAGTAAGCAATAAATCCAACAGGGGTTGGGCTACTTACATCTTCAATTTCATTGACCCATACTGGTTTATTTAGAATTTTTGTATCTTTTTGATTCATCTTTGGTAATTTCATATGTATCACAGAATTTATCTATTTCTTCTGCATTTTCTGTCTTACTAGAATACAAGTTTTCAAAGTAAGTATAGATAATCTTCTGGATTTCTTCAGGGTCCCTTGTGATTTCACATTTTCATTATTACTTGTGTGAGTTTGAGTCTTTTTTTTTTTTTTTTTGCTAAGGTTGATTAAGGGTTTCTTGATTTT
>NW_004524580.1:28518244-28520301 GCF_000260255.1 Octodon degus | reverse complement strand
CATTCCTTTTCCTGTAATTCTTGCTGTCTTACTGAATATCTTCCCCTTAATGGAGGTATAAAGTTTAAAATGTTCCTTATCTTTACTTGCAATTCTGCTATACTAGTCATGTGACTCCTTTGTGTTGTAGGGAGGTAGAAGTCCTGAAGCCATACTTTGCCTTTTTTCCTTACCACTCAGCTCCTTTCACTCCCACTAATTTCAGTACTAATCTTTAGAATCCCTCTCCTTCTTTGCCACTGTTGGAATAATTCTAAAATATGTTACTCTTTGACTTGTTTAAATAGTAAATTTCTAGGTTTTTTTTCTTTGCCAATTTATTTTTATTAGTACTTGTTTGTAGTACATATTTTACATTCATCATGGAACATTGGTACATGTACATAATCTTCATTATTTATTTTTACTTTGCCTCCCTTCTCTTTGCTGTATGATTTGGGGAGCCTTTTGTGATTTGATTTTTTTCTTGTTTGCCTCATTTTCTACCTATCCTTCCATATGAGAGCATCTTGCAACTGTACCTGGTTCTTGTGCTTGACACTGTTAGCAAAAATCCTGATTTTTCCACTGTTTCTCCCCCTGGGGTACCCATCTTTTCTGGTGTGCTTACTGAAGCCTATTCAGCCTTACAGATTCTACTGTGACATAACCATCTCTTTTGGGAAAGCTTTGCCTAATCTCTGTCTTTGGTGCTTCCCTGGCATCTTTTATAGACACTTCTAGCAATTAGAACACTGCATTATAATTATTTGTTTACATGTTTGTTTTGCCACTACACTGTGATCTCCTTCAGTCCTGAGACCTTGGCTTAATTATCTTTTAAATGCTGTGCAAATATTATTATTTATGTCTAAAACATACAAGATATTTACAGAATTATTTGTTGAATAAATGAGTGAAGAAGTGTGCAACAAGGTATGTGCTAAAAGCAAATGGTTTGCACTCTGTCATTTGAGATTGTTGATAAAGAACAAAACTGTTATGGCTTATGTTTAGATGTTCCCTCAAAACTTCAGAGGTGGCTGGATCTAGGGTTTGTGCTGCTGGGATCAAGGATGTGGTGCTGGGATTGATTTCTGGTGTTCCTGGTGCTATGCTAGTAGTAAGGGTGTGCGTACTATTTGCCATAAGGGTAGGTGGCCTGTGTAGGATATATAGGACAGAAAGCGCTCTGATTGTGGGTTGCTGCTTGCATCTCAGCTCCCTGCTGCCTTCTGCCTACCTGATTTCTCGTGGACTGTTTCTCCTCTGTGACGCACCTCTGCACTGCCACCCTGCTTAGGAGACACCCAACTATGGACTGAAACCTCTACAGACTATGACCCAAAATAAGCCTTTCTTTAACTTCGGTATTTTGCCTTAGCAACTAATAGAGAAAAGTAACTAATACAACAGCTTTGGTTAGCAGCCTCAGTGCTGAGAAGAGTGAATTCATGATTTGTTAGAGTGCTTAATATGAGTTTATTGCCATACTTGTGTTTACAGAACAATGAGACATAGAGAAGTTTAAATAACTCAATTAAGTAAATAACTTGACCAAGACAGAGTTGGATTTGTAATCTAGAATTGCCTAACTCAAAGGCCAGTGTTCTTTCCTCAATGCTGGAGAATTGTAGATTTGGGGGAGTAAAACAGAGGCAAGTGGGGCCAGGGAGATAGCTCAGTAGAATAAGCACTTGCCTGGAAAGCACAAAGGCCTGAGTTCAATTCCCGGTTCTGCCAAAAAAAAAAAAAAAAAAAAAAAAAAAAAGAGGTAACTGTCAAGCAATGGCCGTGACTCATCCACATGGCTGCACCGACAAAGGTTTTACAATCTGAGGTACAGGATCTCAGGATAAATCCTGAGGGGATTTCACTGACCTTATCAGACCAAAAAGCTACAACTCTTATTGCACAGATCCTGCTTTACCTTGGTCTTAACCATCCAGTAGAAAAGTATAAAAATGAAGTGTAAGAAGTAAAGCCATGCTGTGATGTTGAGCTGTAGGGGACTCAGGTCAACAATTTCTGACATTGCCAGTGAAGCGGAAGACCCAATGCTATTATGAGCTACTGGA
>NW_004524580.1:28508329-28518144 GCF_000260255.1 Octodon degus | reverse complement strand
TTTTTTTTTTTTTTTTGTCTTCAGAGCATTACATTCTGCTCTGATGTTTATAATTTCCTCTTTTGTACTAGCTTTTGGCTATGCCTGCTCTTCTTTTTCTAGAAGTTCATGATTAAATGTTAACTTGCTTATTTGTGCTTGCTGTTTTCCTGATATGGGTATTCATTGCTATAAATTTCCCCTTTAGGATTGCTTTCATTGTGTCCCTTAAGTTCCAGTATGATATATTGTCATTGTTATTTAATTTTTGAAACTAATTTCTTCTTGAATTTCATCTGTTACCCACTGATTGTTCAGGAGGGTGCAACTTAATTTCCATGTGTGTGTGAAGTTATTTTGGTTTCTTTTGCCATTCATTTCCCATTACTTAAGCATGTTTGGTGAGCTAGTATGTGATCTATTTTCGAGACCACATTCCATGTGCAGCTGAGAAGAATGTTTTCTGATGTGTGAGGTGGAACACTCTATAGACATCTACTAAGTCTGTTTGTTCAAATGTTTGGTTTAGTTCTAATATTTCATTGTTGATTTTTTTGTCTCATTAATCTGTCTTTTGGTGACAGTGGGGTATTGAGATCCCCAATATAATTGTACATTGTATTAGTGTTTATTTGATTTTTAATGTTCCTTAATGTTTTATATATATTCTCTTCCTCTTGGATTGTTAACTTTACAAGGATGTAGTAACTTTCTTTGTTCCTCTTACTCAGTCTTGGCTTGAAATTCACTTTGTCTGCAAGTTAGAACAGCTGCCTCTGCTTTTTCCTGAGTTCCTGTCATGTGGAGTATTGTTTTCCATTCTTTGACTTTTAATCTATGAATTTCTTCTTGAATCAAATGTGTTTCTTTCTTTTTTTTTTTTTGTGGAACTGGGGATTGAACTCAGGCCCTTGCGCTTGCCAGTCAAGCGCTTATTCTACTGAGCCATCTCCCTGACCCTCTCAAATGTGTTTCTTGTATGTAGTATATTGTTGGATCTTGCTTCTTGATCCATTCTGCCAGTCTGTAGTTTTTGATTGGTGAATGGAGACCATTAACATTGATTGTGACAACTGTTAAGAATTGACTTATCCTTGCCATATTATTTTTTTATTGTTGGTCACCATGCTTAATTGCTTGCGTTGCCTGGTGGATTCCTTCTACTGGGGTTCATGGAGTTGTAGTCTTTGTTATTTATGTCTTTCTAGAACATCCTTGAAAACATTCTGGAGTACTGGTTTGGTGGTCCTAATTTTCCTCAAGTGATTTTTTTTTTGTGGTACTGGGGATTGAACTCAGGATCTTGCACTTGTCAGGCATATGCTGATTCTACTGAGCTATCTCCTCAGCCCCCAGATGATTTTTGTTATAGAAGTATTTGTTTCTTTATCAGTTTTTTATTTATTTATTTATTTATTTATTTATTTGTGTGTGCCCAGCTCAGCCCACCAGGGGGTGGGGCTGGCTGGCATGTGGTGCTGGGGGATTGAACCGTGGTCCCTTTGCTTTGCTAAGCTTGTTCTAAGTAGGTGCTTTAGACCACTGAGCCATCTCACCAGCCCCTCTCTATCAGTTTTGAGATAGTTTTGTGAGATCCATCAGTCTGGGTTGAAGGTTGTTTTCCTTTAGAACCTGAAATATTTCACTCCAAGCTCTCCTTGACTTGAGGGTTTGTGCTGAGAAGTCAGCTGTAATTGTGGTGGGCTTTCCCTTTATACGTGGTTTGTTTCTTTTCTCTACCAGTCTTTAAGATTCTATTTTTGTGTTGAATTTCTGGAACTTTGATTATGATATGCCTGGCTGTACATTTTTTGTTTTTGATCATGGCTAATTTGAGTTCTATATGCCTCATTAATGTAGGCCAGTTTTTTTTTTTTTATTTTTTTTATTTTTTTTACCTAGCAGGGTAGTTTTCTGCCATGATCACTATGAACAATTTTTTAAAAAATATCATTTGGCCATCTCCTGCTTTTCATTGACTCCAAGCAATTGTAAGTTATTCTTTGCTTCATCTAGCAGCTGCTGGATTGATTCTTATGTGTCTTGCTATTTAAAAAAAAAAAAAAATATATATATATATATATATATATATATATAATTTATTTATTTATTTATTTTTTGCAGAACCAGGAATTGAATTTAGACCCTTGTGCTTGCCAGGGAAGCACTTATTCTACTGAGACATCTCCCCAGCCCCTAAATATATTTTCTTAATGATTGCTAACTGCAAGCCTGTCTCCTATATCTGAGATTCTGTTCTCATATTGGTTATTCTGTTGTGATACTTTCATGGCATTTTTCTTCTCCTTGGTATCTGCTTGACTCTGCCTGTGAATTCCATTTCTTTCATATATGGAACATTCATGGAGCTTAATTTTCTTAGGCTCCTCTATTTTTATCTGTATCTGCTCTAAAGTCATTAGGTGTGTTTTTCATTGAGGACATCATCTTTCTAGTTATCTGAGAAATTATTTCTGATTTGATTTTTTTTTCTATAGTCTCATTCAGTTGCTTTGTTGTTGCCATTTTAGAGGGGACAAGTGGGTGGCTGGTTCTCTGATTGTCCCACCTCATTGCCCCCTGCGTTTGCCTTTGGTGAACTTGATGTCTGGAGTTGCATCTTGTTAAGGGTCTTACCATTTTTTCCTTTTTTTTTTTTTGTTTAATTCCTGGGGTGATGCTTGCAAATTGCCTATGATGGATTGCTTTATTGCTAGTATTTAGAACTCTTAGTAAATGACTATTTCTTTGAGGTATCTTTTAGGTATAGCTGGTTTTTGGGTTTTGAGTCTGTTGCAAGACTCAATTTGTTGGTGATGAGAAGCTGCCTGCTTGGCCCAACCTCTGATTCTTTGGCACTATGCCGAAGTATTTTCTGTGACCCTTAGTCATTCTCAGTCTTGGAATACCAAGAAGAATAGCTGTTCAGAACCATTATGTTACTTTTGGCTAATGTATCATCAGCAATGGAAATAGCATCAAAAGCAGACTAGAAAATGACAACTGGGTTAACCATAAATTTTCCATATGAACTAGATTTGTAGTTATATAAAAAAATCCAAAACAAGTCAAAATTACATGAAGTATGTAAGTTGTTAATACGTCAAATTTCCCCTCAGGGATTAAAATTTAAAAGGGGTTAGAGAGAAAATAGAAAAGTAATAGAAGAAATTAGAAGTAAAGCTTCAGGGGAATCATGCTAATTTTGGGAAACTGATACAGAAGACTAGAGCAAAAGAGAGAAAAAAGAGATAGAAAGAAGAACAGACCAGAACAACATATCCGAAGAGACTAGAAACCACATTCACACTAATAAAAAGATCAAACAATGAAAGAGAAAAACAAAAACAAAAACACAGGAACAACAAAAAATAAATGACACAGATAGGAAAAAAAGTCCATTTCCAGGTTTGTCTCTGTTGTCACTGGTAGATGACATGTAGAGACAGAGTCCTGCTCCATGCCGATCTATTTTAGCAAGCAAGCAATAGCTTTTTGGTGAGATAGTGGATAATTTCAGTGAGCCTGCACTTTCTGGCTGAGACCAGACTGGTTCGGACTGCATCTATCAGTGCACCTTCTGTGGGCCTGAGGAACCACTAGATGCAGTTCTTCAGCCCCAGTGTACTCCCTTCACTACTGTGTCTCTCCATGGAGGCCTGTGGGATCACCAGCAATCACTGAGTCCACAGGTTTGAATTGCTTCTCTCATACAAGTGAGCTCCATTTGAGGGAGAAGGCACCACCATCTACCTTTTCTTTTTCTTTGAGGTTTTCCTCTTTACTCTGTAGGCTTCAGTTCATGCTTCAGATCTTTTCTGGGTCCAGGGGGCCCATTTCTGTCCTTCTTGTCTTCCTTGCATTGATATATTCCAGTCTGGGCTGCATCTCTCAGAGAGACTTTTTCTTTGCTGCTTTACTGTTCTGCCATCTTGGTGTTCCTTAACTAATCCTGATATTTGTTTTTCTTTTGAAATAATCATACATCCTGGAGAAGATGGGCATAAAATTCAAAGAACTTTTTTTTGCCACAGTGAACCACTTTAGAGTAAGTTGTCAATCTGATCATTCTAGAATACTTAAGTTGTATATCCTATTAATTGAGGTAATCTCTTACATAATAACAAACAATAGAGCCACTAAAAGCAGCAAATTAACTTCATACTCCAGTCAGCTGTCTCCATACTCTATTCAAGTATGGCTATTTGTCTCAGTAATGTTCTTTGTTGGGATATAGTTCAGAATTGTGCATTGTGTTTAGTTTTCAGATGTCAGTTTTCAGTCTGGAACAGCTTTTCAGTTTTACTTGGACTTTGATAATCTTGATATTTTTGGAGACTATAAGCCAGTTATTTTGTAAAATGTCCCTCAATTTGGGTTGGTCCTGATGTTTTCTTACGATTAGGTTGAGGTCATGCATCTTTGAATATCCCAGGGAGATGCTGTATTCTTTTCATTACTTCCTATTGGGTAGTATGTGATTTGATTTGTCCTACTGCTGACAGTGTTCACATTCATTACTTATAATGGCCACTGTCAAGCTCAGTGTATATAATTGCTGTACTCTTTTTACTGTAATAATCATTTTGTGGAGAAGTACATTTAAATTACGTAAATATTCTATTTCTTATCGAACTTCATTTACTTATATTAGTATGGAGTAATACTATTTTGTTATATAGTCTGTAATGAATTGCTTTCATTAATCTGGGTGTTTAAATTATCTTAGGCTTAGTAGGAACCTTTCTTTGAGTTATTCTTCATGTACTTCCTAGCTTTTGGAATCCTAAAATGTTCCATCATTCATCTTTCCCTGCCCTAATCCTGGAATTAGCTATTTTCTAAAGTGACATTCTTTTTCTTGGAAAATTTTGTTTAAAAGCTAAGGTTGGGATGTTAGGTGTGTTTGTAGCTTTTGGGGTATCACCTCTCCAGGAATTGAAAAATGTGTATATACTCATACTATATATATGCTTATATACACGCAGAAGTACTCATTTACATTTGTGTGTGCATATATTTATTTAAACCCTTAGATTATAATGATGTCGCTAACTTCAGTCCAGTTCCTCAGACAGTTTGTTTTAGTTTTCCCTTCCTGTATTTGTATCTTCTTTGCTCTTCCAACCTGTCTTCTGTTATTATGGTACATATCCTTATTTGATACTTCCATGTGTATGTAGTCCTTGTCACTGCCTTCTCTTCCTCTCCATTAATGTCCTTTTCACCCCTTTCAGGCTCTGCCACTCCACGCTAGGCTATTCTTTTGCATAAATACTTATATGCACCTGTTTGTGCTTTTAAGGTGCCAACTCCCTGTACTGGTCCATATCTCCAGGAGAACCCCTTTTTCATCCTGCATGGATGGGCCTCAGCCCCCCTGCACTGGGTCACCATTGCATGTGAATGTCCTCTCTTTCTCTCTGTAACCTCTGATACACATACCAAGATGTTCCCCTCTGTCACTGTTTGAGCCCTCTAATATGCTAGTTCTCCTTGGAAGTACCTTCTTGCTTAGATAGGCTCTGCTGCCCCACACTAGGCTGCGCCCAGTAAGGACATCTTCCTACTCTGATTTAGGCTCTGTTATTTTGCTGTAGGCCAGTGTAACTTTCCTATTTTTTCTGAGTAAATACTTACCTCTATCTGCCCTACATGATAGCTTTAGGATTTGAACTGTACATGAAGAAAAAGGAAATGAGGGAACAAAGAAAAATGGAAGACGTAGTGGAGGAGAAAGGTAAAATAAAGCTCTTTTATCAATGATGATGATAATTATGATGATGATGATGATATACTTTGCAAGTTAGCAATGCCTAATCTTGGGTTGGAAGGAAATAAGACTATGACAATTAAGAATTTTAGGTAACGTGGAAGTTGCGACCAAGATGTGAGCACTATGTAGTACAGTAGTTCTAGACCCTTTTTTTTCTTCTTTTTTTTATTTCAGAAGAGAGAATAATTTGATAGGCTGGTTAGCTCTTCGCAATTTTTGAGTCTTTTCTTTTATGTATATTGTTATGGAGATGTAGGAGGCCTCCCTGCTGAATGAGAAACAGAAAAATCTTTATATAGTTTTTACTCCATTTAGCAGGTCCTTCCTTATCATAATTATCAGTGAAGTGCATTCTCAAGAATTTCAATAAGATGGTGATAATGCAGAAAAAGAGTTATAAAAGCCCTGAGATAGTAACTGTCATTCACCAAGAAACTTGTGTTTTCAGAATTTGATAGAGAGAAAATTTCAGCAACTAGGTTTTTCTTGTTATATGATATACCTATGATTTTTAAAATGTCATATAGACGTTAGGTTAGGAAATTGACCAAGTATATTTTTAAAACACTAAATCTACATGTCTCTCTAGAAATGGTTATTGCTCCAAATAAACCAGGACAGTAAGTAGTTCATATTGGGGTTTCCCCAGACTTTATTGCTAGGAATCTGTAATTCTTAGAAATCTAAACAAAGGAAGTTCCCAGAAGCTCTTTAGTAACGTTTGTTGTAGCTGAAAAATATCACCATTTTATTTATAGAAAGTGGGAAAAAATAGTTGTGAACATTGTAGAAATAATCCATTATAGTTATATTCTGTACTTTAAAAGACCATTCAGGTTTTCTTGCCAAAATTAAAAATAAACAGCAGGCAGTATTATCAGTTGGTGCTCTACTTCTCTAGGTTTGGGAAAACAAGCTCTGGGGAAAGATGACCAGAATTTAACTTGCAATATTTAAGAAGTGAACTGAACAGTTCTTGATTTTTTAAAAAATACGTATTTCTAGGGACCTAAGGAGATTATGATTCCCACTCTTTTTTAACTTTTTGTTTTCTTATTACTAGAACCGCTAATAACATATGCTCTTTCATAGTATTCCATAGTATTTGGATCTTAGCTTGCTATTTTTATGGAGTCTGAGATTTCATAGAAAAACTTCACAGTTTGTGACATTTCATCAGCAGAACAGAGGACCATTTGGAGTGCCTTATCCCATCTGTTCTCTATTACTCTTCAAAAATTTCTCCAGAACTCTTGGATCTGGGGATTGACAGATACTTATTTGCACAGCAGTCTAGTCCATATTGCCATTTCGTTCATAGAAAGAATGGATTTGTGACTACTGTGACCTTCCTTGGAAGTCTTGCTTGTTTGCTCTTTAAAGGAAAAGAAGAATTTACAAGACTGTATGTATTTACAATAGAATCTTGGAAACATTGAACTGTCAAGGTTGTGGAAAGACAAGGAGCCAAGGCAACAAAGACACCAAGGGATGAGATCTTTTAGTATAAACTAGGGCATGCTGGGTCTTTTTGAACATATCCATGTAACTGAGGAGGAGAAAGAGGACAAGAATCTCAGGAAAGGAACTGCTGGAAAAATTATTAACTCAACCATTTTATGAATTTCTTGAGAGAATACAGTCAACCCAAAAGCCTATCTTCACTTTATGATTTCCACTTACTGTTAAACTTCCCTCACTTTTGTAAGGAATCAAAGTACAATGTAACACAGTTGCGCACCTTATCCAAGGTGGCTTTGGTGTTAATAGAACTGTTAAAACTGTCAGTTTCTACTAGTGAAGTTACTCAAAATAAAATACTTCTCTTGTTTGCCCTAGTAATTGGCTATGAATATTAGAAACCCCACCTTTATTTATTTTTGTGTAGAATCTCACTATGCAGCTTGGACTTGTAGTGATCCTCCTGTTTTCAGCCTCCCTAGTGTTGGGATTACAGGCATGTGCCACCATGCCCACACTCCATTGCCAGCTCAGTGTGCCCGAGGGCGGGGCTGGTGCAGCATGCCACCATTATTAGATTTGATATTTATTTATTTTAAATCAGATGTCCATTTAGAAAACCCTCATGGACACTTAGTTGTCTATGTATAGGGCCCCAACTTGAACTGATACTACTCACCTAGATGTAGAAGTTCGGACACAATCCACAATTTTCTCTTTTCCCATCTTTAGTTTTTAATATTCTTAGGTTCCCTGCCTCTTTTTGCTCTGATTTGTTTCTTTAATAGTTCAGCTGTTTTCCCTCAGCAGCTCAGCATTTGCTGGCAAGCCCTGTGGAAAGGAAACTTGAAAATTCCCTGTGAATAAAGAGGGAACAAAAGGGTTAGGAAATAGTAGGAAATGAAGGTTATTTGTCTGAGGTTTTCTCAAGGTAATTTATGTTGTTAATTCAGTAAAATATCCATGAGGCCAGATTATCTGTCCTGGAAGAGTATAAGGGAACTTTTCCCTGGATAAATAGATGGTCAGACCCTGGAAGAGAAGGTAAAGCTTGATTTTTACAATTTGTTTAATGGATGAACTTGTGCTTTTAATCTGTCTTGGTAACATTTCTAAACATCCATAAATGTGAATCCTCAAAGAATTCTCTCTGTTCCACATTTATATAGCACACATTTTCTCATATTTCAAGTCTCTTTCTTTTTTGCAAATAAAGTGCTCACATTGGCTGTTTTCCAGATATGACAGTTGGTGGACATGCTTCAGTAGAGAAAAGGAAATTTTCTCTGCTTATCTACTCTCTCCCGTCTGCCCAAGATAGTGTCTGTCAATTGTGACCTGATTTTGAAATAATTTATTAAATAGAGGGATGCATGATGTCATTTAAAATTTTGGTATGACATTGACTTTTAGTCCTTTATGATAAGTGCTTATTAATAAGTGGTTCTCTGGGTGAAGTATATTGCTCTAGGGTTTTTAAGAAATTTCGTAAGTCCTTCAGTGAATTTGTATTCTGTTCAGTATCAAGAATGACTGTTTACTCAGGAAATTAAACCCACTTGTTTATTCAGAAAATGAAACACAATAAAAAGTATGTGTATGGCTATGAAAACATCACCTTGGAAATATATTAATCTTATAGGTAAGGATAATTTCCTTAAAGTATTATTAGCTAGTAGGTTTTTTAAGATTAAAAAATGACTATAAATATACATGTCTGGTAAGATTTTATTGCTTTCACCAAATATGTTGATATCTTTCCATGTTTTTTAATGTTAAAATTTAACATATATACAATAGATAGTAAAGGTTTTTACTTTGTAATTTTTTCGTCTGCAGTTGAAACAGGTCTTCATGAAGTAAATTTCTTTTTAAAAGCATGTTTCTTTCTTTTCTTTTCTTTTTTTTTTTTTTTTTTGTTTATTTGGTACTGGTGGTTGAACTCAGGACCTTGTGTTTTCCAGACAGGCGCTCATGCTGCTGAGTTATGTCTGCAACCTGTTTTTTCTTTCTTTCTTTTTTTTTTTTTTTCCTGTATTTTAGGGAAAGGTCAACAGGGTGTTCATGGTCTCACAACTAGATTGGACTCATAATGATTTTTCTGCTTACTACCTTCCAAGAGCTGGGATTACAGTTGTGCACCACTATGCTCAATCTCCACTGCTGTCTCAGCATGCACTGGGGGTGGGGCCGGCATGGCAGGCCTGGGGATTGAACCCTCAACCCCTGTACCTGCTTGCAGGTGCTTTAATCCGTTGAGCTATTTGGCCAGCCCAGCCCTTTTCTTGGTTTTAAATATTATTATCTTCAAAAATCTATGCTAGATACCAAAAACAGAGAAAGATGCAACTAAGAAAGAGAACTACAGGCCAATCTCCCTCATGAACATAGATGCCAAAATCCTAAGTAAAATACTAGCAAATAAAATACAGCAAATCATCAAGAAGATCATACACCATGACCAGGTAGGATTCATCCCAGGAATGCAAGGATGGTTCAGTATTCGAAAATCTATAAATGTAATACACTATATCAATAGAGCGAAAACTAAAAACCACATGATCATCTCCATTGATGCAGAAAAGGCTTTTGACAAAGT
>NW_004524580.1:28488434-28502424 GCF_000260255.1 Octodon degus | reverse complement strand
GATAGATATATAGTTGCATTCTCTTAATGAATAGAATGATTTGTTCTAATGGTGTTTGTAAATAGGATTTCAAGTCCGCATCTTGTACAGCAGTTAGCCACTAAGAAGAATATATGCAGTGTGTTATTTGTTGAAACTGTACTTCCGATTTGATTTGAAACTGTCTCATTGCTGTTTATCAATAAACTTTTGAAAAAAAACAAAAACCCAACAGAGGCAAGTGATATTTTCAGGGAAAGGGTAGCCTGTTTCCAGGATGAAGGTATTTGAAACAATAACTTCTACTTTTTATTGTGGATTCCAGAGGTGTCTGGGAGAGGTTTTCAGGGGGAAAATGGTAAATTCATGCCTTTAATAAGTGAGTGAAAAAATGAATGAAGATTTAATAAGGGAAAGGAATTAAAGAAAATTAAGCAAAGAGAGAAGAAATAAGTATAATTTTGCTCAGTAACTTTGTATCCAGATGTGGATAAAGGAAAAGTTAGTTCTTTGCATGGTACATGCTATTCTCTATAGAAATACCATATCCTTATCAATTCTCACAGCAGTTCTATAAGATAAGTGCTATTTTCCACAGTTGTATTTATTTATTGCATTTTAATAACTATTTTTAAAAATTTTATTTATTTGTGTGTGTGTGTGTGTGGCCAGCCCAGCCCACCAGGGGGGTGGGGCTGGCTGGCATGTGGTGCTGGGGGATTGAAGCGCGGTCCCTGTGCTTTGCTGAGCTTGTTCTAAGTAGGTGCTTTAGACCACTGAGCCATCTTACCAGCCCCAATTTTTTGTATTTTAGGGAAGGGTCTATAGGGTCTTCAAGGTCTCACTACTAAATGTGATTCATAGTGATCCGCCTATTTACAGCCTCATAAGAACTGGGATTACAGGCACACACCACCATGCCCAGTCTCAATTGCTGTCTCAGTGCGCACACGCAGTGGGGCTGGCGCTGGCATGGCAAGCCTGGGGATTGAACCACTGGCCCTTGCACCTGCTTGCAGGTTCTTTAATCTGTTGAGCTATTTGGCCGGCCCTCTACAGTTGCATTTAATTAAAGACCTGTATTTGCCATATACATTTTAGACTTACAAGAGGTTGAATGTCTTGCTCAGGATCACTCAGATAGTACCTGATAAGTCTTGGGTTATATTTTGGTGTATATGCAATATAAATAAATTATTATAGTGAATTAACAAGGTATTATGCAGAAGCAAAGCCAGTTCAACTAGGTGGCTTCTTTGTGTTGGCTGAATTTGGTAATTGATTTTTTGTATTTTGAAAGGGAGAATAAATATAGCTATTGCTTTTCTTGGGAACCCTGGCTGCTACTTGAAAGCTAACATCTTGTGTTAGTTTTCTATCATTGCAACAATACCTATGATTATTTATTTATTTATTTGATACTGGGGATCAAACTTGGTACCTTGTGCTTGCCAAGCAGGTGCTTATGCCACTGAGCTATATCCACAGCCTAAGATAATAATTTAATAAGAGACAAGGTTGAATTTGTTTCACAGTTTCAGAGATTGCAGTCCATGTTCAGGTGGCACTGTTGCTTTGGACCTGTGGTGAGGCTGTAATATTGGAGAGTATATGATAGGACAACCTGCTGTCTTCATGGCATCCAGAAAACAGAGAGGACAAGACCAGGGTCCTGATAGCCGCTTCAAAGGCATGCCCCCAGTGACCTGACTTCTTCCCACTGGGGCCTGCCTTTAAAAAGTTTCACTGCCTCTCAGTAGGACCACAGGCTGATAACCAGGTCATTAACACTTGGACCTTTGGGAAGACTTATCCAAACCATAGCAACTTCTCAAGACTCTATGAGGCACAAACACTCAGCACTCAAGTGAATACTGGCGTTAAACATCTGGAGAGGCAGCATAATGTATCTTAGCTCAGGATCAATCTTGCTTTGTGCATAGACTGGTAGGCTGCATCTGTTTAGAGACTGTTATCTGCAAAATGGAGAAACAAAGATTTTTCTATATTGACTATATTGTGCAATTTTTCTGCCACCCAAATTAATTTGTTACATATGTTAAGCCAATTAGCATTTATAGTGAGAATGACATTTAAGGAAGATGAAAGGCAAGGGAGATTTAGAAGAATAATGAGGCACTGTTTATATGATGTACTGCCTTGCCCCCCTTCCCCCCACAACTTGTTTGGTATTTGATTTCTCATCCATCTGCTTGTTCATTAGCTCATTCATTCATCTAGCATACTTTTATTTTGAGACCATTATATCAGTTCAATTCACAGGAAGGATTTTCTTTTTTTGGAAATTTTTTTAGCTGTAGTATACAAATAATATTTTAACTAGAATAGGACTAATTTTACAATTGGTCTAGTGATTATTATTGCAAAAGAGAGTGAGCTAGAACTCTTGGGCCTATTTTACTTGATTGTTGAACTGTTTCTATAGGTCTTAGAATATGAATGAAGTAGCTTTTGAGCAGAACTTCTCAGTCTTACCTCTCTTGACATTTGGGCTAGTGATTTCTTTGTTGGTGGTAGGATGAAACTGTTCTTTGCATTATAGGATTACAGCTTCCCAGATCTGTGTCCTAGATGTCATGAAAACAAAGCAAAAAACCCCCCAAAAAACCAAAAAAACCAAAAACAAAACAACAATAACAAAAAAACCCAGTAACAACAACAACAACAACAACAACAACCACCACCTACATCTAGACCTAAGTGCCTAGGTGGTAGAATTGCCTGGAGAACTAATGCTTTAGAAGTATGTGAAAACAGTGGCTGCTTGTGGCTTAAAAAAGAGGTGGGGGAACTGTGATTAAAAGGGGCTCTGTAAATTTTATGTCTGTTCATCTGAATTAAAAAATGAACCAGCAACAAAAGTAACCTAATTGTGAACACTGGTTGACAGAGATGAAATAAATTCCAAGACTTAGCAGCTTTTGTGTTTGTAAATGTTAACTAGTATGCATGGAAATATGAACTATTTCAGATGGAATGAAAAAGTAGAGAAGGGAGATAGGCGTAGGCTGGGGGAAAATTTAAGTAATTCAGAAGGTGACTTGGAGTTAGGGTTAGCTTGGAGTTAGGTTTTGATTAGTCTGTTATTAGCAAGGAATAAATGTTGAAATATTGTTTGTATTGAAAATTTATTAATTTTTTGGTTTAATTTCATTTAAAAAGTAAAATAAAAAATTCCTTAAAGTATTGATATTCAGACTGATAGTGAGGTTAATCTCAACTGCCTATGTTATAGGGTAATAATATCAGTAAGCTTCTCTTCTGGAGGGTTAACAACTTAAGTTTTCAGACCAAAAATTAGAGAAAAAGGAGAGCTGCAAGGACAGCCAACATTTTTGCCCTAGCCTTTCAAGGTCAGTGAGGACTTAGGACATAAGAGAACCTGTACTGTAACATCCTGCAACTCAGTGGTGTCCCAAATTTTCTGATCAAGGAGATTATGGGGTCACAGAGGAAAGTGATCGATGATGTAGAATGTGCCTAAGGAGAGTCACATGGAGAGAAAACATTCTCTCAGGTTTTCACAGAGAACATATTGGTCAAGCAATGGCCATGACTCATCCACATGGCTGACACTGACAAAGGATGTACAGAATTTTAGGGTAAATCCTGAGGGGATTTGACTGACCTTGTCAAACACAAATGTACATTTCTTGTGATATAGGTCTTGCTTTATCTTGGTCTTAACCATCCAACAGGAAAGTATAAACAAGATATACAAAAGTAAAGCCATATTAATATGCAGAGCTGTAAAAGGCTCAAGTCAACAACTTTTGACATTGCCAGTCCTATGGATAACCCACTACTATTATGGACTACTAGACTATACTGGAATATTTTGCTGGATTCACACACCAACAATATTTAAATGACAATGGAATAACCGTCTCTGACAAAACTAAACATAAAAAGGGGATATAAATGAATGACCGTTTTGTATCTGTATATACAAAATAGGATAGATAATACAGCCACTTTCTCTTAATTCAATGAGAAGAAGATTTGTACTAATAATGTTTGGATAGGATAACATGTCTGCATCTTTGTCCTGAACCAGCGGGTCAGTCAATGAAGGTCACCTGGGGGAGGAGCGGGGAATTGAAGAGGGGATAAAGGACAGGAGATGCGAGAAATGGAGACAAGACAGGATTCTGATGAAGTCTCAGTTTATTCAGGGGAGGTGCTGGGTATATATAGGGAGTGTAGGAATGAGGAAGTCTCGACTCTTGGGGTCAGCAGGTGTCTAGGCAATGGGGGAAGGTGCAACCCCTGGGGCATAGCATGTGATTCACGGGGAATAGGCAAGGTGAGGACCATAAACTTAACTCAGCAGGGGAATAGAAGCTTAAGAAGATGGCTGACACTGTTATAAAATGGATACCAGTTAATGGCCTCCCACACATCTTGTACTGTGAATAAGCACTAAGAAGACAACAATATGCAATGTATTAATTATTGAAACTGTCCTACTAATTGGTTTTGAAACTGTCTCATTGGTATTAGTCTCTCAATAAAATAAAACAAAAAAAATCAGGTCCCAGAATTTAATGATCCAATCCAAATATGGGCATCTGAGATCAACACACAATTCTCAGAAGAAATACAAATAGAAAAAGTATATATGAAAAAGTGTTCAACAGCACTGGTCATTTGAGCAATGGGAATTAAAACAACACTGAAATTTCATCTCACCCCTGAAAGAATGGCTATCATAAAGACATCCACTAATAACAAATGGTAGAGAGTCTGTGGGGAAATAAATAGTAACTCCTTTCCACTCATGATGGGAGTGGAGACTGGTACAACCTCTGTACAAATCAATGTGGAAATTCCTAAAAATACTAGGACCAGTATTCCCATTTGACCCAGCTTTTCCCCTTCTGGGTATTTTCCCAGAAGAACTGAAAACATCATACCACAGTGATATATGTGCACCCATGTTTATAGTAGTGTAATTTGTCACACCTAAATCTTGGAGACAATTCAAATGTCCAACTGAGGAGTGGATAAAAAGTTGTGTTATTTTTATATAATGAGTGTCTTTTATCTATAAAGAAAGGTGAACGAGGCTTTTATGTATGCAACTAGAAGCTATACTTGTAAGTGAAATAAAAAAGGTCCACATGTGTAAACTTTGAAAAAAAATTTCTTAAAGTAAAATAAAGGTTTAGGATTTTATAATTTAGGGGAGTTATTATATACCGATTGCCATGTCATCATGTATCTCATACTCACTGAACAACTGTGGCATTGATATATAGTCACTATGGGGAAAAACAGAATATATACTCTCTAAAAGTGTATCTTATTCAAAGTTGAGACCTTGCAAATTCATGGTAACTTTATCTGGATTTTTCCCTGCTTCTGCTGTTGCTTAAGTGAATACATAAAACCTCCTATAAACTCCTTGTTATATTTACCAGAGCAGCTTTCTAAGTGTTTTCTACTCTCCATAAATTCCATTCATGGACAGTTACTCTACAGATAACCTGGTTTCTTATTTAGCTGAGATTAGGACATTTGGGCATGAGCTTTTAAGAAGAAATTTCTCCAGTGTATTTTTTCATGTCTATTATTTTTTTCTCCTTCGATTTCTGCCCCATAAGGATGCCCCTCCCCCTCTCCTCCCCTCCCCCTCCCCTCCCCCTCCCCCTTACCCCCTAAACTTTTATCATGTGGAAAACTAGTTCTTCTAACACCATTTATTAAAGAGGCTATCTTTCTCCCAGTGAATATCATTTGCCCCTTTGTCAAAGATAAGATGGCTGAGTGTTTTTGTAGTTGTGTCTCCATCTTCTAATCTGTTCCATTGATCTTCAAATCTGTTTTTTAGCCAGTAACATGCTGTTTTTATCACAGTACCTTTGTAGTATAAGTTCTTCAAGTCAGAGATTGTGATGCTTCCTGCCTTGCCTTTGTTGGCCAGGATTGCCTTGGCTATTCTTGGTGGTCTTTTCTGGTTCCTAATGAATTTTAGGAGTGTTTTCTCTAGATCTCTAAGGTATGCTAATGATATTTTGATTAGGATTGCATTAAATCTGTATAACAGTTTTGTGAGTATGGCCATCTTCACAATGTTGGTTCTTTCTGTCCAGGAGCAAGGAATGCTTATCCATCTTTTGAAATCCTCTTAGTTCTCTTTTCTCAGAGTACTGTAACTTTCACTGTATAACTCTTTTACTTCGTTAGATTGATTCATAAATATTTCACTTTAGGGAGTACTATTGTAAAGGGTGTAGCTTCTCTTAAGTTGTATTTCAGTGAGTCTGTTATTTGTATATAGGAATGCTACTGATTTTGGGGTGTTGACTTTGTATCCTTCTATACTTCTGAATTTGTTTATTAATTCTAGGAATCTCTTGATAGAGTTTTTTTGGTCTTCCATGTAGAGTATCATGTCATCTGTGAATAATGACAATTTAACTTCTTCCTTTCCAATTCTTGCTCCTTTTAATTCTCTCTCTTATCTCTCAGAGTAAATAATCTGAAAGGTACAATAGATACAATAAAAGGGAAAGAAACTGCTCAAAATAAAAGTAATTGTGACGAGGGAAAGGAGAAAGGAAAGAAAATGAGGAAGGGGGAAAACACATATGTATATACACAGGATAGCTAGGATGATTGTACTACTAATTTCTATTGTTTTTTTGAAGGGAGCAGTTAGTACTTAATTTTTTTATTTTTATTTAAAAAAAATCATTTATTTGGTACAGGGTCTCCCTACACAGCTCAGACTCATAGTGATCCTGTCTCAGCCTTCCCAGTGCTGGGATTACAGGTGTGTTGCCACTGCACCCTGTTTCAGTGGACAGCACAGCATGTGGTACTGGGTATTGAACCCAGGTCCTTGTGTTTGACAGGCAGGAGCTTAGACCTCTGAGCTATCTCCCTAGCCTTAAAATTTTTATTTTGAACAATTTTACATGCTTATATCTGGTACTCTGAGCAACTACTTTGAAGACAACAATGTTCAATATAATAACCATTATTGAATTCCTATCAACCTTTTTTCCCCAAAATACTGTGTTTCTAATATTTTGTCTATTATTTTTTATTCTCTTTAGAAAAACAAAAAAATAAAGTAAAAAAGATAATACTGAAGAAACTAGAAAGCAGAAAAACCACAAGAACAAAAACAAAGAGCATATAAACCAAAGAAATAAAACCTTGGAAAGAAAAAATAAAGGATAAATTCAGCAAATTGAAGATCTGATCAATATGAATTCCTCGTGTAATCAAAGTATATATTTTCTTTGGTATTTTCCAACACTGGTTCTTGGATTAGATTATGTCGCTTGGGCATGTAGAAATCTGGACACAATAGAGTCTTAATGAGAGTACATTTCTGCTTCCTATTTAGAACCTCTGATTATCATAAAAATGTGATTAAGAATGAGACTCATGGAGCAGGACTCAAAACTATTTATTGCAATTTTGATTCAGCTAATATCTGCCCTACCACAGATATGTATGGGAGGAAGGTTCCTTCAATACCAGAAAGAACTGCCTTGCCCAGTGTAGTCAGGGGGATTGTCTTACTGGCTGGTAGACTCCAGAACACTTATAGGTGATATTTGTTCATGCTACTGAATGTTTGGATCGTTTGTTATCAAGCATTGTTATGACAACAGACAACTGATACAAATAAAAAACAAAAGAAATTATCAAAAAACTGTGAGAAATTTTCCTAGTATTGGAGGGCACATGTTTCCACACTGACAATACTCCTAAGGTATCCAGCATAAGGAATGAGCAAATCTAGTAAGTCCTGCTGCGAAATTTAAGAAATCTTGGCTTAAAGTAAGAGCTTAAAGTTTTTTTTTTAATTTTTTATTCATTTTAATGAGAAAAAATGATGAAATAGCAATGAAAGTTTCAAAAGAGGTTAGTAGGACAGTTACAATAATTAATACATTGCATATTATTGTCTTTGTAGTAGTTATTCAGAGGACAAGATGTAGAGGTGATATCTTGTCTTAAAAATATTAGTATGAACCTTTCTTCTCATTGAACTAAGAGAAAGTAGCTTTATATCCTGTCTTGAATACACACACACACACACACACACACACACATATATATGTATGTGTGTATCTATCTCCATTGTATCTCAGTGTTGTTTTAAAATATATATTATTTTTTTTCTTTCCAAGGGTCTATTTCTTTTGTTTATTTCTCTTTGTTTTTGTTGTTGTGGTTTTCTGCTTTTTAGTTTCTTCAGTATTGTCTTTTTTCCTTTGTTTTGCTCTTTTTCTGTATATATTGAATATATGTATATATATATATATTTTTTTTTTCATTTTATAACAGTCCTTTCTTTATATCCCCCTTTTTTGTTTTGGTTTGTCAGAGATGGGTGTTCCATTGCTGTTAGAGAAGCTGTATTTGGAGAACTCTTTAAAGGGTCTGTGCATACTTTATCCCAGTCCAAGTACTGTAGCTACGTGAATTCAGCAAAATAACCCAATATAGTCCAGTAGTCTATAATAGTATTGAGCTACCAGCACAGTTGGCAATTGTCTGAAGTTGTTGAATCGAGCCTTTTACAGCTCAGCATATTAATATAGCTTCACTTTTTATAACTCATGGTTACACTTTTCTGCTGGATGGTTAAGACCAAGTTAAGGCAAGACCTATATAACTAAAAATGTAACTTATGCTATCTGATAAAGTCAGTCACATCCCCTGAGGATTTTCCCTGGAACCATGTATAGCACCTTGTGGATCTTCTGTCATTGTTACTCTCTGTGAACGTCTGAGAAAATTTTTTCTCTCTAGGTGACTCTCCTTAGGCGCACATTGTCGATCACTTTCCTCTGTGGCCCCATAATCTCCTTGATCAGAAAATTTGGGGCACCACTGACTTACAGGATGTCACAGGAGAGACATCTGCTGTGTCTCGTGTCCTGAGTCCTCACTGACCTTGAAGGGCTAGGGCCAAAATATTGGTTATCTTTTGACAGATAACCCATCTATCTGATTTTTGGTTTGTGAACTTTAGTTGTTAAAAATCCAGAAGAGAAGCTTACTAATATTATTATCCAATAACACAGGCAGTTAAGCTTAACATCACTCTATCACATACCTTAGACGTAAAATGAAACTGCTATTTTCCAACAACCATGATGTTCTAAAATTTGAATCCCTATAGAATAGTTAAAAAACAATTACACATTTTTTACACAGATATTTAGACATCAAAGCATATTCAACATTGTAGCAGTACAATCCTGCTACATTTTGATTTTTTCCCCTCATTTACATGTATTACCTTTTTTTACATTTACTTTAAAGAGAGTACAGCAATAATTGATATGACATTAGAAGCAATACGCATTTACAAGACCAAAATGACAAGTATTTTAAGCATGGTTTTTATATTACACATTGCTGTCTGCAATGTACTCTTTTGCTCAGTTCACAGATATCAGCATATAGAGTTAGTCAGGGTGAGAATTCTACCCATAAAGTGCTATTTTCAAAATCCTGATGGAAGTTCTTAGAACCACTACCCTAACCATTTTGTCTATATAAATATATGGTATTGACCCTACCATATTTCCTAACTTCTTTCCTTTCTCTATGTTGTTTAATTCTTAAGTTCTCTCTTTCCATTTAACTGTGTTATACCTTTCAATTTTTATTTCTTGTTTTGAGTTTTTACATTAGGGAGACAATACGATATTTGCAAATGTGGGTCTGATTTATTTCACTTTTATTTATTTATTTTAAAAGTTTTACTTTTTAATTTTTTTTTCCATAATTCATTTTTGAGTACAGCTTCAAGTTGCATATTTTCCTACCAAGGCTTCGAGATTATTTGTCTTTATAGCTGAGTAATACGCCATTATATAAAACCACCACATCTTTTTCATCCATTCCTCAGGTGACGGGCATTTTGGTTGCTTCCAACATTTGGCTATCACAAATTGTGCTGCTATAAACATAGACACACATATATAACTATAGTATGGTGTTTTCAGTTCTTTGGGGAAAATTTCCAGAAGGACGATAGCTGGGTTGAATGGGATTTTCAGTCCTAGTTTTTTGAGAAGTCTCCACACTGATTTCCATAATGGTTGCACTAGTCTACATTCCTACCAGCAGTGGAGAAGGGTTCCTTTTTCCCGACATTCTCTCCAACATTTGTTGTTGGTTGATTTCTTTGTGATAGCCATTCTTACTGGGGTGAGATGGTATCTCGTTGTTTTAATTTGCATGTCATGAATGGCTAGTGATGTGGAGCATTTTTTCATGTATTTATTTGCATCTTGTATTTCTTTTTTTAAAATTTAAATCAGTTTTATTTAAGAATTTCCAACATTGACAACTCTTATAAAAAGCATCCAAGCACAGGACACAAAACTGCAGCAAACAGCATTCTTATGGGGAGCTAACAGACATGAGAACTTCCATCCTTCTTTGAGAGAGCTGAGCTCACTGGTGAATTCTGCTTCCATGTTCTCCTGCAAAGCACATCACAAGCTCAGTCCATGTTCTCAACCCTTCAGCTTCAGTTCACTTTACCACACTTCATATCAGTAACAGAGGAGAACACAAACCATACAGCGTTCACAGCAGTTGACAAAGGGGGAGGGGAAGTACAGGTATCATTTCACTTAACACATCCAACTAACGTGGGTTATCTAAGAACAAAACTCACTTAAAGTCTTCCAACAGGTGTGGATGTCCCTTAAATGCAAAAAACATTCGCACATTATTTGCTATCCTTGCTCTCTGCACACTCTCACCAAAGCCACAGGATTGAGAGACACATCTTGCCAAGTTAAAAAATATCCATTATGCACCACCAAGTCTCTGCATGCGCTCTCTCCTTTTCTCGCTCATACTAGCCTTTCATGCCTCGGCATCACCATCAATCCCACACAAGGTTTCAAAAGTTCAAACAGCCTTCTGGTTCCATATCACAGCCTTGCGTTCATAGCGTTGATACGACTCCATGAAATGAAGAGTAGTGGATAAAAATGGGACACCCACTGTCAAAGATGGAGCCTGTGCAGCGTGATGACGAATTCTTGGACGAGAAAGCATATGGACAGAAGTAATCCTACGGCGGGATATTTACAGCACTACTTTCAATGAAGTGCTTCTTCCATAAACATTTGAAATGAGATGAACTGCAGAGATTAAATGAAGCTTCATATTGTACTTTCATATGTGAGGGGAGACAAGTGTTAAAAACAAAACCATAACAACCAAACACAGTGACATCATGATGTCCCAAAAAGGAGATATTCCTAAGGAAGAAATCTTTATGCTGGGGCTCAAATTTAAAGAGGAGAAAATATGTAGTTCTAATTAATGGCTTCCACTTTGAACTTGCAAAGAATTCACTTAAGTCCAGGGATAAAATATTACAAGAGAAAACCTTTTGATATCAACTGTTGCGTGTTGGTTTACCAGTCAGGCAAAGAGCAGTTCACTTTCAGCCACTCAATATTTCAACCCTTTATGCAACAAAACTTATAAAATTCCTTTAGTTCTTTTTCTAAAGAAAAATGTCAAAAATACTGCTGAATATACTCTACACTGACCAAACCAATTTTGAAAATTCTTAGTACATATGTATTTTACAATATACTTACCATGAGTTTAGAAAAATTCCCACCATTCTGTACCAACTAACCATAACCCACTGTCTACATCCCCCACCCGCTGTCATCCTGCATCTTGTATTTCTTCCTCTAAGAAATCTGTGTTCATCTTGGATGCCCATTTTTGGATTGGGTCTTTAAATTTTGGGACCATAATGTTCTTTAGTTCTTTATAAATTCTAGAGAGAAGACCTTCGTCTGAGTGTTTATTATATTAAGATTTTTTCCAAATTTGTGGGTTGTCTTTTCACTCTGTTGGTAATTTCTTTAGACATGCAAAAACTTTTTAATAAGAGGAGGTCCCAGTTGTTGATTCTTTCAAGTATTTCCTGTGCAGTTTGATTTTTGTTCATGAATTCTCTGCCTACTTCTGTGTCTTCAAGATTTCCACCTACTTTCTCTTCCATGAGATTTAATGTTTCTGTTTCAATGTTTAGATCTTTAATCCATTTTGACTTTAGTCCATAGTGATAGACCCAGGTCAAGTTTTAGTTTTCAGCATGTAGAGAGCCAGTTTTTCCAGCACAATTTGTTAGACTCTTTATTCCAGTAAGCATGTTTGGCCCCTTTGTCAAAGATAAGATGGCAAAGTGTGTTTATAGTTGCTTCTACATCTTCTAATCTATTTCACTGATCCTCAGGTCTATTTTTTTTTTCTCAATGGCCATACTGATTTTATTACAATAACCTTTTAGTATAACTTCAAGTCAGGAATGTAAATGCCTCCTGCCTTGCCTTTGTTGCCCAGGATTGCATTTGCTATTCTAGGTTTTTTCTGTTCCCAAATAAATTTTAGGGGTGATTTCTCTAGGTCTGTGAGGTACGTTGGTGGAATTTTGATAGGGATTGCATTAAATCTGTATAACAATTTTGGGAGTATGGCCATCTTCACAATGTTGGTTCTTTGTATCCAGGCACATGGTATGCTTTCCAATTCCTTCTATGTTATTGTCTCCTGCTTTTGTTCTGGGTGGACTCGGGACCTGAGAGTGCATTTTACTCCTTGTCTTTGTCATTTTGTATAGCACTGTCTTCTGACCTTTGGTGTAGAGCTTTGGTAGAGTTATTACCTTAGTACCAGGTCTGGATCTACCAAGTTCAAACTCATCCAGGTGGGTGTGGCTTGGGTCTTGTTGCTGTGCTCCACTTCTTCCTACTGCAGCTCTTGGAGGTGAACTCTCTGTGCAACTCTGGCAAGATGTTCTGCTCCTGGATCAGCTGGGTGGGTCATGCCTTTAGCCTCTCTGTAGGGAGTTCTGCTGCAGAATTCCACACCAGGCCTGTCTGATGGAGGAATGCTGGGCCTGGGTGCTGGCTTGAATGAAGATCCAGCAGTCCCCAGGTGGTCTCACTTACATGCCAGGCCTGGGTGGAATGAGGATCTGGTAGGCTCGGGGCAATCTCTCTCATGCCAGGCTTGGGCTCTAGGTAGAATAACGATCTGGCGGGCCTTGGGCTGAGCTTACTCATGCTGAGCTTGAGCTCTGGGACGAATGGAGTATGGCCCCCTTCACATTGTTGGTTTTTCCCATCCACAAGCAAGGAATATTGTTCCATTTTCTGAAATTCTCTATGATCTCTTCTTTTCAGAGTGCTGTAATTTTCATTGCATATATCTTTTATTTCTTTAGATTAATTTCAAGGTATTTCATTTTCCGTGGTGCTATTATAAAAGTTATTATTTCTCTAATTTCTCTCTCAGTGCGTTTGTTATCTGTGTAGAGGAGTGCTATTGACTTTTGGGTACTGACTTTGTATCCTGGTATGCTACTGAATTTGTATTAATTCTAGTAGCTTCTTGGAGGCGTTTTTGGGTCTTCTAAGCTTTGTGTAGAAGATGAAACAAAAGAAAACATAAAGGCAAGTCACACAGAGATGAAAAAAGTCAGCAGAACATTAAACTTTCACAGTAACACATGATGGTAGAAGCTAGTGGGACAGTGCTTTCACAATTGTGAGAGAAAATCATGTCTGTTCCTCTGTTCAGATCAAATTATCAATTAGCATATAATAAAGAATTGTAAGAAAGATTAAACCTGGCAAGATTAAAAAGTTGTGTATCATATACTTTCACAGAAAGCTTTTGGAAGATGAATTTTAATTTAAAAATAGAAGATCAGTAAAGAGAAAGATTTAGGACACAGGAAGTAGAGGATTCAGTATGCAAGGGCAGATAAAAGTTCAAAAAAAGCGCTAGGCCGCTATACCTTGAGAGCAAACAGTTTAGATTGGCGGAAAAAATATATAGGGCTTGGGGGCCTGGCCTTAGCTCAGTTGTTTAAGTGACTGCTTCCACAAAGCTGTCAGCCTCAGGTTGCTGTAGTTCGATCCCCACAACATTCCAGCCAGCCAAACCACCCCTGAGGGCATTCAGA
>NW_004524580.1:28465457-28488334 GCF_000260255.1 Octodon degus | reverse complement strand
ATGGCTGGGGCCAGGGTTTAAGGGGAATAAGTAGAAACAAGTATTAGGCATATTTTAATATTTGAACAAAAAATTGGTTGTTGACAAATATGAACTTGGGAAAAAATAAGCCAGTGAATCGAATAATAAATGTTAACTTCAGAAGACATCTTTACAGGCATGGCAATGTGTCACCTTGCATTGTCTAGTTTAACAATGAAGGATATTGATGTAGCTATGATGCTGTAAACACTGACTGCTGATATAAAAGTGTGTTTGTGTGGAGAGAAGAAAGTGTCAGATGGAGTAGGGCAGTGGGAAGAAAGAGAGGGAGATATAGTTAAGAGCCGGAGTCTCAGTTACAATATGAGGTGAAAGGATAATTTTGAAAATTGACCAATCATGACATATCTATATAATCGTTTTTCCCCCCAGACAGGATCTCACTATGTAGTTCAGGATGGTCTTCAGTTCATAGTGGTCCAGGCTGGCTTTGAACCTACTGTAATTCTCCTGCCTCAGGCCCCCAAGTAGTAGAATTAGAGCTGTCCACCATCATGCCTGGTTAATACAATCTTAATATTAGACCAACACTACTACAATAGTAGCTTAAGTGGGGTATGGGATGAGAACAAGTGTAGACTTCTTTTTCTGTAAAGGTCTAAAAGGTAAATATTGTACATTTGTGGGCCATACAGTCATTGCTAACATAGAGTGGTGCAGTATATACATTTTTGGTATCTTGGTGTATATATTCTTTGATATCTCAGACAATTCATAAATGACTAGGCATGGCGGTTTTCCAATAGAATTTTATTTACAAAAACAAGTGCTGGGCTGTATTTGAGTTATATTTCATAATTTGCTAACCTATGGACTAGAGGGCAAAAGTGGGTGGTACAGGGATGATTTTCCTTTCCTAGTTTAAAAAAAGCTCATTTTTAAACTTGTTGACTTTGTCAGTTATAGAGAAGTCTTCCATATTAGCACCCTTTTGCCTTTTTTCTTGCTTATATTATTGCTATAATCTTTTAATACTGGTATTTGGCCCCCAGAATGTGCTCCCAATCTATTTTTGCAGGTAAAGAGTTTGCACTGCAGTTTATCTGTACTATTTACCATTTTCCAAATGTTGATCCTAATTTCTTGCTTTTTGTGCCTTACTTTCTTTCTCTGGCAGTGTTGTCTTTCTCTACCATCCTGGCCTGTTAAAATTGTATGTACCTTTTTGAGTTACACATGCAATAATTGATCCTTTAAGATTCTGTTCTGGTATCTCTCTGGCATCTTCCAAACTGCTATCCAGCTACCAAGCTTGAAGTGATTATCCTTCCCACCCCTGGGAGAAAGTGAATTAAGAGCCAGTCTTGAACTTGAATTTATGCCTTACTATCTATTTGGTAAGATTAAAAAGTTGTGTGTGATACAAAATATAATAAAAAAAATGAAAAAAACCCCATCAGCTGTTTTTCTCATTTATATATAAATCATGAGATTCCTGAGGGGGCTAAGGGTGGTTTAATACTTTTTATCCCCTTCATTTTTAAGAGTTAATGTCGTTCAACTTCACATTGTACTCATTTAAGTACTTCTTGTATCCCCAACCCTTAGCAGGTATATCTTGTCTTCCTCATTTTCAGTATCCTGAAGCAGTTCTCAGTAAGTATTTGATTGACTTGAATTAAATGAAGAAGGGCATATCTGCACTGTTGATGTTTACCTGAAAAACTGATTTGTTTTTCGTAAAATTAGACCAATTTTGTATTCTCTGGTTAACCTATTCATTAATCTTTGTTGCAAGGTCTATTTTTATTAGTTTACTAGTTTTCTCCCACTTTGCAAAGAAGGTGCAGTTTTCAGAAGGGGAATACAGTGGCTTAATTTTTCCTTTGATGGGAACCAAGCCATATGTTTGTATTCAGTTAGCTACTCCAAGTTGAATTTTCAGTCAGATGGTCAACAGTGTTTAATTGAATTCCCAATATGTGCAAGGCTACACTGTGTGCCTTCATTCCAGGAAGGTGTAGCCATCTGGAAACTTCTTCAAAGAACCCAGAATATGAGAGTGTCACTTTGTATCTAAATTAGAATGATGCTAATTTGGCAAAGTAAATAGCTGGCACAGATGCTGCCTTTTGCCTCTGCCTTCTACTCTTTTTAAATTCTTTTAGTCACCACAAAAAAGTATCCTTTTGTGCAATAGCTAGGATGACAAACTTAGTCGTTGATTTCTTTCCTTTTTGAATATTATTTTATATAATAAATGATTCTGATACTTAAAATCTTCTTCAAACCCTTTTAACTTTTGGATCAATTTTTAACTTTGTATTTGAGTGGTGGATAGAATTCTAAGATGGTCTCCTTAAGATTTTACAGGTGTAAAACCTGGGTCTTTGTGCTTGCCAGGCAGGCCCTTAGACCACCAAGCTGTCTCCCCAGCCCTGTTACGCTTTTGTAGCCTAAAAAAAAAAATCATTGTTTTTCTTCTGCATGTCTCCTAGAGTTATCATCACATTCTTTTCTTTTCCTTCATTGTCAGACTTCAGAATAGTAATTTGCTTTAGTTATTCCACCACCTTACTCCTTGCAAACTGAAATTTCTCACATTGCCCAATGCTCTTGTCAGATATTAATAACTTTTCAGAAGTGTTATACTCACACTAAAGAGATGAGGGGAGGTGAAAAAAAATCGAAAGAAAAAATTCCCCCCAGAACAAACCTCAACAGAAGAGAACAACCAAAGATCAACAAGACAAAGGGAAAGTTGTCCAGAAGTATGGGCCATTAACAGCACCAGTTATACTCCTGTGTAATGACTGAATTTAGTTCCTGTGACTAGGTTTTTATATGAATTGGCTGCTAAATGAGAAGTCGTATAAAATGTGTACATTATAGTACTTAGAACAAAGAAATGATCAAAGGAAACTCTGACATTGATTTTGCTTTTATTTGCATAACTTTTTTACATGTAATTTATAACAACATAAAACTATAGTACTCTCAGTATTGTATAAAGGTGTATTGTACAAAAAAGACATTGAGAGAGTATAATCAAGATGTACAAAACTAAGTCTGAATAGCATTATTTTAATAGCATAATCATAAGTCCAGTTATTAAATAGGTAATTCATTAAATGAAGAATATATGTAGTTTCCAGGGTTCTACCAATAGTAACCCTTTCTGTAAGTCTTTGCCCTTTTAACTTCAGAATGGATGGTTTGTGTCAGGCATATATGTATGTATTGCGGTACTGGGAGTTAAACTCAGGACCTCAAGCATACTAGACAAGCATTCTACCAGTGAGCTGTAGCCCCAGCCCAGATGTTGTTTATACTAAATATGTCCTAAATCATAAGCCTCTAATGTATTCTTCTGATTTTTTTCTTCAGTCCTATGCAATAATTTCCTTGGTTATTCTACACAAAGCCAGCATGCTAAAAGCCATCCACATCCTCTTACCTACCCTTTGTCGGCTCTGTTCTTCTGTTCTTTGAATGATGCTGCCATCATTTTAGTCACTTAGAAGCAAAGATAAGAGAGAACATGACTTCTTCCTTTCTTCATTTGTCACATCTTCAGTTTTCCCCATGAAGATAACTCAGACTGTCAGCTCTTTAACGAACTGTGGCTTAGTTTTCCTGTCTCTAAGCTCCTAGCAGTGTCTGAAGGATACATAGAATCTGTTCAAAAAGTGTTTGTGATTGACTGCTCTATTGATTTTATCTGTGTAATATCTTTGTGGCTATTTTATTTTATTATAGTTTTACTTTAAATTCATACTGCTTTTATTGTAATTCTTATTTTTATCTGGATTCCTGTAATGATCTTATTCATGATCTGCCCTATCCATGGCTTTTAGATTTTCTAAGCATAGACTTGGCATGTCATTGTACTCCATAAAGATCTTCACTGACTTCTTATTACTAAACAAATAAAGTAAAAATTTATCAGTGTGATTTCTCATGATTTTCTACCTTTACCCTAAAATATCTTTTTATCTTCATCTCCCCTTTTGTATTTACTAGGCAAATTCAACACTTTATTTATTCATTTATTTTTATTTGTTCCAGTTTAGATATTTCTTTGGCAAATGTTTGTTGAGCATCTACATACCAGATGCTCTGCCAGGTACTGGGTTGGCCACTGGAAAAGTAGTAGTTTCAGCCTTCTTAGAACTTGAATCCTAGTCAATGAGAAAGCCATTAAATAAATAAATAATTACACCTAAAATTATTTCATTGCGATTATGAAGCATATGTTGTTTTATTGTTTGGAATGAAGCAGAACTATAATATAATAAGCAGATATTATTATAATTCTGCTATAATAAGCAGAACTATAATATAATAACTATATTTTATATTTTCAAATTCTGTTCTTTAAGACTCAAATGTGCCTTCCTCTGCTTAAGAATGCCTTTCCTTATAAGAGCTGGAAGTCTCCCTGCTGTCTCTCAGCTCTTCCACCTCTTTTTTGGAATCTTCTGTAGACTCTTCTTGCTTTTGACTTTGTACTATTATGTGTGAGTATGCTTTTTCTTATGAGTATTTAAATTGTTAGGGGAATTTGAGCCATTTTCAAGTCTTACACATCTCAGGATCTTTCTCATAGCAAGTTGAATATAATAGCTAAGTTGTGTTATTGGCGTTTTTGAGTATTTTGAATGCCACTTTGTTTTTTTGTACTGTGGGTCAGGTTTATGGGTTTGATTCACCAGATAATACTTGTAACTGCAAGTAGCAGGCAGGACACATATATGTGAATCTTGCTCCTGAGGGTGAGGGTAGAGATCTGCTGGTTATCTTTCATTTACTCTTGACTAGTTTTATTTTATTTCCTCTAAAAGCCTTGCCAACATTTTCATTTTGTTTTCAGTTTTATGTGCCTTTTTTCCCCACATTGTTACAGTTAGTTATTACATCATTGTATGTAGAAGATAAGTTGGCTCACATTATGGCACATTTCATTTATTCTCAGGCCCTATTTAGGACACTGTGTGTCAGCTATAGGACTGACCTAGATGTTCACAAATGGCATTTGGAGAGATTCCCTCAAGGCCCTGTGGGCTATAGATAAGTTGTTCTCTTCATATTCATCTTTAGGCATGTACTCTAGCTTTACTCCAAGTAGCTGCATATTCTTCCCAGTTATTTTGCTTTTACTTCCTATAGAGTTTAGATACATCTTATTCATTTACTAATGATATAGGAATGATTTTCTCTAACATTCAGAAATATTTTATTTACCTAAATTGTCAGTAAAAGTACACCTTAACTGTTAGTGATTTGCCAAAAGCCTTTCTAACATTGTGTATAATTAAAAGAAATTAAAATAACTCTTTCTCAAATGTGCAATCAAAGTTAATTTTATCAGGCTGCCCATTTGGAAATAGGTTATTGATTTTACTTTTCCTGTATATAAAAAATTAAATAAAATAATGTAATAAATTTTCCTGTTATAAAGAAGGCATGTATTTTGTGACACATTGGATGTTTTACAGAAATAACTGTCTGACTTTATTAAAGTGAGCAGTAAGCACAGTGAGAGTTGAGTACTTTTCCACTTCTTTCTCTTGAATTATATAAAAAACCTTGTTGATTGTTTTTAATTATATTTATGATCATGATAAAATTGTGCTATGGCATCATTTCTATTCCTTATTTATAACCGATGCAAACAGGCAGATTGTTTCAGTAAAGGTGATGTTTAGATATAAAAGAACACAGCTATGTTTAACTTGGTGTTGTGTATTTTTATTTTCTGAGTAAATGAAAATAATAGTTTTCTTTTATACCTCAAGTTTGCCTTTTCAGCTGGTTTCTGTGATGCCTCTTGACCCTTCAGATTTTCCCTTCAATATGTCTCAAGCTTCATTCTGAACATTTGGTCAAGAAATTGAAATCTTCTCTCTCTGAGAATGTATGAGATGAAAGTAATACATTATTAGAGTCAAAACCCATCTTCAGTTTTGACTGATTAACCCAAACTAGCTTTTCTGGAAATATTATTGGAAAATTGGTGCTTGAGTCTTACAAAAATGTGACTGTGACCAGTTTTATCTAGAGTGTAGAGGATTTCAGTATTGCCTTTGTGGTCTGATGTGTAGGATACTTGAATTTACTTCCTGTGATTTGTTGGCATCTTGAGTGAATAAAAGGGAAGGCATGTTAGTTATATGTTGGTAGGTAACAATATTATCATAAATTTAGGGCTTAAAACAGCAGTTTGTCTCATAGTATCTTTGAGCTAAGACTCTAGGATCACTTTAGCTGAGTCCTCTGCTCAGTGTCTTACAAAACTCTTAATATGTTTCCACCAGCTTGAACTATAGGTGGCACATTCATGACTGTCCCATTAGGTAGCTTTTACTGTTTGTGGTACAGACACATCTAATTACTTTTATTGATTTTTTAAAATAATAAAGTTAACAAAATCTGCTCAGTGGGACAGTCATGCATGTACTACCAGTTTTTCAAGCCTCTGAGCAGTGAATTATGACACTCATGAGTGTGTTAATCCAGATGTTCACCAGGATTTAGTTTTCAACTGAGGCTTGCCTAGGGAAGGAGATGTTTCCATGCATATAAAGGTTGTTTCATTTCCATGCAACTAAAGAACTTACTTCTGGTTGTAGGACTGAGGATTTCAGTTTCTTGTGTGGCCCAGCTTCAGCATGTAGAAACCTTCTGGTGTTCTTAGTCACATGGTATTCCCCACCATTCTCTCTTGCTTTCTTGAAACTAGCAAAGGACAGAGTTTTCAACAGGATTGGTGCTCCAAGCTTATATAAAATAAAACAACTTCATAATCATGCACATGTAACATGTACTTTATATCATATCAGCTGTGTTCTTTGATTTTAAATGTCACAGATCCTGTCTCTACTCAAGGGACACACAAGGGATGAACACTTTGAGTTGGGTGTGATAGGAATTACCTGGAGTTGGAGATTAGTCAAGGCTACATAGTAAATTCAAGGGCAGCCTGAGACTACAGCTCAAGCACCTATCTCAAAAGACAAAAACAATAACGATGAAGAAGAATTTGCTTGTCACAGGCAGAGAAAGTAAAATTGGGTTAATTGTATTCTCAGGATGTTTCCTCACAAATAACTTGAGGCCATTTTCCCCACAGCCTCTCCAACATTTGTTGTTGGTTGATTTCTTTATGTTAGCCATTCTTTCTGGGGTGAGGTGGTATCTCAGTGTTGTTTTAATTTGCATTTCACAGATGGCTAGTGATGTGGAGCATTTTTTCATATATTTATTTGCTTCTTTAATTTCGTCCTCTGAAAAGTGTGTGTTCATCTCGGATGCCCATTTCTGGATTAGGTCTTTAAATTTTGAGGTCCTGATGTTTTTTAATTGTTTATAAATTCTTGAGAGCAGATCTTTGTCTGAATGCTTATTAAGATTTTTTCCCAATTTATGGGTTGTCGTTTCACTTTGTTGGCAATTTCTTTTGACATGCAAAAACCTCTCAATAAGAGGAGGTCCTAGTTGTTAATTCTTTTTTCTTTTTCAAAGTTTTATTGATAAACAGATAGGAATGAGACAGTTTCAAATCAAATCGGAAGTACAGTTTCAACAAATAATAGACTGCATATATTCTTCCTAGTGGTTAATTGCTGTACAAGATGTTAATTCTTTCAAGTGTTACTTGTGAGATTTGATTTTTGTTCATGAACTCTTTGCCTACCCCTATGTCTTCAAGAATTCCTCCTACTTTCTCTTCCAGGAGATTGAGTGTTTCTGTTTTAATGTTTAGATCCTTAATCCATTTTGACTTTAGCTTAGTGCATGGTGATAGACCTCGGTCAAGTTTTAGTTTTTGGCATTTAGAGAGCCAGTTTTTCCAGCACCACATGGAGAGAAAACAGTCTCTCAGACTTTCACAGAGAACAAATTGGTCAAAAAATTGTTGTGACTCATCCACGTGACTGACAGTGACAAAGGATCTACAAACTGTGGTACAGAGTTTCATGCTAAATCCTGAGGATATTTGACTGACCTTGTCAAATAGAAAAGTTAACATTTCTTGTTATATAGATCTTGTTTTATCTTGGTCTTAACCATCCAGTAGAAAATATAAAAACGAAGTATAAAAAGTAAAGCCATATTAATATGCTGAGCTTAAAAGACTCAAGTCAACAACTTCTGACATTACCAGTCCTATGGATAATGTACTACTATTATGGACTACTGGACTGTACTGGAATATTTAGCTGAATTCACGCACCTACAATATTTAAATGACAGTGGAATACCCTCCTCTGACAAAACTAAATAAGGGGATACAAATGAAGGTCCATTTTTGTATCTGTATATTCAAAATAGTTAAGATAGATATACAGCTACTTTCTCTTAATTCAATGAATAGATTTGTTCTAATATTGTTTGTGGACAAGATAGCATGTCTTCATCTTGTACTATGAATAACCACTAAGAAGATAACAATATGCAATGTATTAATTATTGGAACTGTCCTACTAATTGGTTTTGAAACTGTCTCATTGCTATTTCTCAATAAAATTATCAAAAATAAAACATTTTGAAAAATATTTTATGAAAAAAACTTGAGGCCAGGATCATGTCTGATTCATCCTGTATCTTCTGCTGTCTACCCCTGCCCATCTATGAGACAATGCCTTATGCTTAATAGGAACTCATTTGGTATTTGGTGGTTTAACCCTGTGCTATAAAACTGCTATGAAATTA
This sequence comes from Octodon degus, assembly GCF_000260255.1. Taxonomy (NCBI): domain Eukaryota; kingdom Metazoa; phylum Chordata; class Mammalia; order Rodentia; family Octodontidae; genus Octodon; species Octodon degus. The sequence continues at coordinate 28,479,637 of NW_004524580.1, read as the reverse complement.
AGCTAAAGCTTATGTACATGGCTTGACAATTTGGCCATTTTCAATTTGAAAGCCATTGTTTATGAACTGAAACAATTAAATTTTAATTGTTGCTAGCTAGCAATATATACTTTATAATCTCTGTCATCAATAGTAGTTTTAAATATAATCTTTGGGATGGGGATGTAGTTCAGCAGTACAGTGCTTGCCTCGAAAGCACAAGGCCCAGAGTTTGATTACAGATATGTATGTATATTCTTTGACTTACAATGGCCTGACTTATTTTTTAACTTTATGGTGGTGTAAAAAAATGTTTGTACAAACTTTGTTTTTAACTTTTTAAAAAATACTCAATAAATTACAAGAGATAATCAATATTATGTCATAGAAAGGATTTATAGTAGATGATTTTGCCCAATTTTAGGCTAATGTAAGTATTCTGAGATGTTTAAGATAGGCTAGACAAGGAAATATGTTTAGATTAGGTTATTAAATACTGTACACTTTAAACAGTTTACTTTCAGCCCACCTGGAATTGAAACCCAGCTGCTGTGCTCTGCCTAAGCAGGCGCTTTAGTCTGCTGAGCTATCTGGCCAGCCCTTAAAATACGGTTTCCTTTTTTTGTGTGTGTGTGGTACTGCAGATTGAGTTGGGTCCTTGCATAGGTCAGGCAGGCACTTATTCTGTTAAGCTGTCTCCCTGGCCCTTGGTACAGGATCTTGCTATGCAGCTCAGACTCGTAGTGGTCCTCTGCCCCAGCCTTCCCATTGCACGATTACAGGTATGTGCCACCACACCTGGTTTTTGTGAATGGCGTGGCATGGCACATTGGGATGAAGCCTAGGTCCTTGTGCTTGCCAGGCCAGCGCTTAGACCGCTGAGTTATCTCTCGGGCCTGGTATGTCTAACTCTTGAGGCTTTTGTTTTTAAATAATTATATTCAACGTTATATAAATATGATGTGTATACTTATCCATAAGGCTATAGAACTCACGGTTTGCTTACACTAAAGCTAAGCTGTTTATAATTTTTTCTTGGATGGTAAGATGAGGCCTAGGTAACCATAGAATAGTTAAAAATGCTTTTGTAACTTGAACTAACATAAGGCCATAAAAATAAAGGCAAAAGTTAGAAAATATTCAACAAAAATGCTGTCTGAGGAATGAAGTAGGACACTGATAAATTCAGTTTTATTAGTCTAATAATAATAAGCCAGCCAAGAATATAGTAGCTATGCATATAAATAGTTCATTTAAAGCACATACTCCCAGTTTGTAAAACAGACCTTGTAATAAATAACTACCAACAATAGACAAAAGATAGGTAGTTATCAACTGTGGGTAGATTTTCAGTTGCAGTTATAGTTATGCATGTATGTTTTAAAAATACTTATTTGGGGCACAGAAATATGGGGGGAAAACTAATTGAATTGTGGCATATCTTTGTAGAGTTTTTGTTTTCATGTTTACCAACTAGGCGAGGCAGAATTCTTGTGCTTCCCAGGAGTCACACATCCTGGAGTATCCATACTCCAGTACATTCCTTGACTGTGGGTGGAACTTGTGAATACACCGAGTCATCATGCCTGTCAGTAGGTTAGGAAGCAGTTGACTAAGTTAATCAAAAGGGGCATTATCTGGGTAGGCCTTCATCCTTTCTAAAAGTAGAAAGCTTCAAAGTTTGGAATGGCCTATTGAAGGGACCACTTGGCAAATAATTGCACATGTCAGCTAGAAGCTGAGGGGCTCCTTGCCAACAGTCACAAACAACAGAAAGTTTCAGTCTTATAATTGCAAGGAAAGGAATTCTGCTAACAACCAATGATTTTGGAAAAGGGCCCATGCTTTAAACAGAATCATAATTGTATAAACAAACTTTGATTTCATCCTGATGAGACCCTGAGTAGAGGACCTTACAAGATTGAACTCTTGACTACAGAAATTATGAGATGAAAAATTTATGTTGTTTAGAAAGTACCGAAAGTGTCATAATTTGTTCAGCAACCATAGAAAAAGAATATATTACCTTACATGTAACTTAAATTTCCAAGTTAACACTTTCCTAACATCCCTCATTCCTTTCTAACTTTGTGTCTGTACTCAGGTAGGCTTCTGTCTGGGGTGATTTCTATTACATACCTGTTCTTCATTGTTTAAAGCCCATCCTATGTACCAACTTTGTGTTGTTACTCCCATTTTCAATAGATGAATAGAATATCTTTTCCCTTGAGTGTACAGTATACTTTGTGTCTTTTTCATGTAGCTTATATATCTTAAAAGGCTTACTTACATGGTCTTCACTTTTTTTTTTTTTGCTCCGAATGCCTTCAGGGCAGGTTTGGCTGGTTTGAGTCCTGGGGATCGAACCACAGCAACCGGAGCCTGACTGCTTTGTTGAGGAAGGCACTTAAAGAGCTGAGCTAAGGGGCAGGCCCCCTTCACTTTTTATTTTAAATTACTTACCTGAGTATAAAGTGCACACATTCCGATCCTCCAAACAGTATCAAAGAGCATATAATGAAAAAAATGCTCTTAGCCAATTCACCCATCATCTAGTCCTCTGGCCTAGATCCAGTATACCTCTTCCTTGTTTTATATACAAAACAAATGTAATTTTTATCCTTTTTGGATTGTGAGCTTTGTGAAAAGTTCATGTTTTTTCTCTTGTGTTATCACTTGACTCCCAACAAATTTAAGACATAGCTTAAGCTGTTCAAACTTTTCATTGATGTTACATATAATAATTCTAATTTTATTGTAGCATATACTTTGATTAACTTCTTTCCTTAATATACAGTTAAAACCTGATGAATTTTTGACTGCTTAGGTAAATGTTCTGTGTCATGAAATGACAAGGGCTCAAAACTATGAAATACAGTATTTGCTGATATTGATAATATATGTGAGTGAAAAAGAAAAGCTACCAGGAGCTATGATACTGAGAGAGCGTAGTGCTAGTAAGCCTTTTAGAACTTTCAACGATACAAGTAGCTTGCTGTGGCATGCATGCCATAGATTCACCACCACTGACAAGCTCCTATGATTTAAGTTCTTAACAGAGTTGGTTTTTGAAACGTGTATGTGTGCTAGCTTATTGTTTTCACTTTTACTTTCTGTTTATTTACAGCTGTGCTACTTACCACATCATTCAGGAAACTATCTAGCATCACTGAGAGAATCAGTCATTAAAACTATTGGTCAGAAACTAAAAATAGGTTGTTGCAGACTTTGAATTCAGTTGAACTTGAGTTCCAAAGATTGTGTTTTTCTGAATTTTAATTATCCAAGCCACCACTTTTCATCTGTTTTAGGATAACATTGATCTTGTTGAAGAGGAACTTCAACACAAATATTTTTATTACTTGCATATAAATAACTTCATAATTACTTTCTTTATAGGAATTCTGTAATGTCAAAGAAGCTTTAATTTTCAGCTTTTAGTCAAATAAGAAAACACTGAATTTAAAAACATGCCTCAAAAATATTTGACATATGACTGACCTCATTTTGTAAATATGTATAGTTTTCTTTAAAGATTCAGTGATTATAGATTTTTAATTAGACTAGTTATTTTTACATAGTATGTTTAATGGGGCCTCATAGTATTCATCAGAGAACATGGAGCTCATTGTAATTTTTAATTCTTTGTACTTATTTGCTAAGTCCCTCATTACAAGGAAGAGACATTATTCCTGGATATCCTTTGCATTTTAAGTAGCTTCAACAGTAATGATGGTTTTAGGGCAGATGTTGAATGTATTTGATTTTTAAACAAGACCAATTTTTAGGAAACAGGTTGTATGAAACATTTGAAGTTAGATTATTTTTAGATTGATTATATGAATTTTCATAATGATTTATGCACAGTGGGGTTTACTGTGTCTCCTCTGCTTGTAACTGAAACCTAGTTTAGACAAATTTAGGCCAAAAGGGAGTTTACTGACTACTGTAATGAGGACAGGGAGGGGACGGAATGAGTCTTCAGAAATAAATGGCACAAGAGATCTGAGTGTCAGTAGGACTGTATTTCAGCTCCTCTGTGTTGATATATATGCTTACACCTGATACTTGCACATGGCTGTTGGTAGAGAGGTACTTCAGTCAACTGACTTTCAGCTTATAAATTAAAAACAAAAAAACCAAACCTCACCTCACCTCACCTTACCTTCAAAGGCAGTCAGATAGGACCAATTGTCTTATTTGAGTAAAGGTTAGTCTTTTTGTTCTAGTCAGACCCTCAAGTGATTGGACAAGGCCCACTCACATTAGGGAGGCTAAATATTTGTATGTTAGTCTTACTCAGAAACACAGTAACAAAATAATGTTTGACTATATCTTTGAGTACCTCAGGTTGCCCAAATCAGGTTGACATAAAATTAACCATCACAAGTGATAGCTAGACTATAGGATGGAATGTGTTCTTTATCTCACAGTTTTAATGTAGAGTGAGTTAAAGTTAATATAGCACAAGTTAGAATTAAACTGATAAGCATTATATTTATAAAATAGGAAGACTGATTTCTTCAAATAGATTTCATGTTTAGAATGGTCAAAATACACATAACCATTTATCATTTTTTGAAATGGAAAGATACTTGGAATATTAAATAGGCTGTATAAATAACCAGTCTTGTAAGTTTTTAAAGGTCTGTTTATTGACTTCAAGCAGAAACAGATGAAGATGTATTCAGATGTTAAACGTAACTGGGAAATTTTAGTAGCCAAAAAATTCAGCTTGGTTTAAATTTAGTCCTATCATGAAAGATTAGAGTATGGATCGGCTGAAAATTCTATATTTTAACCTTCTTCTAGGTTTCAGAAATAAGTCTTTTTAAAATTGTATTTAAAGCCGTTGCTCTCTAATGTCAGTGCTGCCTCTTGCTTGCCAAGCTCCAGCTAAAGGAGAAGAGGATAAGGAGGTCCCTGTAGCATGGCTTCTACCAAGCAGACTGCCTGTAAATCCACGGTGGTAAAGCGCCCAGGAAACCAGTGGCTACAAAAGCTGCTTGTAAGAGTGCACCCTCTACTGGAGGGGTGAAGAAACCTTATCATTACAGACCTGGGACGGTGGCACTCTGTGAAATTAGACGTTATTAAAATTGTACTTAATAGATAAAACCAGGTTGTTTGACGCCACTTGTCACATTCTCACTGGGTTGGTCATGCTCTTAATGGCACTTTTTAAACAAAGCTTTATATTGAGCCAGGGTATAAGAGAAAAAGTTTTGTATGGTTTTGCTCTAATGGCTAAAGCAGGGCAAACAAAGGTGGGTTTGGAATTGAGGAACAATAAGTAACACACCAAGAACTGGTATTTCAGTTTCTAATGTGAGATTCCTACAACATGTAAGGGGTTGTAGGAATTTAAATCCCCAGAGATTTGTGTCTAGATTGTGCTTAAGAATTTTCAGGGAGCAAGGCATGGTCCCACATACCTGCAATCCCAACTACTTGGGAAGCTGAAGTAGGAGATTGCAAGTTCAAGCCTAGCAACCTTGTAAGATCTTGTCCAAAAGAAGAAAAAGGGAAAATGCTAATGGAGACTTGAATGTCTCACAGAGATCAGACTGAGACAGGCAAGTTTCTTTTCATTTTCTATTATGTCAGTGATGACCAAGACAGTAACCTTTTGAGAATATTTAGTTCTCATTTTGCTAGACTTAAAACCCAAGACTCAAGCACACTGGACATACTCGAAGGTAACTTACAGGTAAGCTGCCAAACTTACTGCACTGGTTTACAATTCCATCTTTGTTTTGTGCTCATAGGGACTTGTGTTATATTCTGTGAGCTTCTATCTTAGTTTTCTTTTCACATGAAGCCTAATTTTATTTGTGTGGTTTCCCTGAAACTGTAAGCCAACCTCTAGCTAACCTCAAGACTTTGAGATTCATCTATGAAATGGTGAATCCTATTAATATAAACAGACAAATCCCATTAATATGCACCCATCTTTTTAAAAGAGAAAACAAAATAATAAATGTACAATGTATGAGTGGGCAGAAAAAGTGAGCAGGAATGAAAAATTGAGTGATGTGAGTGCTGTTTTATAAACAATGGTCAGGTTAGACCTTGCTAATAGATTATTTTATGGAGTAATATCAAATACTGTATTTTTCTTTGTCTATTTGGGCTGCTATGATAAAATGCCATAGATTGGGTAACTTATAAACCATAGGAAATTATTATTATTATTATTATTATTATTAATTTGTGGAACCGGGGATTGAACTCAAGACTGTGCTTGCCAGGCAAGTGCTTATTCTACTGAGCTATCTCCCTGCCCCCTAATAGGAAATTATTGCTTGGAGTTCAGGGCTCTGGAAGTCTAAGTTCAAGACATCAGCAACCACCACTCCCACTCCAGGTCTTTTAAAGATAGAGTTTCATTATGCAGTTCAGGCTAGTTTTTTGAACTTACTTTGTAGCCCAGGCTGATCTCAGGTTGAGCAGTCCGCCTACTTCAGCCTCCCAAGTGTTGGGATTACACGCTTACATCACCATGCCTAGCTAGCATCACTGAATTTGATATTGAGGGAAGGCCTTTTCTCTGTTACAGTGATGGTGCTTTCTAGTTATGTCCTTCCATGATGGAAGAAGCAGGTCAGCTCAGGGCACTAAGACCACTCCTAGGGACTTTACCCTCACTAGGATTTGAACATTAGAGTTTTAGAGGAACAGAAGTATTTGGATCATAGCATTCTTAATGATACATTCTATAGTAAGTAGCTCATCTGGGGGGCCTAAGCAATGTTAACTCATAAGCCGAGCTAAGAAATTGAATACTACCATAATGTCTGTAATATTTATGTAAGTTTTAAAAAAGATAATGGAAATATCACGAGGACAATTCCTTGGGTAATGTCAGTCTTTAATATTTCCTACTGTAAATGCTACCAGCATTGAATAATGAATGAATCTATAAGATAATACATCAAGCAAGGCTTAAGGCATGCATTATGAACTCATTATCCTTTTTCAAAGTCTTTTGTTCCTCCTATAGTCACATTTTGTGTGAAGAGCCTGCCATCATCCATCTTGTTGCTTTCATCATTTATTTGCTTTTCCTACATTCAGCATGCACATAAGTGCCTGCTTTTGTGAGGCACTGGGTCAGACAGGCACTGAGGAAATCAGCAATAAGACTGGGGTTAGGTAAGTATAAAATTTCAGAGGTGCTGCAAAGCTCAGCGATCAAGGTATATTTTAATCAAAATATATGCAAAAAATCCATGATCAGCAACTTTGAAATAAGGATGAATTTCAACTTTGCACTGGCATGACCCAAAAGGGAATGTATCTTTTCTCTCACCCTAATGGGCATTAGCCCGTCTCTGCCCAAATTGAGTTTGCCAAAAGAGGGGTAAGACAGTGAAGAAATGGTACAAAGAATAATGAAAGTACAGATGCAATAGATATTCAAAGAAGATATTTCTACTAGGGAGATGCAGAGATTAAGAAAAATTTGAGGGGCCATTGTATTATTGCTTTCACCTTTACTAAATTTAGGCCTCTCTTCGGAGTCCCATTTGCACGTGTTCTTTGCTTTTATCTATTCCCATCATTAATGCTGTTTTTTTAGTCCTTCTTCTCCTGTATTACTTCTGACCAGCAGACTGCCAGACAGACCTTCTTAAAATACGTCACGATCTTCTGCTCTCTGACCTGGGCTAGGGTTGTGTGGAGGGAAGAGTTAGCAATGCTGACTGAGACTTCAATTCGAAGCCCAGCTGAGTGGACCAGGCAGAAGAGGGGGGCAAGGATGACAAATATGTCACCAGCGAGCTCCTTAAGGGTATCCCCCTGGCCACTGGTGACACCAGCCCAGAGCCTAAGCTCATGCCTGGAGCTCCACTGCCACCTCCCAAGGAGGTAATCAGCAGAAACAAAGATGGTGACAGAGTACAAGATAGATGAGGATGGCAAGAAGTTCAAGATTGTCCAAACCTTCGTGATTGAGATCTGGAAGGCTTCAAAGGCTGTTGCAAGGAGAAAGAAATGGAAGAAGTTTGGGAACTCAAAAGAGTTTGACCCACTGGGGCCCAACGTGGCCACCACCATGATCAGCGATGATATCTGCATGACCTTCAACATTAGCAAAGAGGACCTGAACTTCCAGGAGGAGGAGAACCCAATGAACAAACTCAAGGGCCAGAAGATTGTGTCCTGCTGCATCTCCAAGGGTGACCACTGAACCACGCACTGCCCCTACAGTGACATGCTGGGGCCCATGCAGAAGGAGCTGGCCAAGCGGCTGGGCCTATCCATCGGTGAGGAGAAGCTGTTGGGAGAGCTGGAGCTAGTGCAGGCGGCGCAGAACAAGACAGGCAAGTACCTGCCACCCAGCCTGCGAGATGGAGCCAGCCGCCGTGGGGAGTCCATGCAGCCCAACCGCAGAGCTGATGACAATGCCACCATCCGTGCCACCAACCTCTCTGATGACATAAATGAGACTGACCTGCAGGAGCTCTTCTGGTCCTTTAGCTCCATCTTCCGCATCTGCCTGGCCAAGGACAAGACCACTGAACAGTACAAGGGCTTTGCATTTATCAGCTTCCACCGCCAGGAGGATGCCTCGTGTGCCATTGCTAGTGTGTCAGGCTTTGGCTATGACCACCTTATCCTCAACCTGGATTAGGCCAAGTCATGAGCCAAGTGATCCAGCTACTACTGTCATCCAGGACCCTGGTGACACCCAGCAGCTTCCACAGCAGTGTGTGTGTGGGGGCGCCACAGGCAGTAAAATATTGAAAGTGTCAAAAAACAAAAACAAAAACAAAACAAAAAAACACAACACATCACGAAAGCATCTAATGATTCTCCTCTACTTTTATAATGTCATTCTCCCATAGATTTATACTCACCAGACTCTGGTTTTAGAAATCACTTGTATATGCTGTGTACCTTTCTGAATGCTCCTGTTCTTCTCCTAACTCACTTACATTCATACTCCCATCAGATACTACTTTCCCAGGGTCTGTGATTTACATATCTGTATTTTTTGGTGCCTAATATAATAGGTAGTTAATGCTTAAGAAAAGTAATATGAGACCCTCAAGACATGCTGAAGCCATACGGGGTGAATTTTCTTTTTCAAAAAATGCCATGTACTTTTGTTCTTTCTTGAGTTCAGATTCCTTCTTTTGCCTGTAATGCCCTTTGCATATATGACTATTACAGGGCACTGTATCATAATTGTGTTTTATATGTTTACATAAAGTGAACTCTTAAGGATAGAGACCTTGTTTCTTTTGTATATTCAGTATTTTGGAAGCACTAGTCACACATTTGACATGTAATAAGTGTTTATGGAACATGGGATGAGTTTTAAATACTATGTTTTGATATTCATGACATCTGTTGGCTTATTTTTGATGTATGTTTAGGATATGTAATAGTTATATTGCTTTCAGGGAATTAGTACATGTATATACATTATATCTTGGTAGGTTTTGATCCTTTTGCACAAATCTTTTTTTAAATTCATTTTTATTTTTTAAGAAGAATACAAAATAGTATTAAGACAGAACAATTACAAGAATACAGAATTTCCCTTAACAAAATAATATGAATTTCATAGTATTTGTTGTAATGCATAGTATTGCTTTCTAACTAGTTATTCATATTATTAGGTGTGTGCATGAAAAATTGGAAGAAGAAAGAAATATATAAGAAATTAAGAAGAAAAAAAGGATACACAGTTGAAAAAAGGAGACTGTTAATTAAGCATTAACTTCTCCTTTCCATAGACCAGGAGAAATCCATAGTACACTTGTCCAAACCATCATGCTTACATACATAGATATTTCTCTTTCCCACTCCCTCTCTTGTTCTTCTCCTAAACTCAGCAATTCCTTCCTTTTGAATAGACTCATTCCCTTTTCTCAGTATCTATTGTACCCTTCATATTTTCTTTTTCAGGTTCTCACACTAAGGAGACAATATGATATTTTCACATGTGTGTCTGATTTCACCTAAGAGTATGGTCTCCAGTTGCATCCATTTACCAATACAAGTCTCAAATTTATCCAGTTTTATAGTTGAATAATACTCCATTGTGTAAAAGTACCACATCTTCTTTATCCACTCCTCAATTGATGGGCAATTGGATTGTTTCCAAGATTTAGCTATGACAAACTGTGCTGTTATAAACATGGGTGCACATATGTCACTGTGGTATGTTGTTTTCAGCTCTTTTGGAAAAATCTCCAGGAGGGGAATAGCTTAGTTGAATGGGACCTCCAATTCTAGCTTTTAGGGAATCTGTACACTGATTTTTATAGTGGTTGTACCAGTCTTCGTTCCCACCAACAGTGCAGAAGGGTTCCTTTTTCCTCACAGCCCCTGCCTCTAGCATGTGATATTGGCTGACTTCTTTTTATTTTTATTTTCTTTGTATTTTTTTTAGGGACAGATCTACAGGATGTTCAGGCTCTCACTACTAGATCACACTTGTAGTGATTCTCCTGTTTATAACCTCCCAAGTGCTGGGATTACAGGAGCATGCCACCATGCCCAGTCTCAGTTGCTATCTCAGCTCGCCCTGGGGGTGGGGCAGGCGCAGCAGGCTCTGAGGATCGAATCCTTGGCTCCTGCACTTGCTTACAAGTGCTTTAATCCACTGAGCTATTTGGGTGACCCTGGCTGATTTCTTTTTTTTAAACATTTTTATTTATTTATTTATTGTGTGTGTGTGTGTGTGTGTGTGTGTGGCCGTGTGTGGCCAGCTCAGCCCACCAGGAGGGGGGGCTGGCTGGCATGTGGTGCTGGGGGATTGAACCACGGTCCCTGTGCTCTGCTAAGCTTGTTCCAAGTAGGTGCTTTAGACCACTAAGCCATCTCACCAGCCCCGCTGGCTGATTTCTTGATGTTATCCATTATTTCAGATTGTTCTCTCATATTTGGAAAGTTTTCTGTTGTTACTTCTGTAAATAGTCTTTTTATGTCTTTTGTGTTATCTCCTGCCCTTTCATCACCACCTATTATTCTTATATTATTTTTCTTTGCATTGTCTTGTAGGTGCTAAATTGTAAAGTACTGGTTCCTTGTTTTAAGAGATCATTTCTTTTTTTGTTCATTAGCTGCAACACTGTCTTCGAGGTCAGAAAGCCTGTCTTCAGTTTCATTCAAGCATATTTGTCAGCTTTCAGTGGAATTCTTAATTTGCTAGATGTCTGTTTGAATCTGTGTCATGCATTGTAATTTTTTCCAGTATTGTTCATTCACTGTTTCCATCATTTTTTATTCTCTTCTATTTTTCTTTTTTAATCTATGTCTTCTTTAGTGGTGCCGAGCAATTCTTTCACGATTGATACCTTTTTTTTGACCTGAAAGATTATTTCTGATCTTATTTCTTGTAAAGCCTGATGGACTTGTTTCTTTACCTTAGTTGCCATCATTTTAGATTTCAGGTGTGTGATTTCCAAGTTTTTGCCTCCTGGATTTGTTCTGGGTGGGCTATAGGATTGAGATTGCCTTTTGCTCCTGTGTTTTGGCATTTTTGAAGCTCCCTGTAATCACCCAGAGAGAGAGTCCCATAGGCAGTCCAGAGTCTGCCAAAGTTCTTACGTGGCTCCATGGAAGTTCCCAGCCTGCTTGCACTGGGCCCACAGATTGCAGATCTCCTGTGTCTTGCATGCCACTCAGAGTCCTCTTAAGTTATTAGAAGTTTGGCCCAGCACCAGCAGAAGCTCCACACCTGTGTCCTGGGGGCTGAAGAAGTTCAGCGCTTACCAGAGTCCTGCAAGCTGTCCAGAGCCCTCCAGAGTTCTTAAATGGTACCAAGAAAGCTCTGCCCCTGTGCTGTTCCTGTTTTTCTAGTACCTTTCTGTACATTAGGTGACTTATTTGAGGTCACCCCATATTTCTCCATCAGTACTCAGAATCATCAACTTCCTGCTTTTGTTTGGTTTCAGAGGTTTTGGTATGTTGTGCTTACAATGTTATTTGGTTGTAGAAAAATTTTAACTTCTATGTTTTCTGACTATTGAATTATTTTCAAGTATATATGATTTAATGTTCATGTGATTGTTTAGTTTTTATGGTTTCCTTTGCTATTGACTTCTACTTCCATTCCATTATGATATGTTAGAATGACAAAATTATTCCAGTTGTGTTTTTATCTATTCAGATGTGCTGTTTAGGCTAGACACTCCATTCTAAAGAAACTTATATGGGTTTTAAGTATAGTCCCATCTGCTGTTGGATAAAATATTCTGCTGGTGGTACTTTTTTTCTTTTTTTGTATTTTAGTAGAGTCTGCACCATCTCAGTACACAGGTCAGACTCATAGTGATCCTTCTGTTTTCAGCCTCCCAAGCACTGGGACTGCAGGCACGAACCACGCCCAGTCTCATTCCCCATTTCAGCATGCCCTGGGGGTGGGGCCAGCATGGCACGTGGGGGATTGAACCCACTCTGGCTGGTCTTCTGCTGTATCTATTAAATCCAGTTGTTCACTCATGTGGTTCAACTGATAGTTTTTGGTATTTTGATTTGTGTATTTGCGAGTAAGGATATCAAAATCCCCATTATGGTTGTAATTATCATTATCTTTGCATGTCAAATAGTGTTTGCTTTCTGAAATTAAGTCAAAGACATTCAGAATATTAATACAGCTATAACCTGTCTCTGAATTGGACCTGTTAACTATATGTATGGACCTTGTTCCTTTGTAATGCAATGAGCCTTTTTTGGCTTGGTTTTGTCATTGTTTTCTTTTACATTGAGATAGGGTCTTTCTATGTGGTTCAGGCTACACTTGAAATCACTATGCAACTCACATTGACCTTGAGTTTAGAGCAATCCTCATATCTCAGCCTCCTGAGTGCTGAAATCAGTCTGGGCCACTACTTCTAGCTCTGTCAAAACAAGCTCTTTTGGCTTTTGTGATCAGCTTTACTTTGAAATCCACTCTGTCAGTGGTTGCAGCAGCTACTTATAGTACTTTGTGCTCTGTTTGCTTCTGTTTTTCAATTTCAGTGAAAGTAAGTCTGTGGGTGAGGAGTGTCTCTTGTAGGCAGTATGGTGGTGGATGTTGGTGTTTACTCAAACTTGTTATCAGTGTTGTGCCCTTATACTTCTCAAGAGATGATGGTGTGTATTCTTCGCTCTGACTTGGGTGAATATCTTCCAAGGGCTGAGGATAGGTATGGAATGTGCATTTCAGAGGTATAGGTTTGGGAGTGTGTTCAGGCCATACAGGGGAGCTAGCCTTTGTCACTCTGTGCTCTCTGTGCCTTTATTCCCCAAATAAAACTATGAACAGCCTGGTTCTGAGTCCTGATCTTTCTTTCTGTGCCCTGGACCTCCCCATAGGTCAACTATGCATCCACACTGCCCTGCCTCAGTGACAAGACCCACTTCTGATCCTTTCTGTGCACCTGTGCCAGTGACCTCACATCCTCCTACTCTGTGACCCAGCTGGTGCTGCATTTGGGATGGTCCTGGGTGGGCATTCTGGCCCAAGGTGATGACTTTGGACAGCAGGCTGGCACTCTGGCCACATAGGAGCTGGGCCAGGGAGGTGTGTGCATCGAGTTCCATAAAATATGTACAAGTGTTATATGTCCATTAAAAATGATTTTTTAAAAAAAGTCATACTGGCAATTTAATACAGAGCTTAAGAATGTAGACTCTAGATGAGATGTTCCAGGTCAAATTCTCTGTCACTTTCTATGTGTGGAGCCTGATCAGTTCAAACATCCTGTGTCTTTATTCCTCATGTATTAGATGGTGAGAATAACAATACCTAATCTCTTAGATTCTCTTTATTTATTTATGTTTTTGTTTTTTAAATGTATTTTTAGTGCAGGGTCTACAGGGTCTTACTACCCAGATCAGACTCATAGTGATCCTCCTGTTTTCAGCCTCCCAAGTGCTTGGATTACAGGCTCATACCACCATGTACAGTACAGTCTCAATTGCCATTTCAACATGTTCTAGGGGTGGGGCCGGTGAACCCGGGCCCTTGCATCTGCTTTAGCAGGCACTTTAATTTGCTGAGCTATCTGGCCAGCCCTGTTAGATTCTCTTTAAGATGAGTCATTGATAGAAAGGGTTTTAATGAGGTTAGTTTGGTGGAAGATAATTCTTTTTTTTTTTTTTCTACAGTTTTATTGATAAACATATAGCAATGAGACAGTTTCAAATCAAATCGGAAGTACAGTTTCAACAAATAATACACTGCATATATTATTCTT
>NW_004524580.1:28455187-28462847 GCF_000260255.1 Octodon degus | reverse complement strand
GGGGGGCGGCCCAAGGGGGGGGGAGAGGGTCCGACCCACGCTGCGCCTGGGCTGGGACTGGTCCCGCCGGCGCAGGGTAGCAGGAAACTCTCCGCACACTCACTGTACCTGGGCTAGGACTGGGTCTCGGAAGATAATTCTTTGGGAGCTAAAGTGACTGTAATATATGGAAGGGAGAAAGAGGAGTACTTGCTGCTGTAGGGTGGGTTCCTTCTGTGAGCACCTGGGGCTTCTTCCTACTGGCGGCCCTCCCCGAAAAGCTGGGCAGCGGATGTCTTGGAATGGTCCCACTGAGGATATGGAAGCTTGAATGTTTATCCATTCCTGTCTGTCATGGGAGGCATTAAATCTTTGGCTTAGCCATGGTGTTTTGTCTGTCAGATAATCTTGTAACACAGGAGTGAAAATTTAGAAGGCAAAAGAGAGAGATGTAGGTCCTTGTGGTAGACTGCTTTTGGCATGCCTCGTAATACTTTATGGCTTTATAGGTCAATTTAAAGGTTGGATAAGGAGATACAAGCTGGCACTCAACAGTGTCTGCTCCAGTCTTCCCTTTCTGCCACTCAGATATGCTCATGTCTTGCATCTAGTTCTTGTTGCTTCAACTTCATAGCTGTTAATTTTTGAGAATGATTTCAAATTAGGATAGTCAGTGAAATGCTGCAGCTGGTTCATAGGCTGAAATTGGAAGTAATCAGCTTCCCCTTTGACCACTGTCTTAGAAGGTTTCCTTTCCTCAGGAGTTGGCAGAACTTTTACCTCGGGGTCTGAGAGCCCCAGTTATTTTGCTTTTGTCAGACTGTGATTGCTTCATTTTCCCATTTTTCTTTTGTCACTGGGCATAAGCATCAAGAGGTGCCTGAGGCACCAGTTGTATTTGAGTTCCAGTTGTATTTTTCTGAGTACATTAGGTAGGCATCCCTAACTTGTGCAGACAATCAGTGTTGATTCCTCATCAGTATAACTTTTCTTTTTGCTTTTGATCTGTTGGCACAAATGACCAGGTAGAAGTAATAATTATAGGTTCAGAAATTGCTACTATATTCCAAATGAAAGCATCCCACTCATGCAGGCAAATATTTAAAATCATATAGAGCTTATTGTCTTGTTTTGTTTTCTGGGTTTTTTTTTGGCCAGCTCTTAGGGGCGGGGCTGTCACAACATGTGGTGCTGGAGATTGAACTGTGGTCAAAATTTGCCTAAACCTGCCTAAGCAGGTGCTGTCCACCGACCGCTGAACTATTTCACTGGCCCTTTGGTCTTTTTGAGACAAAGTTTCACTATGCAGTTTTAGGCTGGCCTTGAACCTACTTGTAGCCCAAGCTGGTCTTGAACTCATAGCCATTCTCTTGCCTTATCTTCCCCAGTCCTGGGATCGTAGGCATGTATCACCATGGCAAGCAAAACCTAATGTTGAGAGGATAGGAAACACAAATTCTTGAACTTAGTTATTGAAGATGGGCAAGTTTCCCAGTTGGGACAAGTGATGAGTACCCCAATTTTACTTGTATCTCTTAGGTGTCATGGTATGCCAGTAAAATAGAACATCATGCAATAATCATTGGTTTAACTCACAAACTGAATCCTAGTCCTATAGACAGTCATCCTAAAACTGAGCCTTGAGACCATTCCAGCATTCCATCAGGTTGGTGATGTCATGAAAGTCAGTACCACTAGATTCTGTGCCAGTTAATGAGGCCAGGTAGAGGAAGAGATTCAAATTCATATTTGAATAAGTATAAGTCCCAGTGAGAAATAATTGCTGTGTCATCCAAAGTGGAAGAAATCAGATGTAATTACTATTTTACCAAATGTTGGATTCCTTGAGGGACTGTACTGTTTTGAGGAGTCAGTTTTGGCCAGCACTTATTGGCCAGAGATAGAGCATTTATAAAGAAATATATCAGCATTGATGAGAAGAAATCTATGCTTTTGTGACCATGCATAGTCTCCATCCCTGGCTCTGTGGCTAGTTAGTCCACAAGTTTGTTGAATAAGTGTTGACAAGGTCAGGGGCTGGCTGACATTCTTTAGATGAGTTATCTTTTCTATCTATTTAGTGCTTGTTTTCTAGATGCTCTGTTTAGTAGTCATATTTTATGTCCTTTCCTATAGGGTTAACCACCCAGTTTATTTTCAGACCTCTGTGTTACGGTTTAGATCTAGAGTATATCTGAAAATTTTCATATGTTCAGAGGTGGGACTTTTGAAGGTGATTGTCCAGAAGTGGTGTGTCAACGAGTGCTTCCCTTTGGAGGGTATATCCTCCTCCAAGGATTTTCCCTTCTCTCTTGACTGCTAGAAGGTATGTGGCTCTCCTCTGCTGTGCCCTTTCATCATGCTGTTTCTGCCTTAGAGCTTGCTAACCATGGATGGAATTCCCCAAATCTAAGCCAAATTGAACTTCTTTCCTTAAATTGTAGGTGTTAAATATTTTGTCTCAGTGATGGGAAAGCTGGTGAATGCACTCTGTTATCTGGTCAGCTAATATTGCTCTTTCCAAACCCTTAATATTAGCAGCAGCAACAGATAATACTCAATTGATATTTGTTCTTATGCCAAATCACTTCTCTCTTAGTACATAGCTGGTAAATCCCTGCCTGATGGTAGCATATTCTTTCACTACTCCTAGGTAAAAGGACCTTTTTGGAGGGGTTTGTTTTCATTATGAGTGGCTCTTTTTTAAAATGTAAAACCGTATGGTTACTGCAACAGTGTTGAGTCTAAAAATTTCTAATTTTATACTTGATTTTTAATACCTTGTTATAGAATGCTAGAAAGCAATTATGAGTTGGCTTTAGTCTACAGACTACTTTTTTTTTTTTTTTTTTTTTTTTTTTTTTTTTTTTTTTTTCTGGCTCAGGCTGCTTTAAGGGTGAGACTGGTAAGGCATGGGGAGCTGGGGATTGAACCATGGTCCCCTGCGCCTGACTGGGTTTGCCCCAGCAGGCACTTAAACAGCTGAGCTAACCTGCAAGCCGCCTTACACTATGTTTTGAATGATTGCAGTAGTTTCTCCCTTGCACGGAGCTGTAATGTAATAGTTTTATTATGCACCAGTGGTATGTCAAGCTGATCCGTCCATAAACTATATGGTCTTTTGTAGGAGCCACTCTGAAGGTGGCATAAATCATTGTTTTCTACCTGGTGAAAAGAGTCCTTCTGAAATATTTTCTGGCCAGCATCAGGAGAAAATAGCTTCCTTTGTCCCTTTTTATCATAACAGCTTAAAAAAAAACAACAACAGTCTGGAGAACGGTGAGGGTGTTAGCTGTTGCTAAGTGTATTTATTCATGTATTTATTCAGGTGCCAGGTGAAGATCCATTGGGTCAGCTGTGAGTTGGACATGAATTGTAACTGCACTCATTGTCTGGCTTTCATATATTTTTTTTTTTTTTTTTTTTTTTTTGTGGAACTGGGGCTTGAACTCAGGCCATTGCGCTTGCCAGGGAAGTGCTTATTCTATTGAGCCATATACCTGGCCCCTATTTTCATTTAATTGGGAGACAATATGCTTTGGATACATAATTGTGTAGATTTACCCTTGTGAATTGAAGCACATATTCATACAGATTTATTGGATAAACACTTGCCTTTTAGCATAAGAGGACTCAACCTCCAGTTCATGGGCAATGTAAGTAAAGAGTTTCATTCACTCTTTGTTAAACCTTGAATTGTATTCAAAGTATCCAAGAAGGTGGAGGTGGTTTTTCTTTATGAAAGGGAAGGGAGGGATTTTGCCAGCCTGAGGGTTTAGTTTTCTTATGTAGACCAACAAGAAAATACCATTATCCTGTATATCTCTGTCCTTCTTCCATATCAAAGGCTAGTGGGGGACCTGCTCAGTCTGTGCTTACATCACTCCTTGTTAAGTTTAAACAATCAGAAATCACCAACTAATTTTTAGGGACATTAGCAACCAGAAATTGCCAAATAACCCCTGACTGTGGAATTTGCACTTTATTTATTTATTTATTTATTTATTTATTTATTTTTTCCATAATTTTTATTGAGAAACAAATAGCAATGAGACAGTTTCAAATCAAATTGGTAGGACAGTTTCAGTAATTAACACATTGCATACTCTCTTCCTAGGGGTTATTTGCTGTACAAGATGCAGACATGATAGCCTACTTACAAACACTATTAGAAAAAATCCCTCTATTCATTAAGAGAATGTAACTATATATCCATCTTAACCATTTTGAATACACAGATACAAAATGGACTTTCATCTGTATCCCCTTTTTTGTTAAGTTCCATTATTTGAATATTATAGGTGTGTTAACTCAGCAAAATATTCTAAAAGAGTCTAGTAGTCCATAATAGTATTGGGTCTTCTGCTTCACTGGCAATGTCAGAAATTGTTGACCTGAGTCCCCTACAGCTCAACATCACAGCATGGCTTTACTTCTTACACTTCATTTTTATACTTTTCTGCTGGATAGTTAAGACCAAGGTAAAGCAGGACCTATGCAACAAGAGTTGTAGCTTTTGGGTCTGATAAGGTCAGTGAAATCCCCTCAATCCTGTAACTTAGATTGTAGAACCTTTGTCAGTGTCAGCTGTGTGGATGAGTCATGGCCATTGCTTGGCCAATGTGCTCTCTGTGAAAGCCTGAGAGAATGTTTTCTCTCCATGTGATTCTCCTTAGGCACACACTACATCATTGATCACTTTCCTCTTTGGCCCCGTAATCTCCTTGATCAGAAAATTTGGGACACTACTGAGTTCATGACATTACAGTACAAGTTCTCTTATGTCCTGAGTCTTAATTGACCTTGGAAGGCTAGGGCCAAGTGTTGGCTTTCCTTGCGGCCCTCCTTCTTCTCTAATTTTGGTCTGCAAAGTTAGGTTGTTAACCCTCCAGAAGAGAAGCTTATTGTTATTACCATACAACCTAGGCTGTTAAGCTTAACCTCACTGTCAGTCTGAATATCAAACATCTTAGGCATAACATAGAACAGGTATTTTTTATCAAGTATTGATATGTTGAAATTTAAGTCCCTACAGAATATGATGAGAAAACATTTAAAAATTAGAATATATTTTAAAAATAGGCATAAGTCCAGAAATCTCACCATATACAACCTTGAAGCAGGACAGTCCCGCAACATTCCTTTTCCTGTCTCCTGCCTTCATTCACCACCCCCTTCTTTTTGAACAATCATCTACCCGAGAGACAGCACAGCAGCAACTGGCATGTCATGACAAGCAGCCCGTATTCAGAAAACTAGAATGTCAGGCACTCCAAGCATGGACCTACTATTACTAATTGCCATCTTCAGTGCAGTTCTTTAGTTCACAGTGTGTGAGTATACATAGTTAGTGTGAGAATCATTCCAGTTAACTGCTAGATTCAGAAATCTTCTGGAGATTCTCAAGATCATTGCCTTGCCCATCTTCTATATATAACTATATGGCTTGTCACTGTCATGTTTCTTAGCTCTTCTTCTTTCCCTCTCTAAATTAGTTAGTCCTCGAGTTCTTGCTTTCCTTTTAGTTGTATTATACCTTTCTCTTTGTATTTCTTCTTTTGAGTTCTTATACTAGGGAACTAAACTATATTTACACATGTGTGTCTGATTTATTTCACTTTTGAGTATATGTTCAAGTGGCATCCACTTCAATATAAAGGCTTTGAGTTTATCATTCTTTAGAGCTGAGTAATATTCCATTGTATAAAAATACATCTTTTTCAACCATACCTCAGGTGATGGGCATCTTGGTTGTTTCCAAGATTTGGCTATCACAAATTGTGCCGTATAAACATAGGCACACATATATCCCTATGATATGATGTTTTCAGATCATCTGGAAAAATTCCCAGTAGAAGAATAGCTGGTTTAAATGGGATTTCCAGTCCAACTTTTCTAAGGCATCTTCACACTGATTTCCATAACGGTTGCACCAGTCTACATTCCCACCAGCAGGGGAGAAGGGTTCCTTTTTCCCCATAGCCTCTCCAACTTTTGTTGTTGGTTGATTTCTTTATGATAGCTATTCTTTCTGGATATCATCATCTTTCTGATGATATCTCAATGTTGTTTTAATTTGCATTTCATGGATGATTAGTGATGTTGAGCATTTTTTCATATATTTATTCGCTTCTTTAATTTCATCCTCTGAGAAGTGTGTGTTCATCTCAGATGCCCATTTCTGAATTGGGTCTTTTAATTTTGGGTCCCTAGTGTTTTTTAGTTCTTTATAAATTCTAGAGAGCAGACCTTTGTCTGAGTACTTATTTGTCATGATTTTTTACAAATTTGTGGGTTGTCTTTTCACTTAGTTGGTTATTTCTTTTGACGTGAAAAACTTCTCAATAAGACCAGGTCCCAGTTGTTAATTCTTTCAAGTGTTTCCCATGTGATGTGATTTTTGTTCATGAACTCTTTGCCTACCCCTATGTCTTCAAGAGTTCCTACTTTCTCTTCCAAGAGATATAGTGTCTCTGTTTTAATGTTTAGATCTTTAATCCATTTTGACTTGAGCTTAGTGCATGGTGATAGACCTCGGTCAAGTTGTAGCTTTCAGCATGTAGAGATCCAGTTTTTCCAGCACCATTTGTTAAAGAGGCTATCTTTTTTCCAGTGAGTATGTTTGGCCCCTTTGTCAAAGATAAGGTCACTGAGTGTGTTCGTAGTGGCTTCACTGTCTTCTAATCTATTCCATTGATCTTCAGGTCTATTTTGTTGCCAGTACCATGCTGATTTTATCATAGTAGCCTTGTAGTATAATTTCAAGTCAGGAATTCTAATACCTCCTGCCTTGTCTTTGTTGCCCAGGATTGCCTTTGCTATTCTGGGTCTTTTCCGGTTCCAAATAAATTTTAGGATTGATTTCTCTACCTCTGTGAGCTATGTTGGTCATAGTTTGATAGCGATTGCATTAAATCTGTACAGCAATTTTGGGTGTATGGCCATCTTTACAATGTTGGTTCTTCCTATCCAGAAGCATAGAATATCTTTCCATTTTCTGAAACCCTCTATGATCTTTTTTTTTTCAGAATACTGTAGTTTTCCTTGAAAAGATCTTTGACTTCTTTAGTTAGATGAATTCCAAGGTATTTCATTTTCCTTGGTGCTATTATAAAAGGTATTGTTTCTCTAATTTCCCTTTCAGTGTGTTTATTATCTGTGTAGAGGAATGCTTTTGACTTTTGGGTATTTACTTTATAACCTGCTGTGCTACTGAATTTCTGTATTAATTCTAGTAGCTTCTTGGTGGAGTTTTTGGGTCTTCCATGTAAAGTATCCTGTCATCTGCAAATAATGTTAATTTAACTTCTTCTTTACCTATTCTTATTCCTTTTATTTCCTTCTCTTGTTTAATGGCTTTAACTAAGGATTCCAGCACTATATTGAATAGGAGTGGTGATAGAGGACATTCTTGTATTGTACCAGATCTAAGAGTAAAAGATTTCAGTTTTTCCCCATTAAGAATTATGCTAGCCATTGGATTTTCATAAATGGCTTTACCAACTTGAAATAGAGGCGATCTCTTCCAATTTTCTGTAGGACTTTGAACATGAATGAGTGTTGGACTTTTTCAAAAGACTTTTCTGCATCACAGAGATGATCATGTGGTTTTTAGTTTTCACTCTATTGATATAGTGTATTACATTTATAGATTTTCGAATATTGAACCATCCTTGCATCC
>NW_004524580.1:28428564-28454847 GCF_000260255.1 Octodon degus | reverse complement strand
CCATCTGGTCCTGGACTTTTCTTTGCCGGTAGGTTTTTAATTACATCTAGTATTTCATTGGCTATTATTGGGCTATTGAGAGTTCTTATATCTTGTCGATTCAGTTGTGGTAATTTCTACCTTTCTAGGAATCTATCCATTTTTCTGTGTCTTCTATTCTGTGAGAGTAATGATTCTCAAAGTAGTTATTGATAATCTTCTGAATTTCCACAGGGTCTGTGTTAATTATACCCTTTTCATTCCTTATTGCTTGTATTCGAACTTTTTCTTTCCTCTTCTTGATGAGGTTAGTTAGGGGCTTATCGATTTTATTTAATCTTTCAAAGAACCAGCTTTTTGTTTTGCTAATTCTTTGAACTGTTTTCTTCTTATCAATTGAATTAATTTCTGCTCTAATCTTTATGATTTCTTCCTGTCTTTGAGCTCTGGGTTTGGTTTGCTCTTCCTTTTCTAGTTCTTGAAGGTGCAGCATTAGGGTATTTATTTGTTCCCGTTCTGTTTTCCTAATGTGTGAATTCACAGCTATAAATTTCCCTCTGAGAACTGCTTTCATCGTAGCCCAAAAATTCCGGTAAGTTGTGCTTCAATTTTCATTGAATTGTTGATATTGCTGAATTTCTTGTTTAATTTTTTCTGTGAACCATTGGTTGCTGAGTAGGGCGTTGTTTAATTTCCATGTGTTTAGTTTTTCTCGTTTCTTTTGTCATTTATTTCCAGTTTCATTGCACTGTGGTCAGATAATATGCTTGGGATAATTTCTGCTTTCTTGCATAGACTTAAGCATGACCTATGAACCAGTACGTGGTCTATTTTAGAACATGACCCATGTGCACCTGAGAAAAATGTGTATTCAACTGTTTTTGGGTGGAACACTCTGTATATGTGCACCAAGTCCATTTGTTTCAAGCTCTG
This sequence comes from Octodon degus, assembly GCF_000260255.1. NCBI lineage: Eukaryota > Metazoa > Chordata > Mammalia > Rodentia > Octodontidae > Octodon > Octodon degus. Next base: position 28,453,935 of record NW_004524580.1, on the reverse strand, counting down.
GTTTAGTTCTGTTATTTCTTTGCTAATTTTTTGCCTGGTTGACCTACCTTTTTGGGATAAGGGGGTGTTAAGATTTCCTGTTAGGATTGTGGTATTGCATATTAGATTTTTCATGTCCATTAGGATTTGCTTTATATAGTTTGATGCTCCTGTGTTTGGTGCATACATATTTATGAGTGTTACTTCTTCCTCTTGAATTTTTCCCCTCACCAGTATATAGTGGCCATCTTTATTTCTCTTTTTCATTCTTGGTTTGAAGTTGAGACTGTCTGAAAATAGGATTGCTACCTTTGATTTTTTCTGAGGCATTGGGTCATGTAATATTGTATTCCATCCTTTGACTTTCAGCCTATGAATGACTTTATGAGTTAAATGTGTTTCTTATGTACTCCTTATTGTTGGATTTTGTTTCCTAATCCACTGTGCTAGTCTGTTTCTCTTAATTGGTGAATTGAGTCCATTTACATTGATGGTTATGATTGAGATGTATTGACTTACGATGGACCTGTTGTTTACTTCTTTTACTCCTGTGTTTAATTGTTTGCCTTATTTAGTTGGTTGCTTCCTATCTCATTTGTGGAGTTCTGATTAATTTGGTCCCTCTGCAGAAAATCTTTCAGTAGCCTGTGTATAGTTGGCTTTGTCATCATGAAATTCTTTAGTTGTTCTTTGTTACGGAAGTATTTCACTTTTCCATCAAACTTGAAAGAGAGTTTTGCAGGGTATAGTAGTCTGGGCTGGAGTTTGTTTTCATAGAGGACTTGAAGTACTCTGCTCCATGCTCTTCTTGCCTTCATGGTTTGTGAAGAGAAGTCGACTGTAATTCTGATGGGTTTTCCTTTGAATGTGATCTGCTTGTTTTCTCTAGCGGCTTTCAGTTTATTATTCTTGTGCTGAATTTTTGGGATCTTGACTATTATTTGTCTCAGTGTGTTTTTAATTGGATTGAGGTTACTTGGCGTTTTGTATGCTTTGGTTACTTGAATGTCAGATTGTTTCCTCATATTTGGGAAGTTTTCTGCTATTACTGCTGCCCATAGTTTTTTAATGTCATTTGTATTGACTCCTTTCTCAGTGATACCTATTAGTTTCACATTGTTCATCTTTCCATCGTCTTGCAGGTGATGAATTATTTTTTCCTGCATCGTATTCATTTTCAAGAGATCCTTTCTTACCTTTTTACTAGCTACACCAGCCTCTTCAAGATCTGAAACTGTCTTCATTTTCACTCAAATGGTTTTGCAAGCTTGTGATTGATATTTTAAGTTCCTGTATATCTCTTTGTCTCTGCTTCATGAGATCTTTTTCTTTCCTCTATTGCTCATTCAAGGAATCCATCATTTTTCTAATCTCCTCTGTTTCTTTTTTTTATCAGTGTCTTCTTTAGAAGCAGTTATTCTTTTACTGCAGAGTTTTTTTCAGATTGTGTTTTCTCCCTATGTTTCTGTAGTTTATTCTTTACTTCACATGCTGTGAGTTTAGAGAATTTTTTTTTCCTCAGAAACGAATTCTGCTCTGAATTCCTCTATGACTCTGCTGTTGCTTATTTACTGTCGACACTCTTAATTCATACATTTGAGCTGAGCTAGTGTCCTCTGCACTTGTTCTGGGTGGGCATTGGGTTTCCTCCATATGTTTCTGCTTTTGATTTTTTTTTTACTGCAGATGGTATAAATTGAGGAATTTCTTTTTTCATTTCCAATCTGAGTTCCTCTATACCTTTCTGCCATTGTTTCTTTATTTCAGAAGCCATTAATTCATTGATTTCAGGTGTGTGATTCCCAGTTTGTTCTTTGGAATAATGTTTATTTTTTATTTTTTATTTTTTATTTTTTATTATTATTATTTTTTTGTTCCTCGAATGCCTTCAGGGCGCTTTTGGCCAGCGGGAGAGTTGTGAGGTTCGAACTCCAGCAACCTGAGGCTGACACCTTTGTGGAAGCAGCCACTTAAAGGACTGAGCTAGGGCCAGGCCCCCATCCAGTTTGTTCTTTGTTAGTGTCCTCTGCACTTGCTATGGGTGGGCTTGGGGTCTGAGGTTGCGTTTTGCTCCTTCTTGTTGTCATTTTGTGTAGCATTGTCTTTTGACCTTTGTTGTAGTGCTTTGGTGCTGTTATAACCTTAGTACCTAGTGAAATTCAGGTGCAGGTGTACAAAGTTTGGTTTTATTCCTGGTTTGGTTCTGGCTGCTGTGCTCAGCTCTTTTCTCCTGGCACCCTTGGGAGTGAACATGTTGTGCCCCTCTGGCAAGATGTTCTGCTCTTGGATTAGTTGTGTTGTTCTGTCCCCTTCTCTCTCTGCAGGGATTGCAGCTGCAGCATTTCACCTCAGGCCTGTATGCCAGGCCTGAGCTGAGTCGAGAGGGGACAAGGTGGAGTAGTGGGGAGATGAAGCTCTCCCACACAGTCAGTCAGTCTGGGCTAGGACTGGATCTTGGGTTCCCCAGAACCTGGCAGAAATTCTCAGTGGGCGGGCGTGGTTGGCTGGGGTGGCGGGGAGTGGGGATTGTCCCATGGGGGTGGAAGAGGGTCTCACCCACTTTGTGCCTCGGCTTGGACCAGCAGGTCCTGCTGGCGCAGAGCAGCTGGAAGCTCTCCCACGCACTCACCGGGCCTGGGCTAGGACTGGATCTATGGGTCCCCAGAATGTGGCAGAAATTCTCACTGCGCAGGCTGGGTGGGGTGGGGTGCTGCGGAGTGTTTGAGGGCATTCCCATGGGGGTGGAAGAGGGTCTCATCCACAGTGCGCCTGGGCTTGGACCACGGAATTTGCACTTTCATCAATCAATAATGAACACTTTCTAAAAGTGTATTCTTTATGTTTCCAAACAGAACTTGCTGTTTCTGCCCAATTCATGCATTAATGAATAATCACATAAAGTGTAATAAAAATAATTGTGACTAATAATTTCAGTTAAGGTGATACTTAAATCTTAATTAGTTATAGTCATATAGTTTTTCTCAGTTTAATTCATTGTATTAATAGAATACTAATATTTTGAGGTATTATAATGGATGGTGTTCGTTATGCTTTTAGAGATGTGCACTAAAATGTTATAATGTCTGGGATTTCTTTCACAATGGGAGTATAGATAAAGGAAACAAATTTGAATATGAGTTGAATGTCTTAGATGAATAATGAGATTGGGGTTTATTACAGTTTTATCTATTTCAGAATATGCTTACATCTTTTCATGGTGAAATGTTAAGTCATTATGTGGTCTTTTGCTGATGAGTAATATCAAATTTCATAAGTAAATATTAATTATATTCCATTTTCCAGTTGTACTAAATATTTTCACAGCCTAGTAACAGTAATAGTCACAAAAACACAGGGTAAAAAGTAAACAAATTCTTTGTGCAAGGAAGTATTTCTTGGCCAAAATGGAGTTTTAAGCAGTATGACCTGAAATATTTCTGCTCCAATTTTTCATTAGCTGATTAGAGGATTGGAATTTGGCTTATCTGGTTAGTTTGTATCATGACTCAATTGGAGTCTGGGTTTCAGATTTTGTTTATGTTGAGTTTACCTGTGCCTTTTAGGTCACTAAGACTCAACTGGACATACTGAGGGACAGCTCAGGTGGCAGAAGAGTACAGTGATAGAAAGTTTAAACTGTGGTGCTGCCTTTCACTGTAAAAATGGAATGATTTATTTCACCACCCTGTTTTCTTATATCTTAAATTTAGGAAAACAGTAGTTTTTATTGTAAGGATTAAAATAAATAATACATGTAGAGTGGATAGTATTATGAGCTACTTTCTAGAGATTTTACAAAGATTAAATGAAAGTTTGTATTTTTAGCACAATAGTCATACATTATGTGCTCAATATATATTTGTTATTTTTTTGTTGCTATCTTCATACGATCAATGTAATGTGAAATTTTGAATTGTAAAGTTTTGGTTTATAAAGTGAGGGTAATAACTGAGAATGTATGTAAATAAATAAATGCAGAGAGAAAAAGACAAAGCTTTTTAGCAGTGTTATTATTGAAGTATAATTCTCATGCCATAAAGTTCATCCATTTAAGGTATATAATACAGTGGTTTTAATATATTCAGAGTTGTGAAACCACCATCACCACCTAATTTTAGAATACTTTCATCACTGCCAAAAAGCCTATGTAGATATTAACAGTTCCTTCTCATTTCTCCTTCCCCTTAGCACAATGATTTTCTGTGACTATTTTCTTTCAATTAGCATATATTTTCAGGATTTATCCATGTGGTTGAAAAATAAAGAGTACTTTCTTTTTAATGCCAATATTAGTTCATTGTTTATATCTTCTTATAATTTACAAAATACACTTTCCTAAATCTATGATTTATGTGAAAGATGAAAAAATTCAGCCATATTTAGATAGATTGAAGAATTGTCTACTTTTTAAAAAAAGTCTACTTCTTTTTTTTGTTTTTACACAAAAATTTATTTATTTTATTCTTTAAGAAATTTATTGTCAAATAAAGATTGAATATATCCCAGGTGTGCGCTATGATTGATACATGCATACATTGTGCAATAATGATGACAATCAAATTAATTATCTCTCATACCTATGCTGCGCATCAGAGGCCCTGATCATGTTCATTGCTTAAACAAAACTTTGTACCTTCTGACCAACTTCGTTTGCAATGTTCCCACTCGCCTCTGGCAACCACCACCGCACTCTGCTTGTATAGCTTCTCTTTTTTTTCTTTAAGATTCCACATGTGCGTCAGCTAATACAGTATTTTTCTTTCTGGATCTGACTTGTTTCACTTAGCTTAATGTCCTCCAGATTCATCCACGCTGTCCAGTGTAGAAAGGCTTCCTTCTTTTAATGGCTATATGCCTATATATTTACTGTATTATTTCTTTTCCATAATTTTACTGAGAAATAGCAATGAGATAGTTTCAAATCACATTGGTAGGACAGTTTCAATAATTAACACATTGCATACTCTCTTCCTAGTGGTTATTTGCTGTACAAGATGCGGACATGATATCCTATTTACAAACACTGTTAGAACAAATCCCTCTATTCATTAAGAGAATGTAACTGTATATTTATCCTAACCATTTTGAATACACAGATACAAAATGGACATTCATCTATATCCCCTTTTTTGTTTAGTTCCATCATTTGAATATTATAGGTGTGTTAACTCAGCAAAATATTCTAAAAGAGCCCAATAGTCCGTAATAGTATTGGGTCTTCCACTTGACTGGTAGTGTCAGAAATTGTTGACCTGAGTCCCCTACAACTCAACATCACAGCATGGCTTTACTTCTTACACTTCATTTTTATACTTTTCTGCTGGATGGTTAAGACCAAGATAAAGCAAGACTTATGCAATAAGAGTTGTAACTTTTGGATCTGATAAGGTCAGTAAAATCCCCTCAGGATTTATTCTGATATCCTGTACCGCAGATTGTAGATCCTTTGTCAGTGTCAGCCATGTGGATGAGTCATGGCCATTGCTTGGCCAATGTGCTCTCTGTGAAAGCCTGAGAGAATGTTTTCTCTCCATGTGATTCTCCTTAGGCACTGTCTACATCATTGATCACTTTCCTCTTTGGCCCCATAATCTCTTTGATCAGAAAATTTGGAACACTACTGAGTTACATAACATTACAGTACAAGTTCTCCTATGTCCTGAGTCTTAATTGACCTTGGAAGGCTAGGGCCAAATGTTGGCTTTCCTCGTGGCCCTCCATTTTGGTCTGCAAAGTTAGGTTGTTAACCCTCCAGAAGAGAAGCTTATTGTTATTACCATACAACCTAGGTTGTTAAGCTTAACCTCACTGTCTGTCTGAATATTAGACATCTTAGGTATAACATGGAACAGGTATTTTTCATCAAGTATTGATATGTTGAACTTTAAGTCCCCACAGAATATGATGAAAAAACATTAAAAAATTAAAATATATTTTGCAAATAGACATAAAGAATTGTAGAATTCTTATGTTTACACATAAGTCCAGAAATCTAACCATATACAACCTTGAAGCAGGACAGTCCTGAAACATTCATTTTGCTGTCTCCTGCCTTCATTTACTACCCACTTCTTTTTGAATAGTCATCTACCTGAGAGACAGCACAGCAGCAACTGACTTGTCATGACAAGCAGCCCGTATTCAGAAAACCAGAATGTCAGGCATTCCAAGCATGAACCTACTATTACTAATTGCCATCTTCAGTGCAGTTCCTTAGTTCACAGGTGTCAGTATATATAGTTAGTTAGGGTGAGAATCATTCCAGTTAACTGCCATATTCAGAAATTTTCTGAAGATTCTCAGGATCATTGCCTTACCCATCTTATACCTATAACTGTATGGCTTGCTATTGTCATGTTTCCTAGCTCTTCTCCTTTACCTGTCTTAATTATTTAGTCCTCAAGTTGTTGCTTTCCTTTTAGTTGTATTATACCTTTCTTTTTGCATTTTTTCTTTTGAGTTCTTATACTAGGGAAACTATATGATATTTACACATGTGTGTCTGGTTTATATCACTTATGAAAAATTGTCTACTTTTGTAAGGAAGTATAATTGTAGCCTGAATCTTCTGCCAAGAAAAATAATTACTCTATCCTTGTGTTTAATGTTACCTACTTTTAGGAGCCAGGGAGATAGCTCAGTAGAACAATTGCTTGCCTAGCAAGCACAAGATCCTGAGTTCAATCCCTGGTATACCAACAAAACAAAACAAAACAAAACAAAACAAAACAAAACTAGAAACTATTATCTACTTGTGATCTAGAATAACAAGCATAGAAGAAAAAAATAAAAAAAAAACAATTAAGATATAAGAAGAAAGAAAAAGAGTTGAAGGCAGTATTTCACAGAAGTGAAACAAATTTGGAAATGTAAAAGACCTCAGATATCCAAAACAATCTCCTTTTATTTTCTTTTTTATGTTTTTAGTACCGGGTCTACAGGGTCTTACTGTGTAGATTGGACACATAGTGGTTCTCCTGTTTTTAGCCTCCTAAGCGCTGTAATTATAGGCGAATGCCACCATGCCCCGTTCTCTATCTAGGCAGAGAGCAGGCGCTTTAGTCTGCTGAGCTATCTGGCCGGCCCTCCAAAACAATCTTGAGAAAGAAAAATGTGAGAAGACATCACATTTCTTGACTTTAATTTGTATTAGAAGATTGTAGTAATCAAAACATTGTGCTTCTGATATAAAATCAGATACAGGGTAGAGCAGATTATGTAGTCCAGAAATAAACCCATCCTATGTAGTCAACTGATTTTCAACAAGACATATGGGAGACTGGATAATCTTGTGGTGCTGGGAAAACTGAAAATCAGCTCAGGATAGATAAAAGACACATGATGAGGCCATTGCCCTTATTAATGGTGCTTTTTTTGGATACTACATGAAAAGCTTACACAACAAATGCAGAATGCACAAGTGGCACTACATCAAATTAAATGGCTTTGTACAGGAAATGGCAAACAAACCCAAAATGGCAGCCTATGAGTTAGAAGAAAATGCTTGTGAAACTGTCTGTCTCTCTATCTGTCTATCTCTGGGAGAAGATTAATAACTCAGCAGAACTGGAACCCAATAGCAAAAAAAAATCATTAGATTATTCCATTAAAAATGGACGAAAGACCTAAACAGATGTTCTTCAAAGAAGACCTAAGAAGTGGTCCACAATCATACAAAAAATATGCTCTCTATGCTTTATCATCAGAGAAATGCATATCTGTTAGGGAGATTGTTATCAAGAAAACAATTTAAGTGGTAGGGAGGCTGCAGAGAAAGGGAAACCCTTTCACATGGATTTAAACTGTGGAAAACAATATTTGAAATATGGAAAGACAGTATGGGAGATTTGTCAAAAAATTAAAAATAGTAGTATCATATTACCCAGTAGTCAATCCCTTATCTGAGTCATAACCAAAGGAAATCAACCCCTTGTAGGTATGTGCATTGCATTGTGGATGTGTTCACTGCAGCATTACTCACAATAGCAAAGATAGGAAAACAATCACAGTGTGTATCAGTGGATGATGTGTAAAGAAATTGTACACTACATAATAGAATTTGATTTACTTTGTAAAGAAAGAAGCTGCCACTTGCAATAACATGGATGAATGCAATGCTGAGGTAAGTTAAATGCAAAACATTTATGATCTCATGCAAAACCTAAAAAGGAAAATAAATATGTACAAACAGTATAATAGGAGGGGAATGGGCAGATGGAATGTTGAAAGTATATGAAGTTACAATTATATATGGTGAATATATATTTGGAGATCTAACATATATAGCATGGTTAGGACTAGTTAATGTTTAGTATTGCATACTGGAAATTTGCTGAGAGTAGGTTTTAGCTGCTCATGTAACTGAAGAGAAGTGTAATTAAGTTAAATGGTGGCTTTTTTTTTTTTTTTTTTTTTTTTTTTTTTTTTTTTTGAGATCCTGGAGCTTGAACCCAGTGTCTTTGCACTGAGCTACCTCTGCAGACCCTTTTCTTAATTTTATTTTTATTTTGAGACAGGTTCTCACAAAATTGATGTGTTGCTCAGCCTGAGCTGGAATTTACAGTCCTCTTTCCTCAGCCTTCTAGAGTGCTGGAATTACAGTTGTGTACTACTGTGCTGGCTGTAGTAATTTTACTATGTGTATGCATATTAAAACTTTAAGTTATATATCTTAATACATGCAAAAATTATTTCTACAGAGATTGGTAATTATATGTTGGGGACGCTACTGCAGAGATCCTTCAGGTTGATTCCTTAACAACTCAAAAATTGGAAAAGCGTATTGAATCATACCTTACTTCCCTTGGTAGTGACTATTGTGTTCTTTTTTATCAGTAGTACAGGTGTTTTTCCTAACCTAGTGAACACAGAATAAGTAAAAAGTCTCAGGAATGTAATAAGTCTATATTAAATTATATTATTTTTATTTCTATTCACTCAAAACTATGTTTCTTTAAAAAAATGATATGAGCAACCAGAAATAGTGGTCCACACCTGTAATACCAGCACTTGGCTGCCTGAGGCTGTGAGTTCAAGGCTAGTCTAAATTTGCATAGCAAAACCCTGTCTCAAAAAGACAAAATTGTTTGGGAAGAGCCACAGTGGTACTATTCTGATTTTACCTCTCAGGATATAATTCTATTCATTTGCTACATTTCCACCTAGGATACTAGATCATCTGTGCTACTTGTCCCTTGTTATATGAATTTCAAAAGAATTGTAAATTTTTGAACACAAAAGTACAGTTGTTTTTCAAGTCCAAAGTCTGTGATTTGCTGTAATGTTGATTTACTACTTGCTCTTTTTAATGAACTTTAAGGATAATACCCTCTTAATTCATATCAGAACCAATTTTTAAACTATTCTTTATTTTGTAAAGAATTTTTATAAAGACAAAAGAGTATTCCTAGGTGACATCAAAATAAAAAAGGAATACTTTGATTTCACCTTGTTAAAGTCCAATATTCAAAGAAGAGTAATAGTGTTTTATCTTGGAGATTATTAACATATACAGAATTCTACTTATGAAGAACATATTACTGCATATGTTTCCATGAAGTACCTAGAGCAGCAAATTAAATTTTTATTTTATCTAATGTATTTATTTTTTTCATTTACCTCAATTTATTATCACTAAATTATAACAATCTTTTTCATATCACATTTATTCAGTTCATCAAAGGTAAGCACGTATATGTACAAGTTTCTCTGTTTCTATATGTCTACAGGACCCTATATCCAGTAAAATATCTATTAAATAAACATGCCCACCTTTGTCATGTTAATCTGATTTTGTTTTTACTACAGGTATCTCATACATGTGTATTTGTTCCTTATAGAAGATAAACACAGTTGTTTCATATTGTCTAGACTTTCAGAAAATCGAGTTACCGTTCACACTGACATTAATTATAAAGTAATATGTTTGTTTAAATTAAAATTTTAGAGAACAAGAATTAAGCACAGAACTGATCATGCTTAAGAAATTATCACTGTTTGCTTCCCTGTACTAAAGCAGAAAAACAACAAAAAACAACAACAAAACAAGTGACTTCCTCTGACAAGTTCAAGTGCTCATTAGTTAGGGTAGCATACACAAATCACCATGCCTTTTGCAAGGCTGGTCTTTTAGCCATGATACATGTTTTTTCTTTCCAGAACATGTCTTGCATTTTCCTGCTTTTATGCTGCTCTTATGTAGTATCCTTACATTCATTATTTGTAAGCTCTGTCTCCTGGCAGTGTTAGCCTTCTCTGTGCGCCGTAAAACCTTGTGGGTATCTTTTTTTATAACATGTTTGTTTCTTTGGAACTATTTGTTAATCTATTGCTGCTTTCCTAGACTTTACCTTTCTGGAGGGGAAGAGACTATGCTTTTTGTTGGCATTGTTTGTGACCCACAATAAATATCTGTTGGATAGAAGAAGAGGTAAAATAGGAAGTATATAAATTGAAAATACAAAAATAAAATGTTCTAAGTAGAACAGTAATTGTAATTGTATCAGATTATTTCACTGAGTTTCACTTTTAATCTAGTAGTGTGGAATAACTAATTGAAATTTACAGATACTGATATTATGAATCAATTTAAAGATTAGAGAGTAATGAAAATATATGCCAGCCAGTCCCAGAAACAGTACGAAAGAGTAAAGAAGAATCCATTGATAGATGTAAATAAATCGTAAGTAAGCAAGTTATAGACAAGAGCCAGATAAGATATAAAACATAATCATCATGTGATTCTAACTAACTCTCCCTTAAAAAATGTCTTACACGGGCTGGGGAGATAGCTCAGTAGAATAAGCTCTTGCCTGGCAAGCTCAAGGTCCTGAGTTCAATCCCCAGTACTGCAAAAAACCCCAAAAAACAAAAATGTCTTAAGCATCCATATCTGTTTGTTAGACATTGTTTTTGTAGGAAGGCATTATTTGGAGAAAAGTCACAAAGTAATGTGGCATTAGGCAGAATTTTGAGTGACAGAGTTGATGAAGAGAATGTAATGACATAGATAACTGCATAATTCACTTGAGGTCCTTTTTCCTTCTCTGTCAGCCTTGGTTCTGCCTCATTTCCAGCCATTTGGATTACATGCTCTTCAATTGAACTAAATTGTGACCAGATTTAGTTCATTCTAGGCTGCAAACAACTTTTTGAAATTGATCATTTCAGGTTTCAGTCAATGGTCCTTAAACTTTGGTGTATGTCATAATTCCTAAATGTCTTGACAGAAGATAAAAGTAGCTTTACTCACAAGAATTTCTCAGTGTGGACAGAATGCCCATAGTTTTTAATATATCAATTATAATCAGTTTTAGTAGATAGTTGATTTTGTTGAATAATAGAGATTGGAACTACTGGCTTGAATCTTTAATGTTTTGTATATCTCTAAGATCATATACCACCTCTTCAAGATTCAGCTATTCTTAGATTTTTCTAGCATCTGTCAGACAGTAGATAGAGAGTAATTGTTACGAGTTGAGTTGTATTATCCCCAAATTCTTATGTTGATTGATTCTAATGTTAGTTTAAGAAAACTAAGACTTTGTGCCTCAGAAGGTGACTATATTTGGAGGGTGAGTCTTTGAAGTGGTAATTAAGTTTAAATGAGCTCATTAGGATTGACTCTAATAATAAGAATTCAGGGGCTAGAGAGATAGCTCAGCAGCATAAGTTGCCTGCCTGACTAGCATAAGGTCCTGGATTTGATCCCTGGTTAAAACAAAAAATAAAAAACAAACAAACAAAAAACTTGGTTAAACCCAAAAGGGAAACTGTGAAGATACAGGAAGAACATGACTATCTGCAAGGCCAATAGACCTGAGAATAAAACTATCCTTTCCAACATTTTGGCCTAGAACTTTTATCCTTTGGAATTAATATGCTTGTGAATTTATTGAAAAAAACTTCCTGTTGTTTAAACTATCCAGACTGTGGTACTTTCTTATGGTTCTAGCACCTTGTACAGCACTTAGTGCTGGTTTCATGTGTGTGGAAAGGAAGAAGGAAAGATATGTAGGTGAGGAACTAAGAGCCATTCATGAGTGTTGCTGTGATGTGTCCTCTTTCCTCTCGTCTCTTGAAATTTCTGTCTTGTAACTTATTTAGGAGGAATCAGTGGGCATTCTTAATATTTTTAATTTCCTGCCTCCTTTCTTTATGTCTCTCTTTCTTGCCTGCCTTTCCTGGGGTTGAAGCCAGGGCCTGATACATAGTAAATATGTAGTCTACTACTAAGCTATACCAGCTGCCACCTGCCTGCTTAATTCTAGGCTGACCTAATTTCCATTCCCCTCCATGGGCCCTGGATTTGAGTTAATTAAATTAAATTAAAATCGTATGGTCGTAGATTGGTGCTTGGTTAACATATTGCACTTTATGTAATTATATGGTACTTTCCATGTGACTGTAGTCACCATAATGCTTTTTTTTTTTTTTTTTCTTTTCCGGAATCAGGGATTGAACTCAGGCCCTTGTGTTTGCCATGGAAGCACTTATTCCACTGAGCCATCTCCCTGGCCCACCATAATTACTTTTTTTCTTTTCTGATTGAAAGTAGTAATATCTAATTAGAGATAACAAAGATGGAGAGAGAAGCCATTACATAACCTCTATACTCTTGTATTATTTCTACTACTTTGGTGGAAGTATAGCTATTATTGGAAGTCCACATTAGGCTTTTATTCATGGTCAACAAATATTTATTGAGTACCTGAAATAGACCCATTAGTAGGTTAAGAATTTAAATATGCAAAGGTGAATACAGCATATACCTCAATAAAATACAAGAGATGAACTACTTACAGCAACAGAATAAAAGCTAAAGGGGCATAGTATTTTAGATTTAGTGATCTAACTTAGTTTTGAGTCTGGATGATTATAAATAACAAGGAAAGCATTGTTGAAATAGTCTAATTTTCCCTTCAGATCAGCTGATTTAGTTTTCATGCATGGGACATTTGATTCTATTTAGTACTCTGATGATCCATTATGCTAAATAACACTAGAAAACAGGTTTAGTGAGTCTTAAAAACAATGTGTATAGGAAATAGAGTTAGCACTCAAACAGGAAAATAAAGTTAATATTTGGAACATAATGTATTGTGTTTGCATTTTATAAAAAATTAGTATCTCAAACTGTAATGGAATTAATAAGATATTTTTACTGAACCTAAGAACACTTCGAGGTAAGTGGTAAAACCACCCAGCTCAAATTTCATGATCCTGGGCTGGCCAAATAGCTTAGTAGATTAAAGTGCCTACAAGCAGGCGCAGGGGCCCAGGGTTCTGCCATGCTGACCCTGGGCCTGCCATGCTGACCCTGCGCCAGGGTCGCACTGAGATGGCAATTGAGACTGGACGTGGTGGTGCACACTTGTAAACCTATCTCTTGGGAGGCTGTAAACAGGTGGATCACTAGGAGTCCAATCTACTAGTGAGACCCTGAATACCCTGTAGACCCTTCCCTAAAAAATAAATAAATAAATAAATAAATAAATAAAAATAAAAAATTAGCATGATCCTGAAGGAGGTGAATTGGCTAGTGGCCTAAGAAAGGCCTGAGGAGAGCTTCTGCAGTACTGCGGTGCTTCCCAACTCAGAGGCCACCAGCTATGTGTGCACACTGGTTATTTGAGATATGGCTAGTCTGAATTCATAGTTGCTATAAGTGTAAAAGACACATTGGATTCCGAAAAATTTTAAAAATTTGAATACATGCTTGTTTGCTGTACATAGTGATTTCATTGTATGGAGTTGATACATCCAGGTAACACACCTTAACTTTTTTACTTTCCCATCTTTCACCGATTAATCTCTTGGTTCCTTTCCCTCTTGCAAAAGATCAGTCTCCTTGTTTCCTGTTACCTGTTTTTATTTTATTTGTTAAATTATTTATACTTTGGGCTTTTCAAATTAGGGAAGAGTGATGTTTGAGCTTGTACCAATGGATTTTGAAGGCAGTTTACAAAAAAAATGTACTCTCATTAGTAATTTTTCTATTGACTAAATATTGTCTTGATAATATTTTAAATATATTGAGTTAAATACATTATTTAATTCTGTTTATTTTTACTTCTTTTTAATGCATCCATGTTTGTGATTTGCATTGTGTTTCTATTAGCTCTGTTCTAGAAGCACTATAAATAAGAGATCAATTCCTGTAGGACTCTGTCTTTTTTGCTTGTGTCTGGCTATCAGCCTCCTTTCCACAATTGCAGAAGTCCTTTCTCCTAGAAGCAACAATGATGCTATCAGCAGTCCCCTTTTTTCATCCATTTATCTGTCTTGAATAGTTAACTCTTCTTTTCCATATCTGTTCTTCATATAGTAGCCAGAGCAATCTTCTAAAAACATAAGTTTTAGTAGCAAGCTTAGCGGATTTCTGTTGTTCCTGGAATGAACCCTAAATTCCTTCCCTTACTCATAAGGTCTTATATGGTCCTGTTCAGTTTTCCAGTTTCATCTTGAGTTTTTATATCCCTCTACCTCACTGTGCTTCAGTTACATAGGTCTCCTTTCATGCAAACTCTTTTTCTGTCTCTGGATTTTCCCCTTCCTGGAGTGATCTTTCAGGTTTCCCAGTGGTTTACTCTTAACATTTCAAATCAGAAGACATTTTGTCTTTGTTTTGAATGTCCTATAAGTGAACAACAGCTTCTCTTTTACTGTAGCCTCACGCTAATTGTTTTATGGATTTTTCCTCTCCTTTTATTCCTTTCGTTCTTCCTTCTCTCCCCATTTCCCTCTGCCTCTTACTGATCTGTAATGCAAAGCTTCAGTTTTTTGATGTAGGTTCTCACTAAGTTGTCTGGTTGGGCTTGAATTTGTGATCCCATCTTAGCCTCCTGAGTGGCTGGGGTTACAAGTATGTGTCACTGTGCTTGACCTCTGTTTATTATCTGACTCCTTAAGTATATTAGCTTATGATTATGTTGACCGTTTCTATCTTATTCACTATTCTAATCCTATCACCTGCATACTTGGTGGAACATTGTGTATCCCAGTCTTCTTGTTGTTGGCACAAAATAGCAAAGGCCCACAACATAAAGGAGGAGAGGCTTAGTTGGGTTCAATAATTTCAGAGGGTTCAGTCTCTGATGGACTGGCACTAAGGCAGGAGCATTGTGGTCCAAAGATGTGTCAGAGGAAAGCCACTCACTTCCTGAAAGCAGGGAAGGAGAGCGTGGGAGTAGCACCAGAGGGAATGGTGCCAGGGATCAGATATCTGAAGACCCTAAGACTTCACATCAGTGATTCACTAGATGCACCCTAGGTGTGATTTATTTATGTCCAACTTGGTCAAATTGACAGACTTAACCATCACATTAAATACTCACTAAATACTGCATTTGTTGAATGTATGAATGAAATTGTTTTATGGATGAAGTGACAGAAAAAAATGAAATGTATTACCTTGTATAGATATGAATTAGTGGAAACAGGTTTCAAATTCTGGCAGCTTGATTGCAAGCCTCCATTGCTAATTACCATGCTATAAGAAGGGAATGCTGTGTTAGGTAGACAGAACATAAATGTCTGTTGTAAGAAACAGCATGAGGTAATAGAAAGCACTTATGTTGGTATCAGAGCTCTGATGCTCATTTCTGGCTGTGCTGAATAGTGTGAGAAGACCCAATCCATACCATGTGGACTGAGAGTAGGGATAGAGCTGTTATCCAAACAATAATTGGGACTGTCCCTGAAGACTTGGGAGTAATCCTGGTGCGTGCACATGCGTGTGTGTGTGTGTGTGTGTGTGTGTGTGTGTGGTGCATATAAGTTGTGGTGTGTTTGTTGTTCATTGTCCACTATAGGATTCTACTATGGTCCTGAAATGGACTGTAGAGTGTGCCTTTTCTTGAGAGGCCATCTCTTGTCCTTGTTTTTTTTGTAAATCACTTGAAATTTTGTAATGTATTTTCTAGGACATATTAAATTTGGAATGGAATTATGGGGACAGCTGGCATCAGAATAATTGCTAAAGATGAAGTCTGACAGCGCAGACTGACAGTTGTGAGAATATGATAGTTTTTTTTACTTTAATAGATGCAAAATCATGGATGGAATAAGTGTCGGGATCCTTTTTCTCTCCTTTTATTATAAATGATTCTATTCCAAAAGTGTTTATACAGTCATCGTTTTCTAGCTGTAGTAGAAATTAGGGTTAAAGGTTATATAGTGTTTGGTTTTCTTGATATGTTTATAAGAATACATTTGTTTTCTAATTTGTAATGTTTATTTAGAAAAATGCCCCAATTTTTATCTGCCAGGTATTTACCAACTCAAAGATAGTTTTCTTGTCCAGGGAATAATTTAACACTTTTTTAAAAAAATGTGTTTGAACAGGGTCTCACTATGCAGTTTGGACTCACTTGTAGTGATCTTCCTGTTTATGGCCTCCTCAGCACTGGGATTACAGGCATGTGCTGCCATATCTGGTCTTGTAGGCCGGCTCAGCATGCCCAGAGTGGAGCCAGTGTGGCATGTGGTATGGGAATCTCACCCTGGTCCTTGCACTTGAACAATTATACTTTTATTTATTTTTTCAAGTTAATTTTATTGAGAAAGAAACTCTCAAAACAGGTTAGTAAAGGGCCAGGGTGATAGCTCAGTAGAATAAGCACCTGCCTGGCAAGTGCAGGATCTTGAGTTCAATCCCCCTGGTACCACAAAACAAACAATCAAACAAAACACACGTTAGTAGGACGGTAATAATTAATACATTGCATATGGTTGTCTTCACAGTAGTTACTCAGAGTACAAGATGCAGACATGGTATCTTGTCTAAGCACTATTAGTACAAATCTTTCTCTCATTAAACTAAGAGAAAGTAACTGTATATCCTATTTTGTATATCAGATATATACATATATATATATATATATACATGCACACATTTATATAGTATATATAAATATATATATATATATATACACATAATTTATTTATTTCTCTACAAAATGGTCCTTAATTTATATCCCTCTTTTGGGTTTAGTTTTGTCAGATGAATATTCCATTGCCATTCAGATATTGTAGATGTGTGAATTCAGCAAAATAATCCAATATAGTGCAGTAGTCCATAATAGTAGTGGGTTATACACGGAACTGACAATGTTAGAAGTTGTTGACTTGAACCTTTTACAGCTCAGCATATTAATGTAACTTTACTTTTTATACCTCATGTTTATACTTTTCTGGTGGATGTTTAAGAACAAGATAAAACAAGATCTATGTAACAAGAAATACAACTTTTGTACCTGACAAGGTCAATCAAACCTCCTCCCCCCTCAGGATTTACCCTGAAATCTTGTACCACAGTTGTAGATCCTTTGTCAGTGTCAGCCATGTGGATGAGTCACGACCATTGCTTGACTAATTTGCTCTCTGTGAAAGCCTGAGAGAATGTTTTCTCTCCATGTGACTTTCCTTAGGTACACTCTACATCATCGATCACTTTTCTCTGTGGCTCCATAGTCTCCTTGAGCAGAAAATTAGGGACACTACTGAGTTATAGGATGTTACAGTACAGGTTCTCTTATGTCCTGAGTCCTCACTGACCTTGAAAGACTGGGGCCAAAATATTGGCCATCATTGTAGCCCTTCTTTCTCTCTAATTGTTTGGTTTGCAAACTTAAGTTGTTAACCCTTCAGAAGAGGAGCTTAATGATATTGTTACCCTATAACATAGGCAGTTGAGCTTAACCTCACTACCTGTGTGAATATCAAACGCCTTACACATAACATGGAACAGGTATTTCCCAACAATTGTTGCTATGCTAAACTTTAAATCCCTATAGAATGTGAAAAAAAAAAGAATTGCACATTTTTACACAGAAATTTAGAAATATAACCATATACAACTTTTCGGCAGGACAGTCCTATGACATTTTTTTCTTGTCTTTTGTTTTCTTTTGTTACCTTTTTTCTAAAACAAACATTTACTTGAGAGAGAGAGGTATACCAGTAATTGATATGACATTAAAAGCAGTACACATTTAGAAGACTAGAATGACAGACATTCCAAGCATAGCCCTAATGTTACACATTGCTATCCTTGGTACAGTTGCTTAGTTCACAGGTATCAGCATATATTATAGTTAGTCAGGGTGAGAATCCTACCAATAATTATACTTTTAAAGGGAAATTGTTCAGAAATGAAAAAGGGATAAAGGAATATATAGTGGGGTAAAGGAACATATAATGTTCGTTAAAATAATGGTTGGAGTTTAGAAATTCAGCATTTCTTTCTGGTGAGATCTTATTTACTCAAGCATTGCACATACATTCATTTGTCAACTATAAATTGAACTTATTTATCATACAAATTAAGGACTCAGGAATCCAAAGATCAGGATTCTAATCCTGGTTCTGCCTCTTGATTACTGTGATTTTTGGCTGAGCAAGTAAGTATACATAATGAATCAGTGTTCCTCTTTGACTTTAAAAGGGAGATAAATGCTCTGCTTGCTCTTTTAGGATTATGGTGAGGCATGAGAGAGTTCTACATATTGTAGCTCTTTAAAAATGTTGTATATTTTTGTTGTTGTGTACATCGAACTGTATAGCTTTTTTTCACAAAGCATCAAAAAGTAAATTTATTTAATCATACTCAGCTGATAATACAGCAAATGGGTGAATAATTTATGCTATAGCATGCTGAATGAACTGAAAACAAAAAGTTGGTTGGAAGAAGGCAGAGGAACTTTGTCTTGTAAGAATCAGAACTGAGGGGCTCCATAACCATCTGACATCCATTCAGTGTTGTATCTATGATTAGAAATGCACATGATAGGAACTCCAGGGATCTTCTGGATTCTCTGTTTAAGGTCCCAGTCAACTGTGGCCACAATGTAACACTTGTACTGAGTTACTGTCTGCACTAAACAGTGGTGTGCATAGGTCCCTTTATGTGTGCAAGGTAAACATTCAAACTGTGGATCCTTGGCAATCCTTAGGGCCACTCGATACTTCTGTCTCAATGTGTCAATTTCCACCATTACACAATCAGTTATACAAGGGATACACTTGGCATACAGACAGTCCAACATTGATGTACCAAGTGCACTTTGGCTTTGATGGAAAAGTTGATGAAGTTTTTATCAACCAGGATATGAGAAGATGGACCCAGCTGTATATTATGCTGGAAGGATAAACAGGAAGGTTGTTGGGGACTTTTTTTTTTTGCCTTTAGAACATTGGGATCTGTCTTTTTTTTTCAGGTTTTATTCTATCCTTCTCTTTGAGTCTTTCATCTCTGAGATGAAGCATTCGCTTCATGGTCACATACTTTCTCACTTTCCTTTGTTTCCCCATATTCACGCCGCTCTCCTGTTTCTTCCAGTAATTTTTTTTTAAATTGCTATTCTTTTCATTATACTTCAGTTTACCAGTCCATGTCCTGGAAGCATTTTAAAATTTACGATTTAAAAAGTGACATATCCTCAAGATAGATTGTTTACAGCATGGGTTATCATTATCGTTTATACGTTTTTTTCTAAAATGCAACATTGAAGGGATGTTAGTTTGACTTTGTATTTTCTATAAATAATCCTGATCTTAGAAAAATCTGCAGGAGTATAACAGAGTTCAATGGTTCTATTCTTTGAAGTATCTGCATGTAATTTACAAAACCTTTACAATTGCTCAAATGTCACATTGATAAAATGAATACTATATTCTTAATACATATAATGACATATACTTGAATTTATTTTCAAATCAGAGAAGGATCTATAATTGTAACATTAGGCATTTGGAGGCATCGGGCAATTTAATATATTAGAAAGTAAGTGTAACACGTATTAGGTTTCTATTTGAACATATATACCTTACTGAATTTGTCAGTCGCAATGAGGGAAATGACATTAGAATAAGATTCAAAAGAATTAAGTTTGCCCAATTGAAAAGTGGGCCTCTAAGATGAACACACACTGCTCAGAGGAAGAAATACAAGAAGCAAATAAATACATGAAAAAATGCTCCACATCACTAGCCATTCATGACATGCAAATTAAAACAACACTGAGATACCATCTCACCCCAGAAAGAATGGCTATCACAAAGAAATCAACCAACAACAAATGTTGGAGAGGATGTGGGGAAAAAGGAACCCTTCTTCACTGCTGGTGGGAATGTAGACTGGTGCAACCATTATGGAAATCAGTGTGGAGACTTCTCAAAATCTAGGACTGGAAATCCCATTCAACCCAGCTATCATCCTTCTGGGAATTTTCCCCAAAGAACTGAAAACACCATATTATAGTTATATATGTGTGTCTATGTTTATAGCAACACAATTTGTGATAGCCATATGTTGGAAACAACCAAAATGCCCGTCACCTGAGGAATGGATGAAAAAGATGTGGTGGTTTTATACAATGGTGTATTACTCAGTTATAAAGACAAATAATCTCAAAGTCTTCATAGGAAAGTATGCAACTTGAAGCTATATTCAAAAGTGAAATAAATCAGACCCACATGTGTAAATATTGTATTGTCTTCCTAATGTAGGAACTCAAAACAAGAAATAAAAATTGAAAGGTATAACACAGTTAAATGGAAAGAATTGAAGGATTAAACAACATAAAGAGAGAAAGGAAAGAAGTTAGGAAATATGGTAGGGTCAAAACCATACATTTATATAGACAAAATGGTTAGGGCAGTGGTCCTAAGAACTTGCATGAGGATTTTGAAAATAGCACTTTATGGGTAGAATTCTCACCCTGACTAACTATATGCTGATATCTGTGAACTAAGCAACTACATTGCAGATAGCAATGTGTAATACAAAAACCATGCTTAAAATACCTGCCATTTTGGTCTTGTAAATGCGGACTGCTTCTAATGTTGTATCAATTATTGTTATACTCTCTTTAAAGTAAATGTATGTAAAAAAGGTAATACATGTAAAAGAGGGACAAAAAAAAAAAAAAAAAAAAAAACACCCCAAAATGTAGCAGGATTGTACTGCTACAATGTTGAATATGCTTTGATTTCTAAATATCTGTATAAAAAGTGTGTAATTGTTTTTTAACTATTCTATAGGGATTCAAATTTTAGAATATCATGGTTGTTGGAAAATAGCAGTTTCATTTTATGTCTAAGGTATGTGATATTCAGAGAGTGATGTTAAGCTTAACTGTCTCTGTTACAGGATAATATCAGTAAGCTTCTCTTCTGGATGTTCAACAACTAAAGTTTGCAGACCAAAATTTAGACAGATAGATAGATGGGCTATCCATCAAAAGATAACCAGTATTTTGACCCTAGCCCTTCAAGGTCAGGGAGGACTCAGGACATAAGACACAACAGATGTCTCTTGTGATATAACTAAGTGGTGTCCCAAAATTTCTAATCAATGAGATTATGGGGCCACAGAGGAAAGTGATGGGCAATGCATAGTGTGCCTAAGGAGTGTCATCTAGAGAGAAAGAAATTCTCTCAGGGTTTCACAGATAGCAAATTGGTCAAGCAGTGTCTGAGACTCATCCAGATGGCTGATACTGACAGAAGATCCAGAAGGTGCTGTAAATGGCTCCAGGGTAAATCTTAAAGGTATTTGACTGACTTTATCAGATAGCAAAACTTACATTTTTAGTTATATAAATCTTGATATAGGAGAACTTCTGCCATGCTCTCAGGACCTCCTCCAGACACAGCCTAAGCCCAGACCCAGCGAGTGTGTGGGAGAGGTTCTGTGCACACCTGCACCCACTGGACAACCCACTGCCCGACCCAGCCCAGGCCAACTTGTGAGTGAGTCCTTCTGTCCTGCTCTCTGGACACCTCTGGACCCAACTAAGTCCTAGCATACAGGCCTGGGGTGAAACTGTGCAGTTGAATTGCCTGCAGAGAGGCTAGGGGTCAGAACCACACCGGCAATCTAGGAGCAGAACGTCTTGCCAGAGGGGTAGAACAGGTTCACTTCCAAGGGCTGCAAGAGGAAGAAGCTGAGTACGGAAGCCAGACCTAAGCCAGGCACAACTAGATGAAATCAAACTTCCTAGATCTGCACCTGAATTTCAGTGGGTGCTAAGGTTATGTGTGCACCAAAGCTCTATGCCAAAGGTCAGAGGACTGTGCTATACAAAATGACAAAGAGAAGGAGCCAAATGCAATCTCAGGCCCCAAGTCCACCCAGAACAAGTGCAAAAGACACTAGCACAGAGGAAATTGGGATTCATACAGTTGAAATGTCTGAATTAATAGCGTATAAAATAAAGAAACAACTGCAGGAAGGTGTGCAGAAACATATAGAGGAAATCAGATATAATCTCTGAAGTAAAAAAAAAAAAGGATAACTATGCTAAAAGAATTAATAACTGTTCTGAAGAAGACCATGATAAAAAAATATAGGCAATTAGAAACATGGTGGAATCCTTCAGTGAGCCACTAGAGAAAAGCAACAGATCACATTTAAAGGAAAACCCATCAGAATAATGGCAGACTTCTCTTCACAAACCATGAAGACAAGAAGAGCATGGAGCAGAGTACTTCAAGTCTTCTACGAAAACAAATCCCAGCTTAGACTGAAAGATATTCTAGAGAGTGACCAAAATGATCAGAACTCCACGAATGAGAACAGAAGGAATCCACTAAATAGGGCACTTAAACATAGGAGAAAAAGGAGTAAACAGTAGGTAAATAACATGCCAATTGTAAGCCAATACATCTCAATTATAACCATCAATGTAAATGGACTCAATTCACCAATTAAAAGAAATACACTGGCACAGTGGATTAAGAATCATAATCCAACAATATGCTGTATAGAAGAAACACGCGTAACTCAAAAAGAAATTCACAGGCTGAAAGTCAAAGAATGGAAAAGAGTACTATACACCCCAACACCTCAGAAAAAAGCAGGGGTAGGAATCCTGTTTTCAGACAGTCTCAACTTCAAACCAAGAATCGTCAAACAAAATAAGGCCACTATGCACTGGTTAGGGGAAAAATAGAAGAGAAAGAGGTAACACTCATAAATATGTATGCACCAAACATGGGAGCACACAATTATATAAGACAAATCCTAATGGACATGAAAAATCTAATATCCAATGCCACAGTCTTAACAGGAGATTTTAGCACCCACTTATCCCACAAAGACAGGTTATGCAGAAAAAAATAAGCAAAGAGGTAGCAGAACTGAACCAGAGCTTGTAACAAATGGAATAAGTAGACATATATGGCGTGTTCCAATCAAACACAGCTGAATACACGTTTTTTTCAGCTGCACGTGGGTCATTTTCTAAAAATACAGCACATAGTCGTCCATAGGTGTTGCTTAAGTATATGCAAGAAAACAGAAATTATCCCATGCATATTATCTGCAGTGAAACTGGAAATAAATGACAAATGAAACCAGAAAACTCCCCTAAATACATGGAAATTAAACACCCTTCTTGTTTAATTTCACAGATGAAATTAAACAAAAATTTTCAATGAAAATTCAAGCACAACTTATTGGAATTTATGGGATGTGATGAAAGCAGTTCTCAGAGGGAAATTTATAGCTGTGAACTCAAAACATTAGGAAAACAGAATGGGAACAAATAAATACCCTAATGTTGCACCTCCAACATCTAGAAAATAAAGAGCAAACCAAACCCAAATCCCAAAGACAGGAAAAAATCATGACGATTAGAGCAGAAATTCATTTGAGAGAAAAAAAGCAGTTCAAAGTATTAACAATTCAAAAAACTGCTTTTTTTTTTGAAAGATTAAAGAACATCGATAAGCCCCTAGCTAACTTCATCAAAAAGAGGAAAGAAAAAATTCAAAAAGAGGAATGAAAAGGGTGTAATCACCACAGACCCAGTGGAAATTCAGAAGATTATCAATAGCTACTTTGAGAATTTTTACTCTCACACAATAGAAGACACAGAAGAAATGGATAGATTGCTACAAAGGTACTATTACCAAAACTATATCAAGAAGACACAACAACTCTCAATAACCCAATAACAGCCAGTGAAATACGAAATGTAATAAAAACCCCTACCAACAAAGAAATGTCTATGTCCTGATGTATTTACAGCTGAACTCTACAAGAAAGTTATGGAAGATATAATCCCTTTAATCCTCAAGATCTTCACTGAAATGGAAAAGGAAGCAATCCTCCCAAAATCATTCTTGGAGACAAGTATTATACTGATACAAAAACCAGGAAAAGAAGCAACTAAAAAAGAGAACTACAGGCCAATCTCCCTCATGAACATAGATGCAGAAATCCTCAATAAAATACTAGGAAATGGAATACAGCAAATCATCAAGAAAATCGTACACCATGACCATGTAGGAATAATTTTTACAATAGCACCGAGGAAAATGAAATACCTTGGAATTCATCTAACTAAAGAAGTCAAATATATTTTCACAGAAAATTACAATATTCTGAAAAGAGATTGTAGAGGATTTCAGAAAATGGAAAAATCTTCCTTGCTCCTGGATAGGGAGAACCAACACTGTGAAGATGGTCATACTCCTGAAATTGCTGTACCGATTTAATGTAATCCCTATCTAACTACCACCAACATAACTTACAGAGCTAGAGAAATCATTCCTAAAATTTATTTGGAACCAGAAAAGACCTAGAATAGTAAAGGCAATCCTGGGCAACAAAGACAAGGCAGGAGGCATTACAATTCCTGACTTGGAATTATATTACAAGGCTACTTTGATAAAATCACCATGGTACTGGCAACGAAATAGATCTGCGGATCAGTGGAATAGAGTAGAAGATTGAGAAGCATATACGAAGAATCTCAGCCCCCTTATCTTGACAAAAGGGACAGACACGCTCCCTGAAAGAAATACAGCCTCCCAGTCCTAGCCCAGGTCCGGTGAGTGTATGGAGAGCTTCCAGCTACCCTGCGCCGGCGGGAGCAGTCCCAGCCCAGGTGCAGCATGGGCCGGACCCTCTCCCACCCTCTCGGGCCGCCCCCCACCACTGCGCCGTGCCTGCCCCATCCCTCCCGACCAGTAGGAATTTCTGCCGAGTTCCGGGAACCCCAAGACCCAGTCCTAGCCCAGGTCTGCAGCGGGAAGGAGCTGAGCAGATCAGCCAGACCTAAGCCAGACGCAGCTGGATAACTCCAAACTCTGTAGAGCTTCACCTGAACTTCAGTATTTGTGAAGGTTATAACTACAGCAAAGATCTACAACAAAGGGCAGAAGACAGTGCTACAGAAAATGATGAGAAGGAACAAAATGTAACCTCAGAAGCCAAGCCCACCCATAACAAGTGCAGAGGACACTAACACAGAACAAATTGGAAATCACACAGCTGCAAGCAATGAATCAACATCGTCTGAAATAAAACAGCTGCAGAAAGATATAGAAGACCTCAGATTGGAAATGAAAAAAGAAATCCCTGAATTAATAACATCTGCACTA
>NW_004524580.1:28403167-28423459 GCF_000260255.1 Octodon degus | reverse complement strand
AAATATAGGAAATAAAGCCATGCTGTGAAGTTGAGCTGTGGGGAACTCAGGTCAATAATTTCTGACATTGCCAGTTAAACAGAAGACCCAATGTTATAATGGGCTACTGGACTCTTTTAGAATATTTTGCTGAGCTTACACACCTATAATATTCAATAACGGAACTTAGAAAAAATGGGGTATACCTATGAATGTCCATTTTGTTTCTGTGTATTCAAAGTGTTTGGGATAGATATATAGTTGCATTCTCTTAATGAATAGAATGATTTTTTCCAATGGTGTTTGTAAATAGGATCTCCAGTCCGCATCTTGTACAGCAATTAACCACTAAGAATAATATATCTAGTGTATTATTTGTTGAAACTATACTTCCGATTTGATTTGAAACTGTCTGATTACTGTTTATCAATAAAACTTTGAAAAAAAAAAAAAAGGAAATACAGTGTCTTTAACAAATGATGCTGGAAATACTGGCTTTCTACATGCTGGAAACTAAAACTTGACCCTGGTCTATCACCATGTACTAAACTAAAGTAAGAATGGATTGAAGATCTAAAAATTAAAACAGAAATACTCAATCTCCTGGAAGGGAAAGTAGGAGGAACTCTTGAAGACATAGGGGTAGCCAAAGCATTCATGAACAAAAATCAGATCTCACGGGAAACACTTGAAAGAATTAACTGTTTCCTGCTCTTATTGAGAAGTTTTTGCATGTCAAAAGAAATTATCAACGAAGTGAAAGGACAACCCACAAATTTGGAAAATATCTTGACAAGCACTCAGACAATGGTCTGCTCTCTAAAATCTATAAAAAACTAAAACATTAGGGCTCCAAAATTTAAAGACTCAATCCAGAAATGGGCGTCTGAGATGAATACACACTTCTCAGAGGATCAAGTTACCAACGTGAATAAGTATATAAAAAAATGCTCCATGTCACTAGCTGTCTGTGAAATGTAAATTAAATTGACATTGAGATATCATCTCTCCCATCAAAGAATGGCTATCATAAAGAAATCAACCTACAATAAATGTTGGATAGGCTGTGGGGAAAAAGGAACCCTTCTCCACTACTGGTGGGAATGTAGACTCATGCAACCATTATGGAAATCAGTGTGGAGACTCCTTAGAAAAGTTGGACTGGAAATCCCATATCAACCAGCTATTCCTCTAGTGGGAATTTTCCTGGAGGATCTGAAAACTTCATATCATAGGGATAAATGTGTGTCTATGTTTATAACAGCACAATTTGTGATAGCCAAATCTTGGAAACAACCAAGATGCCCATCTCCTGAGGAATGGATGAAAAAGATGTGTAATTTTTATAGAATGGAGTATTACTCAGCTATAAAGAATGATAAAGTCGAAGCCTTTATATTTAAGTGGATGCCACTTGAAGCTATACTGAAAAATGAAATAAACCAGACCCACATATGTAAATATTGTATAGTCTCCCTAGTGTAAGAACTCAATTGAAGAAATACAAAAAGTAAGGTATAGTGGAATTAAAAGGAAAGCGAGAACTTGAGAATTAGACAGTGAAGAGAGAGCAAGGAAAAAAGGTAGGAAATATGTCGGGCGAGAAGCCATAGATTTATATGTACAAGATGGGTAAGATAATGATCCTGAGAATCTTCAGAATGTTTTTGAAGTTAGCAGTTAATTGGTAGGATTCTCACCCTGACTAACTATATATGCTGATATGTGTGAACTAAGAAAGTGCACTCAAGATCGCAGTGTGTAATAGTTCGGTCATGCTTTGAGTGCCTGTCATTCTTGTCTTCTGAATAAGTGCTGCTTGTCATGACACTCAGATTCCTGCCGTAATGTCTCTTAGGTAAATGTTTAAATATGAAGGGTGTGGTAAATGAATGCAGGAAACAGGAAAATGGGTGTTGCTGGACTGTCCTCCTACAATGCTGTATATGGTTAAATTTCTAAAGTTCTGTGTAAAAATATGCAATTGTTTATTCCTCTTTTTAAAATATGTTTTAATTTTTATTTTTTTCTTCATATTCTGTAGGAAGTTAAAGTTTAACATATCAATACTGGATGAAAAATATCTTTTCCATGTTATGCCTATGATGGTTGATACTCAGATAGTTAGGTTAAGCTCAACAGCCTAGGTTGTAGGGTAATAACAACAAGCTTCTCTTGTGGAAGGTTACCAACAACCTTAGTTTGCAGACCAAAAATGGAAGAAAAAGGAGGGCCGCAAGTAAAGTCAACATTTTGGCCCTAGTCTGTGAAGTTCAGTGAAGACTCAGGAATTAGAAGAACCCTTACGTTAACATCATGTATCTCAGTTATGTCACAAATTTTCTCATCAAGGAGATTATCGGGCCACAGAGCAAAGTGCTTGATGATGTAGACTGTTCCTAAGGAGTTGCTTGGAGAGAAAATATTCTCTCAGGCTTTCACAGAGAGCAAATTGGTCAAGCAATGGCTGTGACTCATCCACATGGCTGACACTAACAAAGGATCTACAAACTGTGGTACAGGGTTTCAGGATAAGTCCGGAGGGGACTTGACTGACCTTATGAGATACAATAGCTACATTTTTTGTTATATAGGTGTTGCTTTATCTTAGTCTTAACATCCAGCAGGAAAGTATAAAAACGAAGTATAAAAAGTAAAGCCATATTAATATGCTGAGCTGTAAAAGTCTCAAGTCAACAACTTCTGACATTGCCAGTCTTATGGAAAACCCACTACTACTATGGACTACTGGAGTATTTTGGAATATTTTGCATAATTCACACACCTATAATATTTAAATGACAAAACTAAAGAAAAAAAGGAGATGCAAATGAATGACCATTTTGTATATGTTTATTCAAAATAGGATAGATATGCAGCTACATTCTCTTTTTTTTCCATAATTTTATTTTATTTTATTATTTTATTTTTTTTCAAAGTTTTATTGATAAACAGATAGCAATGAGACAGTTTCAAATCAAATCGGAAGTATAGTTTCAACAAATAATACACTGCATATATTCTTCTTAGTGGTTAATTGCTGTACAAGATGCGGACTTGTGATCCTATTTACAAACACCATTAGAACAAATCATTCTATTCATTAAGAGAATGCAACTATATATCTATCCCAACCTCTTTGAATGCACAGATACAAAATGGACATTCGTCGGTATACCCCATTTTTTCTAAGTTCCGTTATTGAATATTATAGGTGTGCAAACTCAGCAAAATATTCTAAAAGAGTCCAGGAGCCCATAATAGCATTGGGTCTTCTGTTTAACTGGCAATGTCAGAAATTATTGACCTGAGTCCCCCACAGCTCAACTTAACAGCATGGCTTTATTTCTTATATTTCGTCTTCATACTTTTCTACTGGATGATTAAGACCAAGGTAAAGCAGGATCTATGCAACAAGAGTTGTAGCTTTTTGGTCTGAGAAGGTCAGTGAAATGCCCTCAGGATTTGTCCTGAGATCCTGTACCTCAGATTGTAGAACCTTTATCAGTGCAGCCATGTGGATGAGTCACTGCCATTGCTTGGCCAATTTGCTCTCTGTGAAAGCCTGAGAGAGTGTCTTCTCCCTATGTGACTCTCCTTAGGCCCACTCTATGTCATCGATCACTTTCCTCTTTGGCCCCATAATCTTCTTGATCAGAAAATTTGGGACACTACCGAGGGACATGACGTTACAGTACAAGTTCTCCTATGTCCTGAGTCTTAATTGACCTTAGAAGGCTAGGGCCAAAATGTTGGCTTTCCTTGTATCCCTCCTTTTTCTCTAATTTTGGTCTGCAAACTTACATTCTCTTAATTCATTGAATAGAAAGACTTTTTCTAATACTGTTTGTAAGTAGGATATCATTTCTGCATCTTGTACAATGAATAAACACTAAGACAATATGCCGTGTTTTAATTAATGAAACTGTTCTCGTAATTGGAATTGAAACTCTCTCATTGCTATTTTTTTCTCAATAAAATTATGGAAAAAAACAATTATAAACTGGTGACTTAAAAATAACATTTATTTCTTACAATTCTGTTGGTTGGGGAGGCTGGATCTATGTGTGTGGAAGATTTGACGTCTGGTGAGGGTGCTTTTCCCATTTCATAGGTAACTATCTTTTGATTTGTCCTCATGACTGATAAAGCAGGTGATTTTTCTCAGGTGTTTTTCATAAGGGCAATATTCTCATTCATAGGGGCAAAGGTTTCATGACCTACCCTTACAAAAGCTCTGCCTCCTAATACTATTACCTTTGGGGTTAGGATTTCAACATATAAATTATTGATGGACATAAATATTTGATGTATTGTATAACTAAGCCATTGTCATGGATATAAAATGGTATATTTTATTTTTTAAATTTCACTTCAGTGGTAAATGATGATATTCACTTTTTTCTGTTCTTATTAGTAATCAATATGTTTATTTTTGTAGTGTAATTTGTGAGTTCAAATTTCAGGAGTATACTAACACGCCCAGCCCACGTAACTGAATTTTTTTTTTTTGTAGTTGGTATAGGATCTACAGGATCTACAGGGTCTCACTACGTAGATTGGTCTCATAGTGATTCTCCTGTTTTCAGCCTCCCAAGCCCTGAGATTACAGGCTTGTGCCACCATACCCAGTCTCAATTGCTGTCTCAGTTCGTCCAGGGAGCGGGTCCAGCAGGGCAGGAAAGGGATGGAACCCTGGCCACTGTGCTCTGGCTGTCCCCTAGGTAACTAATTTTGATGTTCACTTTAGCAAGTATTTCTTTTATACTTAATACTTTGGACTTATGTCTAGAACATCATTGCCTACTCAGAAATTATAAATTTTTGTCTGAGATGTTTTATACTTGAAACTTGTTTGTCTGATCTAAGGTCAACTTCACATTAACTTTTTAATTAATTAATTAATTATTCGATATCCAGTCTCATTAGGCAGCTCAGACTCATAGTGATCCTCCTCTCTTAGTCTGCCCAGTGCTGGGATTAGGTGTGCACCACCATGCCCAGTTTTACTGGCTGCTTGTGTGTGGGCCACCACAGCATGCAGTACTGGAAATCAAAATTGGGCCCTTGAGCTTGCCAGGTACGCACTTAGACCACCATATTTCCCTGGCCCCACATTGATTTTTATACGTTGTATAATGTAAAGACTGGGGTATCCCTCATATAGCTTCAGTGGTTGAAGAAGCTGTCTTGTCTATCATTGAATTAAATTCACGATTTTGCTGACAATAAGTTAACTTTTTATACTTGAATGTTTTCATATTCTGTGTTTTTCCATTGATTTATACATGTATTACATCAAAATCACATTGTTTTGATTACTGTCTCTTTAGAGTGTTATATCAAGTATTATCAATTCCCCAACTTTGTTCTTTTCAAAACTGGTTTGTTTTTTTTTTTTGTTATTTTAAGGTTCTTTGCATTTCCATAAATTCTTCACAATTAACCTGTCATGCTCTATGGAAAGATAGCTCTGTTTTTGATTGATATACACTAATATATCAATAAATTTGAGGATGACTGAAAAAAAGTGCCTTATTAAATAAAGGATTTGTGTTAAAGTAATAGAGGTGAAATTAAGAAGCAAAGAGAAGCAACTCTATATATTTTTGTTGTTGGGATAGTCATATTTATTTTTTGCCCAAACTATAGACAGTATTTCAAAGATCAGCCTTACAGGTCAGATACTTGCTAAGAGATTAATGCATTTAACATTCATATGTATAAGTTTGTTCTCTCTCTCTCTCTCTCTCTCCCTCCCTCCCTCCCTCCCTCCCCCCCTCCCCTCTCCCCTCTCTCCCTCTGTCTCCCTCTCTCTTCCTCTGTCTCCCTCTCTCTCTTGCCCCTCGTTCTCCCTCTCTCTTCCCCCCTCTCACTCTCCCTCTGTGTCTTCCTCTCTCTCTTCCCCCCCTCGCGCTCCCTCCCTCCCTCCCCCACTTGAACTGCATCTCTGGCCCTATCTTTCCTTCTCAAAACTCAATTTTGTCAAAATGGTTTGAAAATTGTTGTCCAACTTTTTTTGATGTAGTTTTTATTTTTTAAACTTTAATATCCTGGTTCAGGCCTCCTTTCACTTATCTGTACTTATCTCTTAAGGCTTAGTTCAGATTTCTGTCTTTAATTAGTCTAATTTTTATAGAGTGGCTCACTTTCATTATTCAAGCACTCATATGGCAAATAATGAGTTTGTTAAATAAGTATTCTACCTTTAAATGTTTAATAGATTGTAAGATTTTATTCTCATAATTACTGAACATATAGATGTTGTTCAACGTTCGTGAATGTAAAACCATGAAAATTGTATGTCTCATTTAATCTAGAATAATCCAGAACAGACCTTTTCATATACTTTTCAGCCATTTAGTACTGATCTGAGAGATTAGAATCATTAGGTTGCCTTTGGGGATGGCAGCTGTGTTTTAAATGAAAGCCTGAAACGTTGCTCAAATTATTCTGTGTGATTCATTTGCGATGTTTACTCTGTTTATTTATATATATATATTTTAAAGAGAGTATGAATTAGAATTAAAACAAAAAATTACAAGTGATATAGATTTTCACTTAGCAAAGTAATATGAATTTCACAGTATTTGTTTTAATACATAGTGTTGTGTTGTCTTCCAACTAGTTATTCATATTACCAGATATATATATATATATATATATATATATATATATATATATAAAAGTAAAATTGGAAGAAAAAAGAAATGTATAAGAAATGAAGAGAAAAATGAGAAACAGTTGAAAGGAGACAAAACAAATCAAACATTTAACTGCTTCTTTCTATAGACCAGCAGAAATGCACAGTACATTAATCTGTTGACTTATTTTTTATTGATGTATGTTTGGGATATGTAATATGTATTATGTACATGTACTACTTTCAGGGAATTAGTACATGTATATACATTGTATCTTGGTTAATTTTTTTTAATTATTTATTTGTGTGTGTGTGTGTGTGGCCAGCTCAGCCCACCAGGGGGCGGGGCTGGCTGGCATATGGTGCTGGGGGATTGAACCGCGGTCCCTGCTAAGCTTGTTCTAAGTAGGTGCTTTAGACCACTGAGCCATCTCACCAGCCCCCTGTTGGTATCTTTTGATCCTTTTGCACAAATCTGTTTTTTTAAATTCATTTTTATTTTTTAAGAAGAATGCAAAATAGTATTACAACAGAACAATTACAAGGATACAGAATTTCCCTTAACAAAATAATATGAATTTCACAATGTTTATTGTAATGCATAGTGTTGCTTTCTGACTAGTTGTTCATATTACTAGGTGTGTGCATGAAAAATTGGAAAAAGTAAAAAAGAAATATATTAGAGATTAAGAAGAAAAGAAGGACAGACAGTTGAAAAAAGGAGACTGTTATTTAAGCATTAACTGCTCCTTTCCATAGACCAGGAGAAATCCATAGTACACTTGTCCAAACCATCCTGCTTATATACATAGATATTTCTCTTTCCCTACTCCCTCTCCTGTCCTTTTCCTCAACTTAGTAACTCTTCCTTTTCAATAAGTTCATTCCCCTTTCCCAGTGTCTATTGTACCCTTTAACTTCCATTTTTGTCTTTCAAGTTCTCACACTAAGGAGACAATACCATGTCTATACATGTAGTTCTAATTTATTTCACTTAACACTCCTTTGTGCAAAAATACATCTTCTTTATCCATTCTTCAGTTGATGGGAATCTGGGTTCTTTCTAGGCTTTAACTATGATACATTGTGCTGCTATAAACATGGAAGCACATATATCACTGTGGTTTGAGGTTTTTCATTCTTCTGGAAAAATACTCATATTCTCATTTGTATACAAAAAAGGATTGTTTAAATAAATACTTCCATTTTTGAATACCTTATAATTTACAAATAAAGCTGTGATACATTTGCATTTGTATTTGTATCAGTTGTCATCTCACTTGATTTTATTACTCTGCCAATTTTGATAAATCTTTATAAATAAAGGCATTTGACCTAACAATAAAACCAGGCTGTACAGAGGGTTATAAAATAAACCATAGTTATCTTTGTTATTCTGTCATATCATTTTTTTTTCTAAGTGGCCTCTTCATTCACAAAATTTCACTAGTTCCTTTATATATTATAAAAGACAAATAATGTTTTCACAGTAGTGAATGATGAAAGGAGAATTTTTTTGAAGGAAGAGTTTTTGAACTTCTAAGACAGGTTTTTGTGTAATATAACAGTTATAAGTAGTGAAGAATAATAAATATGTAAATTATTTCTGAAAGCTCAGGGAACTGTATAGTTAACAGACTAGTTTTGCATTAATCATTAGCGACACAGGAACCACTCATGAATGAAGTTACCTTCATCTTATAGGCCTGGAGAGCCATCACTATTCATTGAAAGGAACAGTTAGTGCTTATGTTGTCTGATCTATCTTGCATGCCTGTGTTCAGTAACCTGAGCCTTGCTGTATGTGCTGGGGAAGCAGGCACCTGAGCAGCTACTTTGAAGAGAACAATATGCAATATAATAACCATTGTTAATTTGTTATCATCTTGTTTTGAAATTCTATATTTCTATTATTTTACTCATTTTAAAATAAACACAGATATCTCCCAAAAATTTGTTTTAAAATTGCTTGTTTGGATCATGAGGTACATTTCTGTTGAATTGCAGGCTGAGTCACAAAAGCCTTAAACAGGTAGCATAACATTTTAGATTGCAAGCTGGGGAAAGGGAGAGAAAGAACCATCAAGAGTAGTCTTGGAATATTGTGTTGGACACTTGAAATTTGACAGAAGAGTAGATTTTTGTATTGGTATAACATTCAAAGTAACCATGCGAGATGATGCAATTTTTAGTTTGCTTAGTTATAAACATTTTGCTATGTGTGTGTCTTTATTATGTAGTATACCTTAAATATATGCAACTAAAAATAACTGAAACAAAGTGAAAACAAAGAAATCATGACATATCTAAAATACAAGAAATGAAAATCTATAAATGAAGCAATGGGTAGGTGGCCAGTATCTTACCTACCCTTGCCTATCCACTGTCTTTGAGATATTTCCTGGCCCAAAGACTTCATGGAAAAGAGATTTAAATTCTAGGCCAATTACTCTGAGTAAGGGTTTTGGCTTTGTTAGAGGGAGTTGTGTCCATGTGTAAGGTAGGTAAGTTGGTGTGGCTCTATATTCTATTTCTTGGCTTTGGTACTTTATGGAACCTTTCAGTCTGGAAACATCTTTCAGTTGTTGGTGATGTTTAAATACGTTTGTTCAGTCAACTTTGTTTTTTTTTTTGGGGGGGGATTCTATTTCTGGCGCTCTTATTTTTCAGATATTCATCTTTTAGTTTTGTCTTTCATTTTTCTTACTTTTCTGCTATCCTTTTGTATGATAATTGTCCCAGAGAAATATTTCAATTATAAATAGATAAGCAAGGCACCATGGCTCGTGACTTTAATCCTAGCATTCTGGGAATCTGAAGATGGAAGATCACAAGTTTGAGCCTAGCTGGGGCAACTTGGTGACTTACCAAGATACTGTTTCAAAAAATAAAAAGTGCTTGGGAGCTATAGCTCAGTGTGAAGGCTCTGATTTCAACTTGTACCACAAAAAAATTATAGGTAGGAAAGGGAGTGTGGAGGAGGAGGGAGAGGAAAAGAAGAGGGACAAAGGAAGAGAGGTGAGGAAGGAGGAGGAAAAGAGAAGACTGAGAGGAGGAGGAGGGAGAGGAAGAGCATCAAGAAGATGAGCAAAGGAGGGAGGGAAGAAGAAAAAAGGAGCATGAGAGAAGGGAGAAGAAGCTAAAGGGAGAAAGCTGGAGAGGTAGAGAGCCAGAGAGCAAGTGAGCAAGAGCAAGAGTGGTTTAAGAAATTGGCTTATGTGATTGTAGAGACTTAGTGTGAAATCTGCAAGATAGGCCTGTATGGTCGAGAGGCAAGAAAGACTTGCAGTTCATGCCTGGCGTGATTAATTTTGCGAGATGGACTAAAATAAGGACTTGCTAAACATTATTTCTGCGTATCTGAGGTGTATCTGGGAGAGTAGCATTTGAATTGATGGGCCCAGTAAAATAAGTCCCTTCCCAGTGTGGATAGACATCATTTAATACACTGAGGACCTGAATGAAACAAAATGGAGGAGGGTTAAATTTTCTCTTTACCTGACAGCTTAAGCTTGAGCATAGATCTTTTTCTGCCCTTGGTAACCCTAGTTTTGGGCTTTCTATGTTAAACTAGAATTTATGCCATCTTCTCCTGCCTATCGGGCGTTTGAACTATATAATCAAATTTCTTGTCTGGATTACCATGTCAGTCAGTCAGTCAGTCAGTCAGTCAGTGTCTGTCCGTCTGTCTGTCTGTGTGTCTGATCAATTTGTGTATCTCTATCTATCTATCTGTCTATCTATCTAATGCTGCTTTTCTTGATGACTAAAACATGTTCAAAAAGGAATTTGCTTGGAGAATTATAACTTGTAAATAGTCTTTTGTTTCATTTTGTCCTTCAGCAGGTTGGATGAGGCCCAGCCATTCTTTGGATTATATCCTAATGATTAAATGTTAATCTCATCCAAAACACAGCTTCCTTAAAATGTACAGAATAATGTTTGCCCAATATTTAGCAGCAGTGGCCCAGCCAAATTTATGTATAAAATTGACCATTGTGCTTCTCTCTACCTTTCTGGTTTACTTAGTGGGAAGTTTCATTGGTTTATATTCTACCTTGTATTCTTTTATATATTTTTTCAAATTTTTACTTCTCCCTTCACATTTGGGGCTTTTGCAAAATCCCCTGAAATCTTTAGTTATCCATTTGTGTTTAAAAGATAGGTTCAGGGGGCCAGGGAGATGGCTCAGTAGAATAAGTGCTTCCCTGGCAAGTGCAAGGACCTGGTTCCGCAAAAACAAAAACAAAACAAAACAAAGGGTTCTGGATGGCTGAAGGAATTGTACCAAGAATTTTCATCAGTGTCTTGAAAATATCAGTTATTGTTTAGAATTTTCACCTTGACTAATTCTGTATACTGATATCTGTAAACTAAGCAGCTACTAGAGTATAGCATTGTATAGAAAAACCATGCTTGGTCTTCTAAATGTGTACTATTCCTAATGACATATCAATTACTCTTTTTAAAATCATTTTAACAAAGTAATAAAAGGAAAAAAAAAGAGAGGCAAGAACAAAAATTTAAGATTTCTTGAAAGCAAGTGGTAATGTTCAATCATATGTCCAGTCTTTCCTAACCTTATCTGTTAAGCTAAGCGACAGATTTGATGATAAAAATAGATAATATATCAACTGTTGTTAATCAGCTGTTCTTGTTTTGAAAATCTGTAACATATGTATTGTATGTTATCCTGTTTTTCTCTTTGTTTCTGATCTTTGCTCTTTTGTTTTTATCTTCAAAATAAAATAAAATTATAATAAAAAAATAAAAGGTTCTATAAAGTTTGTGAGAACCTGTATCTATGGGTGAACCTTATTAGTATAGATGCATGAGCTTTGGAGGTCCTCTGTTGTCAGTACATTTCAGTCTCTTCTGTAGGATTTGTCAGCTTTCCCAGATTCTTCTAATATCTTAACCTGTCCACAAGCATTCTGGGAGACAAACTTAGGTTGTCTCCGTGTTTAGTCTGTAAACTGTTACTTAATTCCTTTGATTTCAGTATTTTGTTCTCATCCTCAGTGATAGCTGGTACCCTTCACCCCGGAGCCCCTTTAACTCTTGGGACAGTAGACCAGCATCTTCTGCTGGAATGGGAAAGGGCTTATTGCTTGCTGTGTGTAGCATGGAGTAGACATCTGGAGATCCATTTTCTTAAATTTACTGCATTCAGCCTTTACCTGATCTTCAGGTCTTCCTTCATACTGATGTCCAGAGTTATCTGGTGCTACCTATTCCTTAACCTTGTGGGTGTTTTTGCTGTGTGCATTGGGTTGCTTTCTTAGCGTTTTCCACTTTTCTGAGCATTTAGATTTCTCAAGATAGATCTTATTCATCCATTGGGCTTTCTAACTTCCAAAGCTTTGTTGCTATTGTCTTTTTTCCTGTTTCTTACTGATTATGCATTTAAATTCCTTTATAGTAATTTTGATACTTCTAAGAGACATTGTTCATTAAATCATGCAGTGTTAGCTTTTTGTGTCATAAACTCTGGAAATTTCAAACATCTGTAAGGTGTAGAGCATAGTATATGAATCTCTGAATCCTTGTTTCAACTTCATGACCAGCCAATTGTTAACATATAGCTGATCTTTTGTTTATATTCCCTGTTTCCTCCAGGTTATTTTATGGTAAATCAAAGACCCTATATGATTTTGTATGAATTATTCACTGTATAGCTCTAAAAAGTGAAGGCTACATTTAAATTTTTTCTTTTTAATGATGACCATACTGGGGATTAAGTCCAGCGATTTCACACTGCTCTACTTTATTTTTTTATTTTTTAATGTATGTATGTGGTGCAGGGTCTACTGGGTGTTCAGGGTCTCACTACCTAGATTAGACTTATAGTGATCCTCCTGTTTTCAGCCTCCCACGTGCTGGAATTACAGGCACATGCCACCACGCCCAGTCTCAATCCCCTGCTCAGCATGCCCTGGGGGCGGGGCTGGCACTGCACGCACCGAATCTAACCTGGCTGCTATTGCCCTACTATATTAGCACTTTTTGTTTTTTATTTTAAGACAAGGTCTTGCCAAGTTTCTCAGCTGCCAAGGAAGGACTTGAACTTACAATCTGTTGCCTTAGACTCCCAGAGTGATGGGACTGGGACTGTAGGTGTGCATCACAATGCCCAGTCAGATTACTCTTTTAAAAAATTACTCTTTCAAAAAACATCCATAATGACCTACTCCCAAGCAAACTCAGTGATTTCTTAATATCAGATATCCTTTGCTCGTGTTTCTACAATATTTTCATTAAAAGTTTTTTTTTTCTGATTTGTTTAATCAAAAGATCTAAAGTTTTTTTAATAGGCAAAGATATTAATAGACATTTCGCTAAAAATCTACAAATGACTCATAAGACCAACTTTTCATGTTCTTTTTTTTTGTTTGTTTTTTTCCCACCAAAAACAAAAAAAAAAAGAACATGAAAAGGTGGTCTAAACAACTTTGTCTATCACATTGTTTCGCTTATGTGAGAAACCCAAAGAATAAGTAAGGAGCAAAGTGGAGGCTACATATTGGGATGTAGGAAGAGCATGTTCAAATGGGAAGGGGAAAGGAAAGAAAGGGAAAAGGGATTTTAGAAAAGAACATAAGAAATGGAAACAAAGCTTTTGTGAAAGGTGAGGGGAAGAAGTGTTGAAGGGAAGGGAAGGGAATGGGAAAAAAGAATTAATATATTTTATGTACAGGTATATATTTCCTGTACTTAATTGGATCATTATATATGGCAAATGTGTCAATAAAAAAAGGAACAGGTAGGCTATACATTCATTAGAGAAGTGCAAGATAAAGCAACAGTGAGCTACCATTAAATATCCATCATATCCACACTTATTTATAATTTATCATAGTTGTTTATAATTTCTAATATGCAGTTCATAACTTATCAGTTATAATCAGTTTTCAATAACTTAATTACTTATAATTTAAAAAAACAGCAACGAATGCTAGTAAAATGTGGAGAACCTGAAACCTTCATTGGTGATAGGAACATAAAACATTTTAGAATGACTTTGGAGAACATATTTTAGTACTCAAAAATTTAAACAAATTTATCATATGACATAACAATTCCACTATCAAGTTTTGAACTATGAGAAATGAAAACATATTCATGAAGTTTCATACTAGCATTATTCATTAATAGCCAAACCCTAGAAACAATCCATATGTCTTTCAGCTAGTGATTCAATAAACAAAATGAACTTTATTTTTACCATAGAATTCTACTCAACAGTGTAAAAAGAATGAGCTGTACATACTGACTACAACATTTACAAGCTTCAAAAGGCGTATTCAATGAAAAAGTCAAATGCAAAGGATACATATTTCACTTCACTTAAGTGTTATGTCTATAAAAGGAAAATCAATGTAAGTACCAAGCAGGCAAATTATTTCCAGTTGTGGGTATAGTCTTTTAATAGGTTTCCCACTTTTGCTTATGTTTCAGCAATACTTTT
The DNA here is from genome assembly GCF_000260255.1 of Octodon degus. Classification (NCBI taxonomy): domain Eukaryota; kingdom Metazoa; phylum Chordata; class Mammalia; order Rodentia; family Octodontidae; genus Octodon; species Octodon degus. The sequence goes on along the minus strand of NW_004524580.1, from coordinate 28,409,369 downwards.
CTGTTTTTTTTTCGTTGGCTTTTTCTCGACTCATCTGTTGCTAACTTATATACTGCTTCCCCCCCGTCATCAAATGAACATTCTCTTTTTGATCTCTTTGGTCTCAATGTTTTTGTATAGCCTGTTTATGTAACTGTTTGATATGGTTGTATAAAGCCTAAATCAGACAATGTATGTGAATAATTTATCTTGATCTCTAATACACAGTCTATATTTGTATGAATGGTGTCTATAGTAGTGTTTTCCAGAGAGCAAGAGAACAAGAGAGTGAGAGAACGAGGGACTGACTATAAAGAATTGGCTTATGTGATTATTGTGGGGGGTAGCAACTCTTAGAATCTCCAGGGCAAGCAAGAAACCAGGAATTCGGGTAAGAATTAATGTTGTGCAAGTCCTGGATCTGAACTCTGCATAGGCCAGGCAGGCTGGAACCCTAGCAAAGTTTCTATGTTTCCTTCTGGAGGCTGATTCCCTTTTCTGGAAACCTCACTCTTTGCTCCTAAGGCTTTTGATGAGTTAGATGAGGCCCACTCAGATTTACCAAGAGTCTGCTGATTTAAATTAATCATACCTAAAATTCCCCTCATAACAACATCTAGCCTAGTGTTTGACCAAACAAGTGGGCACCATAGCCTTGCCAAGTGGACACATAAAATGAACCATCACTCTATTATAATTATGTCTTCCTGTTTGATTTTCTTAACACTGAGTAGATCAGGCTTATTATGGGAATTGGGAGAATAAGTGCAAAGAAGAAGAAAAGGCATTCAGTAGGAATCTGAACCATCTGACTCTGATAGTCTAGTAGTTGTAAACCATGGAAATTCTCATCCCAAACTTCACATTTGTAATTACCCAGGGAAATTTTAAAGTGTTAGAAGAATTGATCCACCTGGAATATAGTTAAGAGGCAGTCTCAGCCCCCCTCAGAATAGGATTCTAGAAGAGCTAGATAGGCACATAATTCTTTTCCAATGTTTGGCTTCCAGTTTTAATATTACTAAAAAGACTACTAAGTTATAATAAAAGGTCTGAGCTTTGTTCATTATTAAATATTAATAGCTTATTATTAGACTTATGGTAAAGTAGAATTAAAAAGTGAGCACAAACATTCCTCTTGAAAGGAAATGTTGGCATCTTGCTAAGCTTTATGCTAATAATGTGAAATTTCTCAACAAGACTCATGTTTTTGGGAAAAATATGTGATTGTAATATTGATAGACCTTTGTTAGCTGGTATTTGTATTTAGAACTATATTGGTTGATATGAGGTATTTAAACAACAAGTTCAGATTTATCTAGGAAAGACTTGCTTTTTCTAAACCTAGCTTTTTATTGACAGTGATCTTGAAAGGGTTGTGCCTTGGGTCATTACAGACAAGAGCAGGACAGCCCTAGGTTACTCATATTTTATAATTTATTTACTTGGTGGTCTTGAATAAATTGTTCACCTTTCTAAGAGTCAGTTTGTTTAAACTGACCTCCGTGGTTTGACATAATGGTAAAAATAATCTTAGGACTAGGGATTTAGCTCAGTGGCACAGTGCCTGTCTTGGAAGCGTGAGGGTCACGAGTTTGTTTCCTGGTACCAAACACCAAAGCAAAACAGTAATCTATATAACATGCTTTGTGATGAATAAGTGCTTAAAATTATTCTGTCTTCCCTCTGTTCTTTCTTCTCTGGCCTGGATTTCTTGTCATTCCATTTCCTGTAGAACCACTGGCGCCAGTCTATCATGTCCAGCAATAGAGGCATCCTTAAACTAACACTTTTTGTCCAAATAGCCTGCTTGTAGTGCATCAACAACACAAGTGTCAGTGATTTTATTCCATGAATTATTCAACCGAGTCACAGCCTCCTATAAGCTGGGCTTCACAAAGTTTCCATTAAATCAAATGTTAATTGAAAACTTTTGAGACAGGAGCGGCAACAAAAATGATGAGAGTTAAGAATGATGATTCACAAAGATTTGACACAAAATCACCGGCTGCAAAATTCAGAAAACATTTTTTTATTTCACATGAGTATATTCACATGGATTAATTACCCAGGGAAATTTTAAAGAGTTAGAAGAATTGACCCACCTGGAATATAGTTAAGAGGCAGTCTCAGCCCCCCTGAGACTGTGTACATCTTCTATAACACATGTGTACATCTTCTATAACACATGACATTGAATTATGAACATCCATATTACACACAAGTATATCATTATCAATGTGCTTGTTATTTGGGCATTATCTCTGTATTTGTATTGGTCATTCAGCAGTAAGTCTTCTGTTTATATAGGTGTTTACCGCTCATCCAAAGGCTCTGCTTAGGTATTTACAAATTTATTTTATCATTTTAAGTATTAATGTAAATATTGTATATTATATTTATATATTGATACTACTTTCTAATTCAATACATTCATTGTGTGTTGCAGTGGATGTACTAAATGTGTCCATTTGGCTAAGATCTTGACTGGGTCTTATTTTGGAGGCAGGGATTATATTGCTAACATCCTGAAAAATCACGCTGGTTTTACTTTTCAGTGAAGTATTATTTTGGGATAAGTATGATAAATGAATCAATTACTAAAATGATCATTGGGCTCAAAGAAGACACAATAACCAGCCAAACAAATTAAAAAAGACAATGCAGGATATGAAAGATCATTTAAGTAAAGAGATAGAGATTCTTCAAAACAGCCATGCAGAAATCCTGGAAGTGAAAACTTCAATAAGTCAAGTAAAAACTAAATTGAAGGACCAGCCAGATAGCTTAGAGGTCTAAAGTACTTATTTAGACAGAATGCCGTGGCTGGGGTTCGATCCCTGACATGCTGTGCCAGTCCCACCCCTTGGGCACACTGAGATGGCGATTGAGATGGCGTGGTGGTGTGCGCCTGTAATCCCAGAGCTTGGGAGGCTGAAAATAGAAGAATCACTACGAGTCTGATCTATGTAGTGAGACTCTGTACCAAATACATTAAAATAAAACAAAATGAAACACCCAAAAGTCTCCACACTAGACAGAATGAATCAAAAGGCAGGATTTCAGGACTTGAATATAAGAATGACATCTTAGAACATTCATTGATAGTAGTGATGAAAGAATGAGAAACAATGTAATGAAAGAATGAGAAACAATGTAAAGTTTCTCAAGGAGCTCTTAACGCTAAAAGAACAAACTTAAAATGTCATTGGTCTCTAGGAAAGTGTCAAAGGACAGACAAGTTAATGACATAATTTATTCACTGAAATTATTACAGAAAATTTCCAAATCTGGAGAATGAGATTGATACCCCACTAAAGGAGCATTTGCCTCTTCAAATGGCATGACCAGAAAAGAACCTGCCCATGACACATCATGGTCAAAAATGCCATGAACTCAGATCAAAAAAATGTTAAAGCGGTTAGGAGAGGAGCACCAAATCACTTATAAGGGAAAGTGCATTCAAAGAACATCAACTTGCTTAACAGAAAATTTAAAGGGCAGGAAGGCTTAGAATGAAGTTTTTCAAGCCTTAAAAGAAAATAATTGTCAACCTAGTTAGCAAACTATATCCTGACAGACTATCCTTAAAAATCAAAGGAGAAATAGAGACTTTAGGGATAAATTGAAAAGTTTATGACCACCAATTGAGCATTGACATACATAAGGAAACTGTAAACAGAGATAATGAAGATGTCACTATTCATGAGGCACAAGGAAAGAATAAACCTTACTGGGAGAGTAGTTAGATAAGAAACAGGAATGAATCAAGCACAAGAAAAACAACAAAGTGATAAGAAATAATGCATGCCTTTTAAGAATAATACGTCATGTAAGTGGTCTGAACTTTCCAATTAAAGGACAAAAGATTGACAGATTGAGTTTAAAAAAGGACTCATATATGTTTTGTCTTCCACAGACACAACTTACATGCAAAGATGTACATAGACTAAAAGTGAAAGATAGAAAATTATATTCCAAGAGTCTGGAGCCTGAAAGCGAGCAGAAATGGCTATATTTGTACCTAACACTGTTGCCTTCAAGGAAAAACTAAGGAAAAGAAACAAAGCCACTACATATTGGTAAAGAGAACAATTTATCAAGAAGAGATAAAAACTAAATATATGTATGCACTGAATATCAGCACATCCAGTTTCATAAAGCACACAATCCTTGATATAAAAGGACAGACAGATAACAATATAATCATAGTTGTGGACTTCAATATCTGATTTCCAAAAACATGTATATACTCTATAAATAGAATAAAGGATAAAAATCCCATTATCATCACAATAGAAGTATTTGACAAAGTACTACGTACCTTTATGAAAAAAACCTTGATGACAATAGTAATAGATCTTACTTTGAATTAATAAAACCTGTATGCCACATCCATAGCCACATCATCATGGGTGAGGGAAAAACTAAAAGCATTCCTTATAAAATCAGGAAATGAAGAGCCAGCAAAATGGGTCAGCAGAGTAAGCGACTGCTTAGGCAGGTGCAGGGAGTGGAGTTCGATCCCCAGCACCATATGCCATGCTGGCCCTGTCCGTGGGTGTACTGAACTGGCCACCTAGACAGGCATGGTGTCACATGCCAGTAATCCCAGCACTGGAGAGGATCACGATTAGTCTGAGCTGCATAGTGAGGACCTGTACCAAATACATTAAAAAAAATATCAGGAAATGAGACGATGATGTTCACTCTCAATGATGTTCAATGTAGTATTCAAAATGTTAGCTATAGCACTCAGGCAAGAGAAAGAAACAAAAGGTATATCAATAGAAAAGAAATAAAATTATCTCTATTCGCAGATGATATAATTCTTTACATGGAAGACCCAAAAAAATCCACAAGAAGATTTAAGTTTGTTAAACAAATTCAGCAAAATTGCAGGGTACAAAATCAGAATACAAAAATTAATGACATTCTTGTACACCAATAATGAACCCACTGAGAAATTAATCAGAAAAGCATTCCATACACAGCAGCTTCAAAAAAAAAAAAAAAAAAAAAAAAAAAAAAAAAAAAAAAAAAAAAAAAAAAAAAAAAAAAACCACTGAGGAATCAACCTAACTTGGAGGGAAAAGAGTTCTATAATGAAAATTACAGCACTCTGAAGCAAGAAATAGTATATTAGAAAATGGAAAGGCATCCCTTATTCTTGGATTGAAATAGCTAGCACGAGAATGGCAAAATGCAGATTTAATATGATCTATATTAAAATACCAATGACATTCTTCATAGAACTAGAGAAAACCCCTAAAATTCATTTGGAATGAGACGAGACCTAGAATAGCCTAAGAAATCCTGAGCAAACAGCAGGGCTAGAGGCATCACAATACCTATTTCAAGTCACACTACTGTCTTGGTTACTTTTTTTGTTGCTGAGACAAAAATATCTAGTTCACAAGTTAAAGAAGGAAAAGTTTATTTTGGCTCACAGTTTGTAGAGCAAAGGAAATAACAGAATGAAGAGACAACTTGTGGTATGGGAGATAATTTTTGCTAGCTATTCTTCTGACAGCATTTGTATCTAGAATCTATAACTCAAAGCATTACCTGTCCTGATATAAATGATCCAGTAAAAAAAAAAAAATGGACAAATAAACTGAATAGGCACTTCACAAAAGAAATGCCAGTAGGACTATGAAAAATTTTCAATGTGTTTATCCATTAAGAAAATAAAAACAACACTGAGAATCTACCTTATTTCACTCAGAGTAGGTATCTTGAACACGTGTCTTTTTAATGATACATATATATTCACGTTCATAGTAGAAAAATTCACAATAGTCCTGAAACAGCCTCGATTCTGGCCAATAGATGAATGGGTAAAGAAAATGTGATATACATATTATTGTTATTTAGCAATAAAGAATGAAATCGTGCCACTTTTAGGAAAATATATGAAACAAGATCATTGTGGTAGGCAAGATAAAACCAGTCTCAGAAAGCTGAATCTCACATGTTTTTCATATGAGAAGCCTAAAATATAAGTAAAATTAAGAGGTGATAGGCAATTAGAAAACAGACTCTTGGAGATAGAGAAAAGGATCAATGAAAGAGCAGGAAAGGGAGAGGGAAAAGGAATAGAAAATGATGGAGAAATGCATGTGCTAATTCTCCAAAACATATGTCAGGATCTGTACTACAAACATGAATGAATTAAAAAATACTGCAGATGCTTTTTCTTTCTTTCTTTTTTTTTTTTTTT
>NW_004524580.1:28388852-28398382 GCF_000260255.1 Octodon degus | reverse complement strand
CCCGGCCCTCTCTCTTTTCATGTTCTATTCTGTTAGCACTTTTAGGTAGGGAACTGTGCACTGTTAGGAGAAACATTTTTTTCTTTTTTTTATTTGGGTTATCACCCATGGTAAGACATATTTTATCTTTCTAAAAAATTTTTATTTCCTCCAACTGAAAGTCAATTTTCTGTCTCTCCCTCATGAAGATGTGTTAGGTTCTGTTCATTTCAAGGAACAAAACATTATTCCATCCATCTCAAGAAGGTGTTTTTTTTTTTTTTTTTTTTTCTCTGCTGACTGCTGGGTTCCTTAAGGGCAGGTCTGGTGCAGCTTCTGGAGCTGGTAATCTAACTGCTGCATCCATCTCAAGAAAAAATGGACTATTGTTAAAAAAAGACATGTGAACTGGAAGTAGAAAGTGTTTGGGTCTCTTGAAGTTCCAGGAACCGTTTTTCTTCTGTTTTCTCTCTGGAGTCGTATAGCATGTAATAAATAGGCCATAATTATTTATGGAATGAACAAACAAATGGCTTTTCTCTGTTGCTATCTCTGTCTCCCTTATCTCTGTTCATTAGCTTCTTGTTATTCAGTAGTGTTTCTCTGTTTCTAGGGTGAATTCCACAGGGACCAAACATGACTGATTTAGAAAATCACTACTGATTTATTCTTTATGCCTCTTGTTTTTGACTGAGCATTGGAAAAATAAAGACAGTTCATACCTAGGTCAGCTTTGAGCTAATCAGTGTCTCAGAACCCATATCTGCTTTTCTGGTCATGGGAACTATGTTATTCAAAACCACGACATTAGGACTAATATATCCCTACAGAAGTTTAATCTGAGCTTGTGTAACTGTAATGGGAAAGAGGAGGTAAAAAGAAATGGCTGTTGATTGTAGGACATCTTATATCTTTTATGTGTCATTTCAACTCCTGAAAGTACAATAGGCTTGATATTCTGATTTTAAATGTAAGGAAAGTTCATCTTAGTGATATTCCATTAACCTCTACAAAAGTCACTCAGTAAATATATGCTAGAGTCTGGGAAGCAAGTCTGCTCCAGAAATATGGTTTGTCCCATTCTGTGCCATCCACGATATCGATCTGTCTGCCTGTCTTCCTCCCTCCCTCCCACACCCCCAAGTCAGGGTCTTGCTATGTAACATAGTCCAGGCTGGCATCAAACTCTAGGTGATTGTCCTGTCTCAGCCTCCCCATTGCTAGGATTATAGGCATGTGCCATCACATCTGGTGACACAATATATGATTTATGCTGTCTCACCTGAAACCAATGAAATTAATTCTAATGCATTTTCCTTAATCTAATATATCTAAATGTTTAAAATTAATTAGTATAAAGTTATTTTTTCTTCCAGAGTTTCTAATCACATTAATCATAGAGAATTTATAACTGTGCATGACATAACTTGTTTCTTTTTTCCCCCTTACTTTACCTGCCCTTGAAATTCTCCTTTCCTCTCCATGTATAAAAGCTTTGTTTTCACTTTATCCTTCATTTCTCTTTCAAAATTTTTTTCTCTTCTTTTTCATCTTCCCCCTCCTTAGCTCCCTTCCCCATTTGAACATTTTCTTCCTATTTCACAATATGTATTATGCATTTTGGTCTTTATTTACATTTTTGTTTTCTTATACCAGAGAAACAATGCAGCATGTATGTTTGATGTTTTTAACTTAAAAGTATGATCTCAAGGTACATCCATTTACCTAGAAATGTCTTAGGCTCATCCTTATTTTTGGCAGCATAGTACTCCATTTAAAAAATAATACACTTTTTCTTTATCCACTCACTAGTTGATGGGCATTAGGGCTGTTTCCCAGATTTGACTATTGCAAACTGCCACTATTATGTATCTCTGTATATCTTTTATTTCTTTTGGGCAGATATCAAGAAGGGTATAGCTGAGTTAATGGAACTTTTAGTCTTAGTTTTTTGAGGAATATTCACAGTGACTTCCATAATGGTTGCACCAGTCTATACTCCCACCAATAGTGGAGAAGGATTCCTTTTTCCTCATACCCCACCAGCATTTGTTATTGATAACAGCCATTCTTTCTGGGTGGAATGGAATGGAATTTCAGTGTTTTAATTTGCATATCTGGAATAACCAGTGATGTTGGATATTTTTTCATATATTTATTTGCTATTTCTACATCTTCATCTGATAAGTTTGTATTCATTTCTGATGCCCATTGTTAGATTATGTGTTTACATTTGGGGTTCTGATTTTTTTTCAGTTCTTTATACATTCTAGATAGTAATCCTTAATCTGAGGAAGAGCTGGTAGTTTTTTCCCCACAAGGTGGGGTTGTCTTCTCACTGTTGGTGGTTTTTCTTGCTGTACAAAAGCTTTTTAGTAAGATGAGTCCCAGTTGTTAATTCTTTGTGATAGTTCTTATGTGACCAGGGTTTTGTTTATAAAGTCTTTGCCTATACCAGTGTCTTCAAGACTTTTACTTATTCAAGTCTTCTGACAGATTTAATATTTCTGTTTTAATATTTAGATCTTGGATCCATTTTGGTTTTAGTTTAGTGCATGGTGAACGATAGGGGTCTTATTTTAATCTTTGGCATGTGGAGAGCTAATTTTTTTCTAGCACCATTTATTAAAGAAGCTATCTTTCTTCCAGTGAAGATGTTTGGTCCTTTTGTCAGAAATAAGGTGGCTGAGAATGTCTCCATTTGTTTGTGCATCTTCTAATCTGTTTCATTGATACTTGGGTCTTTTTTTTCACAGTTCCATGCTGTATTTATCATAGTAGCTTTGTAATATAATTTCCACATCTGAGACTGATGCCCGCTGCCTTGCCTTTCTTTCTGTTTTTTTTTTTTTGCAGAACCGGGAATTGAACTCAGGTCCTTGCACTTGCCAGCGAAGCGCATATTCCACTGAGCCATCTCCCTGGCCCCTCTTTCTGGTTCTAAATGAATTTTAAAACTGTTTTCTCTAATTCTGTGAGGTATACTGCTGGAGTATTTATTGGATGTATTAAATTAGTATAACAGTTCTGATAGTATGGCCATTTTTACTACATTGATTCTTCTTACCCACAATTAGGGATGTCTTTCCTTTTTATGATGTTTCCTTTTCAGTGTACTGTAGTTTTCAGTGCAGAGGTCTTTTATTTCCTGTGTTAGATTGATTCCTAGGTATTTCTTTCTTTCTTTCTTTTTTTTTTTTTTTTTTTTTTTGCTGCTGTTGTAAAGTTTATTGTCCATTACACTCACTTCATGCCTTCTCTTCCTCATGCTGCTATATTCCAGTGGCTAAGCACTAAATCTCAGAACGGCTTTCTCTGCTGCTTACTATTCTGCTATCTTCCCAGAAGTCAGTATAAGCAATTACTAATGAGGCATTTTACCTTATCTTGTACCAGATGTTTGAAATCTGGTGTCTTACACTTATAGCACTACTCAATTTAAATTAGTTATGGCTAGCAGCTACTGTATTGGACAGTGAGGTATTAGTGTATTAGGGCTCATCCAGCCATTTATTAGTGTTGTGTTTGGCTCTGAGTTTTTCAGTGTTTCAGGTCTGGAGGTATTAAATGGAGGCTATTAATATCTTATATACCCACACTGTAGAAAGGTTTGTTAATTTAGAGAGAAGTTCAAAGGTATATGATAACTGTCTGAGGATTAAGTCTGGCAAGTATCCATAATTGAATTCCAACTAATTATTAGTTCTGCTAGTTATGTTAGCATTTTTCTCAAAAAAGGTAAGGTAATCTGTAAGTCATGGTCTGATTTTCTTTAAAGTCATGTCTTTAACATTTTTATAGCTTCTGTAAGGAAAAATGTTTCTCAAATGTCTTTCTTTAGTAAGTTTGATTACATGCTTCGCAATTAGAGACTTACATGTCTGTGTTGCTTTTCTATTATCAGCTAATTTGTTAAATTAACTTACACATGTATAGTGGTCTATCACATTTTTATCAATCTTGTGAGGTTTAGCTAATGTTAATTGACCTAGAGTTGGTAAACAGACATGTCAAACTCGGTATAATATTACTATTTGTTATCTTTCAATGGATATTTTCTAAACCACTTTGTTGATGGAATATGCTCCTATGATAGTGGTCTATCACATTTTTATCAATCTTGTGAGGTTTAGCTAATGTTAATTGAGCTAGAGTTGGTAAACAGACATGTCAAACTCGGTATAATATTACTATTTGTTATCTTTCAATGGATATTTTCTAAACCACTTTGTTGATGGAATATGCTCCTATGATATATATTGTATGTATTATATGTTAATATATTTATATATTATATATTATATATAATATATATTTCAGATATATTTATCAAAGTGTGAAAGATGAAAACATTAAGATGTGTTTGTGTTTATAGAAAGAATTGGTAAGAACATAATAGGTGGTGCTATTTGTGTTTGTGTTTGTATAGTTGTTTAAAAGTTTTTATAGAATTCTCACTACTGTTCAGGCGTTCTGTGGTTGCTTGGGTTCTGGTAAAAATAATATAATCTCTTCCATCATGGAACTTACTATTTTTTGGAAAAGATACAATCATTACTTTCTGTACAGTTACCTAAATATAGATGTCATAAGTGTTATTAAGTAAAATTGCACTGCTACAAGGTGGAGTTGATCTAAAATGTGGGTTAGGAAAGGCTTTTTTTTTTTTTTTTTAAAGGGAATAATATTTAAGCTGAGACCTGAAAGGTAAATAGCAGTTAGCTAAAAAGGATGCAGAGAAAGGGAAGAAAAATTATAGAAAGAGGTAGAATATAAAAACCCAGGATCTTTTTTTTTTTTTTAAAAAAAAAAAAAACCAGAATCTTGAAAAAATTGTAAATTATTTTAAGAAAACTTAGGAGCTATAAATAATGTATTTTAATATTAAAATGGGGAACTGAAGCTCAGAGGTACTGACTTGTCTAACATTACATATTAAGCAGTAGAAGTAATATGGGTTCCTCAGTTGTCATCTTTTTCTTTTATATATTTGCTTTAAAATTTTAAAAATTAACATTAAAATTTCTATGGTATGTCTTTTCATTGTCTTAATAGTGTCTTTAGAAGAGCAACAGTTTTTAGTTTGCTAATGTCTCATGTATCAAAATGTTATGAATCATGCTTTTGGTGTGTCTTTGCCCAAACCAATGTTGAAAATTTTTTTCCAGTGATTCTCTAAAATTATATTTATGAACAATCATCTACCTGAGAGACAGCACGGCAGCAACTGGCATGTCATGACAAGCAGCCCGTATTCAGAAAACCAGAATGACAGGCACTGCAAGCATGAACTTACTATTACAAATTGCCATCTTCAGTGCAGTTGCTTAGTTCACAGGTATCTGTATATATAGTTAGTCAGGGTGAGAATCTTTCCAATTAACTTGCAAGATTCAAAAATCTTATGAAGATTCTCAGAATCATTGCCTTACCCATCTTCTAATACTATTATGGATTACTGGACTCTTTTAGAATATTTTGCTGAGTTAACACACCTATAATATTCAAATGACGGAACTAAACAAAAAAGGGGATATATAAATGAATGTCCATTTTTTATCTGTGTATTCAAAACGGTTAGGATGGATATATAGTTACACTCTCTTAATGAATAGAGGGATTTGTTTTAATAGTGTTTGTAAATAGAATATCATGTTTGCATCTTGTACAGCAAATAATCACTAGGAAGAGAGTATGCAATGTGTTAATTATTGAAACTGTCCTACCAATTTGATTTGAAACTGTCTCTTTGCTATTTGTCAATAAAATTATGGAAAAAGTAAAAAAAAAAAAAAAGAAAAAAAATTCAAGAGTTAGACAACTGAAAAAAATAAAATTATATTTATTTTATATTTATGTCAGTGATTGATATTCAGCTTTATATGAGGTATGAGACATGTTTTGAGCTCTTTACTTTTGTTCTTTATGTCTTCCTGTTTTCCCTGCCTTTGACTTAGAGATGTCCATTTGTTGTAATACCTCTTATAGAAAAGAACTGTCATACTGACAGTTTTTAAAGTGTCCTGTATTTTGGTCAAAAATCAATTGATAATACTTATGTTGATATATTTTTAGACTCTGTTTATTCATTGAAAACTCTGTCCGAGAATTCTATACTTTTCCAGAAATTTACTGTTTCTATTGCTTTTCCTTCATTTCTGATGTTCCATGATGACATATGGTATGTCCTTTAAGGAACCTTCTTTTAGTCTTTTTTTATTTTATTACAACACATTATCAGTACATTTTCTTTTTTTTTGTTTTGTTTTGGTTTGATTTTTTTTTGGCAGAACCAGGGATTGAACTCAAACTCTTGAGCTTGCCAGGGAAGTGCTTATTCCACTGAGCCATCTTCCCGGCCCCAATCAGTACATTTTCTTATGCCTTCTTACTCTATGAATGTCTTTAGTTTTATTCCTCCATGATATTTTCACTGGACAATAAATTTTGGTTTGCTTGTTCTTTTCTTTCAGTGCTTTAAAAATCAGTGCCATTTCCTCTACCCTCTGATTTCTGATGCGAAGTCCTTAGTTTTTGAATCATTTTTCCCTATAAGTAATGCATCATAGCTTTGCTTATGTTTTAATATATTTATCTTTAAAAACTTGATTATTATAGGGTAGGCCTGGATAATTTTAGGTTTTTTGAGGATATAAGGGTTCACTGAATTATGTTAATCTTTGCATTTAGTCTTTTGATAAATATAAAGAGTATTTAGCCATTTTTCTCCAAATATTTTTCCTTTACCATGCTCTTTTTCCTTTTTTGGGGGGAATGGTATTTGATATGAATATTAAATATTTTAGTATTGTGTTATAGGTCTTAGAATTTTTTGTTAATTTTTAACATCTATTTTTCATTGTTCAGATTGGCTAATTTATATTGATGTATCCCTGAAGTTTACATTATTTTTTTCCTATCATTGTATAGAACTCATTAGTGAGGTTTTTCAAAAAATTTTTTATTTTTTAAATAATTTGGTACAAGGTATCATTATGCAGCTTGGACTAGTATTGATCCAACTGTTTTCAGCTTTTCCTACACTGGGATTACAGGCTTGTGCGATTACAGGGAATTATACTGGGTCTCCGTGGCCAGCTCAGCATGCCCGGGGTGGGACTGGCGCAGCATGTGATGCCAGGGATCGAACCCTGGTCACTGCACTTGGTCTACTGAGCTCTCTCACTGGCCCCATCAGTGAATTTTTACCTGTTGGTTGTATTTTTCAATTCTGTCTTTTCTGTATGGTTCTTCTTGATATCTTCTACTTCCTTGTGGATACTTTTTCCCACTTATTTTCAAGTTCTTTTTCAAGACTATTTTTAATGAGTGCTTAATTATCTTTGTCAGGTAATTTTAACATGTATATCATCATGGTATTGATGTCTGAATTTTTTCCCATTTAATTTGAGATTTTCCTGTTTCTTTGTAATTCTGGGTAAATGTTTTTTGATATCCTGAATATTTTGAATATTTTAAGACCCTCAGTCTTATTTACAACCTATGGAGAATGTTGATATTTTTATTTTATCAAGCACTCATCCAAGAGAGTTGAAGTTGCAAGTTTTGACTATTGTTTGTGGTACCAGTGTTAGTTCCAGTTTCAGATTCTCTGCAGCATTGTTTTCTTTTGACTGCGGTCTTGTAACTAATTGACCAGTCTGGGGTGTGATCTAAAATTTGTTCAGTACTCAAATCTTTGTTATGTTGTTTAGGGTCATATCAATCCATGGACACAAAGTTCACAGTAACATATATCCCTAGTTCCTTTTCTCCATAATAACTCCTATACTTGTTGATTCTGTGGCCAGAAATTTGGAGCTTTATTTAACATGTTATGTCATACATTCATACATGTTCCAATGTCTCATAGCTGGAACATAGAAGGGAAGAAAAGAGGGAGGACAAGAAGTGGATGGAGGGAGAGAAGGAGGGAAGGGAAGGGAAGGAGAAAGAGATATGGGGCAGGGGAAGGAGGGGAAAGGGAGGGAGGGAAGGAAGGAGAGAGAGAGAGAGATAGCGAGAGAGAGAGAGATACTGAGAATCCATCCTTGAACTATACTTTTCTGCAACCTCAAGTTTTAGGAACCTGTGATTTCCTTTCTATTACCATCATTGCTGCTGCTACTGCCACGGAATTGGCTGGGGACTGAGGCATGAGAGTGGAAAAATAATAATAAAAAATCTTTTCTCCTACATTTTGAGCTAGTACTAGAAGACTTCTATAGAACTCTTTGTGTTCTAGTATATCTGCTATATTCTGGGATTGGTGTATTTTGAGTGCAGGCTGTGAAGTACTGAAGGAAAAGCAAATAACTCACTCTTGATATTTTGAATTCTTGTTTTTCTTCTCCAGCCCACCTGCTATAGGTTACTCTTTGGCATTTGAACCAACACCTACCAGATTCTTTTGTTATGATTTGCTAATGATTTTAGTAGAGCAAAGTAATCACCAAAGTACACATATCTGTGCATTTTATCATTCACTTGTCTTGACTAATTGCTTCATTAAGAAATTCTGTCTTTATTTGGAGCTGAGGCCGGAGATTTGCAAGATCAGGTCCAGCCTAGACTATGTAGCAAGTAAGGCCTTCCTGGACTAGATAGCTAGATCCTGTCTTAAAACAACAGCAACAACAAACCTTTTCTCAATTTCTATCTTGACAGGACTTTTGGCAGAAGAAAATTAATTTCTATTGTAAATGATTTTTTCAGTCCACATAAAGGACATAAAACTAGAAAATACATTTCCATATGATAAAGTATATAAACATAGTAAATCATTTGGAGAAAGAGGCTCAAAACTACTTGTTACTTTTGTGTTTTTACTCAAAATAGGTATTTTATATCTAAAACCATTCTATACTATTGCCTTTCCATATAGGATAAAGTTCAGTGAAGAAACAATTTGATTAAAATTTTGCAATGTCATTTGTGAGTGATTCTTTACTTTGTCTATGGTACCAGATATAGCTAAGTTGGCACCCCCTAAGAGAGCCAAAGGAGACCTGGCTAACCACAAATTTGAATGATGCTGACCTTGGGCTTTGTGGTATGAGTGGCTAAGATCGAAGACTCTAGAAACATATTCCTGAAATTGAATCCTTGTTATCTACTTTTACCTGTGTGACTTTAGGCAATTTATTTAACTTATTATTGCATCAATTTAATCTTTTTATAAAAGCTGGATGGTTATAGTACATATCTTATAGTATTGCTTTCAAGAGTTAATACTTATAAGGCACTTAGAATGCTGTGATTTATTCCTTTGGAAAATTGGAGGGGAGATGGCTCAGTGGAATGAGTGCTTCACTGGCAAGCACAAGGGCTTGAGATCAAATCCTTGGTTCTGAAAAAAAAAAAGAAAAGAAAATTGCATACTTTGGAGTTAATAATAGTATTTATTGATTACTTACTTGATTACTTACACTAATCCATACCATCACTCTAGATTATTCATACTAAGAGATTGATATAATGGGGATTTTTCCAAGGCCATATTGTTTTTTTTTTATTTTTATTTTTTTATTTTATTATTTTATTTTTTATTT
>NW_004524580.1:28386929-28388752 GCF_000260255.1 Octodon degus | reverse complement strand
AGAACAAATCATTCTATTCATTAAGAGAATGCAACTATATATCTATCCCAACCACTTTGAATACACAGATACAAAATGGACATTCATAGTTATATCCCAATTTTTTTAAGTTCTGAAAAATATGGAACGCATCACGAATTTGCGTGTCATCCTTGCTCAGGGGCCATGCTAATCTTCTCTGTATCGTTCCAATTTTAGTATATGTGCTGCCGAAGCGAGCACTGCAGATGCTTTTTCGATGTCCCACTTTCCCAGTTTTGTTTTTGTTGACTGTGCTTTTGAGGTTAAATCTCCAAAATTATTGTCTAGACTAATGTGGGATAAGTTTTCCTGTTTGTGCCTAATAATTTTATGGTTTCTAGTCTTATGTTTAGGTCTTTAATCTATTTAAAGTTGATTTTTCTGTGTGATCTATGATAAGGCCTTGTTCTGAAGTACATTCGTCCTGTATCTAATTTGGTGGCAATTTTTTTTTTTAGTCATGAAAGGAATTTGTATTTTGTCAAATGCTTTGTTTGCATCTAATTAGATAATTGTATGATTTTTAACTTTTATTCTGGTAGTGTGAAATGTTATACTTCTTGATTTGTGAGATGAACTATCCTAGGAATAAATCCCACTTGATTATAATTAATAATCATTTTATTTTTTTGTGATACTGAAGCTTAAATCCAGGCAGGTGCTCTATACAAGTGTTCTACCACTGAGGTACATCCCTAACCCTTTTATATTTTGAGGCATATTCTCACTAACTTGTATAAATTGACCTCAAACATGTGATCTATCTGCCTCAGATTTCTATGTAGCTTGGATTACAGTATGTGACACCATTCCTAGTTAGGAATGATCATTTTAAGGTAGAGTTAAGTTAAAATTGGTTGTACTTGTAAAAGGATTTCTGTATCCATGTTCATCAAAGATAGTGTCCTGTAATTTTCTTCTTTTGTAAACATCCTTGTCTGTCTTTGGTACTGGGTAATCCTGCCCTTTACGAGGAGGTTGGAAGTACTTTTTCCTCTTCAAATTTTTGAGTCTGAGAAGTATTGGTATTCTTGAAATGTTTGACAGTCTTCAGTAATGAAACCTTAAGGTCTTGGGCTTGTTTTTAATGAAATCTTATTACTGATTCAGTGAGATGTTTTATCAAAAGAGTTATAATTTGAAACAACTCTTTGTTGTTGATCATTACATAACTACTCTCCTGGCCTGGACTTCAATCTTGTGTAGTAATACTCTTAAAATGGGTAAACTCGGGCCAGGGAGATGTTGCAGTGGAATAAGCGCCTCCCAGCGCAAGGGCCTGAGTTCAATCCCTGGTTCCACAAAAAAAAAAAAAAAAAAAAAAAGAGGTGATCATGGTGGTAAATTCTTCTTCTCTTAAGACTTCCAGATTGTTATAGTGAGGACTATAGACTCTTTTGCATATAAAATATGCTCAGGGCACCGTGATGCAGTGAGTTGTACTTGTATTAGTGAAAAAAATTCTTTATTAAGTACTTGTAGTCTTAGCTGTAGTTAGCAGAACATTTTTGCTCTTTGCCTACATATTTCTGTGCTGTATGAGTAAGACACTTAAAACGTATTTCTGGTAGTCATTTTTAAAAGGAATATTAGGTGAGACAACCCAGGCCGCGGGATCCTGAACAGACCCGGAGCGCAGGCCCGGCGGGTGAGTGAGGCGACAGAGGCTGCGGGATCCTGCACAGAGCCAGAGCGCAGGCCCGGTGAGTGAGTGAGACGACCCAGGCCGCGGGATCCTGAACAGACCCAGAGTGCAGGCCCGGCGGGTGAGTGAGACGACCCAGGCCGCGGGATCCTGAACA
>NW_004524580.1:28376822-28386829 GCF_000260255.1 Octodon degus | reverse complement strand
AGAGTAGACTGATTTTATTTATTTATTTTTTTTGCTTAAAACTAAAAGTGGAACTTTATTTTTATTTTTTTTCCATAATTTTATTGAGAAACAAATAGCAATGAGACAGTTTCAAAACAAATTGGCAGGACAGTTTCAATAATTCACATACATTCTTCAATAATTCAATAATTGCATACATTCTTCCTAGTGGTTATTTGCTGTACAAGATGCGGACATGATATCCTATTTACAAATACCATTAGAACAAATCCCTCTATTCATTAAGAGAATGTAACTATATATCTATCCCAACCACTTTGACTACACAGATACAAAATGGACATTCATCTGTGTCCCCTTTTTTTGTTAAGTTCCATCGTTTAAATACTATAAGTGTGTAAACTCAGCAAAATATTCTAAAAGAGTTCAGTAGTCCATAATAGTATTGGGTCTTCCGCTTCACTAGAGTATCTTAATTATTGTTCATGTATGTGTGTGTATATATGTATGTGTATGTATATATGTATACATATGTGTATATGTATATATGTGTGTATATATATATATATTTTTTTTCCTTTTCCCTTCTTCTCTGCTTTACCACATTACAGTTTCTCTTTCCTTTTGAGCATTTTCCTCCCATTTCACTGTATCTATTGTGCATTTTGGGTCTTATTTACTCTTTTAGCTTCTTTTACTGGGAAAAAACATGATGTTTACACATGTGAGACTTATTTACTTCACTTATAAGTATAGATTCAAGTTGCACCCATTTCCCTATAAATGTCTCAAGTTTATCCTTCTTTATAGCTGAGTAGTGCTCAGCTTTGCTCAGTTTCTCTTTTAGCATAGTGTGACCAAATATGGTAGAATGCTGCTCTGTGAAATGTAAGTGGGTGTCTCTGCTAAAAAGCTACCAAGAAAATGTTTTGTGATGTAGGCACTATCCCTTTCTCCTCATTTCTCTTTTATGTTTTCCCATCTGGAATGTTGTAAAGGTATCTAAACTCAGAGTAATATGAGAGGGACAGACTTCTTAACTCTGATTCCCTCCCTCCCTTCCTCCCTCCCTCCCTCCCTCCCTCCCTTCCCTTCCCTTCCCTTTTTCTTTCCTTCCTTCCTTTTTTCTTTCCTTCCTTTTTTCCTTCTTTCCTTCCATATAGGGTCTCACTATGCACCTCAGACTTGTAGTGATTCTCCTGTCTCAGCCTCCCTAGCACTCTATTATAGGCATGTACCACCACACCCAGTTTCAGTGGCTAGATCAACTTGGGGCCAGCATGGCATGCAGTACCAGGGATAGAACCAAGGTTCTTGCACTTGCCAGGCAGGTGCTTAGACTGCTGAGCTATCTCCTCTGCCCACCTCTGATATTGTTGAACTGCCGAATCAATGTCAACAACTACCCATTTTCAGATTTCATGGATATCTGTGGTTCCTTGTTTAGCTAAGCTACTGCATATTGGCTTTTCTTTACCTACAGTCACACACTATTCTAATTAATATTTTTAAAGGGCAAAACAGTAACAATAGCAACAGATACCACACATAAAATAAGAATGGCATCAGAGTGCTGGCCCGATAGCTTAGTGGACTAAAGTGCCTGCTTAGGCACAATGCAGAGACCGGGGTTTGATCCCCAGCATGCTGAGACAGTGATTGAGACTGGGTGTAGTGGCACATGCCTGTAATCCCAGCACTTGGGAGGCTGAAAACAGAAGAATCACTATCAGTCCAATCTACGTAGTGAGACCCTGCAGACCCTGTGCTAAATAGAGAGGGGAGTAAAAAGAATGGCATCAGATTTCACCAAAGAACATTAAAAACTAGAAGATAATAGAGCAGTGATGACAGTTATGAAGGAAAATAATTTTTGACCTTGAAATTTTTACATTCTCAAACTATCAGCTAAGTATGACTGACAGAGACATATAAAATTGTAAAATATTTACCTTTCATGTACCTCAGGAAGCAAGTGGAAGGTGGGGGATCTACAAAAGTGAAGGTAATAGGAAAGTGCAGGATCTGGGACACCTGTAGTATCATGCAGATGAAGGCCACATGCATTCCTATAAGAACTGACAAGGCCAGTGCTTGAGCAAAGCATAGTATTTCTCGGGAACATAGTCATAAGGAAAAAGAAATTATCCGATAGATTTGGTATTAAGAAAGAAACTATAGTTTTAAGTATGTTTCGAGTTGTTGTGATATTGGGAAAGATTCAACTAGAGTTTGAGAAAAAAGTAAAGTACAACAAATTAACCTTATTTGGAAAGGTATTACAGAAAGGAAATATAATCATATTTAATTCTTAAACCAGTAAGTGTTATTTACATAGTGCTTGGTTCTACTTGGTTGACTAGGGGAGGGAGGATATGAAGTGCGTGTAAAGCAAAAGCCCTCATACCATGTAGGTGTCAAAATAACAGTATATTCACTTGATTTTAGGATGAGAGAAGCTTGATGGTGTGACCTGCAGAGAGGCTTCCACAGGACTTCTGGGTTTTAAGTCTTAATATGTGCATGTTTTTGTTACTTTGAAAAAAGAAAAAGCTCAGAAATAGAGGAAACTCATAGTTTTTATAAAAACTTTTTTCTTAACATAATATTCTTCACAGTATATTTTCTTTCTGAAATGCTCTTTTTCCCTCCGTGTTCCTATTACTGTAAGACAATTTCAATTTCCATGATAGGAAGAATTAAAATCAAGGCAAAGAACATGAACTCAGAAGCAGAAGCTTTGACACGGGCTTTAAAAAAAGGGGTTAGGGACAGCTGTTGGGAAAGCCTGGGGTTTGGTAATTTGAGGCTGGGGCTATAGCTCAGTGGAGCAGCACCTGCCTAGTAAGCGCAAGGTCCTGAGTTTGATTCCTGGTACCAAGAAATTTGTTTTTTCTATTGGAACATGAATATGGAATATTTTAGAATCTCTTCTTCATGGTTTTGACATTTTTTTGTAGTATTTATTAGAATATGTTTTGCAGTAATGTCCACAATGTTTACATTCCTTGTGGGAAGTTGGTACATGTATATAATATATCTTACTTACTTTTCTCATGTCCTTTCCTCCTCCCATCTTCTTTTTTTTATTTGGTATGTGCTTGTAGTACATACTAGTTGCATCCCTTATGTGGAATTGGTACATGTTTATAGCACATTTTAGTTCAAACATGGCCCATCCCTCACTTTTCTCCCTTCTTTGTTTCTTGATGCCCTTCCCTTTTGAGAAAGATTTCCCTATTTCCTGTTATTTATCTTTTATTTTACTTATTTACACTTTGGATTTCTCATAGAAGAGAAGCTGTGTGGTATTTATGCTGTGTGTCTTATTTTCACTTCACACTAATGTTTCAAAGTTCATTCATTTTCCTACAAATGACTGAGGTTTATCTTTATTTATGGCAAAATAGTATTCTGTTGCATATAAATAGTACATTTCTTTATCTGATCACCTATTGATGGATATGTAGGCCATTTCCAAGTTTTAGCTGTTGTAAGTTGTGCTGTCTAAATATGAATGTGCATGTATGTGGTATGTAGTACAATATGTTTAATTCCTTTGGGAAAATACATAGAAGAGGAATAGATGAGTCGAATGGAATTTCTAGTTTCAGATTTTTGAGGAACCTCTACAACTAATTTCCATAGTGGTCATACTGGTTTAGATTTCCACCAACGGTGTAGGCTGCAGCCTCCCCAGTAGTTGTTATTATTTGGTTTCTTGATGATACTCAATTTTTTGGATGAGGTGGTATCTCAGCATTGTTTTAATTTGCATTTCTGCAGTGGCCAGTGATGGTGAACATTTCTTCATGTATTTGTTGGCCATTCAAAATTCTTCTGTGAGGTGTCTGTTTCACTTCGCATTTTTTTAAAAGATTGGATCTTTTATTTTGAGAAGGCTAATTTTTTGAGTTCTTTATATATTCTTTATATATTCCAGATATGAGTCTTCTTTCTGATGAATGGCCAGAAAATTTTATTTTCTATTCTGTAGTTTGTTGTTTCACTCTATTGGTTGTTCCTTTTGCTGTGCAGAAGCTTTTAATTTGATGTAACCCCATTTGTTAATTCTTAGAACTGTTTTCTGTCCAACTGTGATTCTGTGTAGAATGTCCTGACCTATGCTTGTGATTTCATGAGGCTGACCTATTTTGTCTTCCAGGAAGATACAGATCATCAGCTAATTCATCCCTAGAGACATCATGACTCTGCCCCCCCTCACTGCAGTGCACTCAGGCCTTAAGTAAGAGTAGGAAGACAGGAAAGAACAGGGACATTTTCCATATGTTGTTGAGAAGGAAGGGCAGGAAAAGACACATTTTATTTTTTGTCTTTTTGAGACGGGGTGTCACTATACAGTTCAGGCTGGCCTTCAGCTTACTTTGTAGCCCAGGCTGGTCTCAGACTCACAGCAATCCTCATGCTTCAGCCTCTCAAGTGCTGGGATTACAGATGTGTGCCACCACCACACCTGGCTTGTCACATTTTAATTTTATGGGGACAACAGAGTTCTGGATTAAGACCAGAGCATGTTATCCATCTCTTGTCCCCATGCAGGTTTATGTTAGGAAGGTCCTATTTATGTTACGTGTTAGTAGAAATAAAGCTACCTGTGATCTTCTTGACTAGATTAAGGGTCTTCTTTTTGAGAGCTACAAAATTTTCATTTAGTTTTACATAGTTTTATCTTTTTGGAGACTGTTTTCATGCTTTTTTGCTCAGGTCCACGGTGGGGAGTAGCTTTTTAAATTTTTGTTCCTAGTAGCTTTTAGTGCCTAATTATAGTAGACACTCAGTAAAACTGGAATGAAATGGTAGATGTTGGATACAGAGCTAGGAAACATGTATAAACTTGTAAAATGGTCTGGCTTTGATTTTCTCTTTGTCCCTTGCTTTGATCAGAGTACTTATTAGTACCTTAAATTCCTCTTAGAAAAAGTAGATATGATAAATTTCTAGGTCTCTAAGAATTTAAAAACTCATGATTATTGATAGTCCTAACATTACCTTTTAAAGTCTATAATATGACTATTTGCTACATCTTCATTTTTTTTGTAGCTCTTACTGTGACTTATAGTTTTTATCATATTTTTGGGTGTGTTGGGATTGAATGCAGGGTCTTGCATTTGCTAGGCAAGTGCCTTACCACTGAACTACATCCCCAGCCCTGTGTCTTAAAAAATTATTTTCCCCATAGACTATAAGATTCTCTTTGTTTTGTTTAGTGTTATTTTTCAGTGCCTGTTAGAGAGCTTTGCACATTGAGACACAGACATTTATTGAATGAACTTATTCTGATGGGCAGTTATGGATGCCCCTGGATGTCCTGTTGTTATTCCAGACATTTTAGGAAAGTATCTTTTAAGTCAGAATGCAGTCACTGAGATTTTATATATTGTCCTTGTCAGCTGTTATGTACTACCACTTCTATGCATATTTGGAATAGTTTTCATTTCCTGTATATTCAGTGCTGTTTCACTCCTTTAATTACCTCTTTAAAGTTGCTTTCTTTCATGATGTCTAAGTAAATCTTTTCTTCTGAATCTCAGCAACTTCATGTACAAAGCTGTGGTTTATGTAAGATTTTTTTTTTTTCTGAGTTAAACTGTAAATGATTTGGGGCAGAATTTTGGTGTCTGGATAAAGCACTCTATGCATATTTTAATGAGTTTCAAATCTACATGATTCAAATCTACAATCTGGGTTTTCCCTTGAATACATACAAGTAAAAAAGTTAAGGACTTGGCAAAATATTTTTAGGCTTTTCCAAATCTAACATTTTGAAATGGAATTTAAATGTTTAACCAAATTCCAAACATCATGGTATTTATTTCTTTTTAACTAGAAGTTGCAGTTTTTCAAAAGACTGAATATATCTTTAAAAGAACTTTCAGCTTTAACAGTAGTCTGTGCAGCAGGTTCATGCAGTAACTTGAAGTCATTTGTCCATGTTCTCCTCTTTCTTCACCTCTTTCTCTACCTCTACCTTTAGTTCTTCCCAATGCCATGATACTGTTTTGGCCTAAACCAAACATATGTGATAAAATGGAACATCTCTGTTTTCTGCTGAATTCTTACTATGTGCTTCAAAGCAGACATGTATCAAATAATGCTGTAGAGAAGTGATGATTGAAAATATGATGTATTTTTAAAAAATCTTATTTATTTATTTATTTATTTATTTGGTACAGAGTCTTACTGTGTAGCTTAGACTCGTAGTGATCTTCCTGTCTCAGCCTCCCCAGTATTGGGATTATAGGCTTGTGCCACCACGCCTGGTTTTGGGGGCCAGCATGGCATGCTATGCAGGTGATCGAACCCAGGTTCTTGTGCTTGCCAGGCAGGCACTTAGAATGCTGAGCTATCTCTCCAGCCTAATGTGATGAATGTTTAAGCTAAAGAAAATACTTACTATAGTAAAAGGAACATTTCTAAAAAAATGAGATAAATGTATTTGAAGTAGTTGGGGGCTATGTTGAGGTAGAATATAACAATGTGTCTTAATATCATAAAATTTTAAAAAGATAAAAATGAATATTTATTTTGATCATTTGGCTTTACTCAGCCATTTATGGAAAATAAAAAAGTTATAAGGCTACGTCCTTAGCCACTGTATTCATCAGAACTGGCACAGGTGCCTTCTCTCTGTTCCCCAAAGTCAGAATGACCATGAAAGGTAAATATTTTCAATTGATTCAGGACTGGAGGGACCTGTAACAGCACAACTAAAGACACTCATGCAAGAGGACTGATACAAGGAGAAAAACTGATCTCAGGTGGGTGACCTCCAAACGATATAGGGAACCTCGAAATGACATAGAGAAAAATGAATCCCCCTACCAGACCTGCATGAGTTTGTGTTCTCTAAAACTGAAGGATGAATTTTAGGAACAAACTGAGGTTATGAGCAGAATGTATGTATTGAGGGAAAGAAGGATTCTGTCTGAGAGAGGGACAGGAGGGGGGCCCGAGGGGGTAGTCCCCAGGAAGCTGTCTCTTCTAAAGCCTTTTATAGTGTAAAACCACGTGGAGCTAAGGTGGAGAAAATGGTAACTCGCTTAGGTGGATGTAGGGTGGCACAAACTATGGTCAATCAATGGGATTACAGGCACCATTGCTCAGGTAAAATTGATCAAGTCCAGGACTAAATGGGAACTGAGTCACATAGCAAGCAGGCATGAATGTAGAACAGGACTTTATGAGGTAGCCATCCAGTAGTACTCAGATTAATGATTCTTCTGGCTCTCTCAGGTTGATGATCAATCTCAGATGCCAATCTTTAGGGAGGTCAGTATTTGTTTGATCTCTGGTCTTTAGGTCTGGCCCACGGTGGGAGCATCCATCCCTCCCAGTGTTGCAAAATATCTGGACTTCTGTGGTATCTCCTTGAAGGGCCTGGCCCTGTCTGACTGCCCATAATATTTCTATCTAACTCGGCTGCCTACAATAGGACCTCCAGAGCTGTTCTCCTAGACAGCAAAAATGATGTTATAAGTGTGTCTGAAGTGAGGGGGAGTATTTTGAGGGGGGATTAATGGCAATGTATCTTTTACTGTAATGTTTTAAAATTTACGCACACTACTTTTAATCATACCACAGTATATCCAGTGATTTATGTATATTTCAGTCCTCACACCTATCCTAAGATGTAATTTTAGTTTTCTCATTTTACAGCAAGGAAATTGAAATTGTTTTGAGGAATAAGCAATTTGTCTTGTCATAAAACTTATAAGTTTACAGCCAACACTAGAAAGTAAGACTAGAGCAGGATGTATCCTGCCTTCCTTGCATATCAAATGTTACCTGAGAATGTCAGTATAAATATATTTGTCCCAACACTATTTGAATTAAGGCTTTGTTTAAAGATGATGTTAAAGATTTCTCCTGTTGTCAGCCATGACTTTTTTTAGTATGATAGAAACTAATGATAAAGAGTATGTTCATAAATATATATAGTGAAATGATAAGGATTCTAAAATATTTTGACTTAATTTAATGAGAAACTAAACTTGAAAGGATAAAATTTAGCAGAACAAATATTAGGCATATGGCACAGATCCCCCGAATTATACAAAGAATTAGTGAGCTGGGCTTGGGAAATGTTGCAATTGAATCCAAGGGTGATTTGCTGCCTGTATTCCCCCTTCTTCTTGGGGGTCAGGCTCATAAGGCTGTCAGCTACAAGATGAGGTCATCCATGCTGTGGAGGGTAATCTGTTTTCCTTCCAGTCTGTGGGCTTAAACATTAACTTTTACTTAAAAATACTACCACAGGACTACCTGGAGTGTATTAACAGACACCTAGGTACTGTGATCTTTAATCATCACAATAATGGACATTCACTAACATAAATATTTTGTTTGTGAATGAAGTGACAAAAAAGGTATGCTCTGTAGATGGTTGAAGGAACTAGTAGTTCTAATTAAGAAAGGAAGACAGAAGAAAAGTGGCTTTTAATATTTGAAGAATTTGGAGATTACTAGTGCTGAGGGCAGGGCAAGTGTCTTGAGCAGAAAACAAGGGGGTAGAAAGTTTAGAGACAGCACAATTAAAGTCTTCTACCATTTCTTTGCCAGATGTCCTCAGCTAGGCAGGTACTTTCCAAATAAGAAATCAATAACCATCCAGAAGACAAGCTTATTGTTATTACCATGCAACTTAGGCTGTTAAGCTTAACCTCACTATCTGTCAGCATATCAAACATCTTAAGCATAATATGGAACAGGTATTTTTCATCAAGTATTGATATGTTGAACTTTAAGTCCCTACAGAATATGATAAAAAACATTTAAAAATTGGAATATATGTTATTTATTTATTTATTTTTGCTGAACCGGGGATTGAACTCAGGCCCTTGCACTTCCCAGGGAAGCGCTTATTCCACTGAGCCATCTCCCCTGCCCTTGGAGTATATTTTAAAAATAGGCATAAAGAATTATATACTTCTTATGTTTACACGTAAGTCCAAAAATCTCACCATATACAAACTTGAAGCAGGACAGTCCCACAATATTCCTTTTCCTGTCTTTTGCTTTCATTTCCCACCCCCTTCTTCTTGAACAACCATATACCCGAGAGACATCATAGCTGCAACTGGCATGTCATGACAAGCAGCCCATATTCAGAAGACCAGACTGACAGGCACTCCAAGCATGAAACTACTATTACAAATTACCATCTGCAGTGTAGTAGCTTAGTTCACAGGTATCAGTATATATAGTTAGTCAGGATGAGAATCTTTCCAATTAACTGCTAGATTCAAAAAATCTTCTGGAGATTCTCAGGATCATTGCCTTGCCCATCTTCTACGTATAACTGTATGGCTTGACTTATTCATGTTTCCTAGACCAAAATTAGAGAAAAAGGAGGGCTGCAAGGAAAGCCAACAATTTGGCCCTAGCCTTCTAAGGTCAATTTTAGGGACATATGAGAACTTGTACTGTAATGTCATGTAACTCAGAGTTTCCCAAATTTTCTGATCAAGGAGATCATGGGGCCAAAGAGGAAAGTGATCGATGATGTAGAGTGTGCCTAAGGAGAGTCACATGGAGAGAAAACATTCTCTAAGGCTTTCACAGAGAGAACATTGGCCAAGCAATGGCCGTGACTCATCCACATGGCTGACACTGACAAAGGTTCTACAATCTGAGGTACAGGAACTCGGGACAAATCCTGAGGAGATTTCACTGACCTTATCAGACCCAAAAGCTACAACTCTTATTGCATAGGTCCTGCTTTACCTTGGTCTTAACCACCCAGCAGAAAAGTATAAAAACAAAAATATAAGAAGTAAAGCTATGCTGTTATGTTGAGCTGTAGGGGACTCAGGTCAACAATTTCTGACATTGCCGGTGAAGCGGAAGACCCAATACTATATGGACTACTGAACTCTTTTAGATTATTTTGCTGAGTTAACACAGTTATAATATTCAAATAATGGAACTTAACAAAAAAGGGTATACAGATGAATGTCCATTTTGTATCTGTGTATTCAAAGTGGTTAGGATAGATATATAGTTAC
>NW_004524580.1:28374117-28376722 GCF_000260255.1 Octodon degus | reverse complement strand
ATTTAAAAATTAGATTATATTTTAAAAAATAGGATAAAGAATTCTATGCTTCTCATGTTTGCCCATAAGTTCCAAGGCCATACTGGTAGTAAAGTGGTAAAGAGAAGATTTACATCTAGACAGCCTGACCTCAGAATTCATGCCTTTAGATTCTATATCATACTACCAGAATGTAGATAACCAACAGTATAACTGCTATTCTAAACTGGTAAATGAATACCACCACTGTCTGTCTGTTATTCTTAGTAGAGTTTTGCTATGGAGCCTTTGTTCATAGTGTGTGAATATCTGTAAGGTTCATATTCATGGTTAGAGTCTTGGCTTTTTCAAAGTGGCAGGAAAAATACTACTTAACCTTACTAGAAACCACTTAAAGACAACACCAAGAAGAACAAAAAAACCCCAGAGATATTTCATTTTTGATGAAATGAGATATCTCTAATGTTTATCTACAATTTAGAAGGATGAAAAGTAGATGGAAAAATTTTAGAAAATTCAGCAGCTAGGCTGTGAAATCTTAGTCTGTAGAGGGACACTGTACTGGTAAGCAAACTGATTCACCCAGCAGAATTTTAAAAAGGCTCAGGAATGAGAGGGGCTAGGTGATAGAAAGTAGGTGGGTGAGATGCAAATAGGGTTTTTGAAAAAATCTTGTATTTCCTATCCTCTCCCCTTTGCTGGTACTACTTACTACCACCTCTCCTTCTCTGTAGGCATGTGAAGAACTGAACCTGAAAGACTGCAAAAAGGAGTGTGGGAGTGAGAATTAAATCACTGTGATACTAGCAATGCAGGTTTCAAGTATCTTTGTGTCCTTGCACTTCCTCTGATTGGAAATTGAAGGATCCTTTTCTGACGGCATTATCTATAGCAGAGATAAACCTCAACAGATACTGAATATATGGTTTTCTGATGAAAAACCCAACTGCCTTCCTGATAGTTGTGATTTGTATATGAAATACTTATTCATACTCTCAGAGTTCATAGAAAGGGCTTTTAGAAAGTGATTGAATTGTGGGGGCATTATAACTCAGTTACTATTAGAACATAGGACCTGGTTAGAGCCAGAGAACATGACCTTCTCTTTTTGTCTGCTTCCCGGCTACCTTAATGTGATCAACTTGTCTTTGGTATAGGCCTTTCCACTGTTCTGTTTCTGCCTTTGAGCCGTTTGAGCAGGGAGTATAATCATGAGCCTAAATAAACCTCTGTTTCTTATAGGTGTTGTAGGTGTAACATATTATGTCCCAGCAACAAGAAACTGACCAAGACAGATTTTGGTACCAGAGAAGTGAGGCCGTTACTATGACTATCTGATCATCTGATCAGAAGTCTTTGGAACTGGCTTTTCGGAGGAGTTTGAAAATGTTTGGATAAGCCAACTAAAGGAGCCAAAGAGTACTATACACTGAGCTTGATGGGATACTCAGGCCAGAGCTTAGAAGAGCAGAATGCTGATAAAAATTCAGAGGTAAAAAGATAAAAGCAGATAGAAAGTTTAAGAGGTTTCATTTGGGAATAAGGACTCCACAGGAAGTTGAGTAGAGTCCCTTTGTTATTATGTTCATCAGAAAATTTGTGTACATTTCACTCATATCCTGAAACACTGCAGGACACTGATTACAGGTGGCAGACTTGATCTGGCAGAGGGAATTTCAGCACAGCTTAATGTTCAGGCAGTGGCATGGTTACTGTTGGTGGCTTTTATTCAGATCTACACTGAAAATTAATATAAAGCCTATTTGAAAAGCTTTCAGTTTCCCCACAAGGGAAGCACATACAAAGCTGCTAAGTTTTGAAAACCCCTCAAGGCATCCTTCCTATTGTCTTGATTCCTCTTCTTCCTCCTCCTCCTTCTCCTCTTCCTCCTCGTCCCCCCCCCCAACCCCAGGGGATTGAACTCAGGACCCTGTGCTTGCCAAGCAGTCTCTTATTCTACTGAGCTATCTCCCTGGCCCTTGGATTCTTTTAAGTGCTAAGCTTTTCGAGCAACTAAGCTCATTTCAGCTCTAACTTTGTAGGTGCTTCCCTTGTGGGGAAACAGAAAGGGACTTGGTTGGGGGTGGATCACTGGGATCCTTTTTCTCTCTCTGCTTCCTTGATATGATCAGCTTTTTCACAGGGGCTGACCAGGGACTATACCAAAAAACAAATCAACCAACCAATCAAAAAACCTGTCTGTCTTTAATTTGTGCATGTTGAGAGTTGTGTCCCAGCAATGAAGACAGTCTTTTTTTTTTTTTTTTTTTTTTTTTCGGAACTGGGGATTGAACTCAGGCCCTTGCGCTTGCCAGGGAAGCACTTTTTCCACTGAGCTACCTCCCTGGCCCAAGAAGACAGTCTTACAGTGACATTTATCATTCACCAAGACTTACCAATGTGTACATATTTTCCAATCACATTTTTTTATTTTAAAGAAAAGAATAAAGAAAACAATGGTATAATAACATTGTAGGAAATCAATAATGTTGAGTACATTGCACATTATTATCTTCAAAGTGGTTGCTAGTAATACAAGATATAGACATGAAAAACTGATCAAACAATAAAGGCATATATGTTTCTTTTCAACAATAAAGGCACAGTCCTAGCCCAGGTCCGGTGA
>NW_004524580.1:28371262-28372890 GCF_000260255.1 Octodon degus | reverse complement strand
TCTTTTACTCTTAGATCTGGTACAAGACAAGGATGTCCTCTATCACCACTCCTATTCAATATAGTTCTGGAATCATTAGCTACAGCCGTTAGACAAGAGAAAGAAATAAAACGAATAAGAATAGGCAAAGAAGTTAAATTATCTTTATTTGCAGATGCCATGATACTTTACTTGGAAGACCCAAAGACTCCACCAAGAAGCTACTAGAAAAAGATCTTTTCAATGAAAATTACAGTACTCTGATTAAAGAGATCCTAGAGGATTTCAGAAAATGGAAAGATATTCCATACTCCTGGATAGGAAGAACCAACATTGTGAAGATGGCCATGCTCCGAAAATTACTGTACAGATTTAATGCAGTCCCTATCAGAGTACCACCGACATACCTCACAGACTTAGAGAAATCATTCCTAAAATTTATCTGGAACAGGAAAATACCTAGAATAGCAAAGACAATTTTGGGCAATAAAGACAACGCAGGGGGCAGTACAATTTCTGCCTTGAAATTATACTACAAGGCTACTGTGATAAAATCAGCATGGTATTGGCATCAAAATAGACCTGAGGATCAATGGAGTAGATTAGAATATGCTGAAGCCCCTACGAACACACTCAGTCACTTTATCTTTGACAAAGGGGCCAAACATAGTCACTTCAAGAAAGATAGCCTCTTTAACAAATGGTACTGGAAAAACTGGCTCTCTACATGCCGAAAACTCAACCTTGACTCAGGTCGATCACCATGCACTAAAGTCAAAATGGATTAAAGATCTAAATATTAAAGCAGAGACACTAAATCTCTTGGACGAGAATGTGGGAGGAACTCTTGAAGACATAGGGGTAGGCAAAGAGTTCATGGACAGAAATCAAATCGCACGGGAAACAGTTGAAAGAATTAACAACTGTCACCTGCTCTTACTGAGAAGTTTTTTCACGTCAAAAGAAATTACCAACAAAGTGAAAAGGCAACTTAAAAATTTGGAAAAAATCATGACAAATAAGTACTCAGACAAAGGTCCCCTCTCTAGAATTTATAAAGAACTGAAAAACACTAGGGCCCCAAAATTTAAAGACCCAATCCAGAAATGGGCATCCGAGATGAACACTCACTTGTCAGAGGAAGAAATTAAAGAAGCATATAAATATATGTAAAAATGCTCCACATCACTAGCCTTTGGTGAAATGGAAATTAAACCACATTGAGATATCATCTCACCCCAGAAAGAATGGCTATCTTTTTTTTTTTTTTGTGGAACCGGGGATTGAACTCAGGTCCTTGCGCTTGCCAGGGAAGCACTTATTCCACTGAGCCATCTCCCCGGCCCCTATGGCTATCTTAAAGAAATCACTCAACAACAAATGTTGGCGAGGCTGTGGGGAAAAAGGAACCCTTCTCCACTACTGGTGGGAATGTAGTCTGGTGCAACCTTTGTGGAAATCAGTGTGGAGACTCCTTAGAAAAGTTGCATTGGAAATCCCATTTAAACCAGCTATTCCTCTAGTGGGAATTTTCCCGGAGGGTCTGAAAACATCATATCATAGGGAAATTTGTGTGTTTATGTTTGTACAGCACAATTTGTGATAGTCAAATCTTGGAAACAACCAAGATGCCTATCACCTGAGGAATG
>NW_004524580.1:28370542-28371028 GCF_000260255.1 Octodon degus | reverse complement strand
ACTTGAACATATACTCATAAATGAAATAAACCAGACAGACATGTGTAAATATCATATAGTTTCCCTAGTATAAAAACTCAAAAGAAGAAATACAAATAGAAAGGTATAATACAAGTAAAAGGAAAGCAGGATCTCAAGGATTAACTAATCAAGAGGGAAAGGAAAAGAGCTAGGAAACATGAATATGTCAAGCCATACAGTTATATGTAGAAGATGGGCTAGGCAATGATCCTGAAAATGTTCAGAAGATTTTTTAATATAGCAGTTAATTGGAAAGCCTCTCAACCTGACTAACTACATACACTGATACCTGTGAACCAAACTACTGCACTGCAGATGGTAATTTGTAATAGTAGTTTCAAGCTTAGCGTGCCTGTCATTTTGGTATTCTGAAGATGGACTGCTTATCATGACGTGCCAGTTGCTGCTATGATGTCTCTTGGGTAGGTGGATGTTCAAGAAGAAGGGGGTGGTGAATGAAAGCAA
>NW_004524580.1:28364698-28370442 GCF_000260255.1 Octodon degus | reverse complement strand
ACCTCAGATTGTAGAACCTTTATCAGTGCAGCCATGTGGATGAGTCACAGTAACTATCCTTTTAGTGCTTCATTTTTGAAGACAAAGAGGTTGGCAAAATGATGATGATGATAATAATAGTGCAAATGGATTTACATGAATTATTTTCACGGAAATCTCATAATTAGTACCTATGGTAGAGGCACTAGTAACAATGAGAAGCATACAACATAGAAAACCAATGAAGTGAAAACAGCCAACTGAAAAAACAACAAAAATTACCATATGGAGCTTAGATTATATATGAATGAATAGTACTGCCCATTTGAAGAGTGTCAAGTGTTAGTTCCTTACTGGGATTGTCTTTTCTTATGACAGTTGAGTCTAGGGATAGAGAGTTCTGCATCCTACTGTTCTTTCCATCTGGTCAAAGAATACCAGGTGGGTTGTCTGGTGATGTTAGTTAAGAATTGACAATTAAATACAAAGGAAATTAATCTATTTTTCTTTTCCAGCTCAGTCACTTTGTCCTTCTTTGCATTGTCAATATTGTTGTTCTTACACTCATTTCTTCCCCTGCTTGTATTCTGTATTCATATTCTCCTGTCTTTCTCTCTCTCTCTCTCTCTCTCTCTCTCTCTCTCTCTCTCTCTCTCTCTCTCATAGTCTGTATTCTCACACTTCTTATTTATGGAAAAAATTATTGGTATATGGTATAAAATTGAAATCTATTATATAACATTTGGGTGTTGAACAGGAAGATAAAAGCAATACATGGGAATATTTTGTCATTCTGTTTTAACCTTTACAGTTTTTTAAAAAAGACATGAAAAAAGTGGAATTAGTGAGTATCATACAAAACATGAGACTAGGTTTTTAGTTATTTGCCTTGGCAGAATAGTAATAACCTTGTTCAAGTGAATATTAGAAAGACAATCATAGGAAATATTTTATAGCATATGTGGTGAGTTCTTTAGCTGTTGTAATCCTACTGTTGTTCTTTCTCGTAGTATTGATAAATAACACATACCTTGTTTTAAGTGTTGCTTAAAAAAATCCATTGATAAACTGACTTGGAGAGCCTTTGATGTTTTTCTATGCTGAAATTGGCTCTGCTTAAAAAATTCCTTCACAAATACAATTCTGAAGTGCTTTGTTTCCTTTTTTTGTGTGTAAGAGCATGCTCACTGGTAGCATGTTGTGGAAGATTGTCACTTGTTCAATTTTGTGCAGTGATGGTGAACAGAAAATATTTTTAGCCTTCTTTGTAAAAATGATTTATACAATACTACTTTAAAACTTCAGTGTTAACAGTAGAATTCTAGAGCTATTACAATGAAGAATAAGAGGGAAACTTACCATCTCAAAAATGAAAAGTGTCTTTATGTTAATTTTTGCTCCTCTTTCTCCATTGGGCTACTAAAAGTGATGCAGCAAAATTCCTTGAAGGTACAAATAATGTTAATTTTTTTCTGGAAATTCACCAGTGTGTATCAAAAGAAATTTGAAAAGAATATTCACTTATGTGTAACAGCTTTAGAATATAATAAGTTGGGTGTATTAGTATTTTTTTAAAAGAAACATGAATAGTCTTTGAAGAACAGAAAACAAGTATGTGAACTCCCTCACTTATCCTGATCAAACCAATATTGTTTGCATGTGAACAGACTGATTTTTTAATAAAATCTGCATAACACTGTCAGCTGCAATAGGATGATGGAGGAGTACAGGGGAGCTTTTAGCTTTGTGAAAGACTGATTATTATTCATAGATGTTTCTATAATAAATAGCTTTTCT
Source organism: Octodon degus (assembly GCF_000260255.1). Taxonomy (NCBI): domain Eukaryota; kingdom Metazoa; phylum Chordata; class Mammalia; order Rodentia; family Octodontidae; genus Octodon; species Octodon degus. The sequence continues at coordinate 28,368,666 of NW_004524580.1, read as the reverse complement.
CAAGTATAATCTGAAAGAAAATAACAATGTAGACAAGTCATTACTAATGGCCAATTAGAGTAATTCTTTCAATTCTGTGACATTTTTAATTGCAAATAGATCTGGATCAGTAAGGTAATAAAACTTTAAAAAATGAGTAAGGTTTTATAGATTCTTTAAGGGAGCCAGTGAGAATAACAAACTATGTCTTTTTTTCAGAAATTGCCCCCCCCTTTTTTTTTTGTATTTTAGGGAAGGATCTACAGAGTGTTCAGGGTCTCACTACTAGATCGGATTCATAGTGAGCCATCTGTTTACAGCCTCCTAAGAGCTGGGATTATAGGCACATGACCACCATGCTCAGTCTCAGTTACCCCGGGGGTGGGGCTGGCAGGCAGGCCGGCCTGAGGATCGAATGGGGAGATGGCTCAGTAGAATAAGTGCAAGCACAAGGGACTGAGTTCAATCCCCAGTTCTGTAAAGGGGGGGGGGGGAAGAAAGAAAGAAAGAAAGAAAGAAAGAAAGAAAGACTTTAGACAAATGAAAGTTAACAGCTTATTTGGGCAAAGACCAGTTTGTGAGTGAGGCATCTGTTAGAAACAAGAAGAGAATCAGAGTTCTGCTGTCACTGTGGGCAGGTAGTATTTACTAGAAAAAGTGAAGGTACAGAAGTAATTTGCCCTGTTTTACCACGACCTGATCAGTTGGCTCTATTAAACGTAGCCTAGCTGCTGTGATTGGTTGAGACTCAGCTGTTTGTTACAAAAGTAAACTCATGAGTTAGACTTTCAGTTAGTGTACATGCCAGGTTAGATTTCCATTCTTTACATTGGAACTGAAAGGACAGAGGCAGTTTTAAGCCAAAGTTAGTTTAACAAAAAGAAGGAATGATTATGTATTTATTTATTCATTTAGGAGGTACCTCGGCTGTAGAGTTTATCTTACTCCTCAGTTAATATGGAATCAATAGCATTATTATCCTCATTGCATCTTTTTCTTTTAAGGTTTTGTTATTATTTGCCTTCTATGATTAGTACTCACTTCTAGTCCCAGTTCTTCTTCTCCACCAACAGAGGTTGGCTATCTGTGGTCTTGTTTGTTTGTTTGGTACCAGGAATCAAACTCAGGACCTTATGCTTACTAGGCAGGGATTTGTGCCACTGAGCTATATCTCTAGCCCTATGTGTGGGTCTTCAGTGATATTATATTGTTTAGCTCTTGCAGGAATTTGATTGTTCTGCCAATCTCTAGTTTCACAAACTTTGAAAACTGTCCTTCAAGAGGATTTTTCTAACATATAACCCTGATTATGTCAGTCAACTATTTTATAATTCTCTACAATTCCTACTTCCTCATTTATTAGAATACTCTGAGTTAAACTGCTTTTTGCTTTTCTCAGTCATTTCTCATCATCTTCCCACCTTCCTTACAGTTTTTGCTGAACAACCAATGATGTTTCTTGACCTCAGACTTTGTACAATCTTCCCTGAGTTTGGTTGCCTATCAGCAGCCTTCAACTCCCCTGTACTCTATCTAAAGTTTTTGCTTTCTCCGTATACGCAACTCAAGAGCTCATCTCCTTTGTTATTAAGAGTTCTCAGACTGCTAAAGGTTTAGTTAGCCTGTGTTTAGGCTTTGTGTCTTCACTGTACCCTAAATATAAGTTTGTCATCATACCTTTAATGCTTTTTTTTTTGGTTTCCACATTTGCATCTCTTCTAAGTTATGAACTCTAAAAAGGCAGAACATGCCTATTAATCACCTTTTGAACCAAGTAATCTTTTCAAGGTCTCAATAAATATGAATATTTGGATTCAGGTATGAAAAACCTTAATTCCTGGGAACTCTTGTGAATTCCTAAAATCACAAATTGTTCTTAAAATATTTCCAAGAGTTTTAAGTGTATTTGCTCATTATCTTTATTATCAAAATTTTGCCTGGTCTGTGAGAAATATTGTTTAGTTGTAATAATACATATAGATTCTGATTAATAGTCACAGTGAAAAATACCCCTATTTACTGGGTAGTATTTGAATTACATAACATTCAGATCATCTAGCAAAGCTAATAGTACCATATAGAATCACCTGTCAAAACTACCCATGTAAGGATTACTGACCTTCCAAACCTGGTTATGTCTTAGAGAACCTCTCAGAGGATTTGTTCCTTATACATATAAATTTAATATTTTATTTATTTGTTTCATGTATGTGGTACAGGGTCTCACTGTGAAGTTCACAATCATAGTGATCCTCCTGTTTTCAGCTTCCTCAGCGCTGGGATTACAGGCACGCACCACCATGCCTGGTCTCTGTGGCCAGTGCAGCATGCCCAGGGGTGGAGCACAGCAACTGTGCTTGCTTAAGCAGGTGCTTAGTCTGCTGTGCTGTCTCGTCTGCCCTTTAATATTTATTTTAGTTGCAAGGGTGATTCACTTTGGCAGTACAGAAGAACATGAGCATTCAACTTGACAGCAGCTACAGACAAAACTTGGTTTTCTCCTTTGTTCCCCTAGTTCTGGTTCTTGGAAATGTTGATATTAACCTTCAACTTCATATGTCAGTATTTCTTTTGCTTTCATGTGACACGAGCATGAATCTGTGAACTATTAATGTGTCTATGTTATTAAACTTTAACACTCAGAAAAGAGTTATAATACTTCTTCTGGTTTAGATTTTTCATATTTCTTATTTTTCTTGAGATTTGAAATTTGGTAAAGTAGGCTAGTAAGATAACTCAGCTGCATAAGCACCTGACTGGCAACTGCAGGGTCCCGAGTTCAATCCCTGGTACCACAAAAGAGAAAAAAAAAAAAAAAAGACAGAAATTCAGAAAAACAAGTTTTCTGAGACATGTTGGAAATTGCTTCTTATATGAAACTATTAATCTCCAATGACTATCATATTACACATTCAAAAGTTTTTGAAATATTATCTTAAGTAAGTATCCCTTTGTTGCCATAAAACACCTAAAGTAGCATCTGATAGAGATTCTTTAATGGCGGTATGTGTGGTTATTTAGAATCTGAGTGTCACAGTAAAGTAGGACATCAGTATTTAGATTTAGTGATTGATATCAAAAGTGCCAGGTTAGCTTATGTTATTTTGGTAGCCTGGAAACACATAACTTTTATTCAGCTAAAATGAGAAATATGAAAAAACCCATATGATGAATGCAATGAAAAAAATTCCTCAGAGTGTGTGGGAGAGCTTTCGGCTGCCCTGCACCAGCGGGACCGACTCCTGGTCGGAGCCCAGGCGCAGCGTGGGTGAGACATCTTACACCCCCTTGGGAGGCCCCCCACCACTCCGCAGCACCAGCCCAACCCCACCCTCCTAGTAGGAATTTCTGCCACGTTCCTGGAACCCCCAAACCCAGTCCTAGCCCAGGTACAGTGAGTGTGTGGGAGAGCTTCTGGCTACCCTGCGCCTGCAGGACTAACTCCGGGTCCCAGCCCAGGCGCAGTGTGGGTGAGACCATCTTCTACCACCTTGGGACGCCTCCCACCACTGCACAGCACCTCCCTGACCCTGCCCGCTGAGTAGGAATTTCTGCCACATTCCGGGAATACCCAGACCCAGTCCTAGCCCAGACCCAGTGAGTGTGTGGGAGAGCTGCCTGTCCCACCTACTCCACCTTGTCTCCTCCAGTCTCAGCTCAGGCCTGGCATACAAGCCTGGGTTGTAACCCTGCAGCTGCAATGCCTGCAGAAAGTGTAGAGGATAGAACCACCCAGCTAGTCCAGGAGCAGAACATCTTGCCACAGGGGCACAACAGGTTCACCCTCAAGGGCAGCAACAGGAAGGAGTTGAGCACAGCAGCCAGACCCAAGCCAGGAACAGCTGGATAAATCCAAACTTTGTAGATCTGCACCTGAACTTCAGTATGTGCTAAGGTTATAACTACAACGAAGATCTACAACAAAGGTCAGAAGACAGTGCTACACAAAATGACGAGAAGGAACAAAATGCAACCTCAGAACCCAAGCC
>NW_004524580.1:28349051-28358422 GCF_000260255.1 Octodon degus | reverse complement strand
CAATGGCCGTGACTCATCCACATGGCTGACACTGATAAAGGTTCTACACTCTGAGGTACAGGATCTCAGGATACATCCTGAGGGGATTTCACTGACCTTATCAGACCCAAAAGCTACAACTCTTGTTGCATAGGTCCTGCTTTACCATCTAGTAGAAAAGTATAGAAATGAAGTATGAGAAGTAAAGCCATGGTGTTATGTTGAGCTGTGGGGGATTCAGGTGAACAATTTCTGACATTGCCAGTTTAGCTGAAGATCCAATTGTATTATGGGCTACTGGACTCTTTTAGAGTATTGTGCTGAGTTTACACACCTACAATATTCAAATAATGGAACTTAACAAAAAAAGGGGATACAGATGAATGTCCATTTTGTATCTGTATATTCAAAGTGGTTAGGATAGATACATAGTTGCAATCTCTTAATGAATAGAATGATTTGTTCTAATGGTGTTTGTAAATAGGATATCAAGTCTGCATCTTGTACAGTAATTAACCACTGAGAAGAATGTATGCAGTGTGTTAATTGTTGAAACTGTCCTAGCGATTTGATTTGGTACTGTCTCATTGCTATTTGTTTATCAATAAATTTATGGCAAAGAAAAATAAATAAAAAAATTACAATTCAAAGAAAAAGAAAAACAAATAAAAATAATTTTGAGCCTGGGAGATAGCTCAGTGGTATAAATGCTTCCCTGGGAAGCACAAGGTTCTGAATTAAATCCCTGGTACCATCCCCTCCAAAAAATAATAAAAAAAATAATAATTACAATTAAAAAAAAAAAAAGAAAACGATTCCTCATTATATGCTTTTTAAAAATGGTTGTGTATACTTGTCTTTTATTTGCTTGATTTTTATTTTCTTTACTACTCTGAGTTACCCGAGGTCAGGGTCTATTTCTTTCTTATTGAAAAATGTTTTTCCCAGAGATGTTAGTTAACCTGAATACGTGCACACAACGGGCAGTTTAATAACTATACATATAAGGGAATGATGATATCTATCTGAATGAAGCAGGAAGTACTGCAGAATATGGGTTTATTTTACCTGTGATCTCTGAGGCATTATGAACAATGCAGTTTATAAACTACTATTGTATTTCTTAACAGTCGTGCACAGTTCATTATATCATGTGATCTTACATAGTATTTTTTTGTATGTCTGACTGGTAGTGAAATATTGCCCCAACTAGGACATATATCCCTTGATCTCTTTAGGTTAGAAATATAATCTTTCATTGTAGAAGATAGTCCAGTATTAATATTGTTATAGTTTCCACAATTTTTTGTGACCTTTTTAAAGTTTTATACTTATTTTTTGTGATAGGGTTTGAAATTTATGAGCCCTTTAGAAAAAGCATTCTACCCTTTTAAGTTACTACATAATGTTCTTGTCACGTAACTTGAGGGGTATCATTATGCAGTATTGTGTGATCAAAATTCTGAAGATCAAAAACAATTTCTTTAGATTTTCTTATTTCCTCCTTTATTGGTGAGACTAGATTTGTATAATAGAATGGTGGGTATATTGATATTTAGGGTCCTTGTGGAAGTATTAATATTACATCCTAGTTTTTTCATGGTAGCCAGTGGAGGTTGAGCAAGGTCAGAAATCTTAAGAGACACACTATGGGGAAAATGAAGGTGTGGAGAAAAGGTTATCTTTTGAATAAAATGCTGTGTTGCACTTCCTGAACATTATCTTTTAAGGTCTTTTCTCTAATAGTCTTTAGTATCTCTGCAGTTAAAGATCAAGCCAACGTAGCAGCTTTCTTCTCTTCGTTTGAATTTTCTCTCTTTTTTTTTTTTTGTTGTTAGTCTTTGTTTGTAGAACGTAGTGTCTACATACTTGTGTGGAGCAGCCTCCCCAGTATTTGTTGTTATTTGGTTTCTTAATGATGCTTATTCTTTCTGGGATGAGGTGACATCTCAGCATTGTTTTAATTTGCATTTCTGCAGTGACCAGTGATGGTGAACATTTCTTCATGTATTTAATGGCCATTTAGACTTCTTCTGTCAAGTGACCATTTTTTGATTGGATCTTTTATTTTGGGAAACTTAATTTTTAAAGTTCTTTATATATTTCAAAAACGAGTTCTATCTGATGAATGGCAAGAAATTTTTTTTCCTCCATTTTGTATGTTGTTTATTGGTTTTTTCTTTTGCTGTGCAGAAGCTTTTAATTTGATGTAATCCCGTTTGTTGATTCTTCAGACTATTTCCTGTATAATGTGGTTGTTTAGACTGTTTTGATCTATGCCTGTGATTGAGTTTTTTCTATTTTATCTTTTTTTTACTTTTTTTTTTTTTCTGGTATGAGGAATCAAACTTAGGACTTTGTACTCGCCAGGCAGGTGCTTACACTGCTGAGCTATCTCCTGGCTTCCAACAGGCTTTTGGTTTTTTTTCCAAGCTTATATGTTTTTTTTTTTTTTTAATTATTTATTTATTTGGTACAGGGTCTCACTTTGCAGCCCAGACTCAGTGATCCTTCTGTCTCAGCCTCCCCAGTGCTGGGATTACAAGTGTGTGCCACCACGCTTGGTTTCTGTGGCCAGCAAGGTATGTGGTACCAGGAATCGAACCCGGGCCCTTGCACTTTCCAGGCAGGCACTTAGACCGCCGAGCTATCTCCCAAACCCTGTTTTTGTTTTAACATTTAGATTTTTGATTTATTTTGATTTTAGTTTAGTCTATAGAGATACGAGTTTAGACTCAAACTTTGGCATGTTGTTAGCCAATTTTCCAGCAGCAGTTATTAAAGAGGCTATCTTTCCTTCAATGTATATTTTTGGCCCCTTTGTGAAATAGTTTTGTGTACTTTCTGATGATTTTTAGGGTTACAAGTCATCCAAAAAAGTTTAATCTTTTCAAAAATCAAACTTCAGTTCAACTTTACTGGGGACTAATATCTGTAAACAGCATTATGGAAAGTGGCTATTTAGTCAGAATATATAGTTTTTGTTATACCATTGGTAATTTGAACCATTGGATTCATGTTATTTATCTCATAAGAGTTTATAAAACTAATTATCATATACTGATTGAAAATCAGAGTAGCAGGTCAAAGAATATATAAAACATGAAGACAGTTATACTAAGTCAAATATATATAGTTTTAGATAAGTTATCTATGCTGGACTATAATATCTCTTATTGTCTTTTATTTTGTACTATATATGTGTGTGTATATATATATATATTTTTTTTTCCTCATAAGAGAGACTATGTGATATTTAGTCTTGTATGTCTGGGTTCCTTCACTTAACATTATGTTCTCAGGGTGCTTCCATTTGCCTACAGATGACTCAAGTTTATCCTTCTCTATGGCAGAGTAGTGTTAAAGAATTTTTACTGTGGTGCTGTGGTAGCCAAACTTAATTGTCAACTTGATTGGCTTGGAGGCTACCTAGGATATTACTAAGGCACACTTGTAGGTGTATCTGGGTGGGTCATAGAGGCATGATCTTGGTTGGGTATTATATTTGGCTCCTGGCCCCTTTTTTTCTGGTCTCTTCCCATACTGTCCTTCCTAGTTGTCATGAACAAGTTTTGCTGTGTGATGGCTTTCCTCTATAATGTTCAGGTATTAGGGTGAGTTGACTGTGAACTGAAACCTCTTGATTTTGTGAGCCAAGTTAAACCTCTCCTCCATTAAGTTGTGGGTATCAAGTATTTTTTCCAGCTGACCAATATCTTGAGTTGAGAAGTGGTGGGGACTTTAAGAGGTAGAGCCTAGTAGGTCTTCTGCTTATTGGGTTGTGCCTTTGAAGGAATGGCAAAACTCCAGCCCCTTTTTATTCCTATCTTTCATCTCTTCCTGGCCTCTGAATGAGTGGTTTTGTTTTGTCCTGCTTTGCTCCATGATGTATGGTCTTGTCACAGGCCCAGAAGGGATGGGGTTAATGAGTCATGGATGGATACTGCCAAAACTATGAGCAAAAACAGTCTGTTTCTTGTTATAAGTAGACTATGAGGAACAGTAAAGTAAATAATCATTTTCTTTCTCAACTTATACAGTATATATTCTTTTGAGTATGCTTTATTTGTTTAACTTTATGTTTGTAGGACTGATTCATTTGTAGAGAATAATAGTGTTATTCTGCTATGTGAATATAGTATTAGGAGTTTATTCTTTTTGTTTATGGACTGTTGGACTGTTGTGAATGGTGCTAAACATGCTTGTATGTGTCTTTTGGTGAACATAGGCAAGACTTTGTGAATTGTTGGTCACAGAATATGCATATGCAAAATTTTAATAACTATTACTAAATAACTTCCAGTGTTTATATCAATGTGTATTTCTGCTACTAGTGTATGAGAATTCTTGTTCTTTCAAATTCTTGTCAACACATTGTGTTAGCTCTTTTATGATTTATTCTCTGGATTGGTAGTAGTATCTCACTATGATTTTAATTTACATTTTGGTGTCTAAAGCAGAGCAACTATATTTGTGTGTGTATGTACATGTATTCACTCACAGATACGTGTGTAGTATTTAAATATTTTCTACAATGTCTGTTTAAATATTTGCCAGTCTTTTTATTGGATGTGTGCCCTAAAATGTTTTTTGTTTCGTTTTAGAGTATAGGGTATAGGGTATAGGGTCCCACTATGCAGCTCAGACTCGTCGTGATCCTCCTGTTTTCAGCCTCCCCAGTGCTGGGATTATAGGCATGTACCACCTTACCTGGTCTCAGTGGCCAGCTCAGTATGCCTGGGATTGGGGCCAACACTAGTGGGCATGTAGTGCTGGGGATCAAATCCTGGTCCCTGTGCTTGCCTAAGCAGGTGCTTAGTCCACTGAGCTATCTCGCTGGCCCTTAAAATGTTTTTATATGTGTGATTTGTAAGGAATTCTTTGTTTATCTAAGTCCCCTCTTTCTCAGACATACATACACTCCTTTTTTCCATGACTTTTTTTATTCTCTTAATGGTGTATATTGACCGACGACAGTTCTTTTTCTAAACTTCACCTTTTTGATAAACTACTTCACTTTTTATGGTTAGTGCTTTTTGTATATTAAGCTTTTTGTTTAATTGAAATGTATGGATATATTCTATTTTCTTCAGGAAGTTTTGATTTAATCTTTCCTATTTTTTTTAATATGGCTCAAGGTAGGGGTTGATATTCATTTCATGGATATTGAATTTACTCAGCATTGTTTAATAAAAGGCTATTCCTGTCTCTTTACTTCCTTGTCATCCTAGTCATAAATGAAGGGACTGTATGGCTTGTGCTTTTTCTTGGCTCTCTTCTGTTCCATGGATCTGTTTATGTGCTCTTGTTCTAGTTGCTGGTTTATAATGCATCTCTCTCTCGCTCTCTCTCTTTTTTTTTTTTTTTTTTTTTTTTTGGTATTTAGTACAGGGTATACAAGGTGTACTGGGTCTCACTGTGTAGATCGGTCTCATAGTGATCCTCCTGTTTACAGCCTCCCAAGTGCTAGGATTACAGGCATGTGCCACCACAGCCAGTCTCAGTAGCCAGCTCAGTGTGCTCTGGGGCAGAGCTGGCATGGCAGGCCCGGGAATTGAACTCCTGGCCCCTGTGTCTGCCTAAGCAGGCGTTTTAATCTGCTGAGCTATTTGGCTGGCCCTTAATTTATAATAAATCTTATCATGTGGTAGTTTAAGTAATTCAGTTTTGTTGGGCCTTTCTGTTTGAAAAGTCCAACTGTATGATTCCTTTAAAGCTTTTTCTCTTTTCACTAGTAATCTGCTCTCTTCTCCTTTCTGTTACTCTTCTCTGTGTCCTGATTTCCCCAACCCCCTACATTGCAGGCAAGAGGGAGGGCAAAGGGAATAAAAGATGCTTTCTTCTACAGTGTGCCCATTGCAAGATTTCTGACCCTTTTCTCGTTGTCTTTATCCCAAAGCAGATTTGTCTAGAGCCTCCCACTGATGGCTGCTGTCACACCCTGCAGGTAGCCTCAGGCTATCATCTTCTCTTGCTTATGTGCTTCCTGCTGCACTGATTGATGGCCAGCCCATGGCTCTGTGTCTCCTCTAATCTTTGCTGCCCCAATTCTGGGGAGGATCCTTACTCCATACAATTTGGAAACTGCAATTAATGAGTAGGAAGTGTTTGTCCTTTCAGTCTCATGTTTTTTTCCCTCTTTCTTCCTCTGTTCTTATCTTGCCCTAACGTTGGAATTTCTAGGATGGGTCAAACAAAGAGAATGTCCCAACACGTGTCCTGTTGGTCAGTTATTCCTTCAAGTAAACACTGCATCTTTTTCTGGATCTTCCTTTCTCTGGGAAAAAACCAAATGAGTGTCTTTTTACTCTGTTGAGAAAGAGAGAACTTTGCTACAAAAATGATATTCCCTGAAATACGACCACATCATGCTCTGGAATCAAGCAGTGTTGTTTGAAATCTTTTCTCCAATACTTGAATAGCTTCATGTTCTTCCATGAGTAACTTTTCTGTTCTTCATTTCCTCATTTGAAAACTCAAGAGTTGTTGTAAAGTTTAAGCTAGGCAATAGACAGAAGTGTTTTGTATACTTTCCAGCATGTAGTACGTTCTCCTCCCATGATTTGCTTATGTACTTTTGCTCATGTTACCTTAGATTCCCAAGTATTTGGAAAACTCTTAGTGTCTCACATTTTGGGGGGTATTATAATGAACACCTATTTACTGCCTATTGCTGCTGTAGTAATTACAACAAGCATCTGGGTGAGAGGATGAGGCAATGGGATTACAAGTTCAAGCGTAGCATGAGTAACTTAGTGACTTAGTAAGATCCCGTCTCACAATAAAGTCCAGAGATATAGCAAGATATAGAAGCCCTGCCTGAGTTCAATCTTCAGTACTACTAGTACTACTAGTACTACTAGTACTAGTACTACTACTACTGCTACTACTGCTGCTGCTGCTGCTACTACTACTACTACTACTACTACTACTACTAAAAAGACTAACAATATTAACAATTAGTTGTTATATCTCTAAACTTCAAACACTTGTAAATGGTTTGCATTGTAAACTGGCTCACTAATGGCTGACTTGACAGCCACTGGACATACACATCTATTGAATACACATCCCATATTATGTCTCTTGAAGACACTCCCAAGACCACATAAATACCCCCAACCCTAACAATAGTGTCACTTCAAGTATCCACATTCCTGAGTTTGTACTTCTTTGATTCTGCTTAATAAGTTTTCCTATGGTTCTCACCGACATGTCCTAATAAGATGCACATAATATATTTTGACCATATCTTCTGTGATGAGAATCAACAAACCTACCCCAAGCAAGTGTGGGGGAGAGAGTTAGGTTTTCACCTCCTCTTTAGGGGATCTCCTAGGACCCATCCAATAAGAGTATAACTGTGTACTACAGCCATTGCTTGTTTTTGCTCAAAATTTAATAAATAATGACTTAGTTAAATGGACATTTATTATTTAAAAAATCAATGTTTGCAGTTATTTTTAGAATCCATTTTATATTTTTAGAATTAATCTTTTTTTGCCTTCCTCCCTAGGAATAAATATATAGAACTATTCTGTGTTATATGATCACCACCGTCCATGTCAGGCTGTCAGCAGGCTTGAAATGTGGCTAGTTCTAATTGTAGTAGGGCATAAAAGTAAAATAAACATTGATTTAAAAAAACATTGTAAAAAGGAATGTAAATTATACCTATAGTTTTATATATTGTGTTGAAACATTTTTGATATGCTAGGTTAAATAAAATGCATTAAGACTAATTTTACCTTTTAACTTTTTAATATGGCAACTGGAAAATTTAAATTTCTATATGTGGCTCACGTTGTATTTCTGTTAGACACTGATGATACAGACTTATTAAAGACCCTTTTAGCTCATGGTAGTAAAATTGTATCAGCATTATAGAGATGAGGACTTAATTTGCAGTATTCGTAGTTGTGAGTTAAAGTCATCCAGACATGGAAGCAAATTACTATGGTACAAATTAAAAGGAAGAGAAACTTTGTTCTGTGTTGCTGAAATTGTCTGATCTGTCAGAAGGCCATTTTTATAGTGAGAGACTGACCCTTCCCGAGGCAGCGTTAGATGAGCACTCTGTGTGAACCTCCTATCTCCTGCCCTAGAATCACCTCATGGGTCAGGAATCAAAGGAATCAGTGAAAGCTGACATTGGCTTCTCTTGTTCCAGATGGCTTTCTCCATAGATTGGTGGAAGGTACAGTGAAGATCAGTTTATGGAATAGCTGTGCCTTAAGTGTTATTTACTGTATATGTGGCTATTAACCCAAGGAACTCAGGCTTACATTTTATTTAAGAATCATTTTCTTTAATATTTGAAAGTTCAAGGAATAAGGGAAGATATGGTCAAAGTATATTAGATGCATGTATGAAAAAGTCACAAAAATCCATTATTCTGTATAATTAATATGTGCTAATAAATTTTTTAAAAGCTCAGGGAATAAAATATGATTGATGAATGTCCAGGTTATTTGAAAGCTTAATAAAAAACTTATTTGGTTTATATTGTTCTAAAACATATTAATCTGATTTGTTACATCAGTACCCATAGTATACATAGGAAATATACATAGGAAATGAAATCTTTGGTGATAAGCATCTCAGATTGCCTCTTAGCATCTATTTTGGGCAATAATTATCACATACAGTGTTTTCAAATATGAGTAGGCATGGAAAACAACATTTATGTTTATATCCTAGGATCAAGGATTTATAGATTGTCTTTATAGAAAGTTTAGTCAGGCTTGGGTATGTAGCTCAGGGGCAGAGTGTTTGCTTAGTGCGCACAGACCCCAGATTCCACCCCAGCTAAAAAAAAGTAACGAGCATTTTAAGCTATTTAAAGACATCTCTTAATGGTAACTAGTCACTCCATTTTGTAAAACAAACTCAAATTAACCAAGGTTTTACTCTTAGATCCTCCGTTTAACTTTGGTTATTATGTTTGTGTAAAGGGAATAATACAAAACAAAAATTAAAAGAAAGCAGAACATCAGATCCAAATTTAAGCTTTTAAACATCAGATTTATTTTTCTTAAATTAAGTTTTTGGTTGGATTTGGGTCTGGTTTATTTAGTGTTTTCACTTTGTGTGAATGTTCTATGGATATGTAGATATGTGCCTACAGGCTCTGTCAATAGGTGTAGTTGATTGTGTGTGTGTGTGTGTGTGTATGCTAAATTTCCATTTTGAACCTACTTATTTAAAAAAAGACGTATCTGTATTCATTCTGATTGGGAGACAGTCATTGGAGGCTTTTTTTCATGCTCCTAATTAACAGACCCTGAATCTTATTTTAGTTATAAATATCAGTATCATCACTCACTAAATATTTATGAGGTCTAATGTCACGCGCGGCCTTGCCAGCAAGGAAGACGCGACCACTGGTTGTG
>NW_004524580.1:28346621-28347966 GCF_000260255.1 Octodon degus | reverse complement strand
AGGGCTTGCGCCACGGTGGCAGACAGATTATTTAGAGTATTGGCTGTCTGGATATTTTGGGTCATGGCTATCTATGGCAGCAGTGGTGGCACCCACTGCAGCCAAGGAGACAGCTGTCACTATAGCTGCAGTAATCCCAAAATCTCTCCTGTGTCTAAAGAGAGTCATGGCATTGGGAGCATCAACAGGTAAGGGTACCCAACGGGGCATGCGGGTAACTATTGCATAGCTATAATTGCTAGCAGTCCAACATTGAGCATAAAAGCATGTCTCATTAGAACAAGATGCAGGGCTTTGATTGCTTACAAAAAACACGAAAGGAGGATAAACACACACAGGAGTGGGCTTATAAGTAATGTTTCTCAAAGGCCTAATACCCTGCATGGTGGAGCAAGGTCGTCTTAAAGTCTAAAAACTGTCCCGGGGACAGGCAAGCCTTTGCTATCCCATTCCACTCGGTAGGGGTGAGGCAATGTCTATGTAAAGACTCAACCAGAGCTACAGTGTAATGGGCTGTAGTACCGTACGTGCGTACAGACTCAGCAAGGCTCTTGATGATCTTGAAATCTAGAGGCTCCTGGTACCTGTTGCCTTGGGCATCTTGTAACACTGGGAATGCCACAACCTCAGGATTTAATTGTTGCAACTGGGAAAGTAGCCCTGGGTGGTTACTCACCTTAGAGGCTCCGCCCTCCCCATTTTCTCTGTAGGGCGGTGGTGCTGTCGGCCCCACCCGTTTACCTCTTAACGGATTCACGCCCAGCCGCCACTGGGTTGAATCCTCCAGGCCGACTGCGCGGACCCCACCCTGCACTCTGGGGGCGGGCCGCGAGGCCCCTGTCCTGCCCGTTCTCTTTTTTTTTTTCTCCTTGACTTATGTTTTGATCTCTCTATGGCTAATGCCTCTTCTAGTCTCTTTATGGTTTCTGCCAGGTCATCTTCATCCTCCTCTGACTCCAAGGATTCCGATGAGGAGTCTGAAGAGTCGGATTCTGAGGAATTACAGCCGTAGGCCGCACCCTTTCCTTTTCTTACTCCCTTTGCTCCTGTCTCACTCTCTGCTTTTTCTGATCTTTCTTCATGTAACTGCTCCAGGGCCGCCTGCCCCTGCTCCACCGCCTCACTGCATTGGCGATCCTCTATACATCCCCGGATCAGTTGCCAGATAGGCCTGACTCTGGGTCTGAGAGTTCCCCGTTCCTGAGCGCAGTCTAGGTCCCTCCCCAACTTATCCCAAGAGGGGATCATAAGACTTCCGGAAACTGCGAACCACGGAGCCACCACATCACACTCCCTCAGAAACTTTTCCAACGTCCTATTACTCAACTTCAATTTTCGTGCATGC
>NW_004524580.1:28344159-28346131 GCF_000260255.1 Octodon degus | reverse complement strand
GGGTGGAAGGCGGAAACCGGCGCCATCCTAGGGCGTGGCTACACGCAGCTCCCTACAGTCTAAGAACATGCAGAAAAATTTAAAAATACATGAGTCAATTTACAATATTTTACTTCTTTCCAACTTTTGCCTGAAGTATTATATGCAACATAGAGTTCTAGGTGGCTTTAACTGAACCTTGCCTTCCCCCAAAGATACCACTGCCCCTGCAGTTAGTTCTCTCTAAGGAAGTTACCTCATTGATGCTTTATGAATTTCGTTGATGATAGAAACCCTAGCCATTCTCTTACTCTTAGCCTATACATATGGATACTGTCAGCTGCAGGTTTGTTTTAAATATATCTTCTTTTTCAAATTTCCTCTCGCTTCTCTGTCTAACCACACTGTTTCTCCATTAATTCAGATCTTTGTTTCTCCTTGTTCTTTCACCTTCAAGTGTTACAAGTTCCATTTTATAATGCTGATCATGCCAGAAATATATGTAATATCTTTTTGGCAGCAATTTAGTTTTAAGTTGGCTACAGCATAAAGTCTAAGTTTGGCATATTATAAGTGTTGTGGTTTGTGTCTAGTTGTCCCCCTAAAGCCTCATGCAGTCATGGAGTGGGGACTTCTAGACTTTGAGATTAACTCATGCTATACTGGGATTATGGGTTTTAGTACTGCTAAGATTATAGGTGTGAGTGCTATACCCAGCCTGAGGCAGATAGCCTGAATGTAATATAACAGAGACAGAGAGACAGACTTCCTCTCTTTAGCCATTGTTGCCTATTGCCATTGTTGCTGCTACTCTTCTCTTGGCTCCTCTTGCTCTTAGCTGCTGCCATGAACTGCTGCCATGAACCTCTGCCCTATGCCGCTCTACCTTGGAGCCAGCCAAGTATGGACTGAAACCTCCAGTAACTGTCAGCTAAATAAGCCTTCCTTTCCTTCATTTTGGGTGTCTGGTATTTATCCCAGCAACAAGAGAAGAGTAACTGAGACAATGAGGCTCTTCACATTGTGGAGCAATCTGACCTTTTATCTCTTGGAATTTTATCCTTAAAGAAATATGTGATAATTTCAACTATTCATACATTCAGAGAGTGAAAAATGCCTCTTTCCATGTGTTTTTCCATGTTTATGTAGTATTTGTCATCTGTACAATGGGAATAATGAGTGTCTCATAGTTGTATAAATCTGTTTTGTAGTTGTAAAAATGAGTTAATAAATATAAAGCATTTAGGATATTGAATCACAATATTCTACTGTTTGACTTATATATCAGTTAGCTTTCAAGGCCAGTGCAAGTAGATCAAACTTATTTATTGTGATATTTAAATAATATTCCACAGTGTTGATCAATGTTATTTTCTTTTTCTTTTCTTATCTTTTTTTTTTTTTTTCAGAACCGGGGATTGAACTCAGGCCTTTGCACTTGACAGGGAAGTGCTTATTCCACTGAGACATCTCCCCAGCCCCTTCTTTCTTTTTATTTTTGGGCAAGCATTTATGAGCACTTTGCTTTCTTTTTTTTAATGTTGATATTATATTTTTTTCTTTTCCCATAATTTTATTGATAAACAACTACCAATGAGACAGTTTCAAATCAAATCGCTAGGACAGTTTCAATAATTAACACATTGCATACATTCTTCCTAGTGGCTAATTGTTGTACAAGATGCAGACATGATATCTTATTTACAAACACCATTAAGACAAATCACTCTATTCATTAAGAGAATGTAGCTATATATCTATCCTAACCACTTTGAATACACAGATACACAATGGAAATTTATCTGTATACCCTTTTTTTGTTAAGTTCCGTTATTTGACTATTATAGGTATGTAAACTCAGCAAAATATTCTAAAAGAGTCCAGTAGCCCATACTAGTATAGGGTCTTCTGCTTGACTGGCAATGTCAGAAATTGTTGACCTGAGTCCCCTACAGCTCAACATAACACCATGGCTTTACTTCTTATATTTCGT
>NW_004524580.1:28286055-28341264 GCF_000260255.1 Octodon degus | reverse complement strand
TCCATCCGGACCTGGACTTTTCTTTGCTGGTAGGTTTTTAATTACATCTCATATTTCATTGACTGTTATTGGACTATTGAGAGTGGTTATATGTTGTCGATTCAGTTGTGGTAATTGTAACTTTCTAAGAATCTCCATTTCTTCTATGTCTTCTATTCTGTGAGAGTAAAGATTCTCAAAGTGGCTATTGATAATCTGAATTTCCACAGGGTCTGTGGTAATTACACCCTTTTCATTCCTTATTGCTTGTATTTGAATTTTTTCTTTTGTCTTTTTGAAGAGGTTAGCTAGGGCCTTATGAGTCTTATTTAATCTTTGAAAGAACCAGCATTTTGCTTTCTTAATACTTTGAATTTTTTTCTCCATCTCAATTGAATTAATTTCTGCTCTAATTTTTATGATTTCTTCATGTCTTTGGGCTCTGGCTTTGGTTTCCTCTTCCTTTTCTAGGTGTTGAAGATGCAGCATTGGGGTCTTTATTTGTTCCTGTTCTTTTTCCTAATGTGTGAGTTCACAGCTATGAATTTCGCTCTGAGAACTGCTTTCATCGTATCCGATAAATTACGATAAGTTGTGCTTTAATTTTCGTTGAATTGTAGATATTGTTGTATTTCTTGTTTAATTTCATCTTTGACCCATTGGTTGCTGAGTAGGGTGTCATTTAATTTCCATGTATTTAATTTTTTTTTGGTTTCTTTTATCATTTATTTCCAGTTTCATTGCACTGTGGTCAGATAATGTGCATGGGATAATTTCTGTTTTCTTACATATAATGAAGCATCACCTTTGTACCAGTATGTGGTCTATTTCATAAAATGACCCATGTGCAGCTGAGAAAAATGTGTATTCATCTGCGTTTGGGTGGAACATTGTGTATGTCCTCCAAGTCCATTTGTTTCAAGCTCTGATTCAGTTCTGTTATTTCTTTGCTAAGTTTTTGTCTGGTTGACCTATCTTTTGGAGATAAATGGGTGTTAAGGTCTCTTGTTAAAATTGCGGTATTGGATAGTAGATTTTTCAAGTCTATTAAGATTTGCTTTATATAGTTCGGTGCTCCCGTGTTTGGTGCATACATATTTATGAGTGTTTCCTCTTCCTCTTGAATTTTTCCCCTAACCAGTATATAATGGCCTTCTTTATTTTCTTGATCATTGTTGGTTTGAAGTTGAGATTGTCTGAGAATAAGATTGCTACCCCTGCTTTTTTCTGAGGTGCTGGGGCATGTAGTATTGTGTTCCATCCTTGACTTTCAGCCTATGAATGTCTTAATGAGTTAAATGTGTTTCTTGTATACAACATATTGTTGTATTTTTTTTTCCTAATCCACTGTGCCAGTCTATTTCTCTTAATTGGTGAATTGAGTCCATTTACATTGATGGTTAGAATTGAGATGTAATGACTTACGATTGACATGTTATTTACCTGTTGTCATTTACTCCTTTTTCTCCTGTGTTTGTTTGCCCAGCGGCTGGTGAGATGGCTCAGTGGTCTAAAGCACCTACTTAGAACAAGCTTAGCAAAGCAGAGGGACCGTGGTTCAATCACTCAGCACCACATACCAGCCAGCCCTGCCCCCTGGTGGGCTGAGCTGGCCACACACACACACACACACACACACAGAAATAAATAAATTAATTAAAAAAATTGCTTGCCCTATTTAGTTGGTTGCTTCTGATCTCATTGGTGGAGTTCTATACCTTTTCGTCCCTCTCTAAAACATCTTTCAGTAGCCTGTGTAGAGTTGGCTTTGTCATCACGAAATTCTTTAGCTGTTGTCATGAAAGTATTTCACTTCTCCATCAAATTTGAAAGAGAGTTTTGCAGGGTATAGTAGTCTGGGTTGGAATTCGTTTTCATAGAGGAGTTGAAGTACTCTGCTCCATGCTCTTCTTGCCTTCGTGGTTTGTGAAGAGAAGTCAGCTGTAATTCTGATGGGTTTTCCTTTGAATGTGATCTGCTTCTTTTCTCTAGTGGCTCTCAGTAGATTATTCTTGTGCCAAATTTCTGGAATCTGGACAATTATATGTCCCGGTTTGTTTTTCATTGGGTTGAGGTTACTTGGCATTCTGTATGCTTCGGTTATCTGAATGTCATATTGTTCCTTCATATTTGGGAAGTTTTCTCCTATTAATTCTGCCCATATTTTTTAAATGTCATTTGTATTGACTCCTTCTTTCTCATTGATGCCTATTAGTCTCACATTGTTCATCTTTGCATCATCTTGCAGGTGATGGATTATTCTTTCCTGCATCCTCGTGGTTTTTAAGAGATACTTTCTTACCTTTTCTAGCTGCACCAGCATATTCAAGATCTGAAACTCTGTCTTCCCTTCCACTTAAATGGTTTTGCAAGCTTGTGATTGAGATTTTAATTTCCTCTATATCTCTTTGACTCTGCTTCATGCAATCTGTTTCTTTCCTGTATTACTCATTTAAGGAATCCGTCATTTTTCTAATCTTCTCTATTTTTTTTAATCAATATCTTGTTTAGAAGCAGTTATCAATTCTTTTACTGCAGTGTTTTTTTCAGATTGTGTTTCCTCCCTATGTTTCTGTAGTTGCTTCTTTACTTTAGATGCTATGAGTTCTGAGAATTCTTTTTTTATTTCAGAAAAGAATTGCACTCTGAGTTCCTCTATAACTTTCTGCTGTTGCTTATTTACTATCGACACTCTTAATTCATGCATTTCAGCTGAGGTAGTGTCCTCTGCACTTGTTCTGGGTGGGCATGGGGTTTCCTCCATATGTTTCTGTATGTGATTGTTTACTGCAGATGTTGTTAATTCAGGTATTTCTTTTTTTATTTTAATCTGAATTCCTGTGTACCTTTCTGCAGCTGTTTCTTTATTTCAGTAGGTTTTGATTCATTGCTTTCAGCTGTGTGATTCCCAGTTTGTTCTTTGTAAGTGTCCTCTGCTCTTGTTACGGGTGAGCTTGGGTTCTGAGATTGCATTTTGTTCCTTCTCATTATTTTGTGTAGCACTGTCTTCTGACCTTTGTTGTAGATCTTCATTGCAGTTATAACCTTAGCACGTACTGAAGTTCAGGTGCAGGTCTACAAAGTTTGGATTTATCCAGCTGTTCCTGGCTTGGGTCTGGCTGTTGTGCTGTGCTTATTCCTGCTGCTGCCCTTGAGGGTGAACCTGCTGTGCCCCTCTGGTAAGATTTTCTGCTCCTGGAGTAGCTGGGTGGTTCTGTACTCTACACTGTCTGTAGGGATTGCAGCTGCACGGTTTCACCCCAGGCCTGAGTGCCAGTCCTGAATTGAGCTTGGAGGGGACAAGGTGGAGTAGGGGGGAGAGGCAGCTCTCCCACACACTCACCCGGCCTGGGCTAGGAGTGTGTTTGGGGGTTCCTGGAATGTGGCAGAAATTCCTACTTGGCGGGTGGGTTGGGGGATGTTCTGTGGAGTCATGGGGGGTGTCCCAAAGGGGTGCAAGAGGGTCTCACACACGCTGCGCCATTGCTGGGTCCAGTGGTAGGTCTTGCCGGCACACGGTAGCCGCTTTGCGTTCATATTATTAAAATTTTATAGTAAACATTTTGATTTGGGTTGTCTTCAGGTTAGTAATTTTATATGAATCAGTTCTAAAAAGTGGAGTTGTTTGCAAGCTGAGGTTATCGATTTGAGACTTATATGGATCTAAGATTGGTATTTTGGTGCTGTAAAGTTTCTCCCACATGTGCTTTAGCTTATCTGAAAAGTTTTGATTATTTTTTTCTTTCTTTGAGGTCAAAATTTAACACATTTCCTTTTTGATATCTTCTTTTTTTTGTGGGCTAACCTTGTTTCCCATATAGGGTTTTCCCAAATCGTACCTATTGCTGATATCTAATTTAATGCCAACAAAATGTATGATGTAAATAATTATAGTAAACACTATGATTATAAAGCATTGAGACTTGTTTTATGTCCAAGAATGTTCTGTTTGGAAAAATCTCCTAACTTCACTTGAGAAGAATGTATATTCTCTTGTTACTGGGTAGAATATGCTGTAAATTTCAGTTAGGTTAAATTGGTTGACAGCATTATCAAGCCTTACATAGTATTTCTGATATTCTATTTTCTCCCATCCAAGTACTAACCAGGCCTGACCCTGGTTAGCTTCCGAGATCAGATGAGATCAGGCGCATTCAGGGTGGTATGGTCGTAGACTGATTTTCTATTTTCTTATGTTATTAATTATTGAGGAAATGGGTATTTAAATCTTTAAATATTGATGGATAAGTATATTTCCCTTTGCAGTTGTGTCAGTTTTTACTTCATGTATTTTGAAATTCTTTTGTTATGTTAAAACTATTTGGGATTTTCATTTCCTCGGAAAATTTGTCATATTTATCGTTATGAATTGACCTTTTATATTCTATGATATTTTACTTGGAAATCTATAAAAATATAATTAGCTTTATTTTTCTCTTTTTCTTTCTTTTCTTTGTCTTTCTGTGTTGCTATGTTTGTGTATCTGTCACTCTCATCCTTGTGATGCTGGGGATCAAAACCAAAGTTTTTCTTCTGCTAACCAAATGCTCTACCATTGCGCTATGCTCCCAGCCTAGTCATTTAATATTCTTGTGGTTAGTGTTAGCTTGTATTTCCTGTCTTTTACATTTTAATAATGGATGCTAGTACTGTGGTCTAGCACTTTTTGTAGCTTTGTACATATTAATTCATTTGATCCTTACAATAATAGTATAAAGTAGTAGTATTATTCCATTTTGCTGATGAGGACTTTAATTTTGGTATCTTCATCCATAGCTAGCTCCAGTGAAAAGTTTTAAACCCAGGTATTCTAAATTGAGTGCCGTATTTTTAGTATATAACATTTTCATAGACTTATGGAAAGTATTACTTTAGGTTTGTAAGATATATAAATGTCAGTGTGGCCAAATCAGAAATTGTTTTCTCGTTGTCCTCTCACCTAGGATTTGCTTCTTTTTTTTCCATTTCATATCTTATTTGTATTTTCTTTTTTACTTTCAATTATCTAAGCCTGAAGTCTGAATCATTTTAGATAGCTGCTTTCTTTTTCTCACCTTTTCTCTTGTTGATCCTGTTATCTTACTGCTTTTTGTCTTCCCTAACTCTCCACTAATTATATTCTATTGTATTTTTTTTTTTTCTTCTTCAGAACCGAGGATTGAACTCAAGCCCTTGCACTTGCCAGGCAAGCGCTTATTCTACTGAGCTATCTCCTCAGCCGCTATCTATTCATTTTTATTGTCTCCTTAGTTTTAAGTTTGTCATGATCTCTCACAAGGAATGATTTTATCCTCTTCTCAGAGATAGTTTGTGTGGTCACTGGTACCTTAAGTATCTTAGTACTTTTAAACTATTAGTTCATGTATGTTTCTTCTCCATTACATTATGTTCTTATAAAGAAGGTTCTTGAGTTATGATTTTGTGCTCTCATTTCCTGTCTTAATGTTACCTAAGATTAATGTACAAGAAATATTTTGTGGATTTGAGTTCATTGTCAGTAGATAATACTTTGGAAATTTTAGTATGATCATGAGCATGAGATAGGATTTTTTTTTTTTTTTTTTTGCTTTTAGAAATGTGTCTTTATTTCTTTTTGCAGAACTGGGGATTGAACTCACACCCTTGCGCTTGCCAAGAAATGTGTCTTTTAATGCTTCATTCTTCCCAAAGCTCAAAATAATTTCTTGCATTGGAATGTTCAAGGATGAAGTGAACTCTTTTTATATAGTTACATGTTATTTCTGTAAAGTAAAAATCAATAACTGCAAATTGTGGGAATCTTATGGTTTATAGTAGTCTAACTCTTCAGTTGTACTTTCAAGTATAAAATGTTGGTTACATTTTCTTGGGTACAGTAGAACAGCAATTAAAGTTTATATTTTTTCCATAATGGAAAAATGTGTTATAATTTGCCTAACTCACTGCCATCTCAGACAGAATGTATTGAAAGACAGGAGGCAGATGTCATTAATCTTTTTTTCCTTGGTAGAGAACATAGTGTCTGAATGTTATTATGTAAGTAATAACAGAAAGTAATGGGGTTCTGAACTTAGATGCTTGGCAGAGGGCACAGTCCACTAATATTTAAAGTTTGTTGCATTTCCTGTAATTTTCCTGCATTAAGTAAGTGAGGTTGTTCTAAGGAGAAAGCATGAAAGATGGCAGTCATTTTCTACATGACTAAAATTTTCATAATGCCACATGCTGCTGGCTGTGGGACTATAAGCTTCCTTTTGTTTTCCAAAGCATGATTCTGCTTAACTGTTAACTCTGTTATTGTGCTTCATTTGCAGCATCTGGCGAGGCCCAAATGTAAACTGCACAGACAGTTCGGGTTACACTGCTTTACACCATGCAGCCTTAAATGGACATAAGTAAGTGCCGCTTCTTTGGACTGGAATCCTTGTGCATTTAGTTACATGTGATGATGTTAATTACATCTGATGATACCTTTCTCATGTTGCATGTGTCCACCAGTCTTAAGTGCATTTGGAGAGGTAGCAGATGGCAGCAATAACAAGTCAACGCAGGTAGCGATGTTGCTGAGGATGACTGATTGTGTCCAGTATAAACAAAAATCAATGCTCAGAAATAATCGAATACCTGAGTAGGATGGAAGAAATGACAAGGCCATGTAATGTTTAGCAAAGGGGAAAGAAAAGGATAAAACCATTTGACAGCACCTTCTGTGTTTGTGGCATGTACCTATACTTACCCAGAATAAAATATTCACTAAGAGTAAACTCTTAATAGATCCATACTGTCACAAGCCTTCTTAAGATTTAACTAAAATGCTTCCTCTTTGTTTTCATAATCATCTTCCTGGTTTTAAATTTCTCAATGCTGCACTTGAATTCCTCAAATTATTTTTCAAATAATGTGATAGTATTCATTTTGTAGACTAAAAGCATGTGTAACCGTAACTACTACTATATACTCAGTATTTTAGCTAGATAACCTAACAGCTTTATTTTTCAAGTGACTTAGATGTTCTGTGCTTTTCCACTAGGGAAAAATGACCATCTTCTGTTGTCTCTTCTGCCTGTTTTTTAATTTTTTTTTTCCAAACAAATGATCCAAATTAATCTCCCAGGTCTGGATCATTTCATTTCGCTTTATGTTTTGGATGTGGGGATTATTACTTTAAAAATTTCACTTCTTTTTGATTTCCTACCTGATTTTTGTTTTATTCTGTGATCTGAGACACAAAAGAACTTATACTGATTTTAAACTTAGTGGTCATAAAGCTCTCAGTGCATAAAATTTGCTGTCTTTTGTCAATATTTATCACCATGGCATTTTTGTCTTACTTGTGGCCTCAGCATAGTGCCATAGTTTTATTTTCCATTAGGAAGATAAGTTCTTGTCAGACCTGAAGTGCAGACTGTCTTGGGGCTGACCATTTGCACCATCCTGCTGTGATAGTGCTTTCATAATTGGCACTTTAGGAACGTTCTAAAGTGGTATCCTTCCACGATGGACTAGCACTTCTAGCCCACCTTGATTTTCAGTGGAGTATTTACTACATTGGTTGATTTATACAGGAAAGCCTATGAAGTTCCATCTATTATGATGGTATTTTTCTTAGCTCATTGAATAATTTTTTTGTTTCTTTTTAATTTTTTAAAGTGAAGATAATCTAAGGGGATTGAACAGCAGTCACTGAAATTATCATAGGCAGGATTTGACTAGATACTTTTTAGGGTCCATTTTATTACAGATATTTTGTGAGCTTTAGAATTGCTGGTTTCTCATATCTCATTTGTCTTTTATCTTTAACATTTTCTAGTGAGATTTTACTCAGAGTTATCTATAGGCTTTGGAAAAGTAAAAAAATTCTAATCTTGATTCCCCATGCAGTTTCATGTCCTTGGGCCATTTTCTTAACATCTCTAGACCTCATTCCATTGAGTACATTAGCATTTAATCCACAAATGGAATGAATTTTTTACTTCAAATGCTTTATTTTATATTGAACAACTTGATTTCAGTTATCTAGATTTGGTCACTGCAGAAAATGGTACCCTATTGGAAATTTCCTAGGTCACTGGTAATTACAGATTAGCAAGCTACTACCTTCAGGTAATAGAAGAAAGCCCAAAGTATTCCAAGATAGGGTGGAGACCTATCAATTTTTTTCTTCTTTAGCATATTTTATGTGTTTTTTGCTACAAATCCAAATCCCTTAATTCCTTTCTGAATAGCAGTTGGCCTGCCTGCCTCTTTGCCTCCTTCCTTCCCTCCCTCCCTCCTTGCCTGCCTGCCTGTCTGCCTGTCTCCTTCTCTCCCTCCCTCCCTCCCTTCTTTCTTTCTTTCCTCCCTTCCCTCCCTTCTCTCTCTTTTCTTTCCTTGTGCTTTCATTTCTTCCACTCTTCTTCCTTCCTTCTCTCCTCTGAACTTGTATTTCTTACCCTTTCTTGTTTCCCTCCCTTTCTTTGTTTCCACTGTCTTCTTGAGTTTTCTTTTTTCCTTTCTTTTTCTTGTTCCTCTGTTCCCTCCTCCTTTCCCCCCAGTGCTTGACATAGAACCCAGGGCCTTGTGCATGCTAGACAGACTTTCTGCCACTAAGCTACACCCTCAGCCCCTTTAATTTTTTTTAAAAATAAAAGTCTTATCTTTCCTTATTGCTTTCAAAAAACCTGTATGTTTTTATTTCGTTTTACTTCTCTACCTAGAAAATTGCTTTTTATTTTTAAGTCTTATTTTATTAAGCTATTGAATACATTGTGACTCTTGGATCATGTTTTGAAAAGTATCAACATATTGTTATTGTGTCTTTGAAATATTTTATTATATATGAGATTTAAAATATTTTTTCTTCTTACTTTGAAATATTGTCAATGTTTAAGGCATCTTATACCATATTTTGTGTAATTCAGATTGTGTATTACACTGGGTCTAGATTTTCAGTGTGTGTGTGTGTGTGTGTGTGTGCGTGTGTGTGTGTGTGTCTTTTTCTGTTTCTCTGTCTCTTAATTAAAGAGGGTACCTGTTCAAAAAATTCCAAAATATGCCTTGGCACCATGGAGCACACTTGTAATCCCAACTACTCACTAAACTGACACAGAGGATTTGCAAGTTCACAACCAGCCTCGGCAATGGTAGGATGTCCCTTAGTCAGATCCCTAGTACCATAAAAGAGGGAGCAAAGGAGGAGGGGAAAGCAGGGAGGGGGAGAGGATTCAGGAGTTGGGGAGAAAGAGATAATCTGTCATATTAAATTGCTTCTCTTTTCTCTGTGATACCAGACGGTCTATTTGTTCACAGTATTAAAGGATATCTAGAATTAACTACAGTAGAGGATCGGAAGTTGCCTGAAGAATGGGCACAGAAGGGCTGCATCCATCTGAAGATGGCCTGTCACTCAGGAGGGTGAAGCTGCTGGGCCTTTTCTGTTGCAAAAAGTGCAGAAAGGGGAGGGGTGGCTTTAGTCATCTGCTGTTATTCCTTTCACTGGGTTAAACTGCTTTTTGAATATTAATATTTTCTGTCTGATTAATTCTTTCTTGAATAAGGATATTAACTAATTAAAATTTATTTTCATGTACTCTAATCTAGAAATGTGTGAATGAATTCAGTATGTAAAAAGCTTCAATCAGAAAATGAATTGTAGTTTTGGTCATGTTGAACACACCTACAACTTTATTCCCCTTAAATAACAGTAGTAAAAGGTTTAAGAAAATCTGAACTCAAAAAGCAATATTGAATTTGGGAGTTTCATTTGTTTGTTAATTCTGCAACCAGATGAAGATGAAAAGTAAACATTCTTTGTCATTAGCATTAACATTTTGTCACTAACATTAAATGTTTAAAAGTAAACATTTAATTACTGAGATTCTTGCTGTTGAGGCAGACTTTTGAATGTGATCTTTCCAATTTAATTTTACTGAGAATATATGCTAAACTTCTTGGAAGATATGTCATATTAATCAGTAATGCATTTACATCTCTCAGAAATGAATAAAAATTAGGTACTATAGCAAAAATCAAAGCTTTCAGAATTTCTATTTTTCCCTGAATTCATGTGTTAGTTTTAAGCTGCATACTATTGAAATAACTTAAATTATTTAGTTTGATATTTTGTTTTGCTCTTGGGACATGGAATTATTGTTTCTGTGATCCCCATCAATCATATTTAGTTAGGATTTTATAATTTTTCTATAATTGTATACTGGAGATTAAATCCAGAATATTACAAATGCTAATCTTATACTTTACTGCTGAACCATGCCCCAAATCCTAGAGCATTTAAAAATTTCCAAATGTCTGATACAAGAAATAGTGCTACTTTATGTTTAAAGTATAAGGAGTATTTTGCTACTTTTGCTATTCTACAGACATTAACTAGCAACATCATGTGATACATCACGCTAAGCAGCCAATCACTGTCACTGTGCTCATTTACTTGGTGATACCTCTGCAGAAGACTAAGGTTCAACCGAAATAAGCATAGAAGTTGGCTTTTCAGGGTTGACTACTCTCCTGACGTGGATATTATGGGAGGTACCTGAAATTTATTCCTCACGAGTCTAGATGAAAAAAGCCTAGTTTATGTAACATGAGTATCTCTTGAGAAAGATTAATGACTATGTTGATTAATAATTTATTACATTTATGATTAAATAAAACTGACAGGTACTTATGTGATTGGAGATATAACTTTATATTTCAAAAATATATTTTCATACTGGCCATCTGATTTCAGCTAGTTCATTAGCTGATATCTCTGCAAAAGAGGTAAAATGGCATGTAAATAAAAATTTGAAAGAAAACTTAAATTTAAAAACAAGCAAATCTAATAAAATAATTTTAATAAAAACCTAAAATACAATTAATATTTAGCTAGGATCTTAATGCTTATTAAAGGCATTTTCACAGATATCCAGATTATTATTTTGTGATTTAGATATTATATGGTAATAGTACTATATAACACCAATGATTGATAGGTCGTTTTTTGAAAATAGGCATTTTCCCCCACTGTATCCTAAATCTTTTTTTTTTTTTGAATATGCAAGACTTTATTACTTTTCAGAAGCAGAATAATATATAGAATTTCTGGGCTAAGGTTTTATAATATATCCTAAATCTTGATAAAAAGAATGAATGCATATCACACATTTTATTAGAAAGTGTCATAAAATTTGAGCCAAAGAACAAATGGAATTCTGAATGGTTTGAGAG
Organism: Octodon degus; assembly: GCF_000260255.1. Classification (NCBI taxonomy): domain Eukaryota; kingdom Metazoa; phylum Chordata; class Mammalia; order Rodentia; family Octodontidae; genus Octodon; species Octodon degus. Next base: position 28,330,101 of record NW_004524580.1, on the reverse strand, counting down.
TAAAGGAAATAGATTCAATAATCTGAGCTTTTCCTTGTTACCCTTTGAAAAGTATATTAGCCTATTTTAGCGTTACTCTAATGAAATGCTTGAGGCCTAGTAATTTTATAATGAAAAATCACTTATTTAACTTACAGTTCTGGCCTAAGGTGTAGGGATTACATCTGCTGATCACCTTGCTGGTGCAGTTCCAAGGTGATACTGGGTATCACATGGCTGGAAACAGGGAGCAGGCATGTGCCCTTGTATCTCTTTTCTGATCTCTTTTCCCTTTTGTCTTACAGAGGCACCAGACTTGATCAGACAGGTTCTACCTAGATGATTGTATCTAATCCTAATAACTTCCCAAAGGCTCATCACTAACCATCATAGTTTGATTAGGTTTTGACCTTTTTAATACTTTACAACAGTAGTAAATTTCAACACATAGCCTTCGGACATAAACTGTACAAAACCATAGCAGAAATAAATAACTTTCTAGGAGAAAAGTTTTCAATTTTTTAACTTGCTTAGGCATTAAAAGTTAGAAATCTGTCTCACAGTTATCTTTAATTTGAACAAATTATTTTATAGTAGAATAAATCTTCCTTTTAAGATTTAAGTATCTTGACCACCTTTGTGTGGCTCTTTCTTTACCTTTCATTTTTTATTTTTTTGGATGAAACTGGGGATTGAGCTCAGACCCTTGCGCTTGCCAGGGAAGCGCTTATTCTACTGAGCCATCTCCCCAGCCCCTTCCTTTACCTTTTAAATACTGAAACATTTCTTTTAAAGAAGTGACTAAAATTGTTCAATACTACAACAGCTTGCCTTGAGAATAACTTTTTTATTGTGTGTAACTTCATAATCATGTCTTCCTCGTTTGATTTATATCATAATCCTTTTAAATAGGTAGCAAGCTGTGATTTCTAAATTCTGTATTAGCAATATCTGGAAGGGAGATGAAGGTCATTTGATTTGTTCAAGGTAGCCAAGTTAGTAAATAGTAGACTTGAGCTGGGGCTTCAAGCCAAATCTGGCTCTTAGCTGCTCCTGTTATTCAGAGGTATTGATTGAATCCTCATTACCTCACTGTAGTTATTTACTTATCTCAGAATAGAAGCCATATGTAAAACCTCTTATGTAGCAGCTATGAAAAGAACATGTAAACTGGATAATCTTAAATTTCCTGTCAATTTTCAGATTCTCTTTTTACTTTTTTTTTTTTTTTGTGGAACCGGGGATTGAACTCAGGTCCTTGCGCTTGCCAGGGAAGCGCTTATTCCACTGAGCCATCTCCCTGGCCCCTGAAATTCTTTTTCTCAAAGGTGATTTTCTCTATGCATTTTCACCTAAAAGATTTTACTTTTTTGTTTTTTCTTGGACCAATACTATTATGTGTATAGTGTTTTATTATTTATCCAGTGATTTTTGTGATCTTGTTTAATCCTCTTACCAGTCCTGAATAGAAGGCATTATTATTATTACAGTGTCTTCTATACAGAAGAAAAAGTGGGACTAAATAATTTCTCCAGCGTCACAGCGTTAGGATGTTTGCCTAGGTGGTACTCAAATCCAAATCTGCAAATTCAGAATTTGTAAAATAATGCTGGTTTTCAAAAATATTAAGATAAAATTTATTTTTTATTTCTCAGAATTATTATAATTAGGAAATTTGTGATACTTTAGAACTTTATAAATGTTTATAGACATATTCTGTGTTCTTTAATCAGGATTTCATGCATGTTGAACCAATTCCAGTGTGTAGGCCACATTTTGGGCAGTCTGCTTTGCTACTATCACTTTATATTATGTGTATTTTTCATATATAAGCTATAAGAGTTATAACCCTGTTTCTATTCATACTTTCTCCAACTTTTCTCATTTGTTATTTACAGGGTCTGATTTTATGAAAAATTTAACTTTAGGTCTTTTACATTCATTTGCCACATTGGTAATTCATTATAAAAGAAATAACTGGCTAAGCACTTGGCTTAGGCAAGCACAAGGACCAGGGTTTGATCACTGAGCCCTCATGCCCCACCAGCCCTGTCCCGGGGCGCACTGAGCCAGCAACAGAATCTGGGGCTGGTGGTGCACTGGGAGGCTGAAAACAGGAGGATCACCATGAGTCTGATCTGTGTAGTCGGATCCTTACCAAATATACAAATGAAAAAAAAAAGGATATAACTGGGCCAGGCATATAGCTCAGCAGCATAAATGCCTGCCTGGTAAGCGTGAGGTGCCGAGTTCAATCCCTGGTATAAAAAAAAGAAAAGGAAAAAAAAAGAAATAACTTTAGTATATAATGTGATATATATATATATGTGCATATATATTTATATATATATTAGTAAATTATTAAAATTAACAAAATTCATCTAAATGAAAACATAGTTTTGGTTTGTATAACTGTTTTTGATTGTTTTATGCAAAATTCAATGTGATGTGCCTTAAAAATTAGTAATTAATTTTAATTTTCTTTTTGTATTTTAGGGAAGGGTCTACAGGGTGTTCAGTGTCTCATTACTAGATCAGACTCATAGTGATCCACCTGTTTACAGTGTCCCAAGAGCTGGGGTTACAAGTGTGCGCCACTATGCCCAGTTTCAATTGCCTTCTCAATGTGCCCTGGGGCAGGGCTGGCATGGCAGGCTGGAGGATCGAAACCCTGGCTCCTGCGCCTGCTTGCAGGTGCTTTAATCCGCTGAGCTGTTTGGCCAGCCCTATTTTAAGATCTTTACTTTGAAAAATTGTTGAGGATTGAATACAAACTCCTGTAGATAGGGAATATTGAGTATGTGTTCAAATTGCATCAATTGTGGGACTTGCCTCTTAAATGCATTTCCTTTCAGAAATCATTTCTTGCTTGGAAGAGAAAGGGAGCATATAATTATGGTTAACACACAAAATGTTGTGTACCATGGCTGAAAAGTTATTAAACTTTTTCTTTTAGCTCTGCAGTAATAAATCTAGCTTTTCAGAGTCCTTCTCTACCTGTCTAATTTTCTCTTTTGTGTGCATCTTAAGTAACGTTCCAGTTTTCCATAGGAATGATATATAAATTCCCTATATGTCCCTTGATATTATATTCTTTTTTGGTAGATAGGGAGTATCCTTATAACTTCTACTTTTCTTTCAGGCTAAATTTCAGATATAGGCTGCCTGGAAATACCTTTTTTTTAAAAAAATGGAAGAAAGTATCCTTTTTATTTTAATGAAATGAGATATGCTTTGCATACATAGATTCTTTTATGTAGTTTCATTGGGCTGGTGATATAACTCAGTGTAGAACAGCCGCCTGGTGCAAAGCTCTGGGTTCCATCCCCAGCACTGTAAAACATAAATAATTTTATTGGTTTGTGTATGTGTGTGTGTGTGTATGTGGGTGTGTGTGTGTGCGTGCGTGCATGCACACACATGAATGTGTGGTGGTGATTGTTTTTGGGGTAAGTAAATAGCATGTCAAATAGGCAAACTCTTAAAACCAACTGTATGATTTAATACCTTGAATGATTATATTACTAGCCATCACCTAATATACTTTCATTATGATCTATCTAATGAAATCAGTGTCGTTCAGCATATTTTCTGTTGTGTCCTTTTATTTTTTCTTCCTTTTTAGGGATATAGTTCTCAAACTACTTCAGTATGAAGCATCAACAAATGTAGCAGATAACAAAGGTTATTTTCCTATTCATCTGGCTGCCTGGAAAGGAGATGTGGAAATTGTGAAGATTCTTATTCATCAAGGACCATCACATTCCAGAGTCAATGAACAGGTGCACTTGTCAAATGTTTGTTCATGCTGTGATTTACTCCAGAGTTTTGCAATGGCAAAGTCATATTGAAAAATTGATTATTTTTATCTTTACTCTGCCAAAAAACCTTTCTACTGCTGAATTTTCTAAAGGAGAAATATGAAAATTTCTTTGGTGCATAGGTATGATGCACAGTACCATGTTGGGCACTTTGATGATACTTTGATGATGGGAAAATCTCACATAAAGGAAGTAGTTGTAATATTTTGCCTGTCTTACTTAATCATTTATTTTATAGCTGTTCAATATTTAAAGCTAGAACAAGGTTCACATTTGTAATGAGAATTAGAGTGTTCCTTAATAAAATTTTAAATGCTAAAACAATGATTACAGCTATATTTGCATAATGCTTTGTTTGCCATTTACATAGCACTTTCACAGGTACACTTTTTGCAAATCCTATTAAGTTAAAAATTTCCTGTATACACACACACACACACACACACACACACACACATTGTTGAGCAAAATGCCACATGGCAGTATGAAAGTGACAAATCAAAGTATTTGCAGGAATATACAGTCTATGTTACAAATAGGGGATATTTTAAAGAAAGAATGCATTCTCAATATTAAGACAGATAAGGCTGCAGATTCCAAAAAACAAAATGTGGTCTCAGTGCAGTATGATGACAGCATTTTGAGCTCTGCATGCCCCCTACTGTTCCTATTTTGTAAAACTATATTTGAGAACCAGCATGCAGTCCAGCAATTGAATTACAACCATGGCATTAAGCTGCAGGTTGGCAGCTGTCCAATAGCAGTGCAAGTAGGTTACTCTAGGGCAAGCACTCTGATAAGGTATAATTAGCATATTGTTCAAATGGATGTAGACTTTGCAGATCTTTGACTGAAATGCAGACTAAAGAATAAAAAGTAACATTAGTTATATACAGCTAGGGGAAAAATTAATCAAATACAAAACTGAAAGGACTAATTAGAAGAAACATTTTGTCACAATGAAAATTTCCAAGTTTATAAAAATGCAGATTTAAAAAATGCGAGTATAGTCTATCTTTAAAAATATGACATAGTTATCTTTATCAGCACATTGTTCTAAAAGAAAATATATGAGAATGCTCTGCTTTTGCTGAGAAAACCAAAAGTGAGATCATTTGGGGGATGAGCCATCTGGTGGTTATTCTTAAAATTATTTGAATGATGTGAAGCAAACATGATAGATACAATATGGGAAAGCAACCCAAGGTTAAAGAAGAGAATACTAGTTTTCATAAACAAATTTTTTTTTTTTTTTTTTTTGTATTTTAGGGAAGGGTCTACAGGGTGATCAGGGCCTCACTACTAGATCAGACTGGTAGTGATCCACCTGTTTACAGCATCCCAAGACCTGGGATTAGAGTCATGCCACCATGCCCAATCTCACTTGCCATTTCAGCATGTCCCAGGAGCAGGGCAGGCATGGCAGAAATTGTTTTATATGACATAAAAATAAGAAAAAGATGTGTATTATCCATTCATATTTGAAAGTTGGAAATTTCCTTTTTTTCCCTTTATTTTTAATTTGAAGAGTGAAAACAGAAGCAAAAACTAATAGAAGAAATGACAAAAACAGGGTAACTTACTACAATACATATGTTACAGATTTTCAAAACAGGGATTGCTAATTAACAGTGTTTGCTGTATTATCTGTTTTTTTCATTTTAATGAGAAAAAAGATAAAATAACAATGTAACAGTTTCAAGACAGGTTAGTATGACAGTTACAATAATTAATACATTGCATATTGTTATCTTCCTAGTAGTTACTCAGAGGATAAGATGGAGACATGGTATCTTGTCTAAATAATATTAGTACTAACCTTTCCTCTCAATGAACTAACAGAAAGTAGCAGTATATCTATCTCAACTGTCTTGTATATACACACATATATATTTACACACACACACACACACACACACACACACACAAAATCACAAAAAACTGTCCTTTATTTATATTCCCCTTTTTTGTTTTGCCTTGTCAGAGATGGGTGTTATATTGTTGTTAGAGAAGCTGTATTTGGAGACGTCTTTAAAGGACTTTTGCATACTTGATGCCAGAACAAAGATTGTAGGTCCTTGAATTTAGCAAAATAACCCAATATAGCCCAGTAGTCCATAATAGTAGTGGGTTTAATAGCACAACTGGCAGTTGTCTGAAGTTGTTGCTGTGAGCCTTGTACAACTCAGCATATTACTATAGCTTTGCTTCTTATACCTTGTGCTTACACTTTTCTGCTGGATGCTTAAGACCAAATTAAAGCAAGACCTGTATAACTCAAAATGTAACTTTTGCTATCTGACAAGGTCAGTCAAGTCCCCTGAGAACTTATCCTGGAAGGCATGTACAACACCTTGTGGTTCTTTTGTCATTGTCTGCTATTTGGATGAGTCACGGCCATTGCTTGATCGTTTTGCTCTCTGTGAAAGCCTGAGGGAATTTTTTTCTGTCTAAGTGACTCTTGTTAGGCACACTATACATTGTTGATCACTTTCCTTTGTGGCCCCCTAATCTCCTTGATCAGAAAATTTGGGAAAAGTTGGGAATTTTCAATGACATATGACTATATTAGTATGTTTTTAAGAAGTACCCTTAAGGTACAGCAAGATAGCTCAGTGGACAAAGTGCCTGCTTTGCAAGCACATTGACCAGGGTTCAATCCCCAGCCCTTGCATGTCCTGGGGTGTGCTGAGCCAGCGACTTAGCCCGGGCGTGGTGGCACATTCCTGTAATCCCAGCGCTGGGGAGTTATAGAAACTTAATTTTAGAAAGATTAGAATTCAAAATTTTTTTCTTTTTTACTTCGAGTCCTTTTGGTTATGGTTTCTATTGGCAACAAGTTGAAAATTTCAGATTTTTAATATCACACTTTCAATATTTTTGTTTCTTTCTTTACATATTCTGCTATCATACTGATAGTTTTCCCACTCCATGCTATTTCTCCTGAAAAATTTCTAATGTGAAAATTTTGTATTTATAAGAACTTGTGCTTTTATGTTGTTTTATTTCTTTTATCCCCTTCTCCATGGTACAGTAATGTTGTAGTTAATTATAAACCTTTATGTATCAATAGAGTAAAAGAATAAATATGGTAATTTACATTTATTGAGACAAAAGAGAAGCCAGTCATTGTTATAAGTACTGTACCTGCAAAAATGTTATTTAAATAAGTCACAATAATCCTCTGAAGTCATATTATTATTCACATTTTTATAGATGGGAAACCAGGCTCAGTAAAGCCACATAATTTATCTGAGGGTACATGTTATTGAGTGCCAAAAGTGAGATTTGAACTCAGGACTCTCTGGATGCCGGACCTTTATAATAGTACAGTGGTATTGTCATCTTACAGCCTGTCATTGGTGGAGTGTTTACTATATGCCAGGCCTTGTCCACAGCACATTATCTACATTATTTTACTGGACCCAGTGACTTAGTTATTATCATTCCTACTTTATATTTGAGGATTGAATGACTTGCCCATATCATAGCTACTAAGAAACATAGCATTTGAACAGTGTCTTTGTGATTCAATGCCAAAGCTTTTAAGCAGTAATATACTATGTCATGATGTTGAAATTATGCATCACAATCAGGACTTCATTCTTATTTCTGAAAATTAACTTTGATTTCCAATCTGTAGTTCTCCTTACCCCTAGGGGGTGTGCTATGAAAGCCCTAGTAGATACCTGAAATAGCAATAGTACCACACTCTGTGCATACTGATTTCTCCTCTATACCCTGCTGTGTTGCCATGTAGCACCGGAGTTCATCTTTCCTTCTGTGTTGTGTGCCCTGACGTTTCCTTTGCATCAGTGTTCTCATGCTTTGAGCTGTTAAGGTTTTTTTGTTTTTTTTTCTCCTGTATTTAGGACAGGATCTACAGGGTCTACAGAGTCTCAATAAGTAGATTGCACTCATAGTGATCCTCCTGTTTTCAGCCTCCCAAGCGCTGGGATTACAGGCCAGTACCACCATATCCAGTCTCAGTCCTGTCTCAGTGTACCCTGGGGGCAGGGCCAGCACGGCACGCTGGGGATGAACCCTGGCTGCTGAACTCTGCCTAAGCAGGCGCTTTAATCTGCTGAACTGTCAGGCTGGCTGTTAAGGTTTATTTGGAAACAAGCTCTGGGATACCTCTACAGTTCATCTGTAACTAAGACGCCTACTCAGTGACACCAAGTAGCAAGTACAATGTGGATACACACTGCACCATAGTGTGGTTCCTGGCCTGGGTGGGATGAGACGGCATGGTACAAGATCTCATTGTACCACTCAGAACAGTGCAGTGCACTTCAAACTTATAAATTGTTTATTTCTAGAATTTCCATTTTAATATTTTGAGACTACTTGGTTGACCATAATTAACTGAAACTCCTGATAAAGAGATCATAGATAAGGGTTACTGTATAGCTTTTTTAAAAATAATTCTGTTTTATATTCAAAGTTTATAAAACATTGCTAGATTTGTCTTTTATATATAAGCCAAACTGTAAGGTTTATATAGAGAGTAGCGAAATCAAGAGAGTCACTGTTGCTAGTGAGTGGCATGCTAGCGCTTCCACCTAGGTCCTGTTTATTCTAATTCTTTTCTGTTATTAGTAGTTACTTTAGAGTGACATAGTTTAAAAATAAAGCAGGACTCTTTCCTGATAATGGTTTTTGTAATAGTCACATCTTTCTTGTCCTTTGTCAATTGATTTTTTGTTTTCTTTCCTTTGATTTTGTGTATATGTTCTGTATATTCATTTTTCCTCTCCTTTTCTTACACTTTGCCCTTTTTAAAATACCTATCTCAAAAATACATGAGCTTTGCTATTTTCTGAAACTTGAATGCAAGTTGTATTAGATGTTTTACTTTGAAGCAAGGTCTTTTAGTAAATAGTTTTTGTTATCCAATTTGGTCATGCCATCTAAGTGTCCTAATTTTCCAGAGAATACCTATTTGGTAAAAATGAAAGGATTAAAAATATTTTAAGAATTTTCTGTGTAGATCTACTACTATTATTTCTCCTCCTCCTCCTCTTCCTCCTCCTCCTCCTCCTTCTTCTCCTCCTTCTTCTCCTTCTTCTTCTTCCTCTTCCTCTTCCCTTCCTCCCCCCTCTTCCTCCCCCTCCTCTTCTCCTCCTTCTTCTCCTTCTCCCTCTTCTTCCTCTTCTCCTCCTCCCCCTCCTCTTCCTCCTTCTCCCTCTTCTTCCAACTCTTCCCCTTCTCCTCCTCCCCTCCTCCTCCTCCTTCTCCTTCTCCCTCTTCCTCTTCTCCTCCTCCCCTTCTTCCTCCTTCTCCTCCCCCTCCCCCTGCTCCTCCTCCTTCTTCCTTCTCCCTCTTCTTCTTCCTCTTCCTCTTCTCCTCCTCCTCCCTCATCTTGTTCTTGTTCTTCTTTCCCCTCCCCCTCTTCATCCAGACAGTCTCACTGTGTGGCTCAGGCTGTCCTCAAACTCTCAGCAGTCTTTTTGCCTCAGCCTCCTGAGTGCTGGAATTATAGGTGTAGGCCACCATGCCCAGCTGCCATACTAATTATTAATGAGTGCTGCATTATAGTCTGTGTACTTCAAGTTACATGTTTTGTTTTTTAGACCACAGTTGAATGTGGACACAAGTACACAATCATGGCTTTGTAACAATACTCCACTTTGGTCTCCAATGGTGTGATAGTCTGTGTATGTGCTGCTTATGGATACAGATCTGTGAGCATTTTCGCCTTAGTATGTCTTGATCAATCAAAATAATTTTTCTTGAAATTGAATTTGTTAACTGGCATTATTTTATTCCTGTGTGGTTTTTTTTTTTTTTTAAATGTATTTAGTACAGTGTCTGCAGGGTCTCACTACACAGATTGAATAGTAGTGATCCTTCCTGTTTTTCATCCTCCCAAGTGCTGGGATTATAGGTGTGCACTACCACACCCAGTCTCAATTACTGTCTCAGCGCTCCCTGGGGGCAGGACCAACACAGCAGGCCTGGGATCCGAACCCTGGCTCTTAACCAAACCTGTGTCTGCCTAAGCAGACACTATTCTGCTAAGCTATCTGGCCAGTCCTTAAAATTTCCCATTACTTTTTCTTTTCTTTTCTATATTTAGTACAAGGTCTACAGGGTCTTAGACTCTGTAGATCGACTCAACTGTCCTGTTCTTAGCTTCTGAAGTGCTGAGATTATAGGCATGGGCCACCACACCCAGTCTCAGTGACCATCTCAGTGTGTCCCAGGGGCAGGGCCGGCAGGGCTCACTGGGGATCGAAACCAGACAGATGCACTCTGCCTAAGCAGTCACTTTAGTCCACTGAACTATCTGGCTGGCCCACTAGTTGGTATTATTAAAAAAAACAAAAACACTCTCAATTTTACTTCGTATTAGGTTGAGGGCTAGGTTAAGGGCTTTGGAAAAGCAGAGTGATTTTTTAAGGAATCATTACTTCATAATTGACCTTTCTCTTTTCTCAAAGAAGTGCTTTAAGTTGAAAAATGAGCTTTAGTCTCTTTCAGACCAAGAAGAAATTGGGTTGCTCAGGAAGCATATTTCTGTGTCAAATTTTAATGCTATAAAATAATAAGCTGGGTTTCCTTATCCAGGTTGTAAAACAGCCAGATTTTAAAAGTCTGTATACAGTCAGTGTCTATGTGGAAATTAATTATAGTAAGCATTCAAACTAAGTGCAGTAATGAATCCCCACAAATGATGGAAGAAATAGTATCTTCAGCAGGATTCCAGTCTTTCACTTTTTGGTTTTTCATTAAGGAGTCTGTTTTTCTTCCAGATTTGACCTTCAAATACTGTCCTTTGGTACATACCAGAAACCACAATAGTAGGAAGCCTTTGCCAGTGTGTTTTTATTCTTCCCTTGCCTCTCTTTTAAGTGTTTCAGATATCCAGCTTTCTTATTTGCATCCTTCTGTCATCTGGAGCAAGCTTGAGTTCCAGGAACCTTAAGATTTGTTTTGAGTTTAAAACTTCTTGTCTTTTTGTTTTGATAGAATCAGCTATCTATTTTCTACAAACTCATTTGGTATATTTTGGGCATAATCCTTAGAAATAGTGCTTTTAGATCACTTATGTCTAGTATTTCTTCTTTTAGGACAAAGCAAAACATGATAGGTACAGTGGAAAGAGCCTTGGTTTGGGATTTGACATGTAGGTGCTGATTTTGGCATGTATGTCACTTTTTTGAGTCTTAGTTTCATCATCCATGAAATGGAGTGTTAATAGCAACCTTGTGGAATTGTTATCATTGTTAAATGAGACAAAATATGGAAAATCTAGATGATTAGCAAATGAAAGTAGATAATTGTTAACTGTGGAAGGTAGCTTGTGTAGTGATGGTTAAAAATTTAGCTTTGAGTTTGGGCCACTGGTTCAAATCCTGTTCCTACCTCTAAAAGACTGTATAATATAAGACCCATCATTCAGTTAATTAGTGCCTTAGTTTTTCCATATGTAAAATAGGGATAATGATAACAATAACATCATTCTCATAATCAGGATTAAATTTAACATGTGAAAAGCAGCTGTGTTTGTACTTTATATAAATACACACACACATATATACTCTGTATGTAACTTATATAGCAATTATGTGGATCTAGTATTACCTCTGATCTTGGTGGCTTCTTTCTTTATAGAATCTGCCTTTATGATTATTCCTTTTTTTAATTTCTAAAGAGAGTACAAAGGGCCAGCGAGAAAACTTAGCAGACTAAGCACCTGCTTAGGCAAGTGCAGGGACCAGGTTTCGATCCCTAGCACCACTTACTGTGCCAACCCCACCCCCGGACACTCTGAGTTGGCCACTGAGACCGACATGCTGGCACATGCCTGTAATCCCAGTGTTGGGGAGGCTGAAAACAGGAGGATCGACTCTGAGTCTGAGCTGTGTAGTGAGACCCTGTGCCAAACACATGAAAAAAAGGGTACAAAATAGTATTAAAATAGAAACATTATAAGTGATACAGAATTTCACTTAAAGTAAAATGAACTTCACAGTATTTGTTGTAATGCATAGTATTGTCTTCCTGTTATTCATATTATCAGATATATGCATGCAAAATTGGAAGAAGAATGACATATATAAGAAATTAAGAGGAGAAAAAGGAGAGATTGTTCTGTTTTAATTGCTAAAATGTTTTGTTTATATTTCTCTTGACTGACCCTTCTACCTCTGGCCGTAAACTGCATCCTAACTATGTCACCTGCTCAAAGGTCTGCATGGTCAATCCGCTTTTGGACTGAGTACAATTTTTCTTAACCTTGCTTAAAGTTGTAGGAAAATCCCATTATTTTTAAACAAAAGCTTTTATTTATTTTATCATTTATTGATTTATTCTTCAACAGAAGCATTTATAAATGACACATGGAGCATTATAATGCTCCTTATTGTCTGGTGAGTCTAGGTCTACTTCTCAATTCACAATTATGTTTCAAAATAGATATTATATAAAGATATTATATTTTAGGATCACAATATCTATTCTCTTTGCAAAAGAAGCAACAATTTATATGTATGGAAAATGTAATGAAAACTAATTTGCGAAACCTTTGCATAAATTTTTCATTACAAGAATTTGCCATTAACTATTTTTTAAATTTTATTTATTTATTTATTTTTTGGTGGTACAGGAATTGAACTCATGACCTTATGCTTGCCAGGCAGGTGCTGTGCTTCAGAGCTCTATCCCTCATCCTCAACTGTCTTTTGGAAAACCAAACTGAAAAGTGTGTTATAATTGTTATTACTCTCCCTCATTGGCAAATGTCACTGAGGAAAGATGCACCAGAGACACTTGCCATCTGCACTCAGTAGGCCACTTACTGTTCTGTCTAAATCATTGATCGTTTTGGAAGTTTTAGTATTTGTTGCAGAATTTGCTTTGTTATAGTAATAAGTACGAAATATGCCTTTTTTGTTTTAGTTCAGTTTTAGGAATAGAAACCAGAGCTCTGTGCATATTAGGCAAGTGCTCTGCCACTGAGCCTACAGTCCTAGCTCAAAACATATTTTTTTGCCTTTTTTTGGACTGGAGATTGAACTCAGGTCCTTGTTCTTGCCAGGCAGGCACTTAAAACATGATACTTTGGATATAATGATTGATGGATACCTTTATCAATTATAGAATTTAGCTAGAAACACTTAGATTAATCTAAAATTTATGATTTTAGAACACTGTACATCTTACATTACTGTGTTTAAATTTTGATAGGTAATTGAATTTTTGAAAATGTATTTTTTGTATCTTCTCCCTAACAGAACAATGAAAATGAAACTGCCCTACACTGTGCAGCTCAGTATGGACACTCAGAAGTAGTTGCTGTTCTCCTAGAAGAGCTCACTGACCCTACGATTAGGAACAGCAAGCTTGAAACACCCCTGGACCTGGCGGCACTCTATGGACGGCTTAGAGTAGTGAAGATGATCATCAGTGCGCACCCAAACTTAATGAGCTGCAATACTCGCAAACACACCCCGCTTCACCTTGCTGCCCGCAATGGGCACAAGGCAGTTGTGCAGGTGCTGTTGGAGGCAGGAATGGATGTGAGCTGTCAAGTGAGTCTTCTTTAGTTGAACTTTAAAGGCAGTGCTGCTGCATCACGTGCTTTCAGGAAATCTGAACAGATTTATAGTATAATCTCTAGCTTCATGCTAATTGGACTACTGTCCGCATGAGAACTTAGTAGATGTTAATTGTGTGTTATTGTAGCAATGTTTTCCTTTCTCCCAGGGTCCAGTATATGGTATGATATGTATTAGGAATCCAGTAAAGTTGAATGAGTGAAACAAAATTCACTTGACACACATTGTGTTTAACATGTTTACACACTTAGAATTGAATTCTCGCAGCTGTCCCATAGGATTGGGAGCTATGAATTTTTAATTAAGATATTAGGAACCAGACTCAAAAATTTAAGGAATGTGCCTGAGGATACATGTCTGATAAAACTAGAATGTGAATTTAAATGTACTGATTAAAGTCCAGGCCCCTTTCCAATGTAATTTATCATCTATGTGTAACTAACAAACTATCACCACTATACCTAAAGTGAGTGAGAAAAAGAATGATTGAAGAGATGTGATTGGAACTGAGCTTTGAAGAAAGGATAACATTTATGTAAGTTTCGTTTCTCCATAAAGAAAGGTTGCCTATTTTTAAAATCTATTTATATTGGTCCTTTTTTTTTTCTTTTAACATTTTTCTGCTTTCATGGTTGCTTCTTGACTAGTCAGTTAGTGGCAGCATTTTTATCTTCCAACAACTCTTGGTTATTGTCAGAATGACACCTTCTCTATAATTTAGTAAGTTACTGCTGCATAGTGAACTATCCTAGATATAAAATCTTAATGTAATAACAGTTAACATAAATCTGGGATTAGCAATTTAGTCTAACTCATTGGGGTAGTTTTAGTCTTGGCTGGGCTTTCTCCTGTGTGTTGGGTCAGTTGTGTATCAGATCAGTGTTTCTGTTACAGGGGCTGGCTAGGTGTTGTATGGATGATGGAGTGATACTATTATGCCAAGATCCAGTACTTTAGCCTGGGCTCACTCACATGGCAGCAGTTTTAAATTAGATGAAAGCATACAGTGTAAAAGGAATATGAATATCTGGAAGGAATAGTGTGACACCTTTTGTAAAAACTTACACACTTCAGATGAAATTGTTGTTCCACCATGGGATTGCTTTTCTGAGGAATTATTCAGAGGTTGAATACTGTGTCTCTATACTTTTAAAAAAATTTTCTCTAAAGGTCATATAGGTTTTTCTGTCTCACACCTAAAACTGGCATACTGACTCAAAAGTTTTCTTTAGACTTTTGCCTTCATTAGTTGTTTAGATTTTTGTGGTATGGTTTCTCTGTTTTTTATTTATTCAACTTTGTCAGTCTTTCAAATACCTGTAAGTTTTTCTGGCCTTTGTATGAAGAAAAATATCTCCCCTTAGAGCAATATTCAAAATAGCTAGATGTATGTTTTCTTTTGTAGGTGACTCACAAAGTTACTTTAGCAGTTGTTTAATGTTAAAAGTAGATGCTTATTGTGTAAATGTTAAGCTTATCTGATTTGGATTCACTACTTTCTTAACACGTATGGAATACTTCTAAACTTGTACAGACTGCTTTATGACCAAGGATTTTCACTAGGGTGGGGATCTGTAAGCCATAGGACTTCCATGGCCAGGATCTTTTCATGTTTTGTTTTAGATGACAAGAAGGGAAAGAGTTCAGATTTGATTTTATACAGTTTTCGTGAAAAACATTATATTTTTTGTTTTAAGAGAATTTAAAATCAAGAAGATCTCTGTGTCAAACAGCAGAGGAGACAAAACATTTGCAATAATCACATATGATAAGTGCCCAAATAGAGAACTATGGAAATATGTGAGGGAAATAAAGGCTTGTTTTTCTCTGCTACAATTGGAGCCAGAACATTTGCACTGAGCTTTGTCTCCAGCAACCTTTTCTTTTAGTGAATACCTTGCTTTGCTAAGTGATTATGTTGACGAGGCTGGACTTCTGAATGTGATCTTTTTTCCTCTTGTCTCAGCCTCTCAGAATCTAGGTGTGTACTACCATGTGTAGATAACAAAATGAACATTTTGAAAAGATCATGGAAAGACACCGATGCAAGTGGTGTTTGAAGAGTACTTTCAAAATCCAGTAAGACTTTGAATTTTAGGTGCATTTTAACGTGTCCATGTGTATTATTACTTGCTGAAGAAGATTTAAAAATATTGTTTGAGTCTTTTAGGTGCAACATATGGTTTCCAAGGTTTCTACCTCTTCCTGCTCTTATGTCATTGCCAACAACATTTCTATAGACTTTTGTACTGAATTTTATTATGTATCAGGGTAAATTGACATAACATATTCACATCTCTGTGCCTACCTGCTCAGAAGTGTCAGGGTTGGTACATGAGTAGGATGGATCATCTTCTGTGCTACTATAACCTCTATTATTTGCATTCACTCTGTGAAGAGTTTTAGGAAGTAAAACTGACAACATAGTTCTAAAATATATCTAAATAAGATGAGTTTTGTATCAGATGTAGTTAGCATTAGTTATGCTTTGAAATTTGTTATTGTTAATTTTATTCATAGAAACATTTCTTTTTCGGTGTGAAAGGTCAATGCTTTCTTTTGAGTGAAGATAGTATTCAAATTAATGTTTAAAAATTTCCCCATCAGTTCCATTGGAAAATTTCTAACATCAAGTAGGTATTTCTTGATATTCTTACTAGTTGAGAGTGAACAATATTATCCAATAATATTAGATTGTTTCAAGTGATTTAATATTCATTAAATTACATTAGTTAACCAGTTGAGAGCTAGCAATATTAAAAGTAATCCCATTGGTAAACGATAGTAGTACACTTTTAGATTTTAATTACATTTACATTATAATGAATAAATCCAAGAATTTAAAAGTGGCTTTGGAAGATCTTTCCCTTATAATTACATTGTTTTTAATTGCAGTGTTCTGTTAGTATTTTCTCAAGAAGCATTGTTTTTGCATCATTTTTCTTTAAGTAATTTTAAATTATAATATTTTTGAATTGATAAGCAAAATAATTCAGTTTCTGTTCAGATAAATTTCATTTAGGTTGAAAAATCCCTTATCTGGAATGCTTGGAAATACAGGTATTTCAGATTTCATATTTTTAAAAATTCTGGAATATTTGTATATATATAAAATGAGATATTGTGGAGGTAAGTCCCAGATTGACACATGAAATTAATTTAGGTTTCATACAACCTTACATAAGCTGAAGGTAATTTTATATGGTATTATTAGTGCACCTACATTTTGGCTGTGATCTATCACATGAGGTCAGGTGTGAAGTTTTCTACTTGTGACATTATGTTGTACTTCATAAAGTTCAGATTTTAGGGCATTTAAGATTTTGGATTTATACTTTGCAGATGCTCAATATGTATTATATTTACTTTTATCTTAGATATTTAATAAAGAAAGTCAGTAACATTAATACAAGTAGAGTTGATATGACAGTGTTCTCTTGAAAGTAGCAATTATTCTCTGGATTTCTAATCCAGTTTTGGTAGCAAGAAAGTGATACTGCCATATTATGCTAGTACTTTTGACTTTGTGTTTTCTTATATGTATCTCCTTAAAACTTGAAGAGTTGGGCCAGCCAGATAGCTCAGCAGACTAAGTGTCTGCTTAGGCAAGTGCAGGGACTAGGGTTTGATCCCCAGAACCACATGCCATGCCAGCCCCACCACCAGATACGCTGAATCGGCCTCCGAGACCAGGCCTGGTGGTGCATGCCTGTAGTACCTGCACTGGGGAGGCCGAAGACAGAAGGATAACTATGAGTCCCAGCTGCATAGAGAGACCCTGTACCAAATACATTAAAAACAAACAAACCCCCAAAACTTGAAGAGTTAAAAGATTAGCATAACATTTGTAATGGTTAGACTTTATGTTAATAATAAAGGAAATGAAGGTAAATTTACAAAAATTTTGATAGGTCAGGACCCAAAGTTTCCCAGGCATCTTGCCCTAAACATTCCCTTCCTTGGTTTCCTAGGTAACCTACACCAACCCCTATCCCAGCCCTGCCCCACATTGTACTATGGTCTAGGCTCACTTCCCCTTGGCCATGTTGGTGTCAGCTTACTCCCTTCTGTGGTAAACAAAATTAAATCAAGAGGAAGACAAATGATGTCCACCTGTGACCTGGCTGCTGCAGCCCACACTCACCCTCCCTGAAAGATGCTATTAAAGTCTCTTGCCCCCCCCCCCCCATTTGGCTGTCCTGGTCTGCTAGATAGCCAGCCTGCTTGATGCCCCAATAAATCTTCTACTCGCATCACAATGCCTGGTCTCGCGGATTGTGTGGGTTCATACCTAACAAACTTAATAATAAAGAATGTAAATTAACCATGGTAAAAGCTGTTAAGATGCAAAGCAGAATAAGGTACAGTTCTTGATTTCACTATAGTGTCAAGAGAGAGACGATAGGTGTATAGGTGAATATGTTACATTTGAATAATCATTTCCTCTCTGACTTCCCAAGATTACAATTTTGTAAATTCTCTCAAAATTTCTACATTTCATTTTGTTATTTCTCTTTTATCATGGCTTTTATTTCACTGAGAAAACAAGAAGTCTTAAGTTTCTATGACCATATTTGCTAGTGTACCATACATATAGTTGCTTTTCTTCCTGGTGCTTTTAATAAGCAGAACTTCTAAGTTTGTAACTGAGACCATCCCCTTTGTGCACTGTGTCCTATCCCTGCCTGTATACCTCAGATATATTGCTCTGGCAATAGTCACTGTATCTTTAATATTCTAATTTTTTATTCTTCAACTGTAGCATTCACATAAGGACACAAATGATATGGTTACATGCAAACTTATGAAGTGTTTTCACTTACATTTGATTTTTCAAGATTCCTTAAATTGTCAGTGAATAGTGCAGCATCAGTCTGTGGCTGTAGGAAATGAATTTTATGTTCTCTGAACTGGAATTGGATTATTTTAACTAGAACAAACCACAGAGCTTGTGTTTTTCTGTTGGAACTATACTTCAAAAACCTTTGGAAGATATAGCTTCTTAAGTTGAGTTTGATTTCTGTTTTGGGTTAGATCTAAAATTCCCCCTGAAGTCTCATGTATGCAGACCGATTGGATCATGAGCTGTTCTATCATGGATCCATCTCTCAGTGAGTTGGGGGACTGAACTTGATGTGTGGGTCTGGGACCTGCTCACAGGTGACCCCTGGGCACTCCCTTGGGGAGTGCGCTGCATTTCTGCTCCGTGTCTGCACCCTCCCTCTGCTACAGCTGCCACAGGCAAGCAGCTTCTCCCTGCTGTGCCCTTTTACCATGCCAATTCTGCCTTAGAACTAGCCAGCCATGGGCAGAATTCTCTGCACCAAAAGAAACCTCTATTCTGTTAGGTTGCAAGTGTGCAGTATTTTGTCCCAGAGGTGGGAACGTGCATAAAATATTTTGCTTTTAAAAAATAACCATAGATACAGATAAATAAGCGGAGTCACAAGAAGGAGATAGTAACTAAACATACAAAGTGGAAATTGCAGTGAGTCCTATAAAAGAAACCAACTGGTTACAATTTGTTTGTGATTGAGACTCAAGGGCCAGGGTAGGTTTCCCTTTGGATGAACTGCTTAAATAAGGCTAGCCCTCTAGGGATCACCTCAGAGTGGAGTGAGATGAAACCCTAGAGTAGGTTGGTGAATAAAAAAGACTGCAGGAAAAGAAATTGAATAAAGAATATTCAAAGAGTTAATGGAAAAAGAGGTTTATAAAGAAATAATTTCAAGGAGCGCCAAGACAGCACAGCTTCATATAGTCAGTTCATCCTTCCATCATGAGTTTATTGACTACCTTCTGTGTGCCAAACTTTGATTACTGTGTGTCAGAGGATACATCAGTAACAAAAGTTGACAAAACCTGTGTCTACAGTAGGAAAGAAAACCTTTGCTAGGGTGTGAGGTAAAGCAGACTGAGATAAAGGCTAAAAGCTTGAAGTGATAGGAGGCGCTCATGTAGTTTCTTTAGCTTTTTGTTTTGGTATTAGATCGTAGAAAGGTGTGTGGTGTGTGTGTGTGTGTGTGTGTGTGTGTGTGTGTGTTTATGCAGAGTGGAAGTAACCATCAAAGAGACAGAAACTGAAGGATGTAAGAGAAATGCTGAAGATACCCAGTGAGCAAAATTCAAGAACAGCAGAAAGTGATAGCAAAAAGAGCATAAGTGGAGAATTAGTTTCACCACCACCATCATTGTCAGACTTGGTTTTCTGAGACAAGATGTCTCTATGTAGGCCAGGCTGGCCTCTAACTCACAATGATCCTCCTGCCTTGGCCACCAGAGTGCTGGTTGGGATTATGGGAGTATAACACTACACTTGGCTGATCAGTTTTAGTGGGGAGAAAAAATGCTTTCTTTGAGACAAGTGAAGGAAGAGTGGATAGGTAAAGACATAGGTTTGAATGCCTAATTAAGCAAGAGAGGTCCTTTCGATGAAAGAATGTTATTTTTTGAATTATTTGAAGATGTACCATATTCCTCTTATGCCATTTCCCCACTGATCTAAATGTCACTGCCTTCAGCTCTTCGCCACGTGATGTTTTCCTTAGTCTTATATCATTTGCTGCCCTTCTTTCTGAACATGTTCTGATCTGTTAGTAGCCCTATAAAAGTTTAATATCCATAGTTGAATGTGGTACTCCAGACATAGTATAGCTAATGCAGGACACAGAAAATTCCTGCCTTTGTACTCCCTGGACTACACTCATTTGTTTATGAAGGCTAAGATATTCTTACCTTCTGAGTTGTGTTGTTTTATCCTAAGAGACGACATCGTGACTGTCTGGTACCAGACAAGGTACCAGGGGTTTTTTACTCCTGAGTTAAATGTTATTCTAGTTGTATTTTCTTTCTTCATCTCCATCAAACTTTTTATTTGTTGATTATTTACAATAGTCAAAGCTCTCACATCTAAAATACTTGTGCTGTTTCTCTATTAATCATTACTACCACCATACTTTATATCTTGTTATTATTCTCTGTTTTTTTCTTTTAGTCAAGAATTAATCTTGCTTTCTGGGGTCATTCTCTTTCATAGGGTTCAAGAAGCTAATTTTTAGAATATTAAATTCAGGCAGGGAACCGTGTAGCTAAGTTCAACATCTTTGTGGCCTTTTTCTATTTGCTGTTTTGGCATTTTGGTGGATAAGAGCCTAAAATCATTAGTTTTTCATCTTTGGATACTGGGGATTGAACCTAGGGAACACAAGCTTATCCACAGCTATTCTTTTTAAAGTTTTGAGACAAGGTCCTGTTAAATTGTTGGCTGGCTTCAAACTTGGGATTGCCCAAGGGAGATAGCTCAGTGGAATAAGTGCTTGCCTGGCAAGCTCAAGGTCCTGAGTTCGATCCCTGATAATGAAAAACAAAACAAGACAAAAACAACAAGAAAAAAACCTGGGATCCTTCTACCTCAGCTTCCAGGGTAGTTGGGATGGTAGGTGTGCACCATCACATCTGACAACTTAAAAATAATTTTAAAATATCTCAAAATTCTGTTAAAATACAGCAAACATTCCTTTAAATGCATAATTGAGTTTCCTCAGATGTGATGGAAATAAATAAGACCAAACACAAAAAGCAGTCTGAAACCGAGGGCTATATAAATGAACCTCCTTTTTTGTTCTGTTTCCTGATGCTTATCTTGTCTTTTTTCAGCTTTGGTGGTACAGAGGCTTGACTTTAATAGACTTTTTTTTTTTTTTTTCAGAACCAGGGATTGAACTCAAGCCCTTGCACTTGCCAAGGAAGCGCTTATTCCACTGAGCCATCTCCCTGGCTCCTTAATAGACATTTTTAATCAATGAGATAATTTCCTTTGCTTTCTTCAGCAGTTCAGTTTTTCATAATAATGTATATACTATTTCCATTCTTCTTACTTGCATTTTCATCACTGTGTTCAGAGGTATTTACACTTCCCCTTCTATCAAAAGGTGCTAAGATAGTATGAGTGCTTTATATCTGGTTACTGGGTAAATATTGAAATATTACTATCGTATCAACTGTGTGATTGTCTACTTTATTTTTTTTCTAAAACCGGGGATTGAACTCAGACCCTTGCACTTGCCAGAGAAGCGCTTATTCTACTGAGCCATTTCCCTGACCCCGATTGTCTACTTTAGAAGTTATATTTAAGGACTAAGTCAAATAAAATGGAGAAATTTGTTTTGTTTCTGAAGCAGTAATTAAACTCAGGACCTAGTACTTGCCAGGAGTTGCTGTGCCACTGGACTATATCCCAGCCCTGAAATGGAGAACTTTAATCCATAGCAAAAGTAGGAACAAATTCCCAGATCTTGAAGGATTTGTATTTACCTATTTGAATCTTGTTTCCTTGTATACCTTCTACTTGCTTATTGATTGTTTTATGCTAAATATGTCATGAGAACCCAGTTGTGAGTTGAGGGTGTGTGGCAGAGGGTGGAGGTGTTCGGGAAAGTGCTAAATTTAATAAACAAATTAGATGCTCACTCAGTGTAGAGGATAACAAGCTGCACAATACAGAAATTTTAAAAAAGCTTACTTTATATCTTGGCAAAATATCTCAAAGTTTTCTGATTTTTGAAAAGAAAAAGAATTATTATGGAAGTCCACAGGTTGGACGTTTTTAAGTTCTATACTATTTATGATAGCACTGTGATAGCAGTGAGTAGTTCCTGGTACCTTTGTTATCTCAGGTTTGTGACAAGAGTCTGTTCCATTTTGACAGTTCTGTTGTATCACAAAAGAAGCTAAATGTATCAGCCTTGGATTTAGAAAAAAAATAGATCCATTTTTATAGCATGTGCCCCTCTGTAAACTGTGATAAATTCCTGATACAGTTTATAAGAAGGGAACACATCGTTCAGCTCACGAGTTCAGAAGTTTTAGTCCATGGCCATTTGTCCTTGTTGCTTTCACAACTGTGGCAAGGGGGTACGTGATGACAGGGAGCATGTGTCAGAGGAAACTGCTCACTTCATCGTGTGCGAGAAGTAAAGCACAGAAAGCGGTCAGGTCTCAGTAGCCCCTTTGATGGTGTGCCCCTGATGGTCTGCCATCCCCACTAGCTCTCTGCCTCCTAAGATTTCACCATCTCGCAGTAGCACTGCAGTCTTGTGACCAATATGTGGCTTTGAGGAGCCGTTTAGGATCTAAAACATAACAAACATGTTGAAAAAGATTCTCTACTCACCTTCCATTTGCTGCTTTGGTATTGGGGCTTGAACTGAAGGGCCTTACACTGAGATACATCTCCAGCCCTTTTAATTTTTGAGACAAAGTCTTGCTGGGTTTTCAAGGCTAGCTTCAAATTTGCAACCCTCCTGTCTCAGCTTTCTACCTGTTAACCTTTCATATACAAGGATTCTGTTTCCTTATTCAGTGTATGAAAACAATAGGCTTTTTTAAAAACACAGAATTATAATCTTAGAATAATGTATAAAGAATGGATATGTGTATACTTTTACAATATTAACATCATTGAAGTTACTTTTACAAATAGATTGCTAATTGCTTTTTGAATAACAAAATACTTGTTACTTTATAGGTTAATAAAAGTTTAAAAATCTTATGTTTTGCATGTTTATCTTACTTTTCCTAGTACTGCTATTAAATTTTTAATATATAGGATACATAAAATTTCAGTACTGTTAAGTGATTCCTCCAGTGTATGTCATTTTGGTTCAGGATCTGGGGGGTCATACAAATTATATAATTTTTTGCCTAAATCCATCATGTGAGTAGAATTGTGCTTAGGAATTCTTAGTGGGATTTATTTCTCTTATTCTTTTTACTGTGGAAATAAGACCTAAATAGACATCACTATTTTTTATCTCTGTGCAACAGTTTTAACAAAGAATTTTTTCTTTGGAGGTTTTTTTTTATTGTTGTTATTTTAAGAATTTTTCAGGGTTCCCTGATTAGCCTCCTTTTTTCCTTGGACTTCAAGCTTTGTTGCTTGCCCCCTTCATTTTTGGCTGGCCCACTAGGAGTTGGCTTTGCTTTAGGACAAATTTCCCTGAACTCACACTTTCTGTCGTCCTTTCCCTGATGTCACTTTTCACTTCCAGCTCTGTTTAAAAATATTGTTCTACTTATTTTCAGAATTTTAAGTTTTGTTATCCTAGGAGAGGTTTTCAAAAAGTTAAGTCCAAAATTTTGTGAAAGGATCAAATTAATAACTAGCATTGAAAAACAGAATGACTGTAAGAGGAGTTAGGGTATTTCATAGTGTATTTTTAAGATTTGGAAAAAAATAAAGTGGTCATGTCAGTGATATCACTCTGGGACATGAATATATATATATATATATATATATATATACACACACACACACACACACACACACACATATAGATAGATAGATAGATAGATAGAGAGAGAGAGAGGGGGGGGGAGAGGAAGAGGAAGAGTTGTAAGTTTCCTTTGGCCCAGTGCTGTATATTTTTAGATTACTATTTTTCTTAACACCTATAGATAACTTAGTAATCATATTATAATTCAAATATATGTCAATCATGTCTTCTTGAAGGTGCTTTCAGTTCACACTGATACTCAGTATTCCTGAAGCCTCTTTAACCAGTACACTTAGAAGCTGTCTTTGCTTGAATTAATTATACAGTAGACATTTATCAATGCAGACCCATTTGTTTCATAGTGCTATTCCTATTTCATACTGAGATCAGAGTCGCACATTAAATGTTATCCTTAGTACAAGGAAGCAGAGTTGCCATGTTTACATTCAGTTTGCCATGCATGTGCTCTTGCACATTCACGTGCACACATGTGTACACATACAAAAACCTGAAGACTTACTGGACATTTGTTAGTTTCTTAAGAGATGAAGAAAAGTAAAAATAGTAAAAAAAAAAAAAAAAAAAAAAAAGAAACTGCTTATATTTGTAAACTCAAAAAGCCTTCTGTTTGAAATCTTCCTTAATTTTCCTCAAGGCTAAATCAGGCTCACACTGTACTACTTGCAGATCCCTGCTGACTCACAGATTCTCCTTTTCCATCCTATGGTTCCTTCTTGTTCCATTTCTTTAGCTCTCAGAATAATTCTTCAACATCTGTATTTCTAGTGTACTTTGTTAGTTTATGGAAATATAATGGTGAACCAATAGATTCCTACATTTCTGTTGAATTTATAGTTTGCTAAGGGAAATCTATAATCACTTGAAATTATAGCATGCTATTACAAGTGTCATCATAAGGAACATATAGATTAATATGAAACACAGAGGAAAAACATGAGTCTTCAGGGCAAGGGTCAGCTTTTTCAATGAAATTATATTAACATTTGACATATATTATAAGTCAGTGGTTCTCAAAGTCTATTCTTTAGACCTTCAGCATCATGTGGGAAATATTTAGAAATGGAAATTCTTGGGCCAGTGAGATAGCTTAGCAGACTAAACACTTGCTTAGACAAGTGCAGGGACCATGGTTCGATCCTTAGCACCACAGGCCACCCCGGCCCCACCCCTAGGCACTCTGAGCCAGCCACCAACACTGGGCGTGGTGGCGCACGCCTGTAATCCCAGCGCTAGGGAGGCTGAAAACAGGAGGATCACTATGAGTCTGAGCTGCGTAGTGAGATCGTGCACCAAATACATTAAAAAAAAAAAAAGAAGGAAATTCTTGAATCTTATTTCTGAATCATAAACTGGAGATGAGACCAAGAAGAAGCTTGCCAGGTGATTCTGATTCCTGCTGAAGACTGAGAACCAGTGGTTTGAGTGCTGACCAGATCTAGGAATTAGATCCTGGCCTTTTAGACTCCTGGGGTAAGGGAAGAGTGACTGTAATATGAGCAAACTCAGTATGCCAGGAACACGGGCTAAAAGAGGGTTTTGGTATGCAGGAGAAAGGATGGAGATTAAGTCAGATGAAAGCAGACAGATTTTGTAAGCCATGTTAAGTTGTTTTAGATTTCTTGTATTATAAATATACACAGGGTCTTCAAACAGTATGGATTTGAAGGCCTAGGTTGTATCTATCTGTCAGAATAGCCTTGCTGTTTTTAGGATGGTACTGGTGTTTAATAAATGCGTGCTGGCTGAGTGAGCTTGTGTACTCACAGAAGCCTTGGGCAATAGGCACTGTTATACTTATTACATATGTGAGCACAACTGAGGCTTGGAGAAGATGCATTGCTTCCTAACACAGCAAGATCAACTGGCCGGTTCAGAAGCAGATGAGGTTTGGGCTGGCCAGATAGCTCAGTGCATTAAAGTGCCTGCTCAGACAGACATAGGGGCCAGGGCTTGATCGCCGCACGCTGAGACAGCGATTGAGACTGAGCATGGTGGTGCGGGCCTGTAATCCCAGCACTTGGGAGGCTGAAAAACACAAAGGGTTCACTACGAGTCCAGTCTGTGTAGTGAGACCCTGAAGACCCTGTGCTAAATACATTTAAAAAAAAGAAAAAGAAAAAGAAACAGATGTGGTTTACAAGCTAAGTCTTTGTAGTTTCTAGAATCTCTTTTATATTCCATACTATTCGTCAGTGAGTACTTAGATTGCAGAAAATATGTACGATTATACAAAATGGGAATTTAAAACTGTGTGCATTCCAATGCAACTGCACTTTCCCTTTTCTTTCTTTCTTTTTTTCCAGACAGAGAAGGGGAGTGCCCTTCATGAAGCAGCTTTGTTTGGAAAGGTTGATGTCGTGCGAGTTCTGTTAGAAACAGGTAGCTATTGTGGTTCTCCTATCCTGCTAAGTGCTATTTCTATTTCAGGAATTGGTAAAGGAAAATGACAGATTTCTTCACAAGTCATTCTTCCTTTCTTCACTCTAAATTGCAGATCTGTATTCATACTATGTAGAATTTAGCATAGCTATTTAGATAAAATTCATGTAAATATGCAATTTCCTTTACTCAATGTTTTAGTAAAAAGCTCATGGAAATTACTATCTTATACATTTAAATATACTAGAGAAATTACAAAAAGAAAAAGGAGATTTCTGCTTTCTACACAAAGGAGGAATTGATCCCTGAGAAATGATGACAATTGCTTGGTTTATTAAAGAACACAATATTTTTCCTAGGTTTTTATCATGTGAACTATGGTCAACAGAGATTTGAGTTCCCTCTCCTTAAGGTAAATTCTCCTTCTAGTTATTCAACTGAGTAGCTATTGTTTTTTGGCTACAGTGACTTATTTTAAAGGGAAGCTTTTAGAAGCAATCTTTTGAGGAAATAAAGTAGGCCTATTTATTTGTATGTGTATGCTGACTGGAAAAGAAATAAAATTGGAATTGAAGACACATGTTTTATAGATTAAAAGACATGAATAAAAATTTATACTCAAACAGTTGATATGGATCTTCATATTGAGGACTGTAGTATATTTATTTTCCTCAAAAAAGGAAATAAAAACATTGACAGACTGTTGTGACTAGTTAAAGTCAAAATTTCATGTATACTTAACTTTGACATGGAGTACAGTGATATAAGAAATTATTTGAGGCAACCAGTGAGATATGTGCTAGTTATATATTCCAGAGCAAATTTAACCAAATGTTTAATAATCTATGATGAACTATCACTTGAGACTAGATACTGCAAACTGGCATAATGTGGTTCAGTGTTTGAAAAGTTCATAAAATTTTAAAAATCTATTTGCCGTATTAAGATAAAATTTTCAATATAATAAATATGTTCAGAAATAATTATAGGTTTTCATTTACATACTTCAAGAGGTATGCTCAGGTAACTGATGAGTGAATTGAACATAATATTGAATATAATCTAGCATAAACAAATTTCATGGAGTGTTTAGCTTTATATTTGGAGAGATTTAATTATTCAAAATAATCATGCTTTTCAAATTTTATGTGTGCTTGTCTTCTAAGAGTGTTTTTATATTATTTGCATAATACATGATTTTAATTTATTAACATTTTACTATGTATGCAGGATATATAAATCATACAGCTATTATACTTTAGAAACCTACTTATAAATCAGTAATATTTTCTAGCTTGATAGTGTACTATTTTATTAGCCTCTGTATCCCAAAAGGGATTATAGGATCTTGGAAAGCAATCATAATGATTGAGTTAGTGATTTTTAGGAAGTTATTTACTTTCAAGAATTTTCTTAGGCTTTGGTAGTAGTAGGCCCCATCTCCTTTCTTGTTAAAATCTTATGTTTGCAATTTATTTTTTAAAAAGCACTTTCAGTGCTTTGTGTATGCTTGAAATTAGAGCAGCTATAGATTCACACTATCTTTTGAGGATACTCGGGTGTTGAACATCAGTGAATTTTTCTTTTCTTTCAGGAATTGATGCCAACATAAAGGATAGCTTAGGTCGAACGGTCTTAGACATTCTGAAAGAACATCCATCTCAGAAATCTCTCCAGATTGCAACACTCTTACAAGGTAAGCACTATTGAGTGATGGAGGAGTTTGCCTTAAAGTCAAGATTAAATTAAAACTGTTACAGTTTTATTTTGAACTTCAAGTTAGTGTTTGTTTTTGAAAGAACTTATCATTTGCATTTTTTCTAACAGATTTTAAAATTATTTAACTTTCCAAATATTTTCAATAGTTTTTTTAAAGCAGAAGTATTTATTCACTGCTTTATACTAAAATCTCTTTAAAAATCTGTATAGTAAATATGTCCTGTGTGCTTGAATAAGATTCTATGAAGTGGCAATTACGTATTACCTTATATTTGAACAATAGTTTAAGCCTTTTGGGGAGTTTTTCTGTTTTTTTCTTGTTTCTGTGACTATTAGGAAGATAAGTCTTCTTTTTGGACATGAGGGAACTTGGAGCTCTCGTAGATGTTTTGTTCAAATTCTTATGTCCTATGCTGAATTAACAATAGCTACAAAACAGTTGAATATGGCTGAAAGAATACAGATTGTTTCTTCCCTACTCACTAATACAAAGTTAATTTTACTAGCATTTGTTTTTTTGATAAAGGCCATGTTTATACATTTGTAGTTAGCTCCAGTCATGAGGTCTATTGATAATTTGACAACCATTCAGCTACTACTTTTTCATTTGTAGAATTAAATGTTTCTCCATTTAGCCTAAAGTTTTAATGAAAAATTTAGATTGTTATGCTTCTGGTTGATGTAAGGCCTAGCACAGAGCCTATTATCTTAAAAATCTACGTGTTCTCCCTTTCCTCTCTAGTTATTTCCTACATTGTTCAGTAGTGATTATCTCTTAATTATTGCAGATTGATTATAAATGTAATGAGGAGGGAAGCAGGATTGATTTATCAGGAATAAGTTAATCAGTTTTCCATTGCTATGAAAAATATCAGAAGAAAATCACTTAAAGACATTTATTTTGGTTCATGTTTTCAGTTCATGGTGGACTGACTCTGTTGCTTTTGGGCCTGTGGCTAGGCAGAAGCATTAGGGCAGAAGGGCATGGTGGAGGAGCGCATGCTTACCTCATGGCAGCTGGAAGCAGAAGAAGGGAGCAGTGAGGGACAAGATGTATCCCTGGAAGCTGTACCTCACGTGACCTGCTTCCTCCAGCTGTCCTCCACTTCTGGGCAGTCTGTTCAGCTGTGATCTCAGCAGTGGATTAAGCCATTGATGAGGTCACCCCCCACCCCCCCACGATCCAGTCATCTTTCCAGAGCTCTTCAGCTCTGACACTGCTGCAGTGGGGG
The DNA here is from genome assembly GCF_000260255.1 of Octodon degus. Taxonomy (NCBI): domain Eukaryota; kingdom Metazoa; phylum Chordata; class Mammalia; order Rodentia; family Octodontidae; genus Octodon; species Octodon degus. The sequence continues at coordinate 28,301,110 of NW_004524580.1, read as the reverse complement.
GAGGCCCCTAACACCTGAGTCTTGGGCGGCATATTACATCCAAATAGTAGCAGAGTGTTAGTGAGGAAAATGAAGAACTTTGTAGGGAAACAAATGAATTAAGGTCAATTAGGGCAGGTCAGTGAGGAGTACAGAAAGTTCATGGTCATTATGCTCTTTTTTATTTCCAAAACCTTTTAGGTCCCTTTAATTTTCTTGTCCTTAGAGAAGTTAATTGGAGGTCAGATGACTACAAAGATGAGTCAGAGAATACAAGCATAATTTTTTGTATTCAGATTAAAATCAAGTTGAATGAAAGCTAAAAAAATTGTCATGATGTTTACTCATTGTCTGCCTCTATACACTTATATTTTATATTGGATTTTTGCCTCTGAATTTAAAGATAAACTGAAGGTTGTGTCTATTCTGTCTTTTGGGAGAAGTAAAATAATGTTCCTTTCTATGAAGGGAATAAACACTTTATAGGAATTTTAACTATTATACTGGTTCAACATAAATTGAAATGTTATTAAATAGGAATAAATATTTAAACTTCATTAGGTATATCAGTTTGTGATTGGGTATATTAGACATCTTTGAATTTTTCAAATTATTGACAAAATTCAGAATGTAAAAATATAGAATTCTTTATATTCCTATATTTTGTCTTCTGTGCATTTTAAATCTAAATACAATAAATATGGAAATAAACCTGATTTATAGTAGATAAAAACATTGTTTTACCAAATTGCTATCCAGTTGACATAATTACTACATGGTTCATTGAGGATAGATTCCTGCAGGTTTCTATCTTTTCCTACTGGAATTTGCCCAGTGGAATTGTCTTTTCATAGAAAATATTTTGATGGTAGACAGACATAGGTCGTATAAGAGTATCAACTTTTTTAACTGCATTTTTGACAAGTTCCTTTTGGAGAAAATATAAGCAAAAGATTCCAACAAGAGATATGTTTAATCTGTTGCAAAGAGGCTACATACTAGCCATGTGTAGGCTGAATATTTTTGGCACATAAGATAAATATTTAGGCCGGGGAGATGGCTCAGTGGAATAAGTGCTTCCCTGGTGAGCACAGGGGCTTGAGTTGAATTCTTGGTTCTGAAAAAAAAAAAAAAAAAAAGACAAAAGAAAAAGAAACAAAACAAAAAACCCCCCAGCATTTTAAAAAAAGATAAATATTTTATTTAGATTACATAGTTTGGCCTTTCCTGCTTCCATAAAATTTGTAGTAATTGTGCACAGTTAAAAAAATCCTGAATTTTAGTTAACAGTCCTGAGTTTTGGCTTCTCAAACAAACAAAAAAGAAAGCAAGGCTTTCATTTTATGTCATTGCTGAACTTTGCATGGAACACCTATTCTCTGATTAAACATGCTTTGTATGCTCTCTGTTCTTCCTGTGACATTGAGGCTGACTGTTAGTTGACATTTATCCCTGCATTCAATTTTATGTTTTCACATCCCATGTCTTTCTGGCTCCACCAGTTATTAGCTCTATGAATAGGGACAAGTTAATCACCCTCCCTCTGTAGTTGTCATCTGTAAAACTGAGATAGTAATGGTGGATGTGTCATAGATTTGTGAAGATTAGATAAGTTAATTTATATGAATTACTAAGAGCTATGTTGGTTACATTCTAAGCATTACTTAAGTTTTAATTACTACTAATATTTTTATGTCCTTCAATAAAGAAAGTTTCAGTATAGGACATTACTGTGTGAATAGTGGGAATTAATGTTATTTATTTGTGGAAATGGTTTGGTGTGCAGATTATGCTTATCTTGCAAGATCTAGTACCAGTTTGTGTATGTTACTGGACTGGTGGTGTGTTCCAAATCTGAACATGACTGTTTTAGTGAGTGGCCAAGTCTATGAAGAGTACATTTCAGGGAGTTCTAAACCTTAATGTAGAAAAATTTAAGGACATTAAGAATACTATTGTGTCTTCAATAAATACTTTACAAATAAATGTTTACAAATAAGTATTTAGGGGCCGGGGAGATGGCTCAGTGGAAGAAGCACTTCCCTGGAAAGCACAAGAGCCTGAGTTCAATCCCTAGTTCTGCAAAAAAACAAAAACAAAAACAAAAATAAAAAACCAAAACCAAAAACAAATAAGTATTTATTTTTAAGGAAAGTATGAGATGTTTAGTTTCCAGAAGAGGTTCATGAGTTTCTACCAAGATAGCTGTTTTACTGTTTAAAATGTTAAAATTTAATGTCTTATGAAGTTCTCTAGGTTTTTTTTTTTTTTCAAGTTCTTTTGGAAATTGAAGATGCATTTAACATGAGGAACTAAATGAAACATCTATCACCACAAGTAAAGCATAAGGTTTAGCTAATGATTTTTTAATATAAATAAATCCAGATTTGGTACTTCTAAAAATGTATGTTCACAGAGTATTTAGATGGTGTGGGAAGACCAGGAATCCTTGAAGAACATGGGCAGGAAGACATAGCAGAGGAAACGCATGCTTCATCTCCTGCTGAGTCTCCTCCCCACAGAGCCAAAAGTGAGTGATTCTAAAGCCTTTAAAATGATATTAGACTTTTATGTACAAATTAGTCGCCTGTGCTATCAGTTGTAGAAATCTCGTCTCATAAATTATATTCTATAGTCTTACATTTTATACATTTATTCAATCGACATCTATTAAGTTTCTCTGCTTGTTAGGAACTGTTTGAGACCCAGAGATATGGTAGTGAGCAAAGTCCATAGTTAGCTATGCTGTTGTGAAGTCTATATAGATTAGATATATTTTTTAATGTATTTCCACTCGTTCATTACAGTGTACATCACAAATAATTGCTGCTTGTTTTTGCAGCACACTGTGATGTTTTGATACACACTTGAGAATTGATTGCTACAGTCAACTTAATAAATTTGCCATTTCACATAGTTAGTTTTTGTTTTTGGTAAGATGAACTGTGTTAGCAAATTCAGGTATCTGATATTCTTCACTATAGTTAGAGGCTTTTGTGTTAGATCTCCAGAATTTGTTCAGTCCCCCTGACTGAACCTATGAATCCTTTAATCAAATCCCCCTATTTTCTCCAGTCTCAGTCTTTGACAGTCACCACTGGATTCTCCTTTTACTTATTTTTCTTTTAATTTCTACATGTAGGTGAGATCATACACCATTGTCTGCCTCATTGTACTCAGTAAAATGTCCTCCTATTTCATTCATATTGCTCCAAGTGACAAGGTGAACAATAGTCCATTATTGTAAGACTGAACAATAGTCCATTATCCATATTATAGTTATATGTTTGTATGTGTACATACACAGCACACATCTACAGTGTATTTTCTTTATCTGTTCACTCGGAAGTGGACATTTTGTGTCCATAACTTGACTGTTTTGAATAATGCTACAATGAACACGAGGGGTGCATATATCTTTCTTGAAGATAACTAACTTTATTTGTTTTGGATAAATACCAAGAAGTGGTATCTGTGGTAGTTCTATTTTTTTTTTTTTTTTTTTTGAAAATCCACCAAGCTTTTCATAATGGTTGTACCATTTTACATTCTGACCAGCAGTGTGTAAGGTTACCTCACCAACACCTGTTCTATTTCATGTTTTAATAAGAGCCATTTGAGCAGATGTGAAATGATTCACATTATGGTTTTGATTTATATTTTCATGATGATTAGTGAGATTGAGCACTTTTTCATATACCTGTTGGCTTATCTTATTGGAGAAAAGATTGGGTAGCTCCTTAGCCTATTTTTTGACTTACTTATTTTTAGCCATTGAGTCACTTGAGTTGACTGTATAGTTTGAAATTTAATCCTTTGCTAGGTCTATATTTTGCAGATATTTTCTTGCATCCCGAGGATGCCGTTACTCTATTGTTTCATTTGTTGTGGAGAATCTTTTTTTAGTTCGATGCAGTGCCCTTTGTCTTTTTTGTGCCTTTGTTGTCTATACTTTTGGTGTCAAACCTAAAGTATCATGTCCAGAACAGTATCAGAAAACTAGGAGAATACATTTACATTTTTAATCCATAGACCACTTTCTTATCTTTGCTTTTGGTGTTGTATATAAAAAATAATTACCCAACCAGTATTGTAAAGCTGTTTTCTTATTTCATGGTCTATATTTGAGTTTCAGTCTATTTTTTAAATCATCCTACAATCGATACTTAGTTTTTTCCTTTTTTCTTATGCTTTGAGAATAAAGGTCCAATTTCAATCTTTTTTTTTTGAATGTATTTTATTACAGGGACTACAGGTCTCACTACACAGGTTGAACTCACAGTGATCCTTCTGTTTTCAGCCCCCCACGCACGGGGATTATAGGCATACACCACCATGCCCAGTCTCGCAGTCTTCTTTTTATGCATATCCAGTTTCCCAACAACATCTATTGAACCTACGTTAGGGTCCTTATTGAAGAGCTAAAAACCAGTATGATACTGGCTTAAAGACAGATACACAGGCAGAAACAGAACAAAAAGCCTGGAAATAATGTGATCAACAGATCTTAAATGTGCTTTTAATTCAGAATAAAAATATTGAAATTTGGGCCAGGGAAATGGCTCAGTAGAATACGCACTTCCCTGGCAAGTGCAAGGGCTGAGTTCAATCCTTGGTTCCACCCCCACAAAAAAAATTGAAATCTATATCATAACAACTGTTGGAAGCTTTTTTTGCAGAATAAATTATATGTGCTAAGTACTTGAGACTGTTAGGAGAATGCACATTGAAATGTAAACTGCAGAATATTCATATTCTGGCAGGTGATAGTAACATTTATCTTAATTGTGTGTGTCGTACTCTGATAGTATCAAAATAGTGGTCATATTTTTATTATTTAATATTACATCGTAGCAATAAGCTTTCTTGGAGTGTCTGAAAAATGATCTTCTTGTAGGTGAAACAGTGACTGGAGAACTATCAAAACTCTTGGATGAAATAAAACTCTGTCAAGAAAAGGATTATTCTTTTGAGGATTTGTGCCACACGATATCAGACCACTACTTAGATAATTTGAGCAAGATTTCAGAGGAAGAACTTGGGAAAAATGGAAGCCAGAGTGTAGTAAGTAAGGGGGGCAATGAAGACAATGCATTTGTCTTTGCCAGTTCAATATTTACAGCAATGAGTGTGGGACTGGGTATATTATATTACATTATCAGATTCTGTTACTATCAAATATTACTTTCCCTACTGGTCTGAAATGTTCACTGGGGTTCTATGCTCACTCCGTGTGTAGGGAAAGATGTGCTTTGATATATCATTTGGAGTTTGTGATGGTTCTCCACTGTCCCACTCTATTGTGACACATGAATTCATAATAGATTTGTTCATCTTTATTCAGTTTTATCAGGCAAAATGGTAAAGGTTTCTAAAAGAAGAAAACCTTCCTGTTATCTCCCTGTTTTCTCTATAAACTCAGTCTAACCTCTCTATAAATAGAGACAGTCAAACCTTTTATATAATTCCTTAGTTCTTTTTTTTTTTTTTTCCTCCAGAACTGGGGATTGAACTCAGTCCCTTGCACTTGCCAGGCAAGTGCTTATTCTACTGAGCTATCTCCCTGGCCCCTAGTCACTTCTTAAGTCATTTTACTATAAAGACTTTTTGGAAAGCTCAACTGTATATTTTCATAATATGTAAATCCCAGGAGGACTGTTATCTATAAGTTCATAATCTTAAGTCTGAGTTAGAGGTTCTTGATTTTTATGTTAACACATTAATAAGAAAAATTGTAGAGAACTAATAAGTTTATATTAAGATTTGTGAATCTACTTTTTTCTTTTTTTTACTATATTAAAATACTGAGTTTATTTCACATGTGTATTTGTCTCCCTACCATCTCCATGTCTACCCACCACTACTACTATTATGTCTTATCATAACATTCCATACATAGTTAAAACCAAGTAAAGGGTGAAGTTCCATCTTTAAAAAATAAACAGGTATTTCAGACAACACATTCTTGGCAATGGGACTAGGACAACATTTATCAAACACAGTAGGAAAAGTCCTTACTTTGCATTATGAAAAGGATAGCCAGATAGCAACTGTTCTAGAAATGAAAGAAGACAGAAAACTTCAACAAACTGTTTAAACTGTTTTCTTAAAGAGACTTCCTCCACTGCCAAAGATCTTAAATAGCCTCCTGGTCAGTCATCCGGAAGCAGTTTTTCACATAATTGATGAATTTGGCTTCCACTTTGGGAAGAGAACCACCTTTTTCTATACTTGCTTGCATTTTTGCTTTAATGTCTTCTACAGAAGTAGGTCCTTTGGGTGTTTTAGTATTTTTTTCCTGTTTCTTGAAGGATTCCTGCCCTTTTGATTTTAGTGTTGATGGTTTTTGAGTCTTTTCCATTCTGGTTTGATATTTATGCACTTTGGATTGGCGTATCTTTTATTGATTTCTTCACTGGAGCTTTCTCTTCAGTTTCTTCATCATCAAAATCATCATCCTTATCATCCTAGTCCTCGTCCTCGTCCTCATTGTACTCATTGTCTTCATCAGCAGTGAGTTTTACTTTTTTCTGTGGAACCTTGCTGCCACCTCCAGGGGAAGATCGCTTTTCAGATGTACTTAAGAGTTTTACATCCTCTTCCTCTTCCAACTCTGCATCTTCTTCCACAGCTACTCAATGCTGTCTACTAGTATGCACAGGCCCTGAACCACACTTCAACCTTAAGACAACAGGTGGTGTAACTTCAAAGCCCCCAAGGGAAACCATTGGCTGTACAGACATTTTCAAAGTTGCCAGTGTTACTTTCATTGGACTGCCTTCATAATTCATAGCCTCTGCTTCAGCAATGTGTGATTCATCCTTTGCACCAGCCCCTAAACTGACTATTCTTAATGACAACTGGTGGTCATTTTCATCATTATCTACCTTAGAGCGGTAATCTTTGTCGACCTTTAGTTCACAACCGAAGAGATAGTTCTGGGGCCTCAGGGGCTCATGTCCACACCCCTCAAATCTTCCATGGAGTGGTGGCGCGCACTTAGGTGGGAGAGGACGCGGACGGAAGTGAATGAGTACTGCTCCACACAACACATGTGTAGGACAGAATCATGCCAGGGCTACTTTTTTTTCTAATGGAGAAGGACTTAGAGTGTGTAATGGCCTTAAAGTACATATATTATGACACAGGCCCTTTACTCACTTTTAGAAATTAATTAGAGAAACGTAATATGTTCCTGAATAACCATTAATAGATATATCAGGTTAAATATATCGTTAATAGGTTAAGTATATCATTTATGGAAACTTAAAAAAATCCAAATATAATGACTTTTGTGAATGTTTACTTTGTTTCTTAAGCAAGCTATTTCTGTTTTCCTGAATAGCACTTTCTAATCTAAAAGTTTCATGGCTAAGTTTATCTTCTGAGCTTGCTTTATTTTTAATTTTGTTTTGCTGCATTGTCTTTTGTAAAGCATCACATTACTGCCGTCCTAATTTTTTTGACTAGTTATAACTAATCATACATATACTGAAGTAAATATTTATAGGCTTTGCAAAATGAAATGTTATTTTAATGAAATATTTATAATATTCAGTACAAAATTCTATGTTTAAAACTCTGAAAGTCTTTGAATTACAAATCAGTTACACTTCTTCATCTTGAAAACATATTTGACCTGTGTAAATAATATATGATATTTAGGATTTTAGAAAAATCCTGAAGTCTTTTCTGAACTACCAGCTTCTTGCCCTCTATTTCTAAACTCAGTTTTCTCTAAAGTCCTAATTTTCTAGACCAGTGATTTCTAAACATTTTTTATGTACATATGGTAGTAAACAAATTTTGAACAAACATTTCTAATGTGTTTATTGTAAAATTATGTATATCTATTCTGTGTTAATATATTATATAAATTATGCTGCATTTGCATCAAAAGAAGTTCAAAGGAAATGGAGAAAGAAAAATAGGGGCCCTGGTTTATTTTTTTTCACAATGTCTTGTGTGTTGTAGTGTCTGTCCGCTCTTCTTATGGACCATGGCACAGGCATCCATCTTTCAGGAAGTGATTGCAGGGGCTCTTGGTATTGACAGGATAACATTGTTTGGGGAAGGAGGTAGATAAGTTATATTTATCAGATGAACGACGTAGTGTGATAGTGGTAAGAGGCAAATGAAAATTCATAATTGGAACTTGGTTCTTGCCAGGCAAGTGATTATTCTACTGAGCCATCTCCCTGGCCTTGAACTTGGTTCTTGAAATAGAAGCCTATCAATGTTTCTTTGACAAACTTTTATAATAGCTGTTTGAAACTATTAGGGTTGGCCAGGTAGCTCAGCTGATTAAAGTGCCTGCAAGCAGGCAGAGGGGCTGCCCCCCGGGGCATGCTGAGATAGCAGTTGAGACTGGGCTTGGCTTAATTCCACCTCTTGAGAGGCTGTAAGCAGAAGGATCACTATGAGTCCAATCTATTAGTGAGACCCTGAACACCATATAGACCCTTCCCTAAAAAATACAAAAACAAACAAAAAACTATTTTAGCATAAAACATTAAAGTTATGTAAGACAGAAAACAGAGAATACATATGAATAAGAGCAAGTAGTTCTAGTCATGTGGAATAATAGAATTTACAAAGGAGAAAAATGAGAAATAATATTAGAAGGATAGATGAGGTCAGGTCATAGATGATTTTTGAATGTCAGACTGTGTGTTTTGAATTTATATTTTAGGAAATGAGAAAAAAATCTAAAGGATTTTGGACAGATAAAAGACATAATTTGTGCTGTTTTTTCAGAAGGTGAATCTGATACAAGCTTGTTATTGAATGTTTAAATAGTGATCCAATTTTAGTGTTCCTTAACTATGGTCTGTGTTTTTTTTGTGCTCATTTTTTGTTTTGTTCAATATTTGGTACTGTTTATCAAAACTGTTTCTTCCATAGTATTGTTGTGAAGTGTCCTCTCATATTATGCAAAAAGCTTCAAATGATTTTATATCACCTAATGTAGATGGTTTTTACTCTATTTTAAATCATAGGTTTATAATAGCAGTATTACATATAATTCATGACACCAAGGAATTCAAAATACCCATCCAAAGGAGCCTTCAGTCACCATGTACAGACAAAATAACATATAAACCAAATATATATTGTAAGTTGACATTTATTAGGGCTTGTTATTCTCTATTTTAGTGCCTTCAGGACCTAAGCCACTTGGAAGCAATCCTAATAATGGGGTTATAATGACTGAGTTGGCAAGGAGCACAGTGAGGATTCAATTTCAGAGTCAATGTGCTTAATTCCCAGCTTCATTTCTTAAAGTTACCTATGGCCAAAGGAATGGTTTTTGAAAGGAGCAATCAGTGAAGACATACAGGTATTCATTGAAGCCTGTGTTGAAATAAGGAGAGACTAAAATGAGACCTAGAGGAAGGAAAGATACACTTTACACTTTAGTTAGAGTGAATGAGGAAAGTTTCCAGCCTGAAGAGTCACTTTGTGCAAAAACTAGAGGTGAGAATTAATACATAATTTGAAAAAAATTGTTTATCATGAAAATAGCTTTTGCAAGTAGTGGGAAATAAAGTTGAATAATGATAAGACTTAACACTTCTAGAGTATTCACAGTAACCCTCTAAGATAAGTAGCGTCATCACTCCCATTTTACAGAAGAGGAAATGGAGAGAAGGAGCTTTGATGACTTCCCCAAGTTCACACAGGAAGTTCAAGAGCTGGGACCTGCACCCAGGCAGTCTGGGGCTGGAACCTTACTGTGATGTGTATTGTAGTCTTATATTATTGCAGCTCCACTATATCATCAGATAACAAGTGGAGGTCCAGAGACTAGTTAGATGATTAAAATTGTGGGGGAAAAAATAAAATTGTGGAGGAGAATAAAAGCTTCACTAGTAGAGTTCTCATGAAGATAACATTTTGGAAGCTAAAAGTGAAAGTTTTAGGTTAGATATTCTGAGGAGAGAATCAAATTATTATTCTCAGCAATAGTTGTATCTTATTAGATTTAGAGGGAGAACCTTTAAAAGTTAGTATTGGTATTTCAGGTAACACACCAACTAAGAATAATTTTGGGTTAAATACTGTTCTTTTAAAGATCTCCCAGGGTCATTCTAACATGCAGAATATTGGTCTAGGGAAGTCCAAACCTGTCAGGACCTTCATAAGGTAATTCATTCCTGAAGTGAGTCAGACTAAGGTCTTGGTAATATCACAAAATTGTAGAAAATTTTGATAGAATAAGTACGGTAGATCTCATAGTGTTTATCCTATTTTTTCAGTTCCCTGTTGTAAGAGCTTCTAAAGTCTCTTGAATTAGGGAGCATTGGAATTCAGACTGCTGTAACAAATTACTATAGATCGAGTAGGTTAATAAGCAAACATTTTTCAAGTCCTGGAGTCTGAAAGTTGATCAGTAGAGCTGGTATCTGGTGAGGGCTGGTTTCATGATTTACAGGTAACTGTCTTTCAGTTTCTTCACATGGCAGAGAGGGAGGGAGGGAGGGAGGAGGGAGAGAGAGAGAAAGAGAGTAGACAGACAGACAGACAGACAGAGAGTGTGTGTGTGAGAGAGATCTGTGGTAGCTTTCTATATAGGCACTTATCTTGTTCTGGAGGGGTGCACCCTTGTTTCCTAATTAGCTCCCAGTCCCACCACCCAATACCATCACACTGAAGGTTAGGATTTGTAAAAATTTTATTGAGAAGCAAATAGCAGTGAGACAGTTTGAAAACTGATTAGTAGGACAGTTTCAATGATTAATACATTGCATCTTGTTGTCTTCATAGTGGTTATTCATAGTACAAGATGCAGGCATGATATCCTGTCCAAACATAATTAGTACAAATCTTTTGATGGTTAGGATTTTAACATATGATTTGGAAGGGACACAAATGTTCAATTCACACCAGACATGTTTTAAAGTTATCACCAAGGCAGATTTAAAAAGCAGTCCGGCAATATTCCTAAATTACAGTTATATACTTTTGCATCATAATTACTTGTCAGTAATTATAAAAGTAATTTAAAAGAAAGAAAATTTGTTTTGTAGAGTTCATATTACTTGTGAATGTATTTTATATATGTGTGGCTTGAACTTTGGGAGCAATTCAGGAATTCTTTGTTCAGTGAAACGTCTATTGCTTTTTTCCTCCAAGAGAGGGCACTATGATTTAGGAATTTAAAATATAAAAATCAGCCATCTTATGTAAGAACTTTTATTTTGAACAGGAAACCTTTGATTTTGTTAAAGTATTGGCATAAAGGTGGTAGTTTGAACAATTTTACTAATATAAGTGAACTAAAATCAAATTCTTAGTACAGTTTAATATATCCAATTAGACATTTTGCATTTAAAATCAAGGGCATCTCAAGTTAAAATGACATTTTATCTTGCATACATTTTAATTCAAAATCCATTCTGTTTTAAATACTCTTATAACATGCACATGAAATCATGCTCTACTTTGAATTAAGACATTATATAATCTAGAATGCAAATTTTGAGAAAATATAGATATCTTCACATTCTTACCAACTCATGAAATTTAGGGTTGGAAAGAAGACAGAATAATCTGAACAGATTTTCTGTTCTTTTATTTTCTCAAACCTCATGTTAAGTTTTTTTCTCCATGAATATAAACAATGTGTACATTTCTTAAATGCAAACACACCATGCCACAGTATATTTAATGATAACATAAGGAGTATTGGACCAGATGAAATCTAGCTATCAGGAAAACATTTTTTTCTTAGATTTCAAATAGAAAAAGTGTTATTGCCTCCTTAGTCCGGATCCTCATGAAATAAATAGGAAGCTACAGAATAAAATGCTTTATCTTTTATTACCTTCTGAGGGAGAGCCCAGTCACAAACAACATCTGTAGCTTTGTTGAAAAGTGATTATACTGTCAGGTTTGCGTTTCATTTAGACAGTGCAGTTCTTTTCTGCCACTTTCTTCTCAACCATGAAATCTTTAATTGTATGTCAGCTTTCTGAAATGTGAACTATTTTATGTCAGTACAGGATTTCAAGAATCACCTTCAACCATCTCTGTTAACACAATGCTTCTATAAACTTTTTGAGGACACTCCCTGGGGGAAGGTCTCTGGTTTTAGAAAATATGCTTATATCATGCCAAAATCATCAAATCTTGAAGTGTCAAATTTTATTGCCTAAAAAACCCAAATGACACTTATGTGCCAACATTTGCTTTCAATACATTCTAAGTCCACTTCTAGAGCTTATAATCAGTAATGCACCAATGTCAGAGTTAGAAGTATGTGTGGCTATCCCATACAATTCCACAGCGTCAGAGAACCTTGGAAGTGAGTAGTAGGAAGCACTAATAGAAGGTTCTTCATATATATGAATTTTTTAAATAGTGGAGCAGAGTAGTTTTAAATATCTCATTATGAATAGATAACACTGATATTCAGAAGAATATTTGTGAATTCAACAATTCATGCTTTACAAAGTCTAACAAAGTTTTTGGAAATAGTAACTCAGGACTGCCATAAATTTGGGTTCTTATGATAAATTTTTCTGGAGTTAGAGAATACATAGAAACAGGAATCTGTTGACTTGTGTCAGTATTTTAAAAACAGTATCGTCTGGATACAACTCCAGACCATGCTCATAAGTGAAATAATTCTGATCCTCACGTGTAAACATCTTATTGTCTCTAGTGTGAATGAGTAAATAAGATCCAAAATGTACAGTAGATAGTTGTGAATTGATAAGAAACTGTTCAAAAGAAAAGGTAAATGGTGAAGAAGGGAGAAGGAAGAAAGGAAAAAAAGATGTATGTGCAAGATTGTTAAGATAGTCACACAGTTTCTCAGTTTATTGAAATGAAAGTTTTGTGCTAATATTGTTTGGACAAGATCGCATGCCTATGTATCTGGTACTCTGAATAACTACTATGAAGACAATAATACACAGTATTTTTAATTATTGTAATTATATTAAACTTTTTTAAAATTTATGTATTTGGTACAGCTTGGACTCTGTAGTGATCATCTAATTTTTAGCCTCCCCAGCACTGGGATTACAGGTGTGCGCCACTGTGCCTTGTCTCCATGGCTGGCATGGCATGTGGTGCAGGGGACTAAACCCAGTCCCTATGCTTTAAGCAGATGCTTAGTCCCTGAGCTATGTTGCTGGCCCCTATTAACCTATTTTGAAACTCTGCTTTATTTTTTTCTTTAACCAGTATTATCAAGCACATATATCTACTACATAGAAAATGCATGCAGAGAAAAATTCAGAATCAGAATGTTAAGACTGTTATCCCTGCTCTCACCTCAGTAAGAACTTTTTTGTATCTGAGGTGAACCTAGGAAGATCTTTGAGGTAAATGACTACTAGAAGTCAGTCTTTTTAACTTTCTTTTCTCTCTTTTCTTTTCTCTTTCTTTCTTTCTTTCTTTCTTTCTTTCTTTCTTTCTTTCTTTCTTTCTTTCTTTCTTTCTTTCTTTCTTTCTTTCTTTTTGTCTCTTTGAGACAGGGTCTTGCTGTGCATCTCAGGTTGGCCTTGAGTTAACTTTGTTATCTAGGCTAGTCTGGAACTCACAAGGATCCTCCTGCCTCAGTCTCCTGAGTGCTGAGATTGCAGTTGGGCAATCTGTTCGTTCTCTCTCTCTCTCTCTCTCTCTTTCTCTCTCTCTCTCTCTCTCTCTCTCTCTCTCTCTCTCTCTCTCTCTTGTCTCTGTTGCTTCTCTTGCTTCCTCTCTTCTCTCTCTCCCTCTTCCATCTCTCTTCTCCCCTCTTCCCTCTCTCCTCTCTCCCTCTCCTCTCCTTCTTTTTCCTCTCTCCCCTCTCTCCTCCTCCTTTTTCTCCTTTCTCTTCTCTCCTTTCTCCTCTCCTCTCTTCCTCTCTCTTCCCTCCCTTCCCTCTTCCCTCTCCTCTCCCCTCTCTCTCTTCTCTCCCCTCTCCCCGCTGTTTTCCAGGTGCTTGTGCCAGTGAGCTGCATCCCTGGCTCAACTTCCAATGTAATTATTTACCTTTCATCACACATGTTCTGCTTTATTTTGCAGGTGTAAACATTTGTATGACTTTTTACAGACTTGATCTCTGTAATTGAATCATTTCTAGCACAATGCTTTACATGTAATAGTTTCAGTAAAAATTCATTGGATTAGTAAATGTATAATAAGACAAACTGCATGTACAAAGCACATTGTAAACAAACCATCATCAAGGGAAAATATGTTTCATTGTTTAGATATGAATTCAGGCAGAGTTGTATTGTAATGAGTGCAGAATCTCACCCATCTTTTTAAAGAAAGATAACACTTTGTCAGTTAACAGTCCAAGATTGTGAATTATATAAAGGGATGACTTTGCAAGCTTGTTCTATTTACTAGCAAGGTGATCTTTGCTAGTAAAATTATTTATTATTTTTAAAACTTAGGGGGGCCTGCTGGTAAGCTCAGTTTTTTAAGTGCCTGCTTATGCAAACGCAGTCAGGTGCAGGAGTCTTTAGTTTAGTCCCCAAATCCTCAAGCCTTACCAGATCTGCACTTAAGGCATCCTGAGCCAGCTGCCTCCTGCAAAAAAAATTGGGGAGATGGCTCAGTAGAATAAGTGCTTGCCTGGTAAGCACAAGGCCCCGAGTTCAATCTCTGGTACTGCAAAGAAAAAAATAAAATAAAAAATAAAACTTAGTTTTTTCATTAGCTTAAAATGTTTACTGTTACTTTTTATCAACTATAGAAAAGAACTATGTTATTGTCTTACAGTAAAAACGCAGAATTCAATGGAACTTAATATGTCTTGCGTTTAGATTCCTAAGAAATCATTAGTATAAATATGAGGGAGAAGAAATTTGAGGGAGAAATTTATGCAAAAAGCTTTGAAGTATTTAAGCCAGGTATGTTGGCCTACACTTGTAGTGCCAGCTACTTCAGGAGCAATCTTAGGACTGCTTGAGCCCAGGAGTTGAACGCCAGTCTGGGCAACATAGCAAGTGCCTCCCCCCTTTAAAAAATAGTTTTGATTCAGTAACTGAACTTAGGAAAAATGGGGTACACCGATGAATGTCCATTCTGTATCTGTGTATTCAAAGTGGTTGGGGTAGATATATAGTTGCATTGT
>NW_004524580.1:28272183-28278265 GCF_000260255.1 Octodon degus | reverse complement strand
TTTACTTAAATGTAAGCTTGTGATTGAGATTTTAATTTCCTCTATATCTCTTTGACTCTGCTTCATGCGATCTATTTCTTTCCTGTATTGCTCATTCAAGGAATCTGTCATTTTTCTAATCTCTATTTTTTTTTTTAATCAATGTCTTCTTTAGAAGCAGTTATTAATTCTTTTACTGCAGTGTTTTTTTTCAGATTGGGTTTCCTCCTTATGTTTCTATAGTTGATTCTTTACTTCAGATGCTATGAGTTCCCAGAATTCTTTATTTCAGAAAATTCCACTCTGAGTTCCTCTATTACTTCCTGCTTTTGCTTATTTACTATCGATGCTATTAATTCATTCATTTGAGCAGAGTTAGTGGAAAAGAATTCCGTTCTGAGTTCCTCTATGACTTTCTGCTGTTGTTTATTTACTATCACTGCTATTAATTTATACATTTGAGCTGAGCTAGTATCCTCTGTACTTGCTCTGGGTGGGCCTTGGGTTTCCTCCATATATTTCTGCATTTGATTCTTTACTGCAGAGGTTATTAATTCAGGGATTTCTTTTTTCGTTTCCAATCTGAGTTCCTCTATACTCTTCTGCAGTTGTTTATTTCACAAGCTATTGCTTCATTGATTTCAGCTGTGTGATTCCCAATTTGTTCTGTCTTAGTGTCCTCTACACTTGTAATGGGTGCACTTGGGGTCCAATATTGCATTTTGCTTCTTCTCGTTTTCATTTTGTATAGCAAGGTTTTCTGACCATTGTTGTAGAGCTTTGGTGCAGTTATAACCTTAACACCTACTGAAGTTTAGGTAGAGATCTACAAAGTTTGGATTTATCCATCTGTGCCTGGCTTAGGTCTGGCTGCTGTGCTCAGCTCCTTCCTGCTGTCGCCCTTGTGAGTGAACCTGTTGTACCCCTCTGGCTAGATGTTCTGCTCCTGTAATAGCTGGGTGGTTCTGTCCCCTACACTCTCTGCAGGGATTGCAGTTGCAGGGTTTTACCCCAGACCTGTATGTCAGGCCTGAGCTGAGTCTTGCACGGACAAGGTGGAGTAGTGGGGAGAGGTAGCTGTCCCACACACTCACCCGGCCTGGGCTAGGACTGGATCTGGGTGTCCCCAGAAGCCGTCAGAAATTCTCACTGGGCTTGCACATTGGGTGGGGTGCTGTGAAGTGGTGGTGGGGGTTCCAAGGGGGTTGAAGAGGGTCTCATGTACACTGTACCTGGGCTTGCTGGTGCAGGGTAGCCGTAAGCTCTCCCACACACATCAGGCCTGGGCTAGGACTGGATCTGGGGGTCCCTAGAACGCAGCAGAAATTCTCCTGCGGTGTGGGGGGGTGGGTTGGGGTGGGGGTGCTGCGGAGTGTTGGGGGGTTCCCCATGGGTGTGGAAGAGGGTCTTACCCACGCTGTGCCTGTTCTTGGACCGGCAGTTCTCGCCGGCGCAGTGGAGTTACCTTTTTATATAATCTACAAATATAATGTTAACACATTTTAGTTTTTACACTGCCTTTTCACCTCGATCTATTTATAATCTTTAACTTGCACTTAAGCTTCCAAGTAGAACAATTCAGTTATTATGATTTCCTTGATGATCAATATTTTCTCTTCAATAGCTCCCTTTGGTATTTTTTGAAAGTTTAGTGATAGTTCAACTTTTTGTCTAATCTCTGATGAAGTTTTTACCTTTTTTTTTTTCCTATTCACATTTACCTTGTTCATTGGCCATAATGCATGTAACTTGTAATTCCATTTCAAAATGCACTTTTGGATAGTTTGATTCTGTTTTGGATTGAAGGTCTTGGACAGTTTATATTATTTTTTTTTTCTTTTCAAAGTTTTATTGATAAACATATAGCAATGAGACAGTTTCAAATCAAATCGAAAGTACAGTTTCAACAAATAATACACTGCATACATTCTTCTCAGTGGTTAATTGCTGTACAAGATGCAGACTTGTGATCCTACTTACAAACACCATTAGAAAAAATCATTCTATTCATTAAGAGAATGCAACTATATATCTATCCCAACCACTTTGAATACACAGATAAAAAATGGACATTCATAGTTATACCCCAATTTTTTTTAAGTTCCGTTGTTGAATATTATAGGTGTGTAAACTCAGCAAAATATTCTAAAAGAGTACAGAAGCCCATAATATCATTGGGTCTTCTGTTTAACTGGCAATGTCAGAAATTATTGACCTGAGTCCCCCACAGCTCAACATAACAACATGGCTTTACTTCCTATATTTCATCTTCATACTTTTCTACTGGATGGTTAAGACCAAGGTAAAGCAGGACCTGTGCAACAAGAGTTGTAGCTTTTTGGTCTGACAAGGTGAGTGAAATGCCCTCAGGATTTATCTTGAGATCCTGTACCTCAGATTGTAGAACCTTTGTCAGTGTCAGCCATGTGGATGAGTCATGGCCAATGCTTGGCCTATGTGCTCTCTGTGAAAGCCTGAGAGAGTGTCTTCTCCCCATGTGACTCTCCTTAGGCACACTCTTTGTCATCGATCACTTTCCTCTTTGGCCCCATAATCTTCTTGATCTTAAAATTTGGGACACTACCGAGGTACACGACGTTACTACAAGTTCTCATATGTCCTGAGTCTTAATTGACCTTAGAAGGGTAGGGCCAAAATGTTGGCTTTCCTTGTAGCCCTCCTTTTTCTCTAATTTTGGTCTGCAAACTTAGGTTGTTAACCATCCAGAAGACAAGCTTATTGTTATTATCAAACGATTTACGCTATCAAGCTTAACCTCACTATCTCACTGCATTTCAAACATCTTAGGCATAATAAGGAACAGGTATTTTTCATCAGACAGTTTATATTATAAAAAGATCCCATTTTTCTGCCTAATGGCAAATAATATTAGGTCATAGCCTCAGCTTAGTGACATACATCAGTGGTGATAATCACTTATGTCTACGTCCTGGGAAATGTTTTTCACATTGAAGAGAAATTAATTCTAACAGAGTAGTGGACTTGCAACCCAGAAAAAAAAACTGAGATTGTTCAGCCTTCTAACATATTTTATCGTGAGGCAATTTGGTTCATGCCTAAAAAATATTGGAATTCATTCATCCTCTAACTGCTGAAGAATTGGGATTCTTTATGACAGAGTCAAAGTCAAAACAGTAAATGGAAAAGACACTGTATGGTCTGTTTCAATCTCAGGCTTATTAGATGTTTTAAAATTACTGTTATTTTTACTCTGCTTTGCTAGAATTACCTCTACTACCGTCTATTCTTTTAAAGGCATACAAGTTTTGACTGCTTACATTTTCACCGCAGTTCTGCTTAGTTGAAAGCTGCCAGTTAGTCAGTGCTATCAAGTAATTAGTAGAGAGAAGCAAAGTCTTTATTTAGAGAAAGAAGAAATTGTTAAACAATGAGTTTGATGGCTGGTGGGATAGCTCGGCGGTCTAAGTGGAAGGCCCCGGATTCCATCTTGGTACCGCATGCCATACCAGCCCCTGATCCCAGGGCACACTGTGCTGGCTACCAAAACCAGGCGTGGTGGTGCACACCTGTAATTGGTGCTGGGGAGGCTGAGATGGGAGTATCAGTATGAGTCTGAGCTGTGAAGCGAGACCCTGTGCCAAATAAACAAATAAATAAAAGATGAATTTTTTTTTTTAAAATGAATCTGAGAAGTGAAAGTATATAAAATGAAAAAGAAAATGAACCTTTGAGGAGTAGATATCAATAAAATGGAGATATCCTTCCTGTTCCTAGAATAGATGCATAAACACTGATGTTTTATCTTTTCTAGTAATCCATTCCTTCTTGGTGAAATAAGTATATTCCAACATGCAAAAAGATTTCCTTTTTGGCTTTGGTTCTATCAGTCCACTTTTACTTAGGCTGATGCCACGTTTCTAAAGATAAATTATCTTTGTTGTTACAGTAACTGACAACCTCAGTAAGCCACTGAGTACTTACATTAAAGAATTATTCTAATTTCCTTAATAACATATTTTTAACCCAGCCTTCCATTGTTATATTGAGAATAGGAATTTAAATTTATATTTAAGCAGTCTTGGCAGAGCACAGGGGCCGGCTGTGGTTCAATTCTGGGCTTGCAGTGGTAGCCCCGCCCCCGAGGTGTGCTGAGATGGTGATTGAGAGTGGGCTTGGTGGCACATGCCTGTAATCTCAGCACGTGGGAGGCTAAAAACAAGAGAATTACTATGAATCTGATCTACATAGTGAGACCCTGTAGAGCCTGCAGACCCTGTACCAAATACATTAAAAACTTTTTTAAGCAGACTCATTTTGAATTTCTGTCTCCTTTAAGTAAATCTTCCATGATCTTTAGATTTCTTGTCTGTAAAATGGCAGTAATACTAATAATAGTAGTATAGTGGTACTACCATTTTAGTAGTAATACTAGTACTACCCATCCAGGGTTATGGTAAAGATAAATATAAAAAATTAAGGTTACCTAACATGGTGGCAGTTTTTTTTTTTTTTTAAATTTTATGCATTTGGTACAGGGTCTCACTACATAGGTTGGAGTCATAGTGATCCTCCTGTCTCAGCTTCCTCCTTAATAACAACATATTTATAACTTGGGATTACAGGACTGGGATTACAGGAGTGCGCCACCACATCCAGTCTTGGTGCTCCACTCAGCACGCCCCAGGCAGGTCCAGTACAGCATGTGGTACTGGGGATCCGCCTCAGGTCCTTGCACTTGCCTAGGCAGGCACTTAGTCCACTGAGCTGTCTCTGTGGCCAAGATTACCTAACATGGTATCTACCACAGAATAAACATTAAACTATTGGTGGCTTATTATTTATATTTTCTTTGGTTCAGTCATAAATATATATTTATTTCTGGGTATTACAAAAAGTTTACTTCATAATTATTTTACATTTTGTCTTAATTTCTCATTGATTCCTATTAAAGTATACTTTACTACCTGTCCAATATGCCCTTCTGGAAGTGTTTTTTTTTTTAATTATTGGGCCTGCCAGATATAGTTCAGTGGACTAAAGTGCTTGCTTAGGCAGAGCGCAGTGGCGGGGATTCAATCCCCAGCATGCCGTACCGGCCCCACACCTTGGGTGCGCTAAGATGGCAATTGAGACTGGGCGTGGTGGTGCACCCCTGTAGTCCCAGCACTTGTGAGGCTGAAAGCAGCAGAATCACTAGGAGTCTGTGTAGTGAGACCTTGTAGGCGCTGTACTAAATACATTTAAAAAAATATTTTTTTACCTCAGCCTAATAAATTAGAGTAACTGGAAGAGAATTATTTATTTTTAACTAACTCATTAGGTAATTCTATGCCACAAGTGGTTTCACAAATACTGCTCTAGGACAGATTTAAAATACAGATGTCTTAAATTGTGAAATACTGGAACCCGCTGCCTTTGCCTTATTTTTCTGCTTCTATGGATGCGAGTTTGATTGATCACCAGTCAGAATAACTTACTTTTTAATATTTCATTTATACCTGAAATTAAACAACAATGGTGTTGAAGTACCAAAGGAGTATGAAGTAGTATTCAAAGAATGTGTTATCACTATTATTATGCTTTCATTGACAGCTCTTTAAACATACAGATTACATTTACCACTACTGATTATTCACTTATTCCTTAAAGTTCTGGTTTCTTCCTTATAATGACCCTCTGCCTCCTCCCCTTGTTTTCTCCTACTTTTTCCTCGCTTAAAATAAATTGTATAGGAATAAAATTGTGGGTCCAGGGGTGATATTTTAATTTTTATTGTCTCTTCATGTCTGTTAGCTCTAGATAGGGTAAGTGCATAATAAGTGCATTTCAAATTAATGTTTCATTCAGCTACACTTAAAATTTCAAATTGCTATATTTCTTCTCATTCTATTATTATTTATTTTATTTTTTTATTTTTCAAAATTTTATTGATAAACAGATAGCAGTGAGATAGTTTCAGATCAAATCAGAAGTACAGTTTCAACAAATAACATACTGCATATATTCTTCTTAGTGGTTAATTGCTGTACAGGATGCGGACTTGAGATCCTATTTACAAACACCATTAGAATAAATCATTCTATTCATTAAGAGAATGCAACTATATATCTATCCTAACCAC
>NW_004524580.1:28270449-28272083 GCF_000260255.1 Octodon degus | reverse complement strand
ATGCAGTGTATTATTTGTTGAAACTGTACTTCCGATTTGATTTGAAACTGTCTCATTGCTATATGTTTATCAATAAAACTGTAGAAAAAAAAATAAAAAATAGTTTTGGAATATTCAAATGAATGCCCCTGCCATGTGAACCAACAGTGAGGTACAGCTGCTAAGTCCATGAATGGTTAACAACCTGTGGCCTCTTAAAATAATTGTAATAGTAGAAGTTTGATATACGTGCTAGGCATTGTGAAATCCTGTTAAAATCATCTCATTGTTTTCCCCTCTCAGACATTCCAAGGTATAGGTTTTATTATCCTCAGTTTGGGAATGAAGAGTAAAATAACTTGCCCAGGATTATGGAAAAACAAAGACAAAGCTGAGATGTTTTATAAACTCATGATCTTTACCACTTGCTAATCCTACCTTTCCTTAATATCTTCCAGATTCACTGACCTTACCTTTTCATCACTCCTTCCATTTTTGTGGCTTTACACTTAGTGCCTCTTACCTCAGTTATTGCAGGAGCCTCTTTTCCTGTCCACCTGTTTGTTCAGTGTTGCCTCTTCATCTGCCTCAATTTATTCCAACCACTGCTGTCAAATGATGATGGCTATCATTGTATTCAAACTCAGTGCTGGTTTTAATGCAAAAATTAGGTACTGAGGCACTCAAGGGGTCTCCATCTCTTGCTGCAGTATCAAATTCCAGCTTTTCTCCTAGTAATGTTTTAGGTAAATAATATGTTTCCATAAAATTGATTACTATAGTTCCAACTGTGTCTGTTTCCTTATTTCTGTGTTTATAATGGTTTATCTGTATTTCTTTTCAGCCATCTTTACTTATTTAGAACGATTCTTGACAATTTTTTTTTTTGATCCCTTTGTTTAGATCTAGCATCTGGGCCAGATATCATTATAGTGTATTTGTACAGCTTTTATATACATTCAGTAATCTGCTTCGCATGAGTTTTCTTTCATGGCTCTGGTTATAAACTCCGGAATATTAAATGCATGTGTGTGTGTGTATATGTATAAACATCGTTCCTTATATGCCTAATGTTGACGTAATAGTCCCTAGGCATAATGAAGTACATTGGATACCTGCATTTTGATGTAGACCTGTGAGAAGAGTTCTAAAGTAGAGTCTTTCTAATTGGTTCATTTTCACTGGTTTGTTTTAGAAATTAAATGAAATACTTAAACTATATTATTGACTTTTCCACAACATAAAATCACTACTACCTTAACTCAAATCTTACCTTTTTTATGTAATAATATCTGTTACTGATAACAAGGAAGTCATGCTACAAATATTGTATTTGATTCTTTAAAAAATGTTTTAAAAATGTTTTTAATTTGATACAGGGTCTCGCTATGCAGCTGGGACTCTTAGCTTGCCCAGCACTTAGATTACAGATGTGTGCCACCACACCAAGTTACTGTGGCTGGCATGGCACGCCTGGGGTTTGGAGACTGGCACAGCTCATGGTACCAGGGATCAAACCCAGGTCCTTGTGCCTGCCAGGCAGGCACTCATCACTGAGCTGTCTCCCCAGCCCCTGTATTTGATTCTTAAAAAATATATTTATATAAAGGAAATTATGATAAGAATATAGGCAAGTGTCTCATTACTTATATTAT
>NW_004524580.1:28268316-28270178 GCF_000260255.1 Octodon degus | reverse complement strand
AGGGTCTCACTACACAGCTTGGACTCGTGGTGATCCTCCTGCTTTTAGCCCCCCGGTGCTGGGATTACAGGCATGGGCCAATACACTGAGACTCTGGCTGGCTCAAACTGCTTGGGGTGTGTGGCTGGCAGGGCATATGGTGCTGGGGATCGAAACATGGTCCCTGTACTTGCCTAAGCTTGCCCAAGCAGGCGCTTATTCTGCTGAGCTATTTCACTGGCCCCCTGTGCATATTTTTAAAATATGCTTGATATTGAAATTTCTCTCAGTATTATAAGCATTATACTGAAGCATTGAGGGGAACTAAGCTAGTATTTTGTATTTTGAATTTTTAAAAAAATATATCAGTCTTTTAATTAGGTTCTTAGAAATTTAGGACACTAATTTATAAGGACAAATTCTATTTGTCAGAGCAAAAATGAGAAAATGACTTTTTTTTTGTATTTAGTGTGTGGTCTACAGGGTCTCACTATTTAGATCGGACTCTCAGTGATCCACCTGTGTTCAGCTTCCCAAGAGCTGGGATTATAGGCACGCACAACTATACCCAGTCTCAGTCACCCTCTCAGCGCACCCCTGGGGTGGGACTCGCACCACATGGCACACCGGGGATCAGACACTGGCCGCTGTTTCTGCCTAAGCAGATGCTTTAATCCACTGGGCTATCTGGCTGGCCCTTGCCTTTAGTGTTTGGATTCTCAGTGTTTTCTTTTTTCTTTTTTTTTTTTTTTTTTTTTTTTTTGCCTGTTATCTTGCAAGATGAGAAAGATTGCAGGAACTTTATGGAGTTATCATTTTTTTTCTCTTCAATGTTGTTTTTTATTTTTTCCGCATAATTTTATTCAGAAACAAATAGCAGTGAGACAGTTTCAAACCAAATTGGTAAGACAGTTTCAATAATTAACACATTGCATACATTCTTCCTAGTGGTTATTAGCTATACAAGATGCAGAAATGATATCCTATTTACAAACTCTATTAGAACAAATGCCTCCATTAAGAGAATGTAACTGTACATCTATGCTAACCATTTTGAATACACAGATACAAAATGGACATTCATCTGTATACCCTTTTTTGTTTAGTTCCGTTATTTGAATATTATAGGTGTGTTAACTCAGAAAAATATTCTAAAAGAGTCCAATTGTCCATAATAGTATTGGATCTTCCGCTTGACTTGCAGTGTTAGAAATTGTTGACCTGAGTCCCCTACAGCTCAACATAAACCCATGGCTTTACTTCTTATACTTCGTTTTTATACCTTTCTGCTGCATGGTTAAGACCAAAATAAAGCAAGACCTATGCAACAAGAATTGTAGCTTTTGGGTCTGATAAGGTCAGTGAAATCCCCTCAGGATTTATCCTGAGATCCTGTACCTCAGATTATAGGTCCTTTGTCATTGTCGGCCATGTGGATGAGTCACAGCCATTGCTTGGCCAATGTGCTCTCTTTGAAAGCCTGAGAGAATGTTTTCTGTCCATGTGACTATCCTAAGGCATACCATACATCATTGATCACTTTCCTCTTTGGCCTCATAATCTCCTTGATCAGAACATTTGGGACACTACTAATTTATATAATGTTACAGTACAAGTTCTTCTATGTCCTGAGTCTTAATTGACCTTAGAAGGCTAGGGCCAAAATGTTGGCTTTCCTTGCGGCCCTCCTTTATCTCTAATTTTGGTCTGCAAACTTAGGTTGTTAACCCTCCAGAAGAGAAGCTTATTGTTATTACCATACAACCTAGACTGTTAAGCTTAAGCTCACTATCTGTCTGAATATCAAACATCTTAGGCATAACATGGAACAGGCATTTTTCATTAAGTATTGATACGTTGAACTTTAAGTCCTTACAGAATAT
>NW_004524580.1:28266298-28268216 GCF_000260255.1 Octodon degus | reverse complement strand
TTATTGAATATTATAGGTGTGTAAACTCAGCAAAATATTCTAAAAGAGTCCAGTAGCCCATAATAGCATTGGGTCTTCTGTTTAACTGGCAGTGTCAGAAATTATTGACCTGAGTCCCCCACAGCTCAACTTAACAGCATAGCTTTACTTCCTATATTTTGTCTTCATACTTTTCTACTTCTATTATTATTTAATAAGAATTGATTCTCTCCTTTCCTAGCTATGACCCTCAAGGTCTTGGGAAACATATATGAAGATTATTTGAAAGTTATACTCTGTGTGTGTGTGTGTTTAGGATTGAACCCAGAGCCTTACACATTGTTACACACATTCCTTGCTATTGAGCTACGTTCCCAGCCCCAGAATAATATTAAAAGACTGTATTGCCTCCTTAGCATCTTTCACGGGAGTTAAAAGAAAAGTCCTAGATCACAACCTGGGAAAAGCGATTTTACCAAGAACAGATGCGTTTTGGAGTTACAGTAATTTATTTTATGTGTTTTTCTATTGGCATCACTCCCACCCCCACCCCAATGGGATATCTCACAAATAGCATATGCCAAAGCGTGTTTGATATTTTCTGGTTTTTGAGAATCCAACCATGAACACTAAAGAATCTGACCTTTTTTAGATACAGCAGTGTTACAATGCAAACTTAATGAAAATTCTGTATTCATAGATTGATATGAGAAGGCATACTTCAAAATTTTTCTGACCTATAGCCTAATTTTAAGGAGTTCTGGCAACCTAGTTATTTAATGGAGATATTCTGATTCATATGTGGCAATGAAGTAGAGTAACTGGGAAATGGGGTATGATTGATTATCTCCAAGTCCTCTTTGAATGAAAAAAAAAAATATATATTCTATCTATCACTGACAAATTGTCTCAGAAAATAAGTGTTTAAGGAAGAAGGGCTTTTGTGATTAGTTTTGGAGCATGCAGTATATAATCAGCCAACCCCCATTGCCTTTGGGCATGTAGATCATGGAGGAATATGTGGCAGAGAAGCGTGGTGTTTGGGAAGGAATGAGAGAGACAGGAAAATCCAGGGCCTCACTGTTCCCTTCAAAGACATGGCCAGTAACCTAATGTCTTCCTAGTAGGTCTCACCTCCTAAAGCTTGTACCACCTCCGAAACCACAAGCTGGAGAAGTAGGCCTTTGTGGCACATCCCAAAGGAGTGAGTCAGGAAAAGACATTTTTCAGTACAGTGTTTTATAGGTCATGGAAACTGGTATATTTTTCTTTTTTAACCAAAGATTTTGAAGTAAGGAAGTAACAGGATTTATGGGGACCACATTAGAATGTTTATACTTCCTCTAACTCTACTGCTAATATAATTGTTTTTTTTTTTTTGGATTGGGTCATGAATTTTTTTTTTCCATAAATTTATTGAGAAACAAATAGCAATGAGACAGTTTCAAACCAAACTGGTATGACAGTTTCAATAATTAACACATTGTATACATTCTTCCTAGTGGCTAATTGCTGTACAAGATGCCAACATGATATCCTACTTACAAACACCATTAGAACAAATCCCTCTATTCATTAAGAGAATGTAACTGTATATCGATCCTAGCCATTTGAATACACAGATACAAAATGCACATTCATCTGCATCCCCTTTTTGTTGTTAAGTTTTGTTATTTGAATATTATAGGTGTGTAAACTCAGCAAATTATTCTAAAAGAGTCCAGTAGCCCATAATAGTTTAGGGTCTTCTGCTTGACTGGCAATGTCAGAAATTGTTGACCTGAGTCCCCTACAGCTCAACATAACAGCATGGCTTTACTTCTTATATTTCGTTCTTATACTTTTGTGCTGGATGGTTAAGACCAAGGTAAAGCAGGACCTATGCAACAAGAGTTGTAGCTTTTGGGTCTGATAAGGTCAGTGAAGTCCCCTCAGGATT
>NW_004524580.1:28265182-28266198 GCF_000260255.1 Octodon degus | reverse complement strand
ATAAGTCCAAAAATCTAACCATATACAACCTTGAAACAGGACAGTCCCACAACATTCCTTTTCCTGTCTCCTGCCTTCATTCACCACCCCCTTCTTTTTGAACAATCATCTACCCGAGAGACAACACAGCAGCAACTGGAATGTCATAACAAGCAGCGCATATTCAGAAGACTAGAATGACAGGCACTCCAAGCATGAACCTACTATTACAAATTTCCATCTTCAGTGCAGTTGCTTAGTTCACGAGTATCAGTATATATAAGTCAGTCAGGGTGAGATTCTTTACAATTAACTGCTAGATTCAAAAATCTTCTGAAGATTCTCAGGCTCATTGCCTTGCCCATCTTCTATATATAAAACTGTATGTCATGTTTCCTAGCTCATCTTCTTTCCCTGTTTTAATTAGTTAGTCCTAGAGTTCTTGCTTTCCTTTTACTTTTATTATACCCTTCTATTTGTATTTGTCCTTTTGAGTTCTTATACTAGGGAAATTATATGATATTTACACATGTGTGTCTGGTTTATTTCACTTATGAGTATATCTTCAAGAACATCCACTTCAAAATAAAGGCTTTGAGTTTATCATTCTTTATAGCTGAGTAATACTCCATTGTGTAAAAATACCACATCTTTTTCATCCATTACTCAGGTGATGGGCATCTAGGTTGTTTCCAAGATTTGGCTGTCACAAATTGTGCTGCTATAAACATAGGCACACATATATCACTATGATATGATGTTTTCAGATCCTCTGGGAAAATTCCCAGTAGAGGAATAGTTGGTTGAAATGGGATTTCCAGTCCAGATTTTCTAAGGAGTCTCCACACTGATTTCCATAACGGTTGCACCAGTCTACATTCCCACCAGCAGTGGAGAAGGGTTCCTTTTTCCCCACATCCTCCCAACATTTGTTGTTGGTTGACTTCTTTATGATAGCCATTCTTTGTGGAATGAGATAATATGTCAATGTTTTTTTAATTTGCATTTTGCGGATGTGAAGCTTTTTTTCATATATA
>NW_004524580.1:28258116-28260088 GCF_000260255.1 Octodon degus | reverse complement strand
GCCTGAGAGAATGTTTTCTCTCCATGTGACTCTCCTTAGGCACACTCTACATCATCGATCACTTTCCTCTTTGGCCCCATAATCTCCTCAATATAATTGTAATGTCAGCTGTCTATATGATACTCCTTTAGTTATGTGATCTATAGTTATTTATTGTGTCTCTTATTTGGTAGGCCCTCAGAAATATGTGACAATTGACAAGACTGATATGGCTTCCACAATCATTGAATTTCTAGATTACCAGTGAATACAAACAAGGACACAAGGAGTTATAAAAAGGTGTAATAAGAAATGTGGCAGGGACGATGCGCATGTGCCCGCATGCCCAGGGCCCTCTCAGCTGGGTGTCTTTGTGGTTACTCCAGAGACAGTTTATATTTTAGCCTGCCTTTTACTTTGCTATATCACAAGATTATTTAGAAAATGACTTTGATAAACATTAAGAAAACATCAGGAAAAAGGAATGTTGCTTTTAAGTATGACTTGTACCTAATTTCTGCTTTTCAAGGAAAGGAAAAAGTCTTCTTTATGTTCGAAACTATCCTCTGGTGGCATGGATTCCATTGTGGTTAAAGAGAGTACTAAATAGGAGAGAGAACTGCTCTTTTGTAAGTTCCATAGAACCATGCCAGTTCTAATTGTTTGCTACCAATCTCTGATAAGTCAGATAATGGGAGTAAGTCTTTAAAAAACATTTATAGTAATTTGACTTTATTATGATTACTGTGACATCTGAACATATTTATTGTGTTTAACAAAAATCTTAGTCATTAGTTGATTAAAAGTTTTAAACAATTAAAAAATTAAAAAAAAAGAAATATGGCAGGGGATACACATAGTATTATTAAATACTTGAAAGTACTACACTTATATTTAGGTGATCAGGGGAAACTTTTCTAAGTGTTTTTTGAGCCGCCTCAGGCAGTCTCTTTCTGTGTCTGTTCCCATCTTTTATTGTCCTTTCAGTGATAGAAGTTATTTTATTCTTCCTAGACAAAATTTTTATATTATGTCAGGGTCATTTTCTTTTAATTTTCTTGGTCTGAGAGTTCTGCCTGCTTAACTATACTTCACCTTCTAAAAATTGATTTATTTCTTGCTCACATTTACAATAAGACTCTAGAAATTTCTCTGCCTGCTGTTTCCAAAGTTTCTCCTCCATTTTCCAGTTTACTTAGAGAGTGCTTTTCACTACACTCCAGAACTTCCTTTGCCATGATCTCTTGTGACTTCTACATTGCTAATTGCAATAGTTATATCTTAATCCTTCTCTTAACTTGATTTGGGGACAGTTTGACAATGTTGATCATTTGTCTTCTTTTATGCACACATTTTCTTAGTTTCTTAAGGTAATTGGATTATGGGGGTGTTATAGCTGATGTGCCATTTAGAAAGTAACGTCTAATTTTACGAAGTGGGTCATGGTAGGTATAGCTGGAAGGGTTGTCTCCCTTCCCAGCTCTTCCCTTGACTCTTTTTTCTGTTTCCTGTCTGGCCTGCTGTGAGCTGCTCTCCCCTGCAGTGCATCTCCTGCATGCCACATTGCTTTGGAGTCAGCTAACTGTGGATTGAAATCTACAAACTGAGCCAAAATAACCCCTCTTTCTGTAAGTAGCAGATGTTAAGTATTTTGTCCAGGTGACAAGGAAAATGACTAAAACATACTGTGGTACCTGAGAGTTCGGGCCATTGCTGTAAGATCTGCTGTCCATGTGGTTCAGAAGCCTTCGGAACTGGCTTTTGGGAGGGGTGTAGATGCTAGCTGGAAAAGCAGTTTTAGAATACTGTAAGCAGAGCGTGATGGGAGATTCTGTTGAAGCACAGAAAACTAGAATGCTGATAAAATTGCAGATGGTAAAGACCGTGCTGAGGTTTTTTGTTTTTGTTTTTTTTTTTCATCATTTATTTTAAAGAAAAAAATATAAAAACAATGGTACAAAATCTCAAAACAAGATTTTAGGAGAGTAACAAT
>NW_004524580.1:28251547-28256416 GCF_000260255.1 Octodon degus | reverse complement strand
AGGTCTGGATCTATGAAGTTCAGATTCCTCCAGGTGGGTGTTGTTTGGATCTGGCTGCTGTGCTCCACTTCTTTCTGCTGCAGCCGTTAGACTTGAACCCTTTGTGTCTCTCTGGCAAGATGTTCTGCTCCTGAATCAGTTGAGTGGGTCTTGCCTCTAGCCTCTTTGCAGGGAGTTCTGCTGAAGGGTTCCACACTGGGCCTGCGCTCTGGGTCTATTCAGGATCCGGAGGACCCCAGGTCGTCTCACTCACTCGCCGGCCTGCGCTATGGGTCTGTTCAGGATCCCGCGGTCCTCGGTCCTCTCACTCACTCGCCAGGCCTGCGCTCTGGGTCTGTTCAGGATCTGGAAGGCCCCAGGTCGTCTCACTCACCCGCCGGGCCTGCGCTCTGGGTCTGTTCAGGATCCCGTGGCCCGGGTCGTCTCACTCACTCTCACTCACTCGCTGGGCCTGTGCTCTGGGTCTGTTCAGGATCCCGCCAGGCACCGGGTTGTATCACTCACTCGCCGGGCCTGCGCTCTGGGTCTGTTCAGGATCCCGCGGCCCAGGTTGTCTCACTCTCTCACCGGGCCTGCGCTCTGGGTTTGTGCAGGATCCCGCCAGGCCCCTGGTTGTCTCACTCACGCCGGGCCTGTGCTCTGGGTCTGTTCAGGATCTCACAGCCATGGTCGTCTCCCGTGCTGAGGTTTTAATAGGGAATAAAATATCTATTGGCAGTTTGATTCCAGACCATATGTGTTATGTTCTGACATAACATTTGTTTATATTTTGCTCAAGTTGTGAGATTTTGCCAGAGACTGAGATTATGGGTGGTGACTAATTAATCTGGTAGAGGAAATTTAAAGGCAGCCCAATGTTTAGTCTGTATCATGAATATTGCATGTTGCTTTTAACCAGGTTTATTCTGAAAATGAAAAGCGAATAGCATAGCTGAGTGCTTTTTTTAAAAAATAGTTTTAAGTTTCAACAGGAAGGAAGCTTTTATAAAGTTGGCATCCATATAGATGGAGTAGGGGAGAGCTTGCCTGCTGGAAAGATTACCATTAAAAAGAAGCTAAGTACCCTACATTAGGAAAATAGGAAAGATGCCTGAGGGCATCTGGGGAAACTGCAAAAACCCATGCTTTGGCCTACAAAAGTAAAAGACATTGCTTTGAGAAGTGAATCTCAAGGCTTTCTGCCGGACAAAGGCTGCATAAGGTATTGATTTCTTAGGGTTCAGGCCAACATGCTTAGCCCTTCAGCCACTTGTTGGTCTCTGTAGTCATGATGCAAAAGGGCCTTGCTACTACTTGAATTAACACCAGACCTTGGCACCATCCACCTGGTGTTAGTTTTTATGGATATAGAAAATGAAGGAGTTACAGGGTCCTGGAAGCTTTCACTCAGGTTTCCAAAAAAGGCCTGGAGGCCAAACAGTGTGTCCTCAACAAGGTAGTGTATAGAAGTATAAGACTGGGGTTGAAAGTGCAGTAAAGAGCCCAAGAAGTTCAAAGAACCCAGGAACATAGAACATCTGAGAAAAACCACAAAGAATGAGCAAAGCCTGCCTAAGGAAGAGGTCACGAGGATTAAAGTTGTGGGTTTTTTTTTTTTTTACAGTTACAGAGGCTTTATTACAGAGTGCAGTATTTGGCATACTATATTTCTGTCATGAGGACTAAAGTTACCAGCAATGCCTTAGAGGTGGGGCCACCCAAGTCCCTTGGAGTTCATATCTTTCCACAGCTTGCTCTGTATACTGGACACAGAACTAAAAAATTTAATGCTTACCCTACTGGATTTCAGTCCTTGCTTTGGTCCCATGGGTTACTATCCCCTGGTCCTCCCATTTGAAACAGGAATGTTTATCCTATGCCACTGTATATTCTTCCCCAGCCTCCTTAACTGTATTATGATTGTCATTGCAAATTTTGTTGGTTTCTTATTATTGAATATACTAGTCTATGGGTTCCCCAAGAACATTATGTTTTGTCTTTTATCTTTGTAATCACAGATTTTTTCCCCCATTATCTTACTTTATCAATTAACGTTCCATATATAGATTTTACTATGGGCTGAGATTATCTTTTGTTACTCTTGTTCATTGCTGCCACCCAGATGCTTAGAATGATATCTGGCCCAGAATGGACACTTAGTCAATATTTATAAGGTAAAAGAATAAAATAACTCTAGGCCACTGATAATTTAAATTTGGATAATATACTTTAAGAGCTTGCTTTCTGATATAGTAAAAAGAAACAAGTACATATATTTTAGAGTCATACAAATCAGGATTTATTAGTGAACCTTACTAGCCCTATTGACCAGGTTACTTGATTACTCTTTCTGGGATACAGTGTTCTGTAAAGGGAGCATAGTAATATCTTCCCCAGAGAGTTGTCATGAAGACCAAGTTAATTATGTATCAGGTAACAGTGTTTCAGGAAGTAACAGCCTCCCTATTTAGTGGTGGTCCTATAAGAACACATGTATGTTCTAGTTTCGGACACCTTAGTTTGTGTAAGTACATGGTATGATGTTCATGTAACAAAATCATCTAACAATGCATTTCTCAGAAGTTGTTCTCTAGTATATGACTATGTTTGGAGTATGTATAAGGTATTTAGCAGTGTGTCTAGAAATGGAAGATGCTGACCTAGTGTTGGTCTTTTCTTGGTAACTTGTTTTTTTCATTCTGTCTTGTACTTCTGTTATACTTCTATACAAACCTTCTTGAAAGGGAGTTTGCATCCCTGACATTATGATGAAAACCTTATGGTGGATACACCTATTTTCTTAGATTTAGAGAATGTCAAGGTCTTCCTTCTTTATTCACATCCTTCCTTATCTAATGATATTTTTTCTGTTCTCTGTCTTCAAAACCTTATGCTTCTTTTTTTTTTATCATTTGCCCAAATATATCACAGGCAGTTCTTTATCTTTGCTCATTGTGTTTTATTCTCTCATCTTTTCTTATTTAAATCTTGTAAAGGTGTAGTTCAAATCTTTATATAGTAGCCTCCTTACTCTAGCTGAGGCCAATTTTTATTTCTTTGAACAGATGGAAAATCCCAGAAGGGAAATAGGAACTAGTAGAAAATGCCGTAGAAATTTCAGAAAAATATATAGCCTCACATGAAAAATATAAAAAATTCTCAAACACTGAATTTAAGTTGAACTTATAATCTGTGTGCTATACTTTCATGTAATTTAAGAACAAATCATTCTTTGCTTGACAATATCATATTGTGAAATAAGATAGTTAAATTCTTTCGACACAGAATCTGATAAGTTTTGCAATTAAAGATAAAGAGAAGTTAGTATGACATATTTTACTTCTATATGATTATTATATTTCATGGCAATGAAGTGTAAATGATAAGCCATTCACACAATATTTGCTATAGTGCCTTACAAATAGTAAGTACTCAATCAATGTTTTTGTATAGATGAAGTAAATGAATTTTAATCAGATCTTTAGTAACACTGGGTAGCATTCTGTACTACTCTGCTTTTAATTCTTGGGACCAAATACTCAATATAGGCAATTTAAAGGAAGAAGTATTTACTTTGGCTCATGGTTTAAGAGGTTTCAGTGTGTGATTGGTGGCTGCAGGAAGGAGTATCATGGGGGAAGAGTGCAGTGGGGCAAAGCTCTTCTCCTTGTGGTGGCTTGGGTGCAGAGTCCAAGGGAGCGTGCTCTTGGGATTCTTACCCCTGATGCATGCCCCCATGACCCACTTCTGGCTGGGCCCCATGTCGTATCCGCAGAGCCCACTCTGATGTCAGCACTTCCTCCCCTCATGATCCAGTTACATCTCTAGGAGTCAAGTTGGAAATTAACAAGCACACAGTCCAACACCACTGTGTTTTCAGACATCTATCAGCATTATAAATGTGTAAGTAGTGATATAGTTGGAAAGACTAATATGATAGGAAAATATTCTTACCTATAGATGTGTGCAGATATTCTGAAAAAGATGAGATACACTATATTTCATTTATTTGGAACACTTCATCATTCATTAAAAGATGAAGATGATGGCCTTTAAAAAAAAAAGTGGATTGACTTTTCTTATTCCTTCAGTTCATTCTCTCAATAAACACTTATTGCCCTCTACTTCTATTACATAGTAAAGCTATCATTTTAAGCAGATAAAAACAATAAAATGAGGCACTTTTCTTGTTCTCAGGGACTTTGAGTTTGGCAGAGAAAACAAATAGATTACCAGATAATCAGAATACAAGGTGATTAAGTATAGTACCAAACAGTCTAGTAAGTGACTGTATAAAATATATTAAAAGAGTTGTTTATTTTTATATTTTTAGCATTGATGTACTGCATTGCCTGATGTATAGCACTTATTCAGTAAAAGTATGTTTCTAAAACAATAAGTATATTTTAGTTAAAATGGAAAGATGATTCTATCTTATTTGAATATAGTATGAGAGGGATATGAAAAAGTGGGATAACAGCCACAATTTAATTATGGAACAGGGAAGATCAGGGTATGTCATGGACAGGCACTTGTTAAGTTCTGTGTTTTCATCCTTTATTTTTCCCCCCTTAGTACTTCTAAGAACTCTTTTCACTGTCTTTCAACATATATAACCATACATGAAGTCATACATGAATTTTTTGTGTCTTTTGTGCCACACCTGTTTTATTGCTTTTAATTTTCATCCATCAAAACATGGCTTTGATATGACTTCATAGTCCTAGTCCAACTTCAACTCACTTTTCAGTCTGGATCTTGTGCTCCTTCAGTGCATTTTATAATACAGTATCCTCAGCCTCCTTAACTGTATTATGATTGTCATTGCAAATTTTGTTGGTTTCTTATTATTGAATATACTAGTCTATGGGTTCCCCAAGAACATTATGT
>NW_004524580.1:28236726-28241280 GCF_000260255.1 Octodon degus | reverse complement strand
GGGGCAGGTAAGGTGGAGTGGTGGGGGGCGGCCCGGGGGGGGTGGGAGAGGGTCCTGCCTATGCTGTGCCTGGGCTGGGACTGGTCCCGCCGGCGCAGGGTAGCAGGAATCTCTCCACACACTCACCGGACCTGGGCTAGGACTGGGTCTGGGGGTTCCTGGAAGTGGGCAGAAATTCGTACTCGGTGGTAGGGGTGGGGGGCGGCCCGAGGGGGCGGGAGAGGGTCCGGCCCCCGCTCCGCCTGGTCTGGGACTGGTCCCGCTGGCGCAGGGTAGCAGGAAGCTCTCCACACACTCACCGGACCTGGGCTAGGACTGGGTCTCCATATTTTATCTTAATATTGTTTGCTAAATGGACAAATAGAGGCTAAAGTCTTAGTTTGATAGGACATGAAATCATTTCTGATTTTTTATGGTATAAAATTGGAAAAAATATTTACCTGGGAAATATTTTTCCCAGAATCTAAAGAAATTTAACTCTGAAGAGAATTCACAAGCCAGTTTTTAGAAAGATTTACTTTAAAAGTCTGTTTTTATAAAATCTACAATATTTAAAATTACTTAAATATTCTATTTGAAATCTAGTTAAGGGAAGTAAAATTAATGGAGCATTCATTTTAAGCCACTTTCACTTTCATCTGGCTACAATCATGTCTTGATATTGATGGTAGAATATAATACATTTTGGCAAGGACCATGATGGCAAATCCCAAATAAAATTATTTCTCCCATGTAGATATTTACATTTTACCTGATAACCATGATATTCTCTAAGAAGATGATCTAGTTAGCTACAATCATAATAAATCATTATCAAACTTTTAAGTTCTTAGGGAGAAATAGGGCTCTCTTAAAACAGAAAATGAACACATGGGGATCAATTTCTTTGACTACAGAAGGACAGAGACATTTATACTACATCCACGTTCAATTCTTTTTCTTACTTTCAGACTCTTCGTAGCCATGTCTTTTTTCCTTTAAATTGTTTAGCTTACATGTTGTTTCTTGGCAAGGATTATGAGAAAAATGGTTTATTGTTCACATCTATAGAAGGAGGAAGATTTGAGACAGCAATCAAATGTCAAGAGGTAGAGTTTTGTTAACTGAGAAGGAAAGGAGGGATATTCTATGCAGGGGTATTTTGTGAGATTGCGTAGTGTACTTTGGTGAAGTTTTACTGGAATGGATTACTGACGTGTATGACAAAAGTGAAGAGACAATAGAAAAAAAGTCATCAAAAATTTATGAACAGCAGGTGACATGTGAAACAGGAGAAGGGGAGGGGGAGGGAGAAAGGAAGGAAGAACAGAAAGCATAGAAATCACTTAGGTACCACTTTTATTTCTCTGGAAAGAAGGGCGTAAATGAGAATGAGGTGGTCAGTAAAAAACTTTATGAAGACCCTATACATAGGACTTAGTGCCTTTATGGATGCAAGAGAGATTGGGAAGAGGAATTTGGGATCAGTCTTTTCTGCAGTTCAGAAAATCATACAAATTAAGAGACCAGCAATGAAACTGATTTTGTTGGAAAGAAGGTTAAGTTCAGTTTTAGATGTGTTACTCTTCAATAAGCCGCAAACTTTTGAGGTAGTGATGCCTAAAAGTTAGAGGTTTTAGAAGGAAACTTGGGCATGCCTCCAGTGCAGATTTGATTGTTTTTCATAAATAAAAGATAGAAATTTCAAATACTAGAGGAATAAAAGAAAAGAATTCAGACCTGCATCTTCTAAGGGTCTGGCCTTTGGGAATATGAACAACATAGGGAATATGAGGCAAATCAAAAGATTATACATAGCACAACTCCCTGGGATATCTTATTCTAGTTCCATTTCCCTAAACTTACGAAGTATTAAGGACTAGGCTTTACTAGAGAGTCTGAGAGCGACAATTAAGGATTGTTTAAAAAAATTCCTGAATATATTATGTGTACTATTGTTGAAATTGAGTATACATTATACAACTAGAATGTTGAAGCAGTGCACCAGCCTGAGACTTTAGGTTGATTGCTTCTGTATACAAAAGTAGCTGTGGAGGGGATACTGCTTCTTCTTTGTCGAAGTCTGATGTGATACTGTCTATTATAGTCATTAACAATGATGTATCCTTCAGTGAGATTTGGAGAAATTTATACTTTTTCTCTGTAATGTTGCTGACTATATTTTTATTGTCCTGAGACCTTTCTGTCAGTATATTAAGTTTATGGAGACAAAGAAATGATAGGATAGAAATAACCCTCAGGTTAATAAAATAAGAAGTAAATGAGGATGAAAGCCATGAAAACTGAAAAGGGGCCATTGGAATTTATATTAAAATGTTATTAGTATCTGTGAACAAATGGACTTAGTGTCCCACTCCTTAACATCAGAATGCCCATTTTCCTTAGCTCTGCATAGGAATTTCTCCATAGTAGACCACATGTTGGCTCTCATGCTTAAGTAAATTCAAAGGAATTGAAATTATACCATGAGTTTTATCCAATTATAATGCAATGAAATTGGAAATCAATGGCAAAAGAAATGACAAAAACTACATGAAGTACATAAAAATGACAAAAACTACATAAACTATGAAAATTATGTAACAGTCTCCTGAACAACCAATGGATCACACATAAAATTAAAGAAGAAATTTAACAGCATATACAATTAAATGATAATATTGAGATAACATACTAGAACTTATGCAATGTATTGAAATCAATCCTAAGAGGGTTATTTATAGCAATGAGTTCTTATATCAGGAAAACAGAACAAGCTCAAGTATATACCTAATGTTGAATCTCAAACTTCTACAAAAAGAAGAAGTCAAGTTCAATGCTTAGACAAGGGAGGAAATTATAAGATTATAGCAGAAATTAGTGCAACTGAGACTAAGAAAACAATACAGAGAATCAATGAACTCAAGATTTAATTCATTGAAAGATTAAATAAAATTGATAAACTCTTAGCCAACCTTATCAGTAAAAGGAAAGACTCAAATGCATGTAATTAGGAATGAAAAGAGTAAAATCACAATGAATCCTGTGGAAATTCAGGATGCCTACTTCAAGAACCTTTACTCTAGTAAGATGGAAAATACAGAAGAAGTGGACAGATTCCTAGACACATGCATTACCAAAGTTGAATCAAGAATATATGAAAATTCTAAGTAACCCAATATCATTCAATGAAATGGCAGATATAATTGAAAACTCACCAACATAGGAAAGCCCAGGTCCTGATGGATACATTGCTGAATTCCAAAAGAAATTTAGAGACCTAATGCCATTACACCTCAAATACTTCAGTGAATTAGAAAGGAAAGCTTTACTTTCCACTTATTTGTGGAAGTAAGTATTACCCTGACACCAACATCAGAGAAGTACCCAACTGAAAAACAGAAATATGAGCCAATCTCGTGAGCATAGATGTAAAAGCCATCATTAAGATACTAGAAAGCAGAATGCAACAAATTATATCCCATCACCAGGAAGGTTTCATCCCAGGGATGCAGGGATGGTTCAATATATGCAAATCATTAAATGTAATGCATCATATCAACCAAGCCAAGGACAAAAATCACGCGATTATTCTCCCTAAAGTAAAAGCATTTGACAAAGTCCAACACTGATTGATGATAAAAACATTACAGAAAATTGGAATAGATGGTCTTTGTCTCAATCTGATAAAAGCCATCTGTAACAAACCAGCAGCCAACAACATACTAAATGGACAGAAATGGAAAGCTTTCACTGACTGTAAAATCAGGAATAAGACAAAGATGCCCACTCTTATTCAGTATAGTTCTAGAAAGATTAGCCAGCACAATTAGATAAGAGAAGGAAATAAAAAGAATAAAGATAAGAAAGGAAGAAGGCAAATTATCATTATTTATAGATGACATGATACTCTACCTAGATCACAAAAACTCAAAAAAAAAAGACTTCTATTTTTAGTAACCGAATTGTTACATAGCTGTATACAAAGTCAACATTCAGAAATAAATGGCATTCTTGTATATAAATAACAAATTTGTTGAGAGCAAAATTTTGGAAATAATATGTAACAGCATCCAAAAAAATGAAATAGTTGTGAATCAATCTAACAAAAAATGTAAAAGAGCTCTACATTGAAAATTATAATACTCTTAGAAATTGAAAAGGAATCAGAAAATGAACAGATATCCCTTGCCTTTGGGTAAGAAGAACCAATGTAGTAAAAAGGACCATACTCCCACCAATATTATACATATTTAATACAATATTTATCAAAATATCATTAACATGCCTCACAGAACTAGAGAAAATATTCCTAAAATTCATTTGGAACGAGATGAGACCTAGAATACCAAAAAAAATTCTTGGCAAAAAAGGCAAGACAGAGGGTATCACAATCCCTGACTTGAAATTATACTGCAGAGCTACTGTGATAAAAATAGCATGATAATTCCATGCTGTTTATTGCATTTAAAAATAAAACTGGCATAGTGAGGTTAAGCTTAAGAGCCTAAATCGTTTGATAATAACAATAAGCTTGTCTTCTGGATGGTTAACAATGTAAGTTTGCAGACCAAA
>NW_004524580.1:28232861-28236626 GCF_000260255.1 Octodon degus | reverse complement strand
TTGCAAATTTTGTTGGTTTCTTATTATTGAATATACTAGTCTATGGGTTCCCCAAGAACATTATGTTTTGTCTTTTATCTTTGTAATCACAGATTCTACTACAATGCCTGCAACATGAAAAGAGACTAGTATAAACATTGTGAATCAGTGAGCAGAAGAGTGAGTAACTGGGTGGCTGGTTGGCTGGCTGCTAGAAAAGTGAGCACAGCATAAATGGAAATTGAGAATTTCTCCTCAGCCTTGCTTAGGGGTGGTTCTCTTCTGTTCCAAATACGAGCATTTATTTTGTTTCAAATAATAGCACTTTCTTAATGAGAGCCATGCTGGTGAGACCATCCTCATTTATTTATTTATTTTTTTCATCCTTACTCAATATTATTCTAATGTTATTTTCCTGAAGCATTTCTTTATTTGTGAAATGCTTTAGAGGAATGTGATAAAATGTTCTAGTTTTTTATTACTTTTTGTTAGTTTATTGAGCTAACATTGTCCTGAGTTTAAAAAATACAGTTGAATCTTTGACCAGTTATAGCTAAAGAAAGACTTAATTGATCACTAACAGAACTACTAAGGTTAATTATATTACTTTTACTATGATGATGACGATGATGATGATGATGATGATGATGATGATGATGATGATGATGATGATTATTTTGGCAGAACCCGGGATTGAACTCAGGCCTTTGCACTTGCCAGGGAAATGTTTATTCCACTGAGCCATCTCCCCAGCACCAAGGTTAATTAAATTAACAAAATATTGAAAATTTAGCAGCTGCTAGAGTTAGGATAAGAATAAACTTTGAAAGACTTACTGAATGTAGAGACTGCTTATAAACATTAAAATATATTTTAATTTTAAATTGATATATTTGTTTTGCGTTTCAAGGATATGAAGTTTTAAAATTAGTAGAATAATAAAACAAATCAGAAATACTAGGCACCACATGTTAGTGACATAAAAGAAACTATAATAATTTCAGGTAATACTAGCCAGGTATGGTGGTGCATGTCTGTAATCTCGGCACTCGAGATACTGAGGCAGGAGGATCACCATGAGTTTGAGGCCAGCATGGACTATGTTAGCGAGACAGTCTCAAAAACAAAACAGAACCACCCCAACTCCTGAATAGCCAACAAAAATCATACACTAGATCAGATATAGTAGAGTCTTTTTCTCACTCATTTAAAGCCCAAAACAGGTGTCCATATGATCAGGTTGTTCTTCTCCAAATGAGAACCCAGACACCTGTATTAGAACACAGACTATTA
Source organism: Octodon degus (assembly GCF_000260255.1). NCBI lineage: Eukaryota > Metazoa > Chordata > Mammalia > Rodentia > Octodontidae > Octodon > Octodon degus. The sequence continues at coordinate 28,235,354 of NW_004524580.1, read as the reverse complement.
TCTAGTGGCTCAGACATCTTGAGCACAGATGTCTGAAGTCACCTGGCTCATGTGGCAAGGGGTGGCAAAGGAGAAATGTGATGGCAGGTATAAGTAGGAGGTTTTAGGTGATGAGCTAGAAATAGCAAACAATGCCACCCATGTTGCAGTGAGCAGTACTCAGTTGTATAGTCATGTGGCTGTCAGGCATGCAGGGTTAAGAAATATAATCTGGTCAAGTGCCCAAGGGGAAGAGTAGTAGAAACCAGAGTTGGCCGCACAATATATTTATAATTTAAATAATTTTTCTGTATATAATTATTAATTTTTATAGTAACAATAGAAACTTCTCGCATAGCTATAGTTAGTTCCATGTTTAAGCATGCATTTATTAGTTAAAATCTTACATAAAATTGTGGATATATCTAAAATTACATATAATAAGCTTTAGGCCTTTATGCAAGGCAATTTCAAATGTTACTGTTACTTCAGAACTTTTTCTTAGTATGTAAACAGTAGGTCTTATGTTTAGAATGATTATTAGGAACATCCACATTTTTTAAATACATTTACTTATATAACGACTTATAAGATTAAGTGCTTATCTTGCATAATTAAATATTTTGCATATTTAAATAAGTAAAATCAGTGAGAATCTGAGATCTTGTTTTTCAAGAAACAGGCAGTATCTATTTGCCTCATTTGGGGATTAAGAGATTGAACTGAAATAGAATGTTGATGATTATGAATTATCTGATGGACAAGTCAGTAATTACTTCTAAAAATCATAGTTAAAGAATTGGTATTATACAGCTGTGTGTGTGATAGCATAACTGGATATGCCATTTTTGCTCTTTTTTTCATAAAGTGAGCTATATTTTCATTTGATTTGGTTAAAAAAAAAATCCTCTTATTTTGCATATTGGTTTTTCCTGCAAAGTAATTTTTTTCTGCCAGTATCTTTAAGCCCTAAGAAAGTTTTTATATAGCACTAAATTCTGATCATCAGAGATGAGAATTTTGAACCTCATTTGTTTATATTGACTTCCTTAAGTAGAATTAAGTTGAATTACTTTCAAGAAGTGACCCTTGATGACAGTTTAGATTCCATAGTGAAACTATCTATTTCCATCAGAGATCACACCTATATAGCTTATACAGTAGGTCAGTGTTGAAAATAGGAAGATGATGCTAGGGAGATGGCTCAGTAGAAAAAGGGCTTCCCTGGCAAGCGCAAGGGCCCGAGTTCAATCCCCGATTCCACAAAATAAATAAATAAGAAAGAAAACAGACAATTTTTTAAAAATTGTTGCAGTATCTGATTTGTTAATTTTCCATGTATTTTTTTTTTTTTAAAGAACAACCCAAACTGGCTTAAGGAAAAACAAAAGAAAAATGGAATGCATTAACATGGACCCAAGTGTTCAAATAACGCAATCTGACATTTTTTGTCTCCCTCTCAAAGCTCCGTGTTCTATACTGGTTTCATTCTCACACATGCTTTCCCCACATGGTAACCTGGAATGTAAGTAGCTCAAGGCTTATTTTTAAAATCAGTAACCCTGCCAAAACTTTTTTTTTTTTTAAGCTTCTTTCTCCAAATTCCAGCTAGATGTCTGATTTTGCTCACAGATTGATTTGTAAGCCAATCCCAGTGGTCAAAGAGATGGATATAATAATTAGCCAGGTCTGGGTTATGTGCCTGTGGCAAAGTCTGAGTTGTGAGTCAGTCCTGAGCAGAAATGTTCTGTTAAATCTTAATGGTTCTATTTAGAGCTATAGCCAGTAGCGTTGAAAATAGGATTGTGTCCCAATTGGTTAATACACATGAGCCTTGAGCAGTCAATCTATTGATGGTAGAAGAATCTTGGAAAGATGCAGTGTCCATACTCAGTGGTTGAATATGGTTGAAATCCATTTCTAGGCTTTTGTGCAGACTTATTTAATTCAATGGGATAGAAATGTTATGTTATAACTCAGAAACATTCAGTTATTGTATGACAATCTTATCTGGATTTTGACTATGTTGTTATTGTATATTTCATGAATAGCTGTAGTCCTTGAAGTGTCTGTTCAGATTTCACTTGGTCATTAAAATCTGTGTTCTCCTTCCCAGTGCTCTGTAATTCCAATACCCTGCTTTGTCTTTCCTTATAGCACTTAAGCATTATTTGACATATATGCTGACTTGTTTATTCTCTTTCTCTTTCCTCTAAAATATAAACGAGAATAGCAAGTTTGTCTATTTAGTTTATTGCTGTATAGTATATACTAATATCAAGAAAATATGTTACATATTTTATCTTTTTTTTTTCTTTCAGTCTTTTAATTAATCTAGTTTCTTACACACTCGGTCCTTTTTTTTTTTCTTTCTAATGTGGAATAAGATGCTATTTAATTTTGTTCTTCCATAGCTAATATTTTTATGTATATGCTTTAATGATTATAAGTTGAACTAAATTCAGAAATTTAAATCTTTAAATATTGCCTACTCCTTTCGACTTTGAGAATTCT
>NW_004524580.1:28230024-28232021 GCF_000260255.1 Octodon degus | reverse complement strand
GATTGGATTTGAAACTGTCTCATTGCTATCTGTTTATCAATAAAACTTTGAAAAAAAAAACTGGCACTCCCCCCAAAGAACACACACACACACACACACCCGATGAATAGTTGAACAGTTACATGATGCAGGAACAACTCCAAAAACACGCAGCCATCTTATCTTTGACAATGGGACCAAACACATTCACTGAGAGAAAGCCTTTTGAATACATGGTGCCAGAAAAACTGGCTTTTGACATGCTGAAAACTCAATTTAGACCCATATAGTTCATTATGCATTAAACTAAAATTTAGCGGATCAAAGATCTAAATATTAAAACAGAAACATTAAATTTGCTGGAAGAGAGAATAGGTAGAACTCTTGAAGATATTGGTGTAGGCTAATTCATGAAAGAAACCTCAATTGCATGGGAAATACAAAATCAATAACTGAGATTTCATCTTACTAAAAAGCTTTTGTATTACAAAAGAAATCAACTGTTACGGTCTCTCATGCAGTCATGGGTGGTGGACTTTTTGGAGGCTGCTGAATTTATAGAGCTTGTAATTGATTCAGTCTAATGCTGGGATTAAGGGTATGATGCTTGTAAATAGGATCACAAGTCCACTTCTTGTACAGCAATTAACCACTAAGAAGAATATATGCAGTGTATTATTTGTTGAAACTGTACTTCCGATTGGATTTGAAACTGTCTCATTGCTATCTGTTTATCAATAAAACTTTGAAAAAAAAGAAAACTGGCACTCCCCCCAAAGAACAAACACACACACACACACACACACACACACACACACACACACACCCGATGAATAGTTGATGAATAGTTGTATGCAGGGCAGGTAGCCTGCATACAATACAGTGAGGAGTGAGGCTTGTTCTCTTCTCCTTTGCTTGCTTTTGTTGTTTTTCACTCCCTTGGAAAATAGCATGTATGGCTGCCCCTCTACCACACCACTCTGCCTTAGACCCAGCTGATTATGGACTGAAACCTCTACAAACTGTGACCTAAATAGGTCTTTTCTCCTTCAATCTTGGGTGCCAAATATTCTGTTTTAGCAGCAAGAGAAAAGTAACTAAGAATTTGATACAAGCAGTGGGGTCATTGCTCTGATCACAGTTGACTTTGTGCTTCAGAATCCTTTGGGAATGGCTTGCCTGAAGAATTTGGAAAGGTTCAAAGTTACTGTCTGAAAAAAGTAGATTTGGAATGCCTTGGACTCTACTGTGTAAGAGATTCTGGTCTAAGCTCAGAAGACCAGAGGGCTGCTAGAAATGTTGTGGGTAATGACCAGGTGTGGGTGGTTTCTGTTGAGAAGAAAGACTGCATTGGGTGCTGAACTCCATTTGATGTGTGCTGTGGCTTGGCAGAAAGTTTGTCTGCATTTTCCTCGTGTCAGAGACTTTGAGACTAAGATTAATGATGGTGGACTAATTAATTTGACAGAAGACATTTGCAGTCTAGTGTTGAAGCGGTAGCATGGTCACTGTGGGGGTTCTTAGCCATATTTATGTTGAGAATGAAAAGTACAGAGCCTGGCAGAATGATTTAAAACATGAGCATAATGCTTTTATTAAGTTTCTGGTATGACCAGTTGCCTTAGTTTATAGCAACTTTATTTATGATTTAAAGCTGAATGTATTTTCTAAGGAATTGACCAAAGGGTTTTTTTTTTTTTTTTTAATTCCTTAGCAAACCCTTAGTTCCACCGCAGGCCAATCGCATAAGTGTCATAGTACATAGTAACTGAAGTTACTCTTTTGAAGATTCTTATCTAACCAGTACTTTTAAAGGAGAATAAGAAAACAAAGACCTTCTCAAATGCAGTCATCCTAACAAATGTTTTTGTGTATTACATTTCAAATGTTAACCTTACATATGAACATTGCAGAGGTTTTTTTTTTTCTTTTCAAAGTTTTATTGATAAACATATAGCAATGAGACAGTTTCAAATCAAATCGAAAGTACAGTTTCAACAAATAATACACTGCATACA
>NW_004524580.1:28188891-28223009 GCF_000260255.1 Octodon degus | reverse complement strand
GGTCCCGCTGGCGCAGGGTAGCAGGAAACTCTCCGCACACTCACCGGACCTGGGCTAGGACTGGGTCTGGGGGCTCCCGGAACTCGGCCCATTGCAGAGGTTTTTGTCTTCACGAGTGTCTTTTTTTTTGGTACTTGGTATTGAACTGAAGACCTTATGCTTGCAAGGTAGGTGCTTAAGCTGCTGAGCTATCTCCCTGGCCCACATTTACCTTATATTTTCTTTTTGCTCTAATTAATATGTAATTTATTAGATTTTCAAATAGCTATTAATAATGTGAAGATTTTTTTTTTTAAATTTAAAGTTTTGGATGAAACTCCAGATTCTTTCTAGGAAGATCCTCGTAGTAAACAGTTGTGTCTTTTCATTGTGGAGGGGAGCTTCTTCAGATCTTAAAAATGCTTCTGAGGCAGTTTCTTAAATGAATGTTTTATTTACTTTTTTTTCTACTCAAAGGTTTCTAATTCTTTAGAGATAGAATTTTGATTGGGGTCCTCAAGGCAGTACTGTAGCTTTAGTTACAATAAAGGAGGAGGAATGAATAAAAAAAGAATATTGGTAGCTGTGATGTTTCTGTTTGTTGATTTTAGAAATCCTTCAGAATTAGTGAGAACATAGAGGGAGAGGTGGACAAAAGAACCTACGAAGGACAGTCTGAAGCACATTTCAGAACTTACGTTTTCTGTGGTAAATGAAACTTCTGATGATGGTCTTGCACTTGAAGTTAAAAACCTCTCTTGATTGAGTTCAGGAAATTTGTGCCTCAGATGAAATTTTATTTTAGTTATTGTATGTTGAGAAATGTTAAGAATATCATATGGTTAACATTCAACAGTGAGAAAGTAATATATTTGTATAGATTTTTAAAAGTAATAATTAGTTTTTAAAAACACTTCTTTTTCCTTTGTTATTATTCCCAATGTCGTGTCTCTTTTATTAGTATTTTAATATTTTCCCAGTATCAACATTGGTTTTATTTAACAGCTCTCATTAGGCTTGATAGTGACACACCTTTCAAAATCAACACAATTAAAACTAGAGAAGTTATCAAGTTATGAAGCTTTCTAAAGCCTATTATTTAAAGACTCTCATCAGTACCTTTGTCTTCCTCTAAAACAGGGTGGACAGCTTTAGTTGCAATTAGCACTGCATCTTTTCTGATGGCTGTCACCCTGAGATGTCTACAAAAGGCATCTGCTGGATACCAGCTTAGTTTTTGTGGTATTACTTTAGTAAATAATTTTTTATGGTTAGTAAGAAATATTTCACCTGCTATCAGAGTCCTATGAGAATAGAAATTGCAGAATAAAGTCACGTAACTTAAAAATTACTCAGCACGAATATACCTCTCACCCAGCTACAAATTCCCATTTGTCCTGTAATAAGATTGATTTTACTAGTCTTTACCTCTGTATTCCATTAGAGGATAAATTTGTATTATAAATTGGATTCTGAGAGAAAAGATGACTTGTCTTCTCAAGACAGTGGCTTTAGAAGTAAACTCATAAAAATATATTCATAATGAAAGTGAAGATTATACTTTAAATTCACTTTATAGAGACTGGAAAACTACATTAGTCTAGTGATGAATATTCAGAGGAATTCAGAAGTCTTTTTTGGTAGTTTCTTTTTTTTTAATGCAAACTTCTACATTTGCTCTCAACAAAAGTCTTTTCTCATATGTAGGCTTTCAATAATAGAAATCTGTTTTATACAATAAGTCAGCTAATCACCTTTTATTATAGTTAAGCACCTGCTTAACAAGGGTTAAAAATCTTTTTTTAAAAAAATGTATTTAGTACAGGGCCTACAGGGTTTCACTATACAGATCAGACTTGTAGTGATCCTCCTGTTTTCAGCCTCCCAAGCACTGGGATTGCAGGCGTGCGCCACCACACTCAGTCTCAGTCACTGTCACAGCGTGCCCTGGGGGTGGGGCTGGCATGGCAGGCTGGAGATCAAACCTCAGCCCCTGTGTCTGCCCAAGCAGGTGCTTTAATCTGCTGAGGTATCTGCTGGCCTTAATTCAGATACTATCTGGTTAAGGCAGAGCCTCTGTTTCTCAGGCTATAAATTAGGGGAAGCACTTTGAGGAAGCTAATACAGTATTATAAAGTGAAAGCATTCATCATCAAGTCGTCTTGGCCAGTGTAGAAAAAAGAAGACATTGAGAACCATTGCCTGAAACAGTACAAGAACATGATATACCTGTAATATTAGTAGGAGCAATCAGAAAATAATATCTTAAATACTGATGTACATTTTAATGTATATTTTACTGGTTTAAATTTTACCAATTTAGAAGGAGCATCTGGTGGGGCTGTGGGTGACCTTGGCAGCCGGAGCCCTGCCCAGCTTTCTATGCTGACTCGGGGAATTGATTTAACCTAGCGCACCTGGACAGGACAGTGGCTGACCTGGTGCTCCCTGAGATGCACCCTCTTGCTCCTTCCCTTGCTCCTCATCTTCCCCTTAGAGTCTCTCATTAAGCTTTTCATCTCAAGAAGAAAAAATAAGTCACTGGAGAAATTGTCCTCATCACTGGAGCTGGACATGGAATTGGGAGACTCACTGCCTATGAATTTTCCAAACGTAAAAACAAACTGGTTCCCTGGGATATCAGTAAGCATGGCATCAAGGAAACAGCCACTGAATGCAGGAAACTGCATGCCCAGGCTCATGCCTTCGTGGTAGACTGCAGTAACCAAGAAGATATCTATGGCTCTGGGAAGAAGATGAAAGAAGAAATTGGAGACATTAGTGTTTTAGTGTGTAATACTGGTGTGGTCTATACATCAGATTTGTTTGCTACTCAAAACCCTCAGATTGAAAAGACTTTTGAAGTCAATGTATTTCCACATTTCTGGACTACAAAGGCATTTCTCCTGGCAATGATGGGGACTAATCATGGCGACATGGTCACCGTGGTGTCTGCCATTGGACAGACGGTGGTCCCTTTTCTTCTGGCTTACTGCTATAGCAAGTTCGCTGCTGTTGGATTTCACAGAGTTTTGACCAAACAACTGGCTGCCTTAGAGTGAACTGGAATCAAAACCACTCTCTGCCCAAATTTCATTAACACTGGCTTCATCAATAACCCAAGTACCAACTTGGGACCTACTCTGGAGCCTGCGGAAGTGGTTGACAGAATGATGAATGGAATCCTAACCTATCAGGAGATGATTTTTGTCCCATCTAATATCCACCTCTTAACATTGCTGGAAAGGATCTTTCTTGAGCATTTCCTGGCACTTTTAAAACAAAGGATCAATATTAAGTTTGATGCAGGTGTTGGATATAGTTAAAAGATAATAAATAGGTTTTCTTGCTAATTGATTTATCAAGCTGAAATTGATTCTATCAAATGTTAATCAGAATTTTAATATTTTTACCTTTATTTTTCCTAATTATTTTTTAGCATTACCTTTTGGACCCCTTACAGTACTACTCATTTATTACCACTTGTTATTTGGTGTAAAACTAATTTCATATAATACAAATGATTATCTTAAAATTGTTCTTATGAATAAAAAGAACAATTTCATAGTAATAATTCCCCAGATCTTATGGCTCACGTAAAGGTTTGTAAATTTTATACTATAAATTTTTACTTGAAGCTATTATTTTTTAATGGCTCTAACATTTTATGTAATTCACATCTCTTTTTATATTCTATTTAAAACCAAAAGCTTTAAGTTCATTAAATATAACAAAGGACTGTACTGAGTAGCATTTTACAGTGAATTTCATGAGTCTCAAACATTTCATCCTGCATGGTGGCACCTAGTTTCCTGAGAGATACCTCATATTCTAACACCAAACATTTCAGACAAACCAGAGATCCATACGAATTACAAGTATACAAAGCATCTTTGGGATCTCAGGATGAGAAGTTGGAATGTACTTATAAATGCCAACAATAAAAATGGACCAAATCTTTAAAAAAATAATCTTATCAATTTATTTAACAGCAAAATAATAAGGTTTTTAAAGTGTTTCTTTTATGTATTGCCGTATGTCTTAGTTACTCTTCTCTCATTGTGGGACAAATACCCAACATTCAAGCTTAAGGAAGGAAAGGTTTATTTAGCTCACAGTTTTTGGGGTTTTCTTGTTTAAGGCAGCCTGAATTACATAGCAAGACCTTGAGACACTGCTGTCCCAAGCAACAGGGTCTGGAAGAGAGGCTGGGGCACTGCTGTGTCCAGGATGATCTGCTTCATACCTCCCAGAGAGGCCACCAGGCTGGCGCAGGGGAGGCACATGCTGTCAGTTTGTGCTTCTCTGGCCCTGCCCCTCAAGCCTTGCCCTGGTCCTCTGGCCCCGCCTCTTGAGCCACATGCTGCTCCTCAAGTGGTAACCAACCCATGGTTTACATGAGGCTTTGGGGGGGACAACTAGATACAAACCATAACATTCCACCCCTGGACACCCAAAGTCTCATGTACATCCCTTTCTATAAAAGGCATTTTAGTCCATCTCTAGAGTTGCCAAAGTTCCAACAGTTTTAGCATTGCTGAAAAGTCCAAGTCCCAAGTCTCCTCCAGGATGCAAGGCAAACTCTCAACTGTGAGCCCTTGTACAAATGAAAAGTTAATTCATCCAACATTCAAAGGCACAAGATAAACACTGACATTTCAAAAGGTATACACAGGTGGATATAAACCACTGGGGCCAAAAGAAGTCCAAACAGGGCAAACATTGAATCCTGTAGGTCCTTGTGGAACATCCGAAGCAATCTGGCAAATTGTGAACTCCATGTGGCCCTGCTGCCTCTATGGCACTCTTGGTAGTAGTTCCCATGGCTTCTCTCTTAGGCCAGCTTTGCTCGCTCTTTGCAGTTTCCTTAGATGATCCACATTCCTGGCTTTTCCAAACTTCTGGGATTTCCACTGAATAGGCTTCTCACTGACAGCTTCACACAGTGACCTCTCAGGGCCACACTGCCTGGCCTCCCAGGCCTTCTTCTGAATTTGAGGTGGAAGCCTTTTTAACCTCAGAACTCCTGCATTCTGCATGCACCTAAAACCAATGCCACGTGGATGATGCCAAGGTCTGCTAACAGCTGGAGCAGTAGCCAGGCTTTTCTCTCTCTTGGCTGTAAGGGTCGAGTGCCTGGATTGCTGAACACTCTGACCCTGATTCTGAGGAACAAATTCTGTATGCTGGTGCCTTTCTGAAACTTGGTGTGGCTGCTGTTGACATTCTGGAATGTGTTGTGGCTACCACCTCCATTCTGGAACATGGGGCTTCACAAATTTCTGCTTAAAGCAAAGACCTTTACACTTGGGATTCTCAGGCTGCAAAGGATGGGGACATGCTACCTTTTGTCATGTCCTCAGGACATCTTTTTTACTCTGCTGTTCCTCCTGGGCAGTGGAGATCTCCACTCTATATTTGCAGTCTACAGCTTTACTGGCACTTCCTTTCTGACCAAACTCACAACATTTTAGATCATTCTTCTGGGCTCTTTGCTTTTCACTCTCAACATAAATCTGACTAAGAGCCCCCAACAATAACCATGCCACTGCCCCAATATTTGATTGCTTTGAGATTTCCTTTGAAAGATTAGTCAGTCTGCCATGCTTAATCTCAGTCTCAGGTAAAGTCTCTGGAAACAAACTTTCTGCCAAGCTAAAACACAAATGATCTGGAGTCCAGCAACCAATGCAGTCTTTCTTCCCAGCAGAAACCTCCCCAGCCTGGTCTTTACAGGCAGGCTTTCTATCAGTCTTCTGGTCTGAGTTCTGACCAGAATCTTCCCTATAGCTGAAGCTGTTCCAGTTCTCTTGTAGGTGACATCTGCAATCTTTTCTACCTCTTCCCATATGCCACTCCCAAAAGCTTGTTATCCACATGGTCAGGTTTAGCCACGGCAACGACCCCACTCCTGCTACCAAATTCTGTCTTAGTTACTCTTCTTTCATTGCTGGGACAAATACTCAACACTCAAGCTTAAGGAAGGAAAGGTTTATTTAGCTCACAGTATTGGAGGTTTCATAGTTTAAGGCAGCCTGAATTACATAGCAAGACCTTGAGACACTGCTGTCCCACGCTACAGTGTCTGGAAGAGAGGTTGGGATGCCACTGTGTTAAGGATGATCTGCTCCACCCTCAAGAGAGGCCACCAGGCTGGGGGGGCTAGGGGAGGGGCATGCTGTCAATTTAACAGTTTGCCTGGCCCCACCCCTCGAGCCACGTGCTGCTCCTCAAGTGGCAACTGCCCCATGATTTACATGAGGCTTTGGGGGGACAACTAGATACAAACCATAACACCGCACTACAGTCCTTATATTGTTCTCCAAACCCAAATACAGAATTTAATTCTTAGTGCACTAAGCCTGTTTGAGCATCTTCATTTTTGATAAACCAGCTGCAGGTTTGTTGCTTATCCTATAGTATAGTAAACATTGTAGAAAATACATATAAATTGTTACCACAGTTTGAAGTCTTTGCTTTCTAATGTTAAATTGATATTTGTATTTGCTGAAGTGATGATTTAGAAAATGCATACTTTGTTCAGAATATTTAAATTGAACTTCAATTTTATCACTTTTTCAACTTGACAAATATAGGAAATGGATAGGTTTAAACCAAATAGCAAAAACATTTTTTATACTTTTTAATGCAATTTTGGCTTTCAGATTTGTAATGAAATTTGAGGATTTTTAATCATGCTTATGTCTTTGTTACTTCATTAAATAACTACTTTTCTGTGCAAACGTGTTAGCATGTGGTAGACATATTGGGAATGCCAAGATATACTAGATGCTGCCTATGACCCAAGGAATTTTTAAGTCTGTGTATGAGTAATGACTTATTTCAAGATAATTCTGTGTGGCCCTATTTGTTACTTTTAAGAAACTGACTCTAAGCTGTTGTTTTTTTTTAAATTTCTAGGCTAGGAGCACTTAAATTTTTTGAATATTTTTGTAACTGTTTATAAAAATGCCCTTTGGTTGTAGTTGCTTCTGGTGAGGGAATACACTTTGGCATACATTTTTATATTATGTGCATTTTTTTTTTACCATATTACATTTTCAAAGAAAAATTAGTTTAAGAAAGAATAAAAGAGAGTCGTATCTATCCTGCATTAGTTTCCATTTGAATCAGTACTGTGAAAAGATTGTGGAGGTGGCACATAATACATGCTCAGCTTTTCAGCTTTCGTATCCCATGGTGCTCTCTCATGGTAACTCAGTAGCTGCCCACACTGTGCCTTGGAAAACAGTAATAAAACATAGCTGGACCACTTGTATTTAGAGATCTTGTATATTTTCACTGTTCCTCTAAATTTTCAAGAAAATGAAGATACACTATTTATTGTTACTTCTAGTTCCCATTTAGTCTTCTTTCTCTCAATACAGATATCTGAGTGCACTGAGATTGAGGTTTCTGAGTTAAGGATGCATTATCCTTGGGATACTTGTTCTATCAACTTGTAACGAACTGTTATCATTGTGAAAGCAAAGCCATGTGGTATTTTATATAAAAGTACTTGAATTGGGTCTTGAAGACTGGAGATGAATACCTGGCAGGTGTTAAGGGAGAAGGTCAGAGTAGCCCATTGAGAGGGAGTGACTAAGAAAGGACAAGTATGTCTGGGGAGAGATGATTCGCTTTGCAGGAATAGAGAAAAATGTAGGGAAACATGAAAAAAATTCTCTCTAGTTCTTATCTAACTGGGTGGACTATTGTTGCTATTGTTCATTTTTCAAGGTTTTTTCTTCTGGTACCTTTTCTCTTGTTATTTGTGGTAGCACACTTCTTTTTTCTCCTTTATCAAACACTTCTTTATTGATGTATTCTCTAAGCTCATGTTATATCTTGGACATCCTCTTACTTTTGTGACTTCAACTACCTCTGCTTATGAAAGATTTCTATTTGTGCATCATCATCCACAGTCTTCTCTTGACAATCTGTATTTCCAACCTCATCCTGGACACAGTTACCTGGGTAGTATGCAGACATTTGAAGTTCAACATTTCTAAAACCCAACTTGTTCCTCTTTTCACCACTTCATTCTAATTAATGACAAGTAAGTCATCCTCAAGAATGCAATTATATGAGCTAGAAATCTGACAATAGTTATATAGTTTTTCCCCACATATAATGAGTTTTTTAAGTGGTACTGTTTTATTTATTTTGGTACTCATTTAAGAACTGTATCCTACCTTACTGATTTGGCTTTATTTTTCACAAAAACGCAGTTTTCTTTTTCTTTAACCTTTATTCATATGTGTTTGCAATACATTATGAGTTTAGTCACTGTAGGGAATCCTCATATCCACCTGCTTTTCATTCTTTCTTTATGGTTTTAATGTGATGATCATCTTAATGTCAGAGTTTAGTCTTTTCATGCTCATTCTTGTTTCACTAAAACAATGTTCTCTCTAATCTGAATTAAAGCACATATTTTGTGGGTTCTGTTGTTTTCTCCTACTTCTTAAATTAACTGATTTCATGCTATCCTTTAGCTTGCCTTCATATTGATTCCTCTCCTGTGATTTTTAGTATGCTTTTGGGTTAGCCAGCCATTTTTTAATTTATCCAGTACACTTTTTTGGGGGGGGAGGGGGTGTGCTGTGTGCCAGCCAGGAACAGTGCTGCCTCTGGGTCTGATTCTTGAAATAGTTCACAAAGGTGCTACATTGCCCTATTTATTGTTATAATGATGGTCTATATTTATTGATTAGTTTGTTGTGTTTTTATGTACCTGACAGTCTTTCCATGGAACTTACATTTAAATTGGAAGAGACAGAAAATATAAAAATATATACGATGATAGATGGTAAGTGCTCTGGAGGAAAATAATGCTGGAAAGGGTTAGAAGGAGTAGCAGAGATAGAGAGGGAATCAAGATTAAAGAGAATGTACTAAGGAGACCTGACAAGGTAGCATGTGAGCAGTGAGCTGAGGCAGGTGGAGCAGTTACCTATCAGCTGTGTGGAGGATGGGCATTCTGGGGCAGAGAGAAGGAGCAGCATCAGTAATCTAGAGATGGGGTCCTGTCCATTAGCTCAGTGGTGTAAGTACCTGCTTAAGTGATGGCAATCAGGTTCAGGATACTGTGGCTTGATCCCCAGATCCTCATGCCTTACCGGGTCTGCCCTTAAGGCATCCTGAGCCAGCCCCTCCCCCCAAAAAAAAAATCCTTCAGTGGTCTAGAGATGGAGCAATGTCTGGCTTGAGAGAGGAAGGATATGGCCTAAGAGATAGGGGGGAGTGGCTCATATCACGGGCTTGTAGACCAATGTATTTTTAACTGTATTTATATCATCCATTAGTACTTCTAACTTCTCTATGAAGACCTATTTTTATTATATAGTATTCATACAATAAAGATTAGAAAATTGAGCCCTATTAAGATGCTTATATTTTTTGTAAGACCCATACAACTGGTAATTGGGAGTTAAGTTCTGAATCAACCAGTCTAACCAGGTGAAAGATTAAGGAATGTGGACAGTGTTAGTCTTGCCTTTCAGAGCCCCCCTCCCGAAAAAAAAACCAAACAAATCCAAATCACATGCAGAAACATTACCTAGAGTGATGCTAGTGAAAAGAATATTAAAATGGAAGTTCCTTGTGAAGTCTTGGAGTAATAGATGCCATACTCCAAAGTGAATTTGAAGGGAACAATTATTTAGAAATTATCAAGTTAGCTGGGTGTGGTGGTGTATGCCTGCAATCTGAGCACTCACAAGGCTGGGGTGGGAGTATCGTTGTGAGGTCAGGTTGGGCTACATAAACGAGTTCAAGGCCAGCTGAGACCCCGTTTCAAAAGAAGTTCTAAAGTTAATTAGATGTAATCTGAAGCATTTGCACCCCTAAAAGTCTTGGAGAATGTAGAAGTTCAGTAGGTTAGAAATTGAGAGAGAAATTTTGGAGAGAAATTAGTACTAGAGTGTGTGAATACTGTCCCCAAATTGGATGAGGGAAGTAGTTCCTGACCTTTGTCTGTAGTAGGGTAGAAGACGGCCTTAGACCCCCAAAGAACTTAATATATGGCCTTATTGCTTGAGGGACACAGGGGCTTGGTATCTAATGTCCACTTTGATTTTTCAAGCATGGTATTATGTTGCATCTTCTGGTTACTCCGAGTTGCTTCTACTTTTAGCTTCACAGTACCAGATCTGAGGTGATTTGTGGGATTCTGCTTGTTTTCTTTAATTGCTTTTCATATAAATTATTTAACTAGTAAGTCTTGATTTGAGACAACCCATCCTTTAGTTAAGTCATGTTGGTATTTAATTGTAACAAAAATCAAACCCTTTTGTAAAAGTTCTTCATTTCTACACTGTGTCAATATCATTTTGTATTCTCTAGTCCTGGTTAATCTATTGTTAAGTAATTTTATTAATCATTTTAAGTGAAGGCTTAGGAAGCATAGAGCTATCTTCATTCAGCCATCTTTTCTCTGGAGATCAGTTAACGTTGTTTAGAAAGCAAGCTCAAGAAAATGGATAGTAATCAAAATACTGTAATTGTGAGACAGAGATTCAAGAGATTTATCAGACAGAATGCAGGTTAGTGGCCAAGTGAATGTGGAGGAAGACAGATGGGGGTGTTAAACGTGCCTTGGAATGTTTCCATGTTGTTACTGATAATAATGCTACTATAGTAGCAAGAATGAGAGATGCAGAAGTGCTTTGGACTTGGAAATAATAAAATGATCACAAATATGTTGATTTGAAAGAGGATGGTAAAGATTAGTAAATATTTTGTGAAGTGAATTTCTGATTTTGGGCTTCAGGTCTAGTATCAGTGCTTTCTAACTATAAAGGGAAAATGACATATAGTTCATGTCTTTGCTCATCCTAAGGAAAAAATATTTGTACCTAATTTATAGGATCACTGATGATTAAGGGAAAGGAAATGGAATTTAGTTTCTTTCAATAAGTGAGCTATGGTTATTGATAGTGCTAGAATGTCTATGAAATTATAGCTTAAGGTTAGGTCAAAATTGCTATATTCTTAATCAGTAATTAGTAATTGAACACAGTGAGGTGCATCAGAATGGAAAAAAAATTGTCTAGAGTAGTACAGTTGGTGGAACTAAAAGAGAAGAAGAAACAGGATCTCAGAAATGTAGAACTTGAGAAAAAACTGAAAAGAGTTATAGAGCTAGGGGAAAAAAGGAAAGGGTGATGTTAGAGGAGCCAAAGAGACAATTTCAAGAAATAATATATTAAGCACATATTATTTCAGACTAAGGCTAAGCACTGGTGATGCAAAGGGAATTAAATTCTATTCCCATGATGCTTAAGTATAGTAGATATACACATATAAAGCAAATGCTATTACAAACATGGATGGATGGATGGATGGATGGATGGATAGAAAGAATGGGGGACGTAGAAGCAAATTAAAGTAGATTGGAAAGAGAATACAAAAACTACTTCCCAGAGAAATGATCTTTAATTTGAGAATCGTAAGATGTTAGGTTTTTCTCAGAAAATAATGATGTGGTAGGGTTGTGGATAGAATTTCACAGGGAGAGAATAGTACAACCCCAAACTCCAAAGCATTTAACAGCATAAATCATTCTAGAAAACCATAGGAAGTTTCCTATCATTGAAATGTAGGCTGCAGAGGATCTGGTGTAGGGACTTGATCAAAGAGGATGTAGTAGAGGGCTGGGGAGATAGCTCAGCAGCATGAGTACTGCCTGGCAAGCACAAGGTCCTATATTTCCCCGTGCTGGATTTTATCTTTATTCTCTAGGCAATGAATATCCCCTAAAGAGGTTTTTTTTTTTCTTTACACGTTTATATATTTGATACAGAGTCTCACTATACAGCTTGCACTTGTAGTGATCCTCCTGTTTTCAGCCTCCCCAGCACTGGGATTACAGGTGTGTACCACCACGCCCAGATCCTTTGCCATCTCAGGGTGCTCCAGGGGCAGGGCCAGCGGGTCGTGCTGGTACAGAGATTTGAGGATAGGGAAATGATGCTAGACGAAAAGGAGAGAAGTTACTTAAACTTACTTTTTTGATTGTTTGTTTGTAGTCCTGGGGATAGAACCTAGAGCCTTGTCATGATAGGCAGTCACTCTACCTTAGAGTTATACCTCCAGCTCTAAATTTGCATTTTAATTTTTAGTATATTTGTGAGTGTGGAGAGTGTACTAAATGTGTGCTAAACTGCTATCCAAAAAGTAAGTTGGAAAACAGTCCAACTGAATATTATAAAGCTGAGTAAGTACAGTAGTAGGGGTTGAAATATTGTTAGTATAAAGCAATCATGATGTGAAGGAGAGATATAACTTCCAGGTTCAGTGACAAATGCATAGTGGTATCAATAGCCATAATCAAGAACACAAAAGAAATTTTTTGAACAGAATTTAAAAGCACATGAACACTTTCCCAATTATTAAAAATTATGTTTTTGATATGCAATAATTACATTCATCTTGGAGAACTGGTACATATATACAGTGAGTGTGTTAAGAGAATAATTAGAGTCAAGTTCACAGAAAGAAAGCCAGGTTGTAGTGTAATTTGGAATGAATTGGAGGTGATAAACGGAAGACAGCTAAAATAGATTAGTGTAACATGTCTGTGATTGGGCTGCAATTTGTATGTCTTACTGTTGGCTAGCTTAAACCACTGGGTACATGTCTCACACTCTGATATGTGACTGTACCACTTCTCCCACCAGTGTTGCATGCTGTCCAACAGGACAGTCATGAATATACCACTGGTAGTTCAAGCTGGTGGGAATGTGTTAATAGTGAAAGAATGGAGAATGTGAATTTTGTAGTTTGTAGAGGAATCGGGTTTGAGGGAAAGTTGGTCTAAGATGTGGAAGAAATAAGTAGGTAGGGAAGATGTTCAATAAGTAGACCAAGGTATAGGGAGGAAGAAGGAAAATCAAGAATATAGGGTGGGATTAATCATCTGAGATACAAGGGTAAGGGGTAGTGAGAAGTAAAGGGAGATATAAAGCTGAGGGGGGAAGTTGAGGAATTCATTGCTCTGTGGAATATTCCAGTGTGAATTGAAGGTTGGTCCTCCGAGTGGGAGGATAAGTACTAAAATTTAGGCTGCTGTTCTTTATTAAAATTTGGAATATTGTGGAGATTTAAAAAGGAAATCAACATGGCTAATCACACATAGCAAAGCAATATGGAAGGTCCATCAGCAACCCAGGAATTGGGTAGAGTATGTAATGATTATTTAGATACAGTTACAAAGTTGGCTGATTAGATGGAAGAAAAAGAAAGAGTGTATATAAATGAGAGTGTTAACCATTACTTTAACATCCCATCTACAGAGTAGATTTAAAAAATTCAACTTGGTCCTTATAATCAATTCTTTCCTTATGGTAGGATAGTAAGCTACTTTCTTATGTATGGAAAATAATAAAGGTTTTCTTTTAAAAGTACTAATTTGGGGCACTTATTAAATACTCTATCAAACTAAAAGAGCACAGTGAATAAGAGGATGAATATTATAGTCATGGTATCCTAAGATTATCCTACTCTGTAACTTAACAAGTTCCAAGAATTTGATTAATGCAATTATCTTCTTTGTCCTTCAGTTTCACCATCATGTATTTTAAAAGGAAAATTAAAAATTCTTTCTTACACAGTCCTTGTAATTAAGAGTACTACATATAAAGTTGTTAGCTCAGTGCTTAGCGTAATTTCTCCACAAATGTTAACTGTCAGTGTACTGTTTCCACAGTAAAGATGTAACAAACTTCCATCAGATGCATTCCATACCATGGCAAGATTTTCATTCTCTCACTCATAGGTGGCTCTAGATCAGTTCAGGCTTTGAAGCAAATCCAGGCTTGTTTCTCTTGCCTCATGCTAAGATCCAGTGTTCAATGGCACCGGGTGCCTGGGCTGTACCTGCAGAGTGATCATAGGAACTCAAGTTCAAGCTAAGCAATGCAAACACATTTAAAACTCTGCCAGTGTTCTGCATATTCGTCTTTCAGTGGTCAAAACAAGCCAGATGGCCAAGCATAAAAGTAGTGGAGCTAGAAGGTAGGGGCACTCGGTGAGTATTTGCTGAACAAAATGCCAGTTTATGTTTTATTAGACATAACATCTGAACACTATTTTTGTATTGAAGTAAAATAACACCTTACTGAAAAAGTGTGATTAGTTTTAAATCTAATTTTCACAAATCTGGCTTAAGTGAAATATTGGTTTCATAACTGAATGAAAATGGTTGATAAAATTATTTTACATTAATATCTCACATAATTTAAGAAACCCTGATTTATTCAGTATGTTGATTTAGTATATGAAGATTGTCTTTCTCTTTTTGATCTTTTCTTCTACTACTATTTAAATTTTTTCTATTGTTCGCTTTAAAAAAATTCACTGAGCTATAATTTCATACTATACAATTTACTTCTTTTAAGTGTACAATTATATGAGCATGATGAATGTATGGCAATGTAATTAAAACCACAATAAAGTTACAGATTATATTGATCATTTTTCCCAAATCCCTCAAGGTTCTTTGCAGTAAATTCCTATCCAACAGCCCCACTCCTACGTGGCCATAATTTGTTTCTCATCACTATAATTTTATTTTCTAGAATTTCATATAAATAGAATTGTACAATTTTTGCACCTAGCTTCTTTTATTGATATGTCCTTTTTGTTGCCAAGCAGTATTCCATTGTATGGATATTCCACAACATGTTTATCCATTTACCTGTTGATGAACATTTGAGTTTTTTCCAGGTTTTCACTACAGTTAATAAAGCTATGAACATTTGCATGCAAGTCTTTGTGTTTTTATTTCTCTTGGGTGAACATGTAGGAATGGGGTTCCTGGATTGTGTGTTACATCTATATTTCATTTTTAGAGAAATTGCCACACTAATTTCCAAAGTGGCAATACCACATTATTTTCCAACTAGCAGTGTATAAGTACTATAACTGCTCCACACTCTTGTCATGTTTAGTGTCATCAATATTTCTAATTTTAGCCATTCTAATGGGTGCATAGTGGTATTTAATTAGGAGTTTAATTTGCATTTTTCTGAAGACAAACCTTATTAAATGCCATTTGTTTATTTGTGTGACCTATTTGCTGAAATATCTGTTCAAACATTAGCTTATTTTCAAACTGAATATTTTATATTCTTCCTATTTAATGAAAGAATACGTTCTTTATCTTGAGGATGAGTTTCTTACCACATCTATGGTTAGTAAAACTAGTCTCACAATCTGGCTTTTTAAAAATTTTTTTCTCATGGTATCTTTTATTTTTTATTTTTATTTAGGACAGGGTGTGCAGGGTGTACAGGGTCTCACTGCATAGATTGGACTCATACTCTTCCTGTTTACAGCCTCCCAAGAGCTGGGATTACAGGTGCATGCCACCACGCCCAGTCTCAATCGCTGTCTCAGGGTACCCCAGGGGGCAGGTCTGGCACAACAGGCCCAGGGATTGAACTCCCGGCCCCTAGTGTCTAAGCCAATGATTTAATCTGCTGAGCTATTTGGCTGGCCCATGGTATCTTTTAAAGGACCAATATTTTTGTTATTTTAAAATCCTTTTAAATGTTTTTAAGGAAAATAAAATAATAAGACATTAACTTTAAAATGTTTGATGAAGTCCACTTTAACTGTGGTATGTATACATATGACTCATATTTTTATTGTGTTTCAGCCTAAAAGTAATCTTTGCTTACCCCAGAGTCATAATTACAAAGAGCTACTGCCATGTTTTATTCTAGAGCTTTTATAGTTTTAGATCTTAGGCTACAACCCATTGCAGTTTATGCATGATGTAAGGAAGGATCAAGTTTTATGTCTTTCTATATTCATTTTTCAGAACCAGTTTTTTGAGAAAGACTCACTGAATGGTCTTGCCACCTTTGTTAATTAGTTGACTGGGAACAATTCTCATAAGAGCACCAGAGGAAATGGACAGTCATGATTCCCAGAGAAACTAGTGAACACCATTTTTAAAACCACCATTTAATGCCTTTCAAACTGGGCATAAAGATATTTAATAAGTTAATGAAGCAATCAAGAAAAATCTATAATTTGGTAAGAACAGTGAAACTGGCATCTGAACTAAGTGTTCCTTCCTTCTTTCCTTTCTCCTGGCTTAGTAAGATGAAAACTGGTTCAGCCAAGAAAAAAAGATGCTCCCTGAAGCCCCTTCCTTCTCAGTTCCCAGTACAGGGCTATGTTCTGCCAGGGCAGGGCCTTAGCTGTTCTCTTGCTGCTTGAACTACTTGCTTCTGCAGGTAAGTTCTGAGTGCCTAATAGGTGGCCTTCCCTTTTCCTCTCCATCTCCCTTTCTCAGGTTTTAGGCTTTAACTTGGTTGTAGCACCAGTGAGAATACTGGGCTTCACTTCACTTCTGCCCTGACCTGTAAGGTAATGGTTATACTCTGAATGATGAAAGTAAAATAAATTAGAGGTCACTGCCCACAGTCCGTTCTCCTTGGCCCCCACTGTGCATTCAGCTCCTAAACCTAGGGGGTGACTTTGAGAAAATGTGTCATTGTATCCACTCCTAGCTTGAGAGCCCTACTCAAATTTTGCCTGGAGGGGAAAAACAGAAAACCTGGGAAAGAAATGACTTGAAAGATCTTACCTGACGTCACAGCAAATCTCAACTGCTCCCTTCTAGAACATTTCCCTCATAGGAACCTGAAGGTAATAAATTAGTCTGTAGAACAATTTAGGTACCCGGATATTATTGAAGTTAATACATCAATCAGCTGGCAACTAATGTATTTTAACAGATGAATGTGGGCAAAGAAAGTGACAAAGTCCAGCCAAAACTACTGTACCTTCATTGCAGAGTGAATGAGCGTACCTGCACAAAGTCTCAATGCCTTGCGACTAGATCGAGATCAAAGGCTTAGCACTGCAGGAGGAATAGACTTCACTAAAATAATCCAGCCAGATATTATAAACAGACAAGTCAATAGCAATAGCAAACTCCAGAACAGAGTGGGTTTACCCAGAGTTGCTATGGCATATCCCACAAGATGGCTGGTTTGTGAGAAGAAACAGAGGAACTTCTCCCATAAAGTGTAAATACAGTAGGAAAACTTAACTGTGGGAATTACCATATCAGATTAACCAAAGCTTCAAACTATAGACTATAGATATAGTCTAAGACTAAATGAAATTATAATTAAAGAAGCTATGATGACAAGTTTGATTAAACTAGAGAATATAGTTAGGTATGATAAAAAGAACAGAGATTATGGAGTTGAGAAGTACAATTACTAAGATAAAAATTCACTTTAAGGAACTCTAATATGTATTTGAACTATTGGAAAAGAATAGCAAACTTAGAGATTAACAGAGGTTATAAATCTAAAGCATAGGGAGGAAAAAAAAAGGAAGGAAAGTGCACTGACCCTCGGAGAAATGGGGAACACAGTTGAGTATAAGTTTTAGGAAGGAACAGAAAACAATTTAAGACATAATGACTGAAAATTTCTCGTATTGATTGAAAAATTGTAATCTCTACAGTCCAAATAGCTTAACAGAAGCCAAGCGTAATAGAAGATCTGCAAGCGGATACATTGTTTGTTGAATTCCTATGTGTTCTCACCCCTGGTACTGAGGAAATGAATGTAGAGCTTTTACATCTCCATTTCCTTTTTTAAAGAAAAATTTGACAGAGGTGCTTCCTAAATTACTAAATTGTTCAAGCTGGGCTCAAACTCATGACTACACATGTACTTGAACAGAATGTATATTCTGTAGCTGTTGGTAGAGCACCATGTAACTGGTATTCATTCAATTAATGTTCCAGAGAGATGGAGAGTAGAAATAATGTTTGAATAAATAATGGACAAACTTTTCTAGATTTGATGATAGGTTTGTGAAGTTCAGTAAGCCTCAAGCAAAACACACACTTAAAAAATCCCAATGTACATTATGTTCAGTGAACTGTAAACTAGTGATGCAGTGAAAACCATACAAACTTACAAAGAAAAACTTACAGACACCCCCCAAGAGTCTCATTGCTTACAGAAATAAGAGCAGAATGACAGCAGACTTACCCTCATTGATGTAAGCCAGAGGACAATGACTTGTAAAAGTGCTTAAAAAAAAGGGTATTGATCTAGAATGCTCTACCTAGAAAAATACTCATAAAGATCAATAAAACACTTCTTCATACTAAAAGTGAGCAAGGGATATACTTATATTTTTTCCTTAAAGATGTCCAAATTCTTATCCCCAGAACCTATGAATTGTTATTTAACAGGGAGTTCACAGGCATGATTAAGTGTTTTGAGAAGATTATATGTACCCATTGTAACCACAGGATCCTTATGTGAAGGAGGTATGAGGATTAGGGACAGAGAAGGAGAGGGAATGAGAGTTATGTAATGAGAGAGATGGAGCTCTGGATGATGTAGCTATGAATCCTGGAATGTGGGAAGACTTTAAGCTAAAAAGGCAAAGCATACAATTTGTCTAAAAATACTCAGAAGAAACAAGTTATGTTTTTCTTTTTGTTGCACTTGGAATTGAACACAGGGCCTCATGTATGCTAGCCAAGTGCTCTACCACTGAACTACATCTCTAGTCTTTTAATTTTAAGAAAAATTCTCAGTTATGTGGCTAGCCTTTAACTTGTGATCCGCCTGTCTTAGCCTCTCAACTTCAACTAAGAAGGAAGATTTTAACCCCTTACTTTTAGTCTTGTAAAATTCGATGTCAGTACATATCAAATCCTTTGTTTCACATGTAATTTTATTTTTAATTTAAAAAAAATTTAAAGAGAAAAAATAACATTAGAAATAACACAGAAACAAGATGCTAAGATTCAACAGTGGTTGTTCTGTTATGTATTATTGTCTTCAAATTATTTGTTCAGATTACCAGATTTAAGTATGCAAAAGAAAATCTGTATTGCCTTAGAAAATATGTTAGTTATTATAAATGAACTGTTGAGAGAAATACAGATTTTATAGAAACTGCTAATAGGGAAAATGAGGTCTTATTTTGGAGAAGCAGAATTTTCTTCTTCACTTATGTGGAAAAGAGAACTTGGTTAGTTAGCTGAAATTTCCAGGCAAAATGTTGACAGTGGTTTGGTTTATTGCTTTTTATAGTAAACTGTGAGAAGGTGGAAATCAATCAGGGTAAACACTTAATTAAATAGGAAACAGACTTGATGTTTTGAGAAATTTTTGGTCATCCAGAATTCAAAAGATGCTAAAATTAGAAAATTTAATTACAGAAAGGTGCCCTGGGTAGAAGGGGAAAGATGTAACTGAGCAACCTTTTGTAGTAGCTCGGGAGGCCTATGGATGAGAGCAGTGTTTCATCACCCAGAGAACTAACTGTTCCAAGAGTTTAAGCAAGGATTTCTGCCACCTCTCATGCAGCCCTGGAACTTCCCAGGGTTGGGACAGTGAGAGGATGGCAAAAAGGACAAGAGTTAGCCTACAGAAAACTGAGGCCAGATGGAGCCCTCGCTCCCCACTGAAGAAGTAACAATGAAGAAGGAACAGGAGGGAGGAAGGAGAAAGAGGAGGAGGAGGGCCCCAATGGGTGCAGTGCATTTATTTATACACCTGAGAGGTCCAGTGTTACCTGAAACCTGTCCCCCTAATAGTTTATCCATGTGACTTGCTCGGGGCGCTCAGTGTTCTCCAGAGTAGAGCAGTTTATTCCTACGACTTGCCTCAGGTGCTCTGTTATTAAATCTGGCCTTGCTCTGGCCTGTGCAAGTGATCAATCTCCAGCTTCAGCTGCTCCCCTTAGATTTCTGCACGTATCTCAACAGAATCCAAGAATTAAGATGGGATTATCAAGCACATGTATGAGGAAGAGTTTTTTGTTAAATGGAGTGAGTGCAAGTGATATACATGAAATCTGCGAAGTTCTTGGGAATATTGTTTCAGTAGAAATACTGCCATCTTGGACTGAATAAGACAGAAAAAACAAAACAAAAGGTGATTGCATCACCAAAACTTCAGGCAGAAAACAAGTGATAAAACTACTTAGTTGCAACATATACTACCCTTCATGAGGATAGTATGAATCCTCATACTTCTCAACCTTCTGAGGTATGAGATGCTAGCCCCTGTCCAGAGCTGTCTGTGGGCCCAGAATGTGGACCCTCCAGCCACAGAGGGTTATTATTAGGTCACAAATCCTAATGGAATTTGTCCAGTTGAATTTCAAAATTTCTTTGGACTGGCTTTTTCCCTTTTAAAATGAGACTATTTACATTGTTCATCCCATGCCTATGCTAGCATTGTCCTTTTTGAGCAGGTAACTTGTTTTCTGGTTTCGCAGATCAACAGATGAAGCATTTTTCCCCAGGATGGATTCCATCCAGAGGTACAATCCGAGATAATTTAGATGATGAGATTTGGGATTTAAATTGTTGTGATAGTAGATTGAGAATATTTGGACCCCTACACCTTCCTCTGATAAAGACCCTTTGATCATTTTGGGTCTGCCCAGTTATCTAGAATAATTTCTCTATCTCAGGCACATTTAGTTATAGCCACATAGGTTCGTTTGCTATGTAAGGTAAAATATTCACAGGTTCTGATAATTAAGATATGGATAGCTTCAGAAGCCCTCCTCCAAGCCCCCAAACTGGAAACAACCCAACTATTCATAAACAGATGCATGGATAAAAAAAATAAGGAATAAGTTATTGATGATAGATAACAACATTGGTGAAACTCAAAACAATTTTTTAAATATATTGAAGTTTTATTAGTTTTATTGAGAAACAGCAATGAGACAGTTTCAAAACTGATTAATAGGACAGTTTCAATAATACATTGCATATTGTTATCTTCTTAGTGGTTATTCATAGTAAAAGATACAGACATGATATCCTGTCCAACTACTATTAGTACAAATCTTTCATTGAATTAAGAGAAAGTAGCTGTATATCTATCCTATTTTGTATATACAGATACAAAATGGTACTTCCTTTGTATTCCCTTTTTTGTTTAGTTTTATTAGAGAAGGGTATTCCATTGCCATTTAAATATTGTAGTTGCATGAATTCAGCAAAATAATCCAATATAGTCCAGTAGTCCATAATAGTAGTGGGTTATCCGTAGGAATGGAAATGTCAGAAGTTGTTGACTTGAGCCTTTCACAGCTCAGCATATTAACATGGCTTTCCTTTTTATACTTCATTTTTATACTTTTCTGCTGGATTGTTAAGACCAAGATAAAGCAAGACCTATATAACAAGAAATATAACTATTGTATCTAATAAGGTCAGTCAAGTCCCCTCAGGATTTTTGCAGTTTGCAGATCCTTTGTCAGTGTCAGCCATGTAAGTGAGTCACGGCCATTGCTTGACCAATTTGTTCTCTGTGAAAGCCTGAATGTTTCCTCTCTATGTGACTCTCTTTAGGCACATTCTATTTCATTGGTCACATTGCTCTGTGGCCCCATAATATCCTTGATCAGAAAATTTGGGACACAACTGAGTTACATGATGTTACAGTATAAGTTCTCCTATGTCCTGAGTCTTCACTGACTGTGAAAGGCTAGGAGTTGGTTCTTTCAAAGAATAAAATTGATAAGCCCCTAGCCAACCTTATCAAAACAATTTTGAAAGAAAGAAATTAGCAGAATAGTTACATACTTTTTAATACCATTTATCTAAAATACTAAAACTTGAAACTAGTGTCAGCAAGTCAGTGGGTATCAGTCTCCTTGGGGTAGGAGACAAGCAAGGAGGAAAAGGAGAGAGATTACAGAAGGACATGATTTGAAGGATGATTCTTACACTTATGTTGACTGTAATAATATTTGGCATAAATGTGTATGTATGTCTGAACTTGTCTTGTTGAGCACTTTCTACCTGTACAGTTGTTACATGTTAGTTATATCTCAACAGAATTGTGAACAGTAGAGAAAGAAAATATAGTCTGTACATTTATTGGCTGGGGTTAGCCTAGGAAATTTGGCATTCTCTCTTAATGCATACCTAACATGTGTATACATTCATATACATTGATATAGATATTTCTATATGTAACATACATATTATAGCTAAATTTCATATATCTACATGTATCATGTAAGATATCTAATAATATATTAAGCTAGTTCTTTTAGTAAGAGCATTTTCTTTAAAAAGTCTTTACTAAATATTAGCACAGTTGACTTTTTTCATTTTGTCTCTATCCCCAAAGTATGTATTTTTTAGATAGGAAGTCAATAATTTTCAAGTAGAGATAAAAATAAGAACACTAGCATTGAGTGCATTTTAGTTTTAAGCTGATTTCATTATGTTAGTTCTTTTATTAGTTCATCTGCCTTTTGTTCATTATGGGTACAAGTTAGCAAACCTGGAAAAATAGAATGAGGATGTTGGATGTAGATGGTGCAGGATGACTTCTTATAAGAGCTGAGGGAAGGGTTTTGTTTACTGGATTTTTGTTTACTGAATTTACTGGATTTTGTTTACTTGGATTTTTCAGACGGGGTAACAAGAGGAGTTGGGAAGTTATAAAAAATAAAGCAAACTGAATCACAACTGAAAGCATTGAGGAAAAGATGGTGTTTAATCAGTTAAGATGAAATACATGGGGTTCTGTTGATTATGACACATTTGATGAATATGGATATGAGTAACATCTTAGGTTAATTTTGATCTCCTTGGGTCTAAAGGTACATATGTAAATGAACTAAGAAACAGGAACTCGAGGATCATTTCATACTAGCTTTATGTTTTTAGCTCACATTTGATATTAACTGTAAAAGAATCACAGAGTATATTCTTCCTTAAGATTAATGTAGGACATTGAAGAACCCCTCCTGAAAATGGAAATGACTTTTGATGTTGGAGCTTCACTAAGAAAGAAAAATTAGCTCATAGTTCTTTTTCTTCATGACAGATCTTACCTAATCAGTTCTCCCATGGAACATATGTATCCATAATATATACCCTTGAGATTTCAGTCAAGGGTTGACATTTATTTGTCACCTTGAATGTGTTTTGTTTCTATCCTGCAAAATTTGGTTGGACAGAATCAAGATCCGGAGTCATTTCTAGCTGCCAGAGCTGAAATATTAGATCTCAGCTGAGTCAGCACTATAAAGTAGATAATTTATTAGGGAAATGCATGAGCTGTATTGGAAGATACATTTAATCTGTGTTTATTTAAAGATACAGGCTGCATGTGAAATGAAGTTAGAAATTGGGTTTGGTTATAGAGCCCATTTTATGAGGAAAGATATAATGATTTTTCTTTGACTAGGTAAGAGAGGGAGGTTCTTAACAGTAAACTGGGAACCTAGAAGGGGGAAACATTGCTACTTGGGGTGTCTTTGTGATATCATCAGTGTATGAGGGTTGGCACATGATCAAGCAGCCACTGTGAGATGTATCAGCTGATGGAGTATGTGATACACATTATTTCCCCCTTATTCCCCTCCCACTTTTATCAGTTCTGGGTTTTTTTTTTATGTATTTGGTACAGAGTCTCACTGTGCAACTCAGACTTGTAGTGATCCTCCTGTTTTCAGCCTCCCCAGCGCTGGGATTACAGGTGTGCACCACCATGCCTGGACTCCGTGGCTTTCTCAGTGCGCCTGGGGGTGGGGCTGGTGCAGCATGTGGTGCCAGGGATCTATCAGATCTCTTTCAAAGGAATAATTCTTGTTTGTTTGACTTCTGATTTCTGTGTCTGTTATAGTATGCTGAACAGTCCGTTATGAATTTTTAGATTCAGTAAGTGTGAGTCTGAATTTTAGCTACATGACTTGCTAGCTGGAAAATGTGGAAAAGTTACCTAATTGTCTCTGGGTATTGCTTTCCTCTTCTTTCAATACCTCATCACCTGTTGATGTTAGCCTTCACTGAATTAACATGAATATTTGCAGAGACCGTTGCTCTGTGCCCGAGGCATAGTGGCCATTTAATAAAAGCTAGCTCTTCCTCCTCTCCATGTCCCACACACCTTCATAGTTATCCTCTCAGGTGGCAGAGCAACGGCTTCAAAATCTGCTGAAAATATTTTGGATTAAAATTGACTGATACTGGTCTACAAGCAGCTACGTTTGGTATAGTATGAATCATCCCATGAATATAGCTCTTAGGTATCATTGGAATCCTTTTATTATCCATGTTTTTGACATTCTACCCAACATCCTGACCCTCAGCACATATGTGTGTATTCATGTGCACGAATACACGTGCACACACAAGCATATATGAAACAGTACTTATGAGCTCTCCAAGATAATATTGACTCGCTGAATTTGTTTTTTAGTTTCCTCACGTGTGTTTCCCAAGAAGAATGCCTACAACATTTCCCAGAGCAGTTAGTAAAGAGTTCAAGAGCCAAAAATATTATTGATTTACAATTACTAATCAATTTAAATTTATTGCAGTTGGATGGCTGTGTGTATGAGTAATGAGTCCCTTATTATAGGCAGAGTTTCCTGTTAAAAGATTTATGAGACAGGGTCTATTTGAAGGCTAAATAATGGTTCCCAAAGATACCCAGGTCCTAGTTACCTTTTATGGCAAAAGAGGCTTTCAAGAGGTGATTTAAATTAAGAATTTTGAGATTCTTTGACAGTTTTAGATTGTGAGTGGGCCCCAAATGTAATCACAAGTGTCCTTATAAGGAGGCAAAAGGAGAATGGTCCACAAAAAGAAGAAGGCAATGTGGTGTTAGAAGCGACTACACTGCCTGCTTGGAAGATGGTGGAAAAGACACAAGCCATTCAGCAGTGAATACTGGCAGCCGCTGGGGCTGAGGAGGCAAGGCACAGATTCTCCCTAAAAGCCTCCAGCTGACCCCATTTCACCCAGTGAAACTGATTTTGGATTTCTGGCCTCTAGAATGGAAATAGAGGTTACATTGTTTTTAGATAGCAAGGCTACTGTTGTTGAGTTTCAGATTTTTCTATGAGTCCCGCTTAGTTGAATCTGGCTTGTAAGCATTATTTTATGATGAAGCACTTATCCAATTTTGACAGCTGCAAGAAGCTTGGTGCTGACAGGTTCAGATCCCCTCCTTAACCTCTGCATCGCTTACAAAAGTGACAGTTTGTCTTGTGATTGTCCGTTCAGCCCAGTTCTTCAGGCAAGTAGTCCACAGCTGTATATGCATGGTTCTCTTTTGAAGGTTTTCCCACACATGCACACCATTTCTGAATCAGTGTGAGGACATCTAAACAAAAAAATAAGTACATTTTTTCCTATATTAATACAGCTGTGATAACTGTAAAAGCACAAAGCCCCTGAGAGCTGGTAGGTAGAGTCAAATGGCTAGTGCTGCCTACCTAGTCGTCTGTCATATTCCTTTCTGCTCCTGTAATTCTAGTTTCCTGCTGTCTTTTCTTCCTGTACAATAATGTCTGCTCTGTCAGCGTCATCATTTTGCCACCCACAGATCACCTTTTATTGTAAATTAAAAGAAAAGGAAATTTTCCTTCCATTTACCCAGAAGCCAGAGTTGTTAAATATTTAATGTATTAGCATTGCAATGTACACTTTTGGAGGGTTAAAAACTTGATACTTTTCTTCTACTCTTACATATTATTAAATAGAAAACTTCCATTATACGTTACCTCTCATGACTTTTTCTATAATGAAGTGAATATTACTTTACCTCTTGGGCAACTTTTGATTGGCATTGCTAAAAATAGTAACTTGTTTAAATTCTTTAGTATTTAAGAGTTAAGTTTGTGACTGCATGATGTAGACCAGAAGTCTTTAAGCCAAGAGAGAGGTTGTGCAGTACTAATCCTTGGGCAGATAGTTTCAATTTATGTGACCAAAGGATGCAAAACACCAGGGGCTGGCTTTCCTGCAGTCAGATTTCTGTGACAAGTAGAGGTCAATAATCTTTGTTTTATAACTTGAGAATTGGTGGCCCTGCAGTCACGTCTGTGCCTGGGGTGGTCCTTTATTAACCTATTGCAGTGTGACAGCAGTATCACAAATTTAGTGACATAGCCAACAATTTATTTTCTCACTGGGTTGTGTGTCAGGAATCCAAGCTTGGCCTGGGTGTGCTGCCTCAGGTTCTCTCAGAAGGCTTTAGTTAGGATGTCAACCAGGCCCAAATGGAGAAGGATCCACTTCCAAGCTCATAGCATTGTTGGAAAGAGTCAGTTCCTCATAGGCTGTTATCTGAGAGCCTCACTTCCTTAATGGCTGCCCTCTTTCCCTTAGCTGACTGCTACGTGCACCTCTTTATATGGTAGCTTATTTCAGCAAAGCTAGAAAGGTGAGCAGAATAATGGAGAAGCTGTTGTTAATACAGAAGTTGTGATTTTATGTAGCACAATGAGCAAAGTGAAATCCTATCACCTTTGCCAAATTCTATTGGTGACAAACAAGTCTCAAGTCATGCCTACATTCCAGGGGTGGGGAGGAGGGATTATACAGGCGCATGGATACCGGAAGGCAGGGATAGGTTGGATCACTTTAGAGTCTATCTTGGAGAAATTTAAAGGGAGCTACTAAGTATTCTTTTTTTTTTTAAAAAAAAAATACCCAAGAGTAGAAGTGTAAGTATTGATAGTTTAAATTTAGACAAGTTATATAACATCATATGAAATGAAATAATGATGTTAACTGTGCTTCACAGATGACAGGGACTCAGAAGTTGTTTGCAAGACAGTACTTATGCCATGTTTGCAGATCTCATCACGCATAAAGACTTTTGACCAACATTATTTCCTTTACTTCTCAAAGCAGCTCTGAGTGAAAAGAAAGATAGATATTCTCATGGTAGAGAAATAGACAATGATGGTAACAATACTAGTAATCACTGAAGCTAGAATGCAAACTTGACAACTTCCTATCGTAATTCTTTCTTGGGTTCATTGGAGATGTGATGAGTTTGCCTTGAATTCAGGAGACCTAAGCTAGGTGAGCTTTCTCAGGCCCTCTCTGCCACAACACCATTGTTCCATGGAATACTCCTTTTATGTTTTGGTTTTAGTCAATACAAATTTAAGTGACTTTATTAAAAGTATCAAATATTTTAATTAGTATTTAAAAGCAGTACCCTGCCTGTCTTCCTCCCATCACTTTTGTCTCTGTTGTCTAATTATCTTGGTATTTACTGTTATGTCTCTAAGCAGTTCTGTTCCTTCTTAATTTTTTAGTTTTAGGTATTATCTGTTAACTTCCTGTGAGAGAAGATAATATTCGTTATCTTCACCATAGCAGTATACTACTTAAGTTCACATAGGGTGTGTGTACATATGTACTGTCAACTAACATTCCAATTTCTTTTTTATTTTATTTTTAGGGAAGGGCCTACAGGCTGTTCAGGGTTTCACTACTAGATCGGACTCATAGTGATTCTCCTGTTTACAGCCTCTCAAGTGCTGGGATTACAGGCACGTGCCACCATGTCCAGTCTCAATCTCTGTCTCAGCGAGCCCTGGGGACGGGGCTGCATGGCAGGCCCGGGGATTGAACCCCTGGCCCATGTGCCTGCTTGTAGGCACTTTAATCCACTGAGCTTGGTTATCCATCCAATTTCTTATTTTTGTTGACATTTTAATGTTACTAATTATGTATTAGATTTTTAATTTCTTTCCTTTTTTATTCTCCTACCATTTTTTCCTCCAAAGTTGTCTTTTTCTTCATTTGATTAATTTTCTATAGTGTATAGACTGTACAGTTCCCAACTCAATGTGTTCAGATGCATCTGATTTTCTATATATTTTCTATCTTTGAAGAATCTCATTTAAGCCTTCTGAGTTTTTCAAATCAGGACAGACCACCTTCTACCCAGAAATCAGTCTGGGAACTCTCTTCACCATCTTCTCCAGATTTGTGTTTACTCTTCTTCTGCGTTGGGTATTCTCTTGACTTTATTTCATGTCTTCTCTTGTTTTGTGGTACACATCTCCAAGTAATTTCCTAAAAATGTCTTTGTTCTCTTTTGTCCCTTGATGATTAGACTGCATATGAAGCTCTTGAATTGGAAAAAAAAATTCTCTGTACAAATTTAAAGCAGTTGCCATATTGTCATCTAGACATCACTATCACTGTAAACTTGAGGTTGATTTGGTTGTGCTGTTCAGGGCTGGGGTGATGGCTCAGTAGAATAAGTGCTTCCATGGCAAGCGCAATGGCCTCAGTTCAATCCCCGGTTCCGAAAAAAAAAAAAAATAAGCAAAACCCAAAAAATTAAATTCTGGTGGTTGTGCTGTTCAGTTGGGGAAACTTTGATATTTAATCTTTAGACCTTTCCTCCTGATTTAGGCATATTCTAGGAAATCAAGTGCCTAAAAGAACGAGAAGTTCCTAAGATGAATTATGGAAAGAAGGCTCAGAAATGTCTACATACAGTATTGTTGTTTTCTTAATCACCTTAGTTTTAGTGCATTACCAAATCCTAATCTGTACCTGGTGAAGAGCACTGTTTTGCTCTCTTCAAAATAAAATCTTAGTCTTTTACAAGATTGAGGGAGGGATGATTATCAGGATATAGAGCAGGAAAGGCATATGGGAATCTGACTATTTATAGAACACATTTTGAAATAGCTCCTAATTTTGCCTTTTTATTCACCTCTGCTTCTAGATATATCTCCTATGAATTTTTTTCATCTTTTATGGTATCATCAAGTTGATGTTTAGTCTTTCCTACAGGCTGCTTTGTATCCAGTTCTGAGGTCAGCTAGTCATGAGTTATATACAGTTCCTGAATATTTTTATTCTATCTTCTCTTCTTACATTTTCTTTATGTTTTTGTCTTCATAAATATATTTGTGTCACTCTAATGAAACTTTTGGGGCAAGGTAAAAATAATGTATGACTGTTCAAGCTGATGTATTTTTCCCTATGAGGCTTTTTTTTTTTTTTTTTTTGTATTTTAGGGAAGGGTCTACAGGGTCTTACTACCTAGATAGGACTTGTAGTGATCTGCTGTGTTCAGCCTCCCAAGAGCTGGGATTACAGTGTATGCCACAATGCCCAGTCTCAATCTCTGAATCTCTGTCTCAGTGTGCCCTGGGCTGGCATGCATGCTAGGGATTGAACCCTGGCTGCTGCCTTCCCTATGAGTTCTTGGGAAACTTTCTCTAACTTGAACTGTCAGAGATGTTTTACCCTTTTAGAGAGCTAAAACTGCCAGACAGATTCTTAGTTACTACTTTTATGAGTTGACCTCCTGGCAATATTAACATGATGCTTGAGGACCTTATTTCCTGATGAGTTGGGAGAGAACTAAAATATAATTTTGATTTCTTTGAATCGTCACAGTCCTATAAGAAATTATCTATCAACAATCTCTCGGGGCTGGAGAGATGGCTCAGTGGTCTAAAGCACCTACTAGAACAAGCTTAGCAAAAGCATCAGGGACCGCGGTTCAATCCCCCAGCACCACATGCCAGCCAGCCCTGCCCCCTCTATGCATTTATAGTGTGTGTGTGTGTGTGTGTGTGTGTGTGTGTGTCTAGAAATGAGTCTAGGAACATTGAACAGTTTGGGGTAAATTAGTTCTTCTGAGGCTACTCATCTCATTCTTTTTTTTTTTTTTTCTTTTTCTTTATTTTTTTTGAGACAAGGTCTCCTTGTGTACAGCTGGACTTGAACTCACTGTGCAGCCCAGGCTGGCCTCGATTTCACAGTGATTCTTCTACTTCAGCCTCCAGTAGTGCTGGGATTCCAGGCATGCACCACCCCACCTGTATCATTCTATTTTAAATGCAAGCCAAAACACTATGCTTATTCTGTGTGAACATCTCAGTCATCCTTCCTCATACAGTCTCAGAAAATATTTAGAGGAAAAAAGCCTCCACCTGCCTATATATAGAGAAAGCCAAGCGCTCCCTCCCATGTTAGCCCACAGAGGACTTTCCTTACTGTTTTTGGCATCCCCAGCCTCCAACCCACCTGTCAAGGAGTTGGACTGATTATTTTCGTACTTTCTGTTCTTATTTATGCATTTATTTTTGTGTTATTTAACTTCTTTTTAGGAAAAAGTTAGAAACTTTGGGCCTATTGAAAAGTCAAGTTTGAAATTAAATTTTATATCTTTTAAAAAAATGTTATGTATTTGGCACAGGGTTTCACTATGCAGCTCAGACTCATAGTGATCCTCCTGTCTCAGACTCCCCAGCTCTGGGATTACAGGTGTGCTCCACCATGCCAGGTCTTGATGGCAGGCTCAGCATGCCCAGGGTGGGGCTGGCATGACATGAGGTACTGGGGATTGGACCCAGGTCTTTGTGCTTCCTAGGCAGGGCTATCTCTACAGCCCATGAAATTAAATTTTTAAAAGCCCAACCATGCTATAGACTTTAGTAATCAGATTTTTATCATCCACTGTCCTTTGTAATTTAAATTTTACGTAAATATGGTAAGTGTAATAGCTGTTGTTGAGAGTCACAGACACATTGTAATAGGCACATGATATGTTATGTCTAAAGCATTCTTAAAGCATTCTTTTTTAAAATTTCTTATTCAATTAATTAAAAAAGCTTTCAGGGCTAGGGATATGCCTCAGTGGCAGAGTTCTAA
Organism: Octodon degus; assembly: GCF_000260255.1. Taxonomy (NCBI): domain Eukaryota; kingdom Metazoa; phylum Chordata; class Mammalia; order Rodentia; family Octodontidae; genus Octodon; species Octodon degus. Next base: position 28,192,561 of record NW_004524580.1, on the reverse strand, counting down.
CCTTGTGTGTTTAGTCCTCAGCACCGCCAAGAGAAATTTTTTTATGGAGCACTTAAACTATGCCAGGCTTTGGGTAAGGAACCAGGAATATGAAGATGTTGTCTCATGGACCTTATGGTATAATAAGGATACACAGTTGTAAAATATTATCATAAAGCATGACTGTGGGCTAAATGTAGGAATATAGTATATCCTAAGAACAGAGAACAGAATAGAAAATCTTCCAGGGGAAGTAAACATAACCCAAATGAGTTCATAAACATAGTTAAGAGGAGGGCTATGACACCTGAACAGGAGGGAATGATAGGAATAGTATATGTGAAGACATGAGTCCTTGCACAGAATAAGAAATTTCAAGAAGAAATAAAAAAGGAGATAGATACCTGCACATTAGAGGCCAGTCAAAATATAAAGCGCTATTGAAAAGAACAATAAAGCAATTAGTTAACTCCATTTCTTTTCTTTCCTTTTAGGGATTTTTTTCTCCATTTAAAAATTAGTATATTTGTGAAATATAACAAATACATTAATCATGGGGAATTGGTGCATACACATTGCATCTCGATCCTTTTTACTTGCCTTTGTCCTCACCCTCCAGTCTCTAGCTCTACTTCCCATCTCCTCAGAGTCAATCTTCCTGTTCCCCGCAATCTCTCAAATTCAGTATCTTAAGCTCTCTGAACACACTAGAGGTGAAATCATGTTTACTATTGCAAATAATCAATTGCAATCTTATAGAACAGTACATCTGCTAGCTTTTGTTGAGTAAAATACCACCTAAATTTTATATTTAAACATAACCTCTTTTAGTTTATTGTCCTCCTATTTGTCCAGTATATGCTGGAATCAGCTGGGTAGTTCTGGCCAGCCTAACTGCCTTTGCTAACTGTTCATGTGACTGCAGCCACCTGATATGTCGGCGGGGCCTGCCAAATTAATCATGGCTTCAACTGAGCAACTTGGATGCATCGTGTCACTCACAGGTAATCTTTCCTGTACCCTCAAGCAGGCTATCCAGGTTTTGAGAGAGCGAAGGTGTACGAAAACTTTCCGAGAAGTCTGGACTTGAAACTCTGTCAACATTCTTCACCACAGCTCTTGGCCCAAATGCCACAAGATTAACCTACACTCAAAGGTAGCGAAATCAACTCTGTTTCTTAGTAGAAATAGCTCCAAAGAACTAACAGCCACTTTTGTAAATCTACCACAGCTAATTAGTGGACCTACGGTCTTGCCTGTGTAGCCATAGGAAATTCTCATTCTTTTCCTTTCCACTTTTACATAAACAAAAATAACAACTGTTATATTCTATTGTTAGAATAACCAACATCCTGTTTTGCCTTAAATCATCCAGGCTTTAGAACAGAAAATTCTCTGTGCTAGCAAAGTCTTTAGTCCTGTGAAAACCAGGTCAGTTAATCACCTTCTTAATTATCACCAGTGGACTATTTCAAATTAACCTAGTCATATCAGATTGGTCAGAATTATTTCCAGGGATTTTAGAACTGAGATTGAGAGAAAAGCAGTGGAATGTCTTAAGAAATTTTGAGATATAAAATTCAGCTATATGATTGTTATGTTTCCTGTCTTGTAAAATACAAAATGTAAAATAAGAGAATCAATCTAAAATACAAAGGACACAGCAGTACATCTGTTCTTGGTTTCTTTTCATTATTAATCATGTTTAACCTTTCCCTGTATTATAAGAGGTAATAAATTTCAGTTTAGAATTGAGTTAGATTTCTGTCACTTGCATACCTGTTTTTGTCAATTGTGATTCCAAATTATTTCCAGTAGTATCTGGAAGTTTTATAATAATCAACAGATTCTAAAATTCAGGCTAGGCAAAAAAAGATTAGGGTTTCCATGTCCAAGTTGAAAAACTAACTGATAAGATAATTAAATTATAACATGCTGTTTCAGGAGATTCAGACCACATGCCGAGGAAAGCTCAACCTCGTAGGACATAAGTAGAAGAACAGAATTTGTAGTATCTTGCATTCTCCAGACCATATTCAAGTCAGACATAATATCTGGTTCCAGTGGACAACTGCCCTGAGATCATTAAGGAAAGTTTTTCTGCTTCAAATCACTGATATGAGACTCTCAAGGGCAATGCCATGTTTTATTAAATCTTGAAAGACAAATTCTCTAGTGGGCTTTGAAGATGGTTTCTGCCGAGGACTTAGCTCAGCAGCGCAGCCCCTGCTTGGCAAGTGCACAGTCCTGAGTTCAATTCCCAGTACAAAACATTTTTCTCTGAATAGGAGCTGTGGAACAAAGTGTCATGAAAATGCCAGAAGACCAAGGGTCCTAGAGCACTAGGTTGGTTCCAGGTGCTTTGCTGAGCAGCTCCTACTTGACGAAGTAGGAGTGACTCTGCTTTTGGTGCAGCATCCCCTTAAGAGAGATGGCACAGTTTAAACATTACAGCATTAAAAAATCAAGCATTGTTAAAATATTTTGATATTTTAATGTTACTTTCTGTGTACATTTTGGAAAACTCGATTTAAGTAAAATTGGTAAATCCATTTAAAAATTAAACATGAGTTATTTGGAGAGAAGGCTTAACCCTCACTCTCAAAAGAGTTCAGTTATATCACTATCATACTTTAAAAAATACCAGGAAAATAAAGATCCTTTTAGTTTTATTTTAAGGCAACTGGATTTATAATCCATATTTAAAAAGTATGCTGAGGGTTATAATAATTATATGCAGAAAATGCAAACTGCTTATTTTAAATATGTGTAAAGCAAATGTTTCATTGAATTAAAGCTTCAGGTTATGTTTATCAGTGCCAGCACCTGTTTGTTGAAATTAAAATGAATAACCTTATCAAAATTCTTTCATTTTATTTTGTTATGTTTCATTTACTTGCAATGAATATGTACTCTTTCCTCTGAGGAATAGTCTTTTTTTCTTCGTATTTTAGCAAGTAAAGGGATTTGGCCTGAAGTTACAGAGTACGAGGAAACTGTGCTTCAGTATGTGTCACGGATATTATTTTCATTCCGACCACGTTTATTGTGCAACTGCTGTACATATTGTATTATCATCACCATCTAGTATTTCTTAGAGTCTTCTCTGTTGGTGGACTAAAGGCTAAAGGAAGTAAAAAGCATATTTTATTTACTCTCTAGGATCTTACATTTTAAGAAAGGTGACAGAGAAAATATGTCAAATAAATGATGAAAGTATCAGTTTTACTGTTTCAAAAGTAGATATTGGATTTTACAGTTTTAGAAAGAAAATACATGGGAAAAATAATTGCCTTATATATTTTTTATTTTTTTATCTTTTATTCTTTAAAATTAATTTTATTGAGAAAGAAGTAACAATGAGACAGTTTCAAAACAGGTTATTAGACAATAAAAGACATTTTACTGAGAATAATCAGTGTGTTTGAAGTGATGGGGGGTCTTTTGAGGAAGATGAATGGCAATGAATCTTTTACTGCAATAAACGTTTTATGTAAACATTAAAAAAACCAGGTTAATAGGACAATTACAATAATTAATACACTGCATATTGTTGTCTTTGTAGTAGTTATTCATAGCACAAGATGCAGAAATGATATCTTATCTAAACTATTAGCACAAATCTTTCTTCTCATTGAACTAAGAGAAAGTAGCTGTATGTCTATCCTAGCTATTTTGTATATACATATAT
>NW_004524580.1:28182480-28188791 GCF_000260255.1 Octodon degus | reverse complement strand
TTCACTACAAAATGGTCCTTCATTTATATCCCCCTTTTATGTTTAGTTTTGTCAGAGAAGGGTATTCCATTGCCATTTAAATATTATTGGTACATGAATTCAGCAAAATAATCCAATATAGTCCAGTAGTCCATAAGAGTAGTGAGTTTTCCACAGAACTTGCCTTGTATATTAATTAAAGAACAATGTTTATTTTGACTAGAATTTGAAGTATGTGTGCATATGTGTGCATGTGTGTGCCCAGATGGACATGTGTGTGACTGAGTAGGGTGGGGTTACAGTGGTACATTTCTAAGAATGACATGAAACTCGAGCAAATCACCAGCACTCTGCCTATATCACTGAATGTTTTTTGTTTTGTTTCTGTTTTTGTTTGTATTTGGGAGAAAGCCAAGGGTCTTGTGTATGTTAACTATGCATGTATCTGTCACTGAGCTACAGTCCTGAGTGAATTTGCATCAGTCAGCAAATGAATGAATGAATAAAATGTGAAGATGGAAAGTCTGAAATTATGACAGGAACACCAAAAGACAGAAGGGAGGAAAACCAAGCTATGTAAGATAATCCAGAATAGTCTATTTTTAGTAAAAACCCTAGTGAGCACAGCATGTACTCTCTGGGAATCAATCATGTGGTAGGAAATCATCATAAGGCTTTCAAGGTGAGATATAGGTGGTGATTCCTTATTTTCCAGAGATAGTCATATTTGGCTGAATCTTTACAAATGAGTCAGCATTGAGTAGGTAATACGGAAAAGAAATTTTCCCAGGGAACTATGTGTCTTATCTGTACGTGACAAGATGTTAGGCTTATAAAGGGGCTTAAATATATAGTGAGGTAACTTAGTACTTGCTAACAGGTATGATTATTTGAAGCCCTCTACTGAATAAAGATCGTAAGCATTTTGGGGGTTAATTTTTAGAAAGTTTTCAAGAATTTTCCCTTTAGTTTTTATCTTGTATTAGAACACATTCACAGTACATAATGCATTACATCCCTTGTGAGGTGTTGGTACATGCACGTAACACATCTTCATTTCTTTTTCCATTCCCTTTCCCTTCTCTTCCTCTTTCCCCCTCCCTATCTTGGTGCCTTTCACATTTGTAAAAGATCTGTCTCCCTATTTTCCTATTTTCTGCTTTATATTTTAACTTTCTCATATAAAGGAAACCGTGTGATGCGCTTTGTGTCTGACTAATTTCAGTTAACATTATGGTCTCAAGCTGCATCCATTTTCCTATAAATGACTCAAGTTGGTTCATCTTTATGGCAGAATAGTACCACATTATGGATACATATGATGCTTTTTCTGTATCCATGCTTCTGTTGATGGGCATATAGGCCACCTTCACATTTAGCTATTTTGAATTGTGTTATAAACATACACATGAGTGGATCATTATGATATGATATCTTTAACACTTCTGGGAAGTTATCTAGAAGGCCAATAGCTACATTGGATAAAATTTCCAGTTTTAGTTATTTATGGTATCTCTATACTAATTTCCATATGGTTGTATAACAGCAGCACCTTGGTTCATGAGCTCAGTTCTCTCATAATTCTGCTTGCAGACTTAACAGAATGAGAATTGAATCAAATGTCTCCATAAGATGGACATTGAGCCTAACCAATGAACTTGATTTAGCTCTAGACCAACTCAGTTTAGAGTCATGGAAACAGGTTTGTGAACTGAGGTACCACTGAATTTATCCTTCCACAAAAAAGGTAGAAGTGTTCCTTTTTCCCTATAGTCTCGTCAGCATTCATTATTGTTCAATTTCTGGATGATAGTTATTTCTTCTGAAGTGAGATGGATTTTTACTCAGTATTGTTTTATTTATTTATTTTTTTGTGGTTACTACTGCATTTATTGTCCTACAGCTAATCTTTTTGTAGCTTCAACAAATTTGGCCTAAAGTGAAGCATGAGGTTAGAACTGGACCACTTGGCCCTTTCTCTTCTTGTCTCCTCTCAGTTCAAAGTACCTGCATCTCTTCATGGCCAGCATTCTCTTCGATCTGCAGGTGGGCTCTACACACTCAAGCCTCAGCCCAATTTTCCTTGTTGTTTTAGCCTTCTTCCGGAAGATGGGTTTCATTTGCCCACCATAGGCACTGTGCTTCTGATCATAGTACCTCTTTCCTTGGGCATACAGGGAATCCTTGCCCTCCTTATACGGGGTCACTTTCTGATGCTGATGCTTGTCACACTTTTTACAGAAAGTCCTTTGGGTGTTAGGTATATTGACCATCTTGGTGGTAGAGCTGTGATGAAAACGAGAAGCCCAAAAACCTAACTCCTTGCCTGACATTGCTTGCACCTCAAAGGAAAAAGTTAATTTATTTTTATTTATTTTAATGAGAAAAAAAGATAAAATAGCAATGAAACAGTTTCAAAACAGGTTAGTAGAATGGTTACAATAATAAATACGTTGCACATTGTTGTCTTCATAGTAATTATTCAGAGGACAAGATACAGACATGGTATCTTGTTTAAACAATATTAGTACAAGCTTTTATTGTCAGTGAAATAAGAGAAAGTAGCTATATATCTGTCCTAACTAACACATGACACTAGGTTGCCTAGCAACTGATAGCTAACCTTAACTAGACAAGGTGTTCATCTCAGGAGTGAGGTAGCTTGTTTGCTTTAGGCACTGGGCAAGTCCCACCTACACATATTTGATTGATTTCCTAGCTTCATGGCTCCCAATCCCGTTTTTCATTTTGTTATGTCAGAGATAGGTGTTCTACTGCAGTTAGACAAGCTATACTTGGAGAAATCTTTAAAGGACCTTTACATACTTGAAACCAGTCTAAATATTGTAGGTACTTGAATTGAGCAAAATAACCCAATATAGTACAATAGTCCATAATAGTAGTGGGTTGTCAGCAGAACTAGCAATTGTCAGAGGTTGTTGACTTGAGCCTTTTATAGCTCAGCATATTAATATGGCATTACTTTTTATACCTCGTGATTATACTTTTTGTTGAATGGTTAAGATCATGTTAAAGCAAACCTATATAACTCAAAGTGTAACTTTTACTGTGTGACAAGGTGATTCAATTCCCCTCAGGATTTACCCTGAAACCATGTACAGCAACTTGTAGATCTTTTGTCTGTGTCGGTCATCTGGATTAGTCACGGACATTGCTTGACCAATTTGCTTTCTGTGAAAGCCTGAAAATTTTCTCTCCATGTGACTCTCCTTAGGCACACTATACATCATTGATTACATTTCTCCGTGGATCCATAATCTGCTTGATCAGAAAATTTGAGGCACAATTGAGTTACATGGTGTTACATTACAGGTTCTCCGATGTCCTGAGTCTTCATTGACATGGAAGGTCTAGGGCCAAAATGTTGGCTCACCTTGCAGCCCTTCTTTTTCTCCGATTTTTGATCTGTAAACTTAGGTTGTTACCCCTCCAGAAGAGAAGCTTATTGCCCTGCAACATATGCAGTTCAATGTACCCTAACTATCTGTCTAAATATCAAACATCTTAGGCATAAAATGGAACAGGTATTGTCCATCAAGCATTGATATGTTGAACTTTAAGACCTTACAGAATATGAAGAAAAAAATTTAAAAAAATAGGAGTAAACACATATTTTTACACAGAAATTTAGAAATCTAACCATATACAGAACTGTAGCAGGACAGTCCTGTGACAATTTTTTTTCTTTTTCTAGTGTCTTTTTTCATTATTTACCCTTTATTTAAAGAAAAAAAAATTTTACTTGAGCGACAGTATGGTAATAATTGGTATGTCATGACAAGAAGTATGTATTTAGAAGACCAGAATGACAGGCATTCCAAGCATGATCCTTCTATTACACATTGCTATCTTTAGTGCAGTTGCTTAGTTCACAGGTCTCAGCATATATAGTTTAGTCAGGTTGAGAATCCTACCAGTTAACTGCTAGTTTCAAAAACCTGCTGATTTTTCTCGGGATCATTGCCTTACCCATCTCGTGCATATAAATGTATGGCTTTGCCCTTATGATGTTTCCTAGCTTTTCTCCTTGCCCTCTCCTCATTGTCCAATCTTTGAGTTCTCACTTTCTTTTTAATTGTGTTATATGTTTCTACTTGTAATTCTTTTTTTGAGTTCTTATTACTGGGGAGAAAATATGATATTTACACATATGGGTCTGGTTTATTTCACTTATAAGTATATCTTCAAATGACAGCCATTTAGTATGAGGGCTTTGAGTTTATCATGCTTTGTAGCTGAGTAATACTTCACTGTATAAAAATAACACATTTTTTCAACCATTCCTCATGTGACTGGCATCTTGGTTGGTTCCAAGATTTGGCTATCACAAATTGTGCTGCAATAAACATATGTACACATATATCACTATGGTATGATGTTTTCAGTTCCTCAGGGAAAATTTCCAGTAGGGGTATAGCTGGCTTGAGTGGGATTTCCAGTACTAGTTTTTAAAGGAGTCTCCACAATGATTTCCACAATGGTTGCACCAGTCTACATTCCCACCAGCAGTGGAGAAGGGTTCCTTTTCTCCACAGCCTCTCGAACATTTGTTGTTGGTTGATTTCTTCATGATAGCCATTTTTTCTGAGGTGAGATGGTATCTCGTTGTTTTAATTTGCTTTTCACGGATGACTAGTGATGAGGAGCATTTTTTCATATATTTATTCGCTTCTATAATTTTATCCTCTGAGAAGTGTGTGCTCATCTTGGATGCCCATTTCTGGATTGGGTCTTTAAATTTTGGGGCCGTAATGTTCTTTAGTTCTTTATAAATTCTAGAGAGCAGACATTTGTCTGAGTGTTTATTACTTAAGAGTTTTTCAAAATTTGTGTGTTGCTTTTTCAGTTTGTTGGTAATTTCTTTTGATGTGCGATAGCTCAATAAGAGGTGGTCCCAATTGTTAATTTTTTCAAGTATTACCCGTGTGATTTGATTTTTGTTCATGAACTCTTTGCCAATCTCTATGTCTTCTAGAGTTCCTCCTACTTTCTCTTCCAGGAAATTTAGTCTTTATGTTTTAACGTTCATATATTTAATCCATTTTGACTTTATTTTAGTGCATGGTGATAGACCTGGATCAAGTTTTAGTTTTTGGCATGTAGGGAGCCAGTTGTTTCAGCACCATTTGTCGAAGAGGCTATCTTTCTTCCAGTAAGTGTGTTTGGCCCCTTTGTCCAAGATCAGGTGGGTGAGTGTGTTCATAGAGACATGTGCATCTTCTAATCTATTCCATTGATCCTAAGGTCTATTTTGTTGCCAATACCATGCTAATTTTACCACAGTAGCTTTGTATTATAATTTCAAGTCAGGAATTGTAATGCTTCCTGTCTTGTCTTTGTCGGCCAGGATTGCCTTTGCTCTTCTAGGTCTTTTTTGGTTCCAAATAAATTTTAGGAACAATTTCTCTAGGTCTGGCAGGTATGTTGGTGGTAGTTCAATACAGATTGCATTAAATCTGTACAACTATTTTTGGAGTATGGCCATCTTCACAGTGTTGGTTCTTCCTATCCAGGAGCAGGGAAAATCTTTCAATTTTCTGAAATGCTCTATGATCTTGTTTATTAGAGTCCTGTAATATTCCAAGAAAAGATCTTTGACTTCTTTAGATTAATTCCATCATATTTCATTTTCTGCAGTGGTACTGTAAAAGGTATTGTTTCTGTAATTTCCCTCTTAGTGTGTTTGTTATCTGTGTAGAGGTATGCTATTGATTTTTGAGTATTGACTGTGTATCCTACTATGCTACTGAATTTGCGTATCAATTCCAGTAGCTTTTTGATGGAGTTTTTTGGGTCTTTCAAGAAAAGTATAATGTCATCTGCAAATAATGATAGTTTCACTTCTTCTTTACCTATTCTTATTCCTTTTATTTCTCTGTCTTGTCTAATGGCTGTAGATAATGATTCCAGAACTATATTTAATAGGAGGTGTGATAGAGGACATTGTTGTCTTGTACCAGATCTAAGAGTAAAAGATTTCAGTTTTTCCCCATTGAGAATTATATTAGCTGTTGGGTTGTCATAAATGGCTTTTATCAGATTGAAGTAGAGGTCTTCTATTCCAATTTTCTGGAACATGAATGAATGTTGGACTTCGTCAAAAGCCTTTTCTGCATTAATTGATATGATTGTGGTTTTTAGATTTCACTCTATTGATATAGTGTATTACATTTAAGATTTTAAAATATTGAACTATCCTTGTATCCCTTGAATGAATCTTACCTGGTCATGGTGTATGATCTTCTTGATGATTTGCTGTATTCTATTTGCTAGGATTTTATTGAGGATTTTGGCATCTATGTTCATGAGGG
>NW_004524580.1:28178383-28180001 GCF_000260255.1 Octodon degus | reverse complement strand
AGCCTATGAATGTCTTTATGAGTTAAATGTGTTTCTTGTATACAGCATATTGTTGGATTTTGTTTCCTAATCCACTGTGCCAGTCTATTTCTCATATTTGGTGAATTGAGTCCATTTACATAATGGTTAGAATTGAGATGTAGTGACTTAGGTTGCCATGTTATTTACCTGTTGCATTTTACTCCTTTTTCTCCTTTGTTTAATTGCTTGCCCTTTTTAGTTGGTTGCTTCTGATCTCATTCATGGAGTTCTGATCATTTTGGTTCCTCTCTAGAACATCTTTCAGTAGCCTGTGTAGGGTTGGAGTTGTCATCATGAAATTCTTTATCTATTCTTTGTGGTGAAAGTATTTCACTTCCCCATCAAACTTGAAGGAGAGTTTTTCAGGGTATAGTAGTCTGGGCTGGAATTTGTTTTCATAGAGGACTTGTACTCTGCTCCATGCTCTTCTTGTCTTCATGGTTTGTGAAGAGAAGTTGGTCGTAATTCTGATGGGTTTTCCTTTGAATGTGATTTGCTTCTTTTTGCTATCCTTGTGCTGAATTTATGGGATCTTGACTATTATATGTCTTGGTTTGTTTTTTATTGGGTTGAGTTTACTTGGCGTTCTGTATGGTTTGGTTACCTGAATGTCTAATTGTTTGCTCCTTTTAGGAATTTTTCTGCTATTACTTCTGTCCATAGTTTTTTAATGTCATTTGTATTGACTCCTTCTTTCTCATGAATGCCTATTAGTCTCACATTGTTCATCCTTGCATCATCTTGCAGGTGATGGATTATTTTTTCCTGCATCCTAGTTGTTTTTAAGAGATCCTTTCTTACCTTTTCACTAGCTGCACCAACGTCTTCAAGATCTGAAACTCTGTCTTCACTTTCTTAAACGGTTTTGCAAGCTTGTGATGGAGATTTTAATTTTTCTGTATCTCTTTGACTGCTTCATGATATCTATTTCTTTCCTGTATTGCTCATTCAAGGAATCTGTCATTTTTCTAATCTCCTCTGTTTTTTTTTTATCAATGTCTTCTTTAGATGCAGTTATAAATTCTTTTACTGCAGTGTGTTTTTTCAGATAGGTTTACCTCCCTATGTTTCTGTAGTTGATTCTTCACTTCAGATGCTATGATTTCTGAGAATTCCTTTTTAATTTCAGAAAAGAATTTCATTCTGAGTTCCTCTGTAACTTTCTGCTGTTGCTTATTTACTATCGATGCTATTCATTCATACATTTGAGCTGAGCTAATAGAAAACAATTCCACTCTCAGTTCCTCTATTCCTTTCTGCTGTTGCTTATTTACTATCAGTGCTATTAATTCATACATTTGAGCTGAGCTAGTGTCCTCTACACTTGTTCTGGGTAGGCATTGGGTTTCCTCCATATGTTTGTGCATTTGATTGTTTACTGCAAATGTTATTAATTTAGGGATTTCTTTTTTCATTTCCAATCTGAGTTCCGGTATACATTTCTTTTTTTTTAATTTTTATTTATTTATTTGAGAGAGAGAGAGAGAGAGAGAGAGAGAGAGAGAGAGAGAGAGAGAGGCCAGCTCAGCCCACCAGGGGGCAGGGCTGGCTGGCATGTGGTGCTGGGGGATTGAACCGCGGTCCCTGATGCTTTTGC
>NW_004524580.1:28168573-28178283 GCF_000260255.1 Octodon degus | reverse complement strand
TTTTATTGAGGATTTTGGCATCTATGTTCATGAGGGAGATTGTCCTGTAGTTCTCTTTTTTAGTTGCATCTTTTCCTGATTTTGGAATCAGTATACTACTTGCCTCTGGGAACAATTTTGGGAGAACTACTTCTCTTTCCATTTCATGAAAGGGTTTGAGAATTGTAGGAATTATATCTTCTATGAATTTCTTGTAGAATTCAGCTCTGAATCCATCAGGACCTGGACTTTTCTTTGTTGGCAGGCTTTTAATTACACTTCGTATTTCACTGGCTGTTATTGGGTTACTGAGAGTTGTTATATCTTCTTAATTCAGTTTGTTAATTTGTACTTTTCTAGTAATCTGTCCATTTCATCTGTGGCTTCTATTCTGTGAGAGTAAAGATTCTTGAAGTAGCTTTTGACAATCTTTTGAATTTCCACTGAGTCTGTTGTGATTACACCCTTTTCATTCCTTATTGCTTGTATTTGAATTTTTTTCTTTCCTGTTTTTGATGAGGCTAGGGGATTATCGATTTTATTTAATCTTTCAAGAACCAGTTTTTTGATTCTTTAATTCTTTGAACTGTTTTCTTCGTCTCAGTTGAATTAATTTCTGCTTTAATCTTTATGATCTATTCCTGTCTTTGGGCTCTTGGTTTGGTTTGCTCTTCCTTTTCTAGATGCTGGATGGCAGCATCAGGGTGTTTATTTGTTCCCGTTCTGTTTTCCTACTATGTGAGTTCACAGCTATGAATTTCCCTCTGAGAACTGCTTTCATTGCATCCCATAAATTCCGATAATTTGTGCTTGAATTTTCATTGAAATGTAGATATTGTTCAGTTTCTTCTTTAATTTCATCTGTAACCCATTGATTGCTGAGTAGGGTGCTATTTAATTTCCATGTATTTAGGGGGGTTTTCTGGTTTGTTTTGTCATTTATTTGCAGTTTCAATGCACTGTGGTCAGATAATATGCATGGGAGATTTTCTGTTTTCTTGCATATACTTAAGCAACACCTATGGATGACTATGTGGTCTATTTTAGAAAATGACCCATGTGTAGCTGAAGAAAATGTATATTCAGCTGTTGTTGGGTGGAACATTTTGTATATGTCTACCACGTCCATTTGTTCCAAGCTCTGGTTCAGTTCTGCTACTTCTTTGCTAATTTTTTGTCTGGTTAGCCTATCCTTTTCGGATAAGGGGTTGCTAAAGTCTCCTGTTGAGATTGTGGTATTGGACATTAGATTTTTCATGTCTGTTAAGGTTTGTCTTATATAGTTGGTGCTCCTGTGTTTGGTACATAGATATTTATGAGTGTTATCTCTTCTTCTTGAATTTTTCCCTTAACCAGTATATATTGGCCTTCTTTATTTCATTTAATCATTCTTGGTTTCAAGTTGAGACTGTCTAAGAACAGGATTGCTATCCCTGCTTTTTTCTGAGGTGCTGGGGATTATGTAGTATTGTTTTCCATCCTTTGGCTTTAAGCCTATGAATGTCTTTTTGAGTTAAGTTGTTTCTTGTATACAGCATACAGCATATTGTTGGGTTTTGTTTACTAATCCACCGTGCCAGTCTATTTCTCTTAATTGGTGAATTGAGTCCATTTACATTGATGGTTATAATTGACATGTGTTGACTTACGATTGACATTTTATTTACCTGATGGTTTTTAACTTCTTTTTCTCCTGTGTTTAATTGTTTGCCCTATTTAGTGGGTTCCTTCTCTTCTTGTTCATGGTGTTCTGATCATTGTGTTCCCTCCCTAGAACATCTTTCAGAAGTTTGTGTAGGGTTGGCTTTTCATCATGAAATTCTTTAGTTTTTCTTTGTTGTGGAAGTACTTGTCCATCAAACTTGAAAGAGACTTTTGCGGGGTATAGTAGTGTGGGCTGGAATTTATTTTCATAGAGGACTTGAAGTACTCTGCTCCATGCTCTTCTTGCCTTCATGGTTTGTAAAGAGAAGTCAGCCATAATTCTGATGGGTTTTCCTTTGAATGTGATCTGTTTCTTTTCTCTAGCAGCTTTCAGTATGTTATTCTTGTGCTGGATTTCTTGGATCTTGACTATTATATGTCTTGGTGTGTTTTTAATTGGGTTGAAGTTATTTGGCATTTTGTGTGCTTCAGTTACCTGAATGTGAGATTGTTTCCTCCTATTTGGCAAGTTTTCTGCTATTACTTCTGCCCATATTCTTTTTATATCATTTGTATTGACTCCTTTCTCATTGATGTCTATTAGTCTCACAGTGTTCATCTTTGCATCGTCTTGCAAGTGATGAATTACTTTTTCCTGAATCCTAGTTTAAGAGATCTTGTCTTACCTTTTCACTAGATGCACCAACATCTTCAAGATCTGAAACTCTGTCTTCACTTTTACTCATACGATTTTGCAGACTTGTGATTGAGATTTTGTTTCTCTATATCTCTTTGACTCTGCTTCATGTGATCTATTTCTTTTCTGTATTTCACATTGAAATAATCTATCATTTTTTAATCTCCTGTATGTTTTTATCAATATCTTCTTTAGAAGCAGTTATTAATTCTTTTACTGCATAGTTTTTTTTTTTTTTTTTCAGATTGGGTTTCCTCCATATCTTTCTGTAGTTGATTCTTTACTTCAGATGCTATGAATTCAGAGATTTTTTTTTTTGTTTCAGACATTAATTCTGCTCTGAGTTCCTCTATACCTTTCTGCTGTTGTTTTTGTGCTCCTGACACTATTGATTCATCCATTTCAGCTGAGCTAGTGTCCTCTGCACTTGTTGTGGGTTGGGCTCAAGGCCTGCGATTGCATTTTGCTCCTTGTCTTTATTGTTTTGTATAGCACTGACCTCTCACCTTTGGTGTAGAGCTTTGGTGCAGTTACATCCTTATCACCTAGTAAAATTCAGGTACCAATATACCAAGTGCCAGTTCATGCAGTTGTGCCTGGCTTTGTTCTGCCTGCTGTGCTGAGCTCCTTCTTGCTGTTGCCCTTGGAGGTGGGACTGCTATGCCCCTCTGGCAAGATGTTCTGTTCCTGGATTAGCTGTGTGGTTTTGACCCTAGTTTCACTGCAGGGAGTTTAGCTGCAGGATTTCACCTTAGGCTTGTATGCCAGGCCTGATTTGTGTCTGGAGGGGTATGGGGGGCAGGTGAGCACATAAGCTTTCCCACACTCACCAGGCTTGAGCTTTGGTGGGTCAGCAGGACTCCCAAGAGTGCAATGGATGTTCTCACTCATAGGCGTGCTGTGCTGGCTCTGGAGAGTTGGGGTAGGTCCGGAGAATGTGGGGAAAGGCCTCTCTTCACATGGCAGGCCTGGGTCTGGACCAGTAGGCACAGGACAGAGCAGAAGCTCTCCCACCCACTCTCAGGGCCTAGTGTATGTTGGATCTGATTGGATCTTTTATTGTATAGAGGAGTCAATTTTTAGTTCTTTATATATTCTTTAAACAAAATTATTTATTTATTTATACAGGATCTTGCTATGGAGTTTGGACTCATAGTGATCATCCTGTTTTAGCCTTCCCAGAAATGTGATTACAGGTGTGTGCTAACCCGCCCACTTTCGGTAGCTGGCATCGTATGCCTGAAGTTCTGGGACAGGCATGGCATGTGGTACTGAGGATTGAATGTAGGTCCTTATGTTTTCCCAGGCATGTGTTTATACTGCTGAGCTGTCTCCCCAGCCCCAGTTCTTTATATATTCTAAATATTAGTTCTCTGTCCACAGAATACTTGCCATTAGTTTGGTTATTTGTTAAAATTGATCAACTAATATTGGTACCTTATTTATTAACTAAAGTTTACAGTTTAAATGAGGGTTCACCTATTTTGTATACACAGTTTTGTGGCATTTGACAGATCCATATGCTAGGGAGCCATCATTACAGCATTATACAAAATAGTTGATAGATTAGTATCATACAACTAATCATACCGCCTTTCAGACTACATTCTTTCAGTTAGTACCATATATTGAAGGTTACTTCACACTTTTTTCTTGCTTGATAGTTCATTTCACTTTAATGCTGAATGATTTTCTAGTGTGTAGTTGTACCATCATCCATTTATCCATTTCACTAATTGAAGGACTTCCAGGTTTAGGCAGTTATTTGGATAAATGTCAATGAGTACAATGAATGAATTATATGTTAAGATTGTGTTTAGCTTTGTAAGAACTTCCAAACTGTCTTCTAAAGTAGCTGCACCATTTTACTTACATTCAGCAATGAATAAAAATTCCTGTAGCTCCACACCAGCATGTGTCATGCTTAATTAATGCTTAATTAATTTTAAATTAAATAATTTTAAAAATTAATCAAGTTTGTCAGTACATTTTATTTTTTATTATTTTATTTTTCTGTATTTTAGGGACATGTCTAAAGTGCATTCAGGGTCTCACTACTAGATTGGACTTGTAGTAATCCTCCTGTTTACAGCCTCCCCAGTGCTGGGGTTACAGGCATGCACCACCATGCCCAGTCTCAATCACTGTCTTAGTGCACCCCAGGGCAGGGCTGGCACAGCAGGCTCAGGGATCGAACTCCCAGCCCCTTTCCCTGCTTGCAACCACTTTAATCTGCTGAGCTATTTGGCCGGTCTACTATCCATACATTTAGACATACATAATGATTACATTAATCATAAGGAATTTGTACTGGTACATGGTGTATCTTGATTCTTCTTTTTTTCCATTCCCCTCTCCTCCCTTTAACTCTTCTAATTAATTTATATTGGCATATCATTGTTTTGATTTGAAATTCTCTAATGACATCTGATATTAGCATATCTTCATATATTATTTCCTATCTGTATATATTCTTTGTTGAAGTATCTGTTCAGATTTTTGGCCCATGTAAAATTTATAGTTTTAAAAATTGTTGTTTTAAGTGTTCTGTAGGGGCCAGCAAGATAGCTCAGTGGGCTAAGTGCCTGTTTTGGCAAGTGCAGGGACCGAGGTTTGACCCCTGGCACCACATGAAGTGCCAGGCGTCCCTTCCTTCTCCACCCCCTGATAGGCTAGCCCAGCCCCCGCTGAGCCAGCCACTGAGACCGGGTATAGTAGTGTATGCCTATAATCCCAGCACTGGGGAGACTGAAAACAGGAGGATCACAAGTCCAAGCTACATAGTGAGACCCTGTACCAAATACATAAAAAATAAAAAAAAACTTGAATCCATATTCATACATCTTTGTCCAGAAACCTTTGAAACATCCCATCTATGAATGTACGAAGGGGTTTTTTGGGGGGACACTTAGATATAAACCATAACATATGTAGACAAAATGAAGAAAAATAAAAAGTAATCATTTGAGCACCACAGATATTTTATGGGCAGAATTCACTAGTGTGTGTGAAAATTGGTGGGCAAATCTTTGAGGAGAAATAGGCTATTTGCAGAATCAGAAAGTATCCTCAATACAGACAGATTTAAAAGTTAAAACAATCAGTTTACAATGGAGAAATCTGGAGACCCAGTGATTCCAAGTGCAAGTGATTACCTCCAGTCATAACATACTCCTGCGGTATCTGTCAGCCAAATCATGAGTGAACATTAGACTGATCCAAATTAAGGAACTTTTTGAAAAATAACTGATCTATACTCTTTTAATCGGCAAGGTTATGAAGGTCTGAAAACTGTCATGGGCCAGAGAAGACTAAAGATATGACAACCAAAGAGACTCTGCCCCCTTTCAGTTGGGTTATAGAAAAGAAAAAATATCAGATGAATGGAAAAACTTGTAAACTCTGAATAGAGAGTACAGTGTAAAAATAATATGGCAGCAATGTCAGTTTCTTTGGTTTTCAGAATTTTCCAATGGTTATATGATGCTAACATTTGGCAAAGCTGAGTAAAAGATATAAAGAACTCTATTTCTGCAATTTATGTTTAACATTACTTAAAAATATTTAAAGGAAACAAAAATTTGAACAATAGTAAATTCACTCACTGGGAACAGAAATAAATGAAACAAATAAAAAAGTTCTGTGTATGTTTAAAATTAATATAACAATTTTAAATTGATAAAACAGATGAATATTTTACAAAGATCTGCTAGTCTGTGGTATCTTTGCATTCCATTAAGAGTATGTTTAACTGATCAGAATTTGGAAATACAATGTCAGAATAAGTGTAGTTTATCTATTTTCATTTTTACATATCTTGCTTTGGTATGTTGAAATTGACATTATATCTAAAATGTAATTGCCAACTTCAGCATCACCTATATTTTCTCCTCTTGTCATCCACAAGTTTTATCATTTTACATTTTATATTTAGGTTTATTATCAGTTTGATTTTGTGAAAGCATGAGGAATCTGTTCTTTTTACATATGAATATATAGTTACAGCATCAGCATATTGAAGGACTGCTTTCTCCATTGTATTGCCTTTATTCCTTATTCAAAGTGCTAGTGCTTGTGTCTGTGTAGGTCTACGTCTAGGTTCTCTTCTGCTCCTCTGATCCATAAGGTCGCAACAGTGTCCCTTACGATTCTAATGGGATTGGAAATTCCTCTCGCTTGGTAACATGACAGCTATCATAATCCTCTAAGGTACAATACTTTACTCCTTGTTTATAACAATGCTAGTATAAACAGCCCTGGGACAGTGTGTGTATTTATGTTTTTGTTTTTACTAAAACATTTAAAAAATGAAAAAATAAACTACACAGTTTTAAACAGGAAAAGCTTATAGAATTAGGATATAAAGAAAGTGAACATTTTTCTACAGTTGCATAATATGCATTTTAATCTACATGCTTTGTAGAGTCAATAAATTAAAAAGATTTGTAAAATAAAGTGAACTATGATTAACTTATTATTGAAGAAAGGATTTTTTAAAACAAATTTAGTGTAGCTTAAGTGTGCAGGGTACTGGATAGTCATATCCTAGTCCTTCACATTTAGCACTCTCTGACTTACCCAGAGTGAATTCCTGTCCTGCAAGCTGTTTTATCTATTACTGTGCTTTTTCTATGGTTAGATATGTTTAGATACACATATGCTCTTGTGTTACAGTTACCTACAGTATAGTAATACAAGGTATAGGTATACACAGGAGCACAGGTCTGTGTCAGATAGCCTAGGTTTCCAGCAGATTCTGCTGTCTAGGTTTCTATAAGTACACTTTATGATGTTTATGATGACAAAATTGCCCAAAGATGCATTTCTCAGAATAAGTGGTACATGACTGTACTTTCATATTTTTTTCACTAGAAATGCATTGTCTTTATTATTGTAACTTTGTAGTAAGTCTTAGAGTTACACATAAGAGAAATCTTATCTTTCACTTAACATTATTTCCTGGAATTATAATTTTATAAACATCTAATGAAACTTGAAAAGTTTCTATGTGATTGTATCCTGTTATGAACAGTGAGTCTCATATTCAATACTCTATAACTTTTATTTTTTATTATTATCATTTTTTTGGCTGGCTCAGCTCACCCTGCGGGCAGCGCTGGTGTGGTATGTGGTGCTGGGGATTGAACCATGGTCCTCTGTGCCAGCCTAAGCAGGTGCTTTAGATTGCTGAGCTGTCTTTCCAGCACAATAATCCATAACTTTTAAATGGCATATTCTATTGAGCCCAGACAAATCCTTTAAAATATATCATGTATAAGAAATAGTAGCACCGACTTCTATGCAAACTTCTCAGTAAACAAGAGCTAACTACCTCTAAAGTCTACAAGATTTTTCTTTAGTTGTTTTTGCCATGCATATTAGACTTTGGGCACTGATAGTTGCCACTGGTTTCAGTGTCTTTGTGAAGCATGTTTTATTTTAGTAGGCAAATACCTGTTTAAATTTGATTAATCAGCATATAATGCATTAGGGAGGTAAAGGAAGAGGACATAAGTTTAAAGTTTCACAATTGCAGTACTTTGGCCACAGCAGATAGCACAAGAAAAGTTTTAAAAAGAGGTCAAACTCTGTAGAATATTTTTGCATTTAGGCATTCCCTAACAATAAATAACTGATGTGAACCTTAATTTCTTGATTGTAAGCAAAGCACATTTGCTAAGAACAGAAGCACTAATTTCCTCTACTTTGAAGTTATCCTAGTAACAAAAAATTTGGAAGAAATAGTTTGCTTTGTGGATGCCCTTATACCCCAGTTTTTGTAATTTATAAGCATTCATTCAGAGGATAGAGCTAAAGTTAATGGATGGAAGTCCAGAGAGTCATGATTTTGTTCAGTGTGTGGAAGTTGTTCCTCTGTGCTCACCTTGAGAAATGCTGAGGTTCTGATTAATAAATGTACATATGCACTGCCCAGAGATGAACCTCTTTCCACAGAGGTGTTGCTGAACAGAGTCCAGCAGAAGGATGGGGTTACCTATATTTTTATTGCCTGAGAATCTGTTAAATAAAAATTGATAAATTTTGGTATGTTTATGCTGAAAACCATAATACTACATGTTATTTTATATTTTACTAGACCTACCAATGAATCTCCAGAACCTAATATAATGTTTTTTAAAAAAGTACTTTATTTATGATGCTTTGGGCAACAGAGATATTATTTACCTTTTACAATATAATGTTTAATATTATTTGTGTTGAAACTTGATGCAGAAATATTATAGATTATTTGGAAAGTAGTGGTTAAATCTACCTGTACTGTGACAATTCTGATGAAGTTAGGGGAAATCATTAGTATTCACAACTTTGAGTAAAAACGTCTAGAAAATATTAGTTGAGGGTCCAGTGTATGGGAACCAGATCCTTGGCCGGTGAGTGACCCTGATTGCTTGATATCTTCCCACCATTTGGCTCTTTTTAAAAAGCATTTTGCTACTATTTATACTCATTATCCTGAGCTCATTAAAATTTTGACTTTATTCAATATGAAAATTCAAGTAGGTAGAATCTGATAAAGTCAAATTTAATTATATTGCAGTAAGATACTACATACAAAATACTCTAAAAATTCAGGCTATGATGTATCCCAACTTGGGACCAACCAGAAAATACTTCAGAATCTTCTTTTGACCCCAAATACTGAAGACCAAGCCTTTAACACACGATCTTTGGTGATACATATATAAACCAAGCACCATGTTTCCTACGACAAGATTATAAAATATATTAATATCAAAATTTCAAAATTAATTACTCCTATGTCTTCTGTACCAAAATTGATAGTTTAATTGAGTTGTTGATTAAAATAATGAGAATAAATAAATGACGTATAGTTGATTTTGATGGCAGAAATTATTTATTATAATTTATCTGTAAATTACCTTACTTTTTTTTCTTTTCCATAGTTTTATTAAGAAACAAATAGCAATAAGGCAGTTTCAAATCAAATTGGTAGGACACTTTCAATAATTAACACATTGCATACATTCTTCCTAGTGGTTAACTGCTGTACAAGATGCGGACTTGATATCCTATTTACAAACATCACTAGAACAAATCCCTCTATGCATTAAGAGAATGTAACTATATATCTTTCCTAACCACTTTGAATATTATAAGTGTGTAAAATCAGCAAAATATTCTAAAAGAGTCCAATAGCACATAATAGTATTGGGTCTTCCACTTCACTGGCAATGTCAGAAATTCTTGACCTGAGGTAAAGCATGGCTTTACCTCTTATATTTCGTTTTTATACTTTTCTGCTGGATGATTAAGACCAAGGTAAAGCAGGACCTATGCAACAAGAGTTGTAGCTTTTGGGTCTGATAAGGTCAGTGAAATCCCCTCAGGATTTATCCTGAGATCCTGT
>NW_004524580.1:28155473-28162492 GCF_000260255.1 Octodon degus | reverse complement strand
GCTGGGGGATTGAACCGCGGTCCCTGATGCTTTTGCTAAGCTTGTTCTAAGTAGGTGCTTTAGACCACTGAGCCATCTCTCCAGCCCCTCCGGTATACATTTCTGCAGCTGTTTCTTTATTTCAGAAGCCATTGATTCATTGCTTTCAGCTGTGTGATTCCCAATTTGTTCTGTGTTACTGTCCTCTGCACTTTTTACAGGTGCACTTGGGTTCTGATATTGCATTTTGTTCCTTCTCATATTTTTGTTGTTGTAGATCTTTGTTGTAGTTATAACCTTAGCACCTACTTAAGTTCAGGTGCAGATCTACAAAGTTTGGGTGTATCAAGTTGTGCCTGGCTTGGGTCTGGCTGCTGTGCTCAGCCTCTTCCTGCTGCTGCCTTTGGGGGTGAACCTGTTGTGCCCCTGTGGCAAGATGTTTTGCTCCTGCACTAGCTGGTTGGTTCTGTCCCTTATCCTCTCTGAAGGGATTGCAGCTGCAGGGTTTTAACCCAGGCCTGTATGCCAGGCCTCAGCTGAGTCTGGAGTTGACAAGGTGGAGTAGTGGGAAGAGGCAGCTCTCCCACACAGTCACCGGCCCTGGGGTAGGACTGGATCTGGGGGTTCCCAGAACATGGCAGAAATTCCTACTCAGCTGGCGGGGTGTGTGTTAGGGTATTATGAAGTAATGGGGGCATCCCAGGGGGTGGAAGAGGGTTTTACCCACGCTGCTCCTGAGCTAGGACCAGTAGGTCCTGCTGACACAGCGTCGCTTGAAGCTCTCCCACACACTCACCGGGCCTGGGCTAGGACTGGGTCTCTACCTTACTTTTTAAAGTGGACTTATTTAGAACATGAAGTTCCAAATTACAGTTTAGCTTTTACTTATGGGGAGAAATGACAAATTATTTAATTTTGAAAAATTTAAGAATACATACAAATTTCAACTATATTTATCTTCAGAATTAAAGTCTGTGTTTTCATACCTATGTGTGCCATGCCTTTTTCCATTTCCATTTATATTTTATATAATTTCAAACATAGGCATCATTTTATTATCATTGTTATTTTTAAATATTTATTTGTTACAGGATCTTGCTGTGCAGCTCAGACTTTTAGTGATCCAACTTTCTCAGAATTCCTAGTGCTGGGATTATAGTTGTACACCACCAGGCCTGGTTTCAGGGCTGTTGTGTGTCCAGGGTTATAGGGCCAGCATGGCATATGGTACTGGGGATCGAACCCGGGTCCTTGCACTTGCCAGGCCGGTGCTTATACCACTGAGCTATCTTCCCATCTCCATGTTCACATAATTTTATGCCTTGGTTTTTCACCTAATATGTAATAAGTCTTTTACATATTATTATGTAATTTAATTAATTCTCCAAATCATGGCTCCCTTGTAGAGGTACTAGCACAATTCTGTGAATCATGAAAAAGCCCTGGGGTGCAATAGCTTTTAGTGGGCACTAGTTGCTTTCCTCCTAGTTTTGTTCACTTCTTTGTTGATGGCTTTAGCCATGATAATAAAGATAATAATAATCCATATAACGAAAACATTAATCTCTTTTTCAATGCTCTATATGCAGGGAGCTATACCAATCATGTTATAAGTCTTACTAAATTCTTATGATAATCATGTAAAGCAGGTATTACTATTATCTTTGTTTTATTTTACTTTATTTAGTTTTATTGTTTATGGTACTGAGAATCAAAACTTAGATCCTGTTGCTTGCTGTGTAGGCATTCTACCACTGAGCAAAATCTATGGCCCTGTCTTCATTTTATAGATGTACACAATTTAGAGAGAATGTAAGAAACTTACTTAAGGAAAATAATGAACCAAAATTACAATAATATGAGTAGGTGTATTATTTAGAGTTCTCCAGAGAAATAGAATCAATAGGAAATATGCATAGATAGATTTAGATAGGTTGATGTGGATATAAATATAGATATGGAAATATAGAGAACAATATATATCAAGAAAGATGTTTGTGAGGCATCTTCTCAGATCATTACAGAGGCTGAGAAATCCTATAATTCTGTTAGCCTGGGACCCAGAAAAATCAGTGGTATAATGTGAAGGCCTGAAAGCACTGTCTAGTATAGTTTGAGCCAGAAAACATGAGAACTAGAAACATCTGTGTTCCAACTGAAGCAGTCAAGCAGAGAGTAAAACTGCTCTTTCTTCACCTTTTCTTCTATTCAAGCCCTTAAAGAATGCATGATTTCTACCCACAGAGGGTTATCTGATTAACTTGTTCTAATACTAATGTCTTCTGGAAGTATTCTCACAAACATGTAGAAATAATGTTTAACAAGATATCTGTACATTCCAAGATACAATCAATGTCCTATATAAATCTATCATTAAATAGGTTTTAGCTTTATTGTATATGTTTTAGAATGAATGTTTATAATGTATGTTAAAAACAGAATCTATAAAACACCTCTGAAGTAGGGTTGGTGGACAACCCACTTTGTGGTACCCTTCTACTCCTCTCAGATAGAAGCTTTATTTCTCTCAATAAATTATTCCTCCTCTTAAAAGAAATAATAGAATTCATTGGGCATGGGAGTGTGTGAAAATTATGGCAAGATTTAATGTTCCAGTCTGAGTTTATAAGCAGTGTGAAGCAGAGTTTTTCCTTTTTGGTGACCGTGGTCTCTTACCTGATAGCCATCAACTGATTGGATTAAATCCACTCAGTGGATTTATGGGAAATAATGTGATTTACACAAATTCTACTGAGTTGCATTTAAATCATATCTAAGAAATACTATCAGAGCAGCAGGTAGATGTCTTTGATTAAAAAAAAAACTGAACTCCATAGACTAAACAAATTTACACATACCATGTCAATAGACTAGAAAATCATTTTTATTTTTAATTTTTGTGCAAATAGTGACTTTTATTTTTAAAATCTACAACCTAGTGATAGAAAGAAATCATTAGAGATGATACAAGATTTCACTAAACTAATAGGAATTCAACAGTGGTTGCTCTATTACATGTTACTATTTTTAAAATTAGTTGTTCAGATTACCAGATATAAATGTGTAAGATTCGGTTAAAGAAACAATAAGAAAGAAATTATAAGAAATTCAAAAGAGGAAACAAATCAGAGTTAAATTTTTTTAATCATTAACTGCTCCTATCAAAAGGCTAACAGAAATGAATAATATAATTATCAAAACTATGCTGCATATATACCTAATGTATTTCCCCCTTCTTTACTTGTCATTTTTCTCATCCCAGTTTTTGCTTCCCATTGAACAATTCCTTTCTCTTTCAGAGTATGTGCTCTACTTTTTAGATTTTCATTACTCTTTCTAAGTTCTCACACTAGTGAGATAATATGATATTTGCACATGTGGATCTGATTTATTTCACTTACCCATATAGTCTCTAGCTGGATCCATTTATCTACAAAAGCCTCAAATTTATCTTTTTTATACCTGAGTAATACTCTAATGTATAAAAATACCATATCTTTTTTATCAGTTCCTCAGTTGATGGACGTTTGGGTTGTTTCCAAGATTTAGCTATGACAAATTGTGCTGCTATAAACATGGGTGCACATACATTGCTGTGATATGATTTCAGTTGTTTTGAAAAAATACCTAGGAGGGGAATAAGTGGTTTGACTGGGATCTCAAGTCCTAATAGCTTTTTGAGAATCTCCGTACTGATCTCCATAATGGTTGTATGAGCATGCACTCCAAAAAATAGTGGAGTATTCCTTTTCCCACACAGCCTCTCCAGCATTTGTTTTTTTAATATTGATATTAGTTTTATTTTATTGAGAAATATCAATGAGACAGTTTCAAAGCTGATTAATAGGACATTTTCAATAATTAATACATTGTATATTGTTATTTTCCTAGTGGTTATCCATGGTACAAGAAGAAGACAGGATATCCTGTCCAAACACTATTAGTACAAATCTTTCTTCTCATTGAATTAAGCGAAAGTAGCTGTATATCTGTCTTAACTGTATACACAAATACAAAATGGTCCTTCCTTTGTATCTCCATTTTTGTTTATTCCTGTCAGAGATGGAAATACTATTGGCATCTAAATACTATAGGTGATTGAATTCAGCAAAAATAATCCAACACAGTCCAGCAGGCCACAACAGTAGTGGGTTATCTGCAGAAGTTGTTGACTAGAACCTTTAATAGCTCAGCATATTAATATGGCCTTACTTTATATACCTTGTTTTTATACTTTTCTGCTGGATGGTTAAGACCAAGACAAAGGAAGACCTATATAACAAGAAATACAACTTTTCTATCTGATAAAGTCAGTCAAGTGCCCTCAGGATTTATCCTGTAACCCTGTACTGCAGTTTGCAGATCCTTTGTCATTGTCAGCCATGTGGATGAGTCATGGCCATTGCTTGACCAATTTGCTCTCTGTGGAGGCCTGAGAGAATGTTTTCTCTCCATGTGGCTCTCCTTAGGCACGCTATGCATCATTGATTGCATTCATCTGTGGCTCCATAATCTCCTTGATCAGAAAATTTGGGGCACAATTGAGTTACATAATGTTATAGTACAGGTTTTCCTATGTCCTCAGTCTTCACTGACCTTGAAAGACTAAGCCAAAATGTTGGCTCACCTTGCAGCCCTTGCTTTTCTCCAAGTTTTGATCTGCAAACTTAGGTTGTTACCCCTCCAGAAGAGAAGCTTATTATTACCCTGCAACATATGCAGTTCAGTTTACCCTATCTGTCTAAATATCAAACTCTTAGGCTTAAAATGGAACAGGTATTTTCCATTAAGTATTGATGTGTTGAACTTTAAGTCCTTACAGAATATGAAGAAAAAAATTTAAAAAATAGGAGTAAACACATATTTTTACACAGAGATTTAAAGATCTAATCATATATGGCATTCTAGTAGGACAGTCCTGTGACATTTATTTTTTTCTTGTGTCTTTTTTTCATTTATTACCCATTTTTTTTTAAAAAAACTTTTACTTGAGAGACAGTATGATAATAATTGATATGTCATGACAAGAAATGTATTTAGAAGACCAGAATGACAAGGCATTCCAAGCGTGACCCTTCTATTACACATTGCTATCTGTAGTGCACTTTCTTGGTTCACAGGTCTCAGCATATATAGTTAGTCAGATTGAGAATCCTAACAATTAACTGCTAGTTTCAAAAACTTGCTGATGTTTCTCAGGATCATTGCCTTGCCATCTTGTGTATACAACTGTATGGCTTTGTCCTTGTCCTCTTTCCCAGCTTTTCTTCTTACTCTATCCTTGTTTTCCAGTCCTCAAGTTCTCACTTTGCTTTTAGTTGTGTTATACCTTTCTATTTGTATTTCTTCTTTTGAGTTCTTATACTAGGGAGACTACATGATATTTACACATGTGGGTCTGGTTTATTTCACTTATGAGTATATTCTCAAGTGGCATCCACTTAAATATAAATGTTTCAAGTTTATCATTCTTTATAGCTGAGTAATACTCCATTGTCTTAAAATACCACATCTTTTTTAACCATTCTTCATGTCATGGGCATCTTGGTTGGTTCCAAGATTTGGCTACCACAAGTTGTGCTCCTATAAACATAGGTACACATATATAACTATGATATGACACTTTCAGTTCCTCCAGGAAAATTCCCACTAGGGGGATACTGGCTTGAATGGAATTTCCAGTCCTAGTTTATTAAGGAGTCTCTACACTGATTTCCATAATGGTTGCATCAGTCTACATTTCCACCAGCAGTGAAGAAGCATTCCCTTTTCCCCACAGCCTCTCCAACATTTGTTGTTGGTTGATTTGTTTATGATAGCCATTCTTTCTGGGGTGAGATGGTATCTTAGTATTGTTTTAATTTGCATTTCATGGATGCCTAGTGATGTGGAGCATTTTCTCATATATTTAATTGCTTCTTTAATTACTTCCTCTGAGAAGTGTGTGTTCATCTCAGATGCCCATTTGTGGATTGTGTCTTTAAATATTGGGACCCTAATATATTTTAGTTCTTTATAAATTTTAGAGAGAAGACCTTTGCCTGAGTGCTTATTAGTTAAGATTTTTTCAAAATTTATGGGTTGTCTTTTCACTTTGTTGGTAATTTCTTTTAACTTCTCAATGAGTTGGTCCAACCTGTTCCATGTTATGCCTAAGATGTATGATATTCAGATAGATAGTAAGGTTAAGCTTAACAGCCTAGGTTACATGTTAGTAACAATAAGCTTCTCTTCTGGAGGGTTAACAACCTAAGTTTGCAGACCAAAATTAGAGAAAAAGGAGGGCCGCAAGGAAAGCCATCATTTTGGCCCTAGCCTTCCAAGGTCAATTAAGACTCAGGACATATCAGAACTTGTAATGTAACATCATGTAACTCAGTTGTGTCCAAATTTTCTGATCAAGGAGATTATGGGGCTAAATAAAAAAGTGATCGATGATGTAGCGTGTGCCTAAGGAGAGTCACGTGGAGAGAAAACATTCTCTCAGGCTTTCACAGAGAGCACACTGGCCAAGCAATGGCCGTGACTCATCCACCTGGCTGACACTGAAAAAGGATCTACAATCTGTGGTACAGGATCTCAGGATACATCCTGATGGGATTTCACTGACCTTATCATACCCAAAACCTACAACTCTTGTTGCATAGATCTTGCTTTATCTTGGTCTTAACCATCCAGCAGAAAAGTATAAAAACAAAGTATGAGAAGTAAAGCCATGCATTATGTTGAGCTGTAGTGGACTCAGGTCAACAATTTCTGACATTGCCAGTGAAGTGGATGACCTAATACTATTATGTACTACTGGACTCTTTTAGAATATTTTGCTGAGTTAACACACCTATAATATTCAAATGACAGAGCTAAACAAAAAAGGGGATACAGATGAATGACCATTTTGTATCTGTGTATTCAAAATTGTTAGGATAGATATATAGTTACTTTCTCTTAATGAATAGAGGGATTTGTTCTAATAGTGTTTGTAAATAGGATATTATGTCTGCATCTTGTACAGCAATTAACCACTAGGAAGAATGTATGCA
>NW_004524580.1:28152340-28155373 GCF_000260255.1 Octodon degus | reverse complement strand
TGCAACAAGAGTTGTAGCTTTTGGGTCTGATAAGGTCAGTGAAATCCCCTCAGGATTTATCCTGAGATCCTGTACCTCAGATTGTAGAACCTTTGTCAGCGTCAGCCATGTGGATGAGTGACGGCCATTGCTTGGCCAATGTGCTCTCTGTGAAAGCCTGAGAAAATGTTTTTTCTCCATGCGACTCTGCTTAGGCACACTCTACATCATTGATCACTTTCCTCTTTGGCCCCATCATCTCCTTGATCAGAAAATTTGGGAGACTGCTGAGTTACATGACATAACAGTAAAAGTTCTCATATGTCCTGAGTCTTAATTGACCTTGGAAGGCTAGGGCCAAAATGTTGGCTTTCCTTGCGGCCCACCTTTTTCTCTAATTTCATCTGCAAACTTAGGTTGTTAACCATCCAGAAGACAAGCTTATTGTTATTACCATACAACATAGGCTGTTAAGCTTAACCTCACTATCTGTCTGAATATCAAACATCTTAGGCATAACAATGAACAGGTATTTTTCATCAAGTATTGATATGTTGAACTTTAAATCCCTGCAGAATATGATAAAAAAACGTTTAAAATTAGAATATATTTTAAAAATAGGCATAAAGAATTATATACTTCTTATGTTTACACATAAGTCCAAAAATCTAACCATATACAAGCTTGAAGCAGGACAGTCCCACATTATTCCTTTTCCTGTCTCTTGCTTTCATTCACCACCCCCTTCTTTTTGAACAACCATCTACCAGAGAGACAGCTTAGCAACAACTGGCATGTCATGAGAAGCAGCCTGTATTCAGAAGACCAGAATGATAGGCACTCCAAACATGAAACTACTACGAGAGATTACCATCTGCAGTGCAGTAGCTTAGTTCCCAGGTATCAGTATATATAGTTATTCAGGGTGAGAATCTTTCCAATGAACTGCTAGATTCAAAAATCTTCTGGATAATCACAGGGTCAATGCCTTGCCCATCTTGTACATATAACTGTATGGCTTAACATTGTCATGTTTCCTAGCTCTTTTCCTTTCTCTCTCTTGATTAGTTAGTCCTCGAGATCCTGCTTTCCTTTTACTTGTATTATACCTTTCTATTTGTATTTCTTGTTTTGAGTTCTTATACTAGGGAGACTATATGGTATTTACACACATGTGTCTGGTTTATTTCACTTATGAGTATATGTTCAAGTGGCATCCACTTCAACATAAAGGCTTGGAGTTTATCATTCTTAATAGCTGAATAATACTCCATTGTGTGAAAATACCACATCTTTTTCAACCATTCCTCAGGTGATGGGCATCTTGGTTATTTTCAAGATTTGGCTATCACAAATTGTGCTGCTATAAACATAGGCACACATATATCACTATGATATGATGATTTCAGATCCTCTGGGAAAACTCCCAGTAGAGGAATAGCTGGTTTAAATGGGATTTCCAGTCCAATTTTTCTAAGGAGTCTACACACTGATTTCCATAACGGTTGCTCCAGTCTAAATTCCCACCAGCAGTAGAGTAGGGTTCCTTTTTCCCCACAGCCTCTCCAACATTTGTTGTTGGTTGATTTCTTTATGATAGCCATTCTTTCTGGGGTGAGATGATATCTCAATGTTGTTTTAATTTGCATTTCGTGGATGGCTAGTGATGTGGAACATTTTTTCATATATTTAATCGCTTCTTTAATTTTCTCCTCAGAAGTGTGTGTTCATCTCGGATGCCCATTTCTGGACTTGGTCTTTAAATTTTGGGGCCCTAGTGTTTCTTAGTTCTGTATGAATTCTAGAGAGCAGACCTTGTCTGAGTACTTATTTGTCATGATTTTTCCCAATTTGTGGGTGGCCTTTTCACTTTGTTGGTAATTTCTTTTGATGTGAAAAAATTTCTCAGTAAGAGCAGGTCCCAGTTATTAATTCTTTCAACTCTTTCCCGTGCGATTTGATTTCTGTTCATGAACTCTTTGCCTACCCCTATGTCTTCAAGAGTTCCTCCTTCTTTCTCTTCCAGGAGATTTAGTATCTCTGCTTTAATGTTTAGATCTTTAATCCATTTTGACTTTAGTTTAGTGCATGGTGATAGACCTAGGTCACGTTTTAGTTTTTGGCATGTAGAGAGCCAGTTTTTCAGTCCCATTTGTTAAGGAGGCTATCTTTCTTCCAGTGAGTATATTTGGGCCCTTTGTCAAAGATAAGGTGGCTGAGTGTTTTTGTAGGGGTTTCAGCATCTTCTCTTCTATTCCATTGATCCTCAGGTCTATTTTGTTGCAAGTACCATGCTGATTTCATCACAGTAGTCTTGTAATAATTTCAAGTCAGGTATTGTAATGCCTCCTGCCTTGTCTTTATTGCCTAGGATTTCCTTTGCTTTTCTAGGTCTTTTCTGGTTCCAGATAAATTTTAGAAATAATTTCTCTGTGTCTGCGAGGTATGTTGTTGATAGTCTGCTTGGGATTGTGTTAAATCTGTACAGCAATTTTGGGAGTATGTCCATCTTCACAATGTTTGTTGTTCCTATAGGAGCATGGAATATCTTTCCATTTTCTGAAATCCTCCACAATCTCTTTTTTCAGAGTAGTGTAATTTTCCTTGAAAAGATCTTTGACTTCTTTAGTTAGATTAATTCCAAGGTATTTTATTTTCCTCGGTGCTATTTTAAAAGGTATTGTTTCTCTAATTTCCCTCTCAGTGTGTTTGTTGTCTGTGTAGAGGAATGCTATTGACTTTTGGGTAATGACTTTATGACCTGCTATGCTACTGAATTTCTGTATTAATTCTAGTAGCTTCTTGGTGGAGTTTTTTGGGTCTTCCAAATAAACTATCATGTCATCTTCAAATAAAGAAAATTTAACTGCTTCTTTACCTATTCTTCTTCTTTTTATTTCTTTCTCTTGTCTAATGGCTGTAGCTAATGATTCCAGTAGTATATTGAATAGGAGTGGTGACTGAGGACATCCTTGTCTTGTACCAGATCTGAGAGTAAAAAATTTCAGTTTTTCCTCATTTAGGATTATGTTAGCTGTTGGGTTTTCATAAATG
>NW_004524580.1:28122612-28141525 GCF_000260255.1 Octodon degus | reverse complement strand
GGATATTATGTCTGCATCTTGTACAGCAATTAACCACTAGGAAGAATGTATGCAATGTGTTAATTATTGAAACTGTCCTACCAATTTGGTTTGAAAGTGTCTCATTACTATTTGTTTCTCAATAGAATTATGGAAAAAAATTTAAAAATAAAAAATAAAGACGATGAAAGAAAAAAGAAAAATAGTTGGTCCAGTTGTTAACTCTTTCAAGTGTTACCCATGTGATTTGATTTTAGTTCATGAACTCTTTGCCTACACTTATGCCTTTAAGAGTTCCACCTATTTTCTCTTCCACAAGATTTAGTGTTTCTGTTTTCATGTTTAGATCTTTAATCCATTTTGACATTAGCTTAGTGCATGGTGATAGACTTGGGTCAAGTTTTATTTTTAGCATGTAAGGAACCAGTTTTTCCAGCACAAATTGTTAAAGAGGTTATCTTCCTTCCAGTAAGCATGTTTGGCCTCTTTGTTGAAGATTAGGTGAATGAGTGTGTTTGTAGAGGCATCTGCATCTTCTAATCTAGTCCATTGATCCTCAGATATATTTTGTTGCCAATACCATGTTGATTTTATCACATTAACTTTGTAGTACAATTTCAAGTCATTAGTTGTATTGCTTCCTACCTTGTCTTTGTTTGCCAGGATTGCCCTTGCTATTCCAGGTCTTTTCTGGTTCCAAATAAGTTTTAGGAACAATTTCTCTAGGTCTGGGAGGTATGTTGGTGGTAGTTCGATAGGGTTTGCATTAAATCTGTACAACAATTTTGGGAGTTTGGCCATCTTCACGATGTTGGTTCTTCCTATCCGGGAGCAGCGAATATCTTTCCATTTTCTGAAATCCTCTATGATATCTTTTTTCTGAGTACTGTAATTTTCCATGAAGAGATATTTGACTTCTTTGGTTAAGTGAATTCGAAGATATTTCATTTTCCTTGGTGCCATTGTAAAAGGTATTGTTTTTCTAATTTCCCTCTCAGTATGTTTGTTATCTGTGTAGAGGAATATTATTGACTTTTGTGTATTGACTTTCTATCCTGCTATGCTACTGAATTTGTGTATCAATTCTAATAGCTTCTTGGTAGAGTTTTTTTGGGTCTTCCAAATAAAGTATCATGTCTTCTGAAAATAATGATAATTTAACTTCTTTACCTATTCTTATTCCTTTTATTTCTCCCTTTTGTCTAACGGATCTATGTAATGATTCCAAAACTATGTTGAACAGTAGGTGTGACAGAGGACATCCTTGTCTTGTACCAGATCTGAGAGTAAAAGATTTCAGTTTTTCCCTATTGAGAATTATATTAGCTGTTGGGTTGTCATAGATGGCTTTTATCAAATTGAAGTAGTGGCCTTCTATTCCAATTTTTTGTAGGACTTTGAACACGAATGAGTGTTGGACTTTGTCAAAAGCCTTTTCTGCATCAATGGAGATCATCATGTGATTTTTACATTTTGCTCTATTAATATAGTGTATCACATTGATGGATTTTCAAATGTTGAACCATCCTTGTATCCCTGGGATGAATCCTATCTGGTCATGGTTTATAATCTTCTTGACGATTTGCTGTATTCTATTTGCTTGAAGTTTATTGAGGATTTTTGCATCTATGTTCATGAGGGAGGTTTGCCTGGAATTCTTTTTTTTTGTTGCCTCTTTCCCTGATTTTGGAATCAGTATAAAACTTGCCTCCAGGAATGATTTTGGGAAAACTGCTACCTTTTCAAGTTCATTGAACAGTTTGGGATTATTGAGATTATATCTTCTATAAATTTCTTGTAGAAGTCTGCTGTGAACCCATTAGGACCTGGAATTTTCTTTGTTGGCAAGTTTTTTATTTCATTTTGTATTTCATTGACTGTTATTGGGTTATTGAGAGTTATTATATCTTTTTGATTCAGTTTTGGTAATTTGTTCCTTTCTAGGAATCTGTCCATTTCGTTTATGTCTTCTATTGTGTAAGGATTAAGATTCTCAAAGTAGCTATTGATAATCTTCTGAGTTTCTACTGGGTCTGTGGTGATTACACCCTTTTCATTCCTTATTGCTTGTATTTGAATTTTTTCTTTCCTTTTCTTGACGAGGTTAGCTAGGGGCTTATCGATTTTATTTAGTCTTTCAAAGAACCAGCTTTTTGATTTTTAGTTCTTTGAACTGTTTTCTTCATATCAATTAAATTAATTTCTGCTTTAATCTTTATGATTTCTTCCCATCTTTGAGCTCTGGGTTTTGTTTGCTCTTCCTTTTCTAGATGTCGGGTGGCAGCA
Organism: Octodon degus; assembly: GCF_000260255.1. Classification (NCBI taxonomy): domain Eukaryota; kingdom Metazoa; phylum Chordata; class Mammalia; order Rodentia; family Octodontidae; genus Octodon; species Octodon degus. The sequence goes on along the minus strand of NW_004524580.1, from coordinate 28,139,260 downwards.
TTAGGGTGTTTATTTGTTCCTCTTCTGTTTTCCTAATGTGTGAATTCACAGCTGTGAACTGCTTTCATTGCATCCCATAAATTCTGATAAATTGTAACTGAATTTTCGTTGAAATGTAGATATTCAATTTCTTGTTTAATTTCATGTGTGACCCATTGATTGCGGAGTAGGATATTGTTTAATTTCCGTGTATTTAGCTGGTTTTTCTCGTTTCTTTTGTTGTTTATTTCCAGTTTCATTGCACTGTGGTCTGATAATATGCATGGGATAAATTCTGTTTTCTTGCATATACTTAAGCATGACCTCTGGTCTATTATGTGTTCTATTTTAAAAAATGACCCATGTGCTCCTAAAAAAATGTGTATTCAGCTGTTGTTGGGTGGAACACTCTGTATAAGTCCACCAAGTCCTTTTATTCTAAGCTCTGTTTCAGATTTCCTATTTCTTTGCTAATTTTTTGTGTGATTGATCTATCTTTTTGAGATAATGGGTGTTAAGGTCTCCTGTTAAGATTGTGGTCTTGGATATTAGATTTTTCGTGTCTATGAAGATTTTTATTACATAATTGGATGCTCCTGTGTTTGGTGCATAGATATTTATGAGTATTACCTCTTCCTCTTGAATTTGTCCCCTAACCAGTATATATTGGCCTTCTTTATTTCATTTTATCATTCTTGGTTTCAAGTTGAGACTGTCTGAGAACAGGATTGCTACCCTTGCTTTTTTTCTGAGGTCCTGGGGCGTGTAGTATTGATTTCCATCCTTTGACTTTGAGTCTATGATTGTCTTTTTGAGTTAAGTGTATTTCTTGTATACACCATATTGTTGGATTTTGTTTCCTAATCCACTGTGTTAGTCTATTTCTGTTAATTGGTGCATTGAGTTCATTTACATTGATGATTACAATTGAGGTGTGTTGACTTATGATTGTCATATTATTTACCTGCTGCTCTTTACTCCTTTTTGTCCTGTTTAATTGTTTGCCCTATTTAGTGGGTTCCTTCTGTTCTCGTTTGTGGAATTCTGATCATTTTGGTCCCTCTCTAGAATATCTTTTAGTAGCCTGTGTAGGGTTAGCTTTGTCATCATGAAATTCTTTAGTTGTTTGTCACGGAAGTATTTCACTTCTCCCTCAAACTTGAAAGAGACTTTTTCAGGGTATAGTAGTGTGGGCTGGAATTTGTTTTCATAGAGGACTTGAAGTACTGTGCTGCATGCTTTTCTTGCCTTCATGGTTTGTGAAGAGAAGTGAGCCATAGTTCTAATGGCCTTTCCTTTGAATATGATCTGCTTCTTTTCTCCAGCAGCTTTCAGTATATTATTCTTGTGCTGGATTTCTGGGATCTTTGCTATTATATGTCTGGGTGTGCTTTTCATTGGGTTGAAGTTATTTTGTGTTCTGTGTGCTTCAGTTACCTGAATGTGAGATTGTTTCCTCATATTTGGCAAATTTTCTGCTATTACTTTTCCCCATATTCTTTTTATATCATTTGTATTGACTCCATCTTTCTCATTGATGTCTATTAGTCTCACAATGTTCATCTTTGCATTGTCTTGCAGGTGATGGATTATATTTTTTCTGCATCACAGTTGTTTTTCAGACATCCTTTCTCACCTTTTTATAGCTGCACCAGCGTCTTCAAGATCTGAAACTTTGTCTTCACTTCCACTCAAACTGTTTTGCAGGCTTGTGATTGAGATTTTAAGTTCCTCTATATCTCTTTGACTCTACTTCATGCGATTTCTTTCCTGTGTTACTCATTCATGGAATCAGTCATATTTGTAATCACTTCCATTTTTTTAATCAATGTCTATTTTTAGAGGAAGTTAATTCTCTTACTTCAGAGTTTTCTTCAGATTGAGTTTCTTCCATATATCTCCCTGTTTGATTCTTTACTGCAGATGGTATGAATTCAGAGATTTCTTTTTTTATTTCTGAAATTAATTCTTCTCTGAATTCCTCTATACCTTTCTGCTGTTGTTTCTTTACTTGAGATGCTGTTCATTCATACATTTCAGCTGAGCTAGTGTCCTTTGCACATGTTCTTGGTGGACATTGGGATTCCCCCATATGTTTCTGTATTAGATTCTTTACTTCACATGCTATGAATTCAGAAATTTCTTTTTTTACTTCAGGAGTTAATTCTGCTCTGAGTTCCTGTGTAACTTTCTCCTGTTGTTTCTTTATTTCTGATGCTGTTAATTCATTCAATTCAGCTGAGCTAGTGTCGTCTGTTCTTGTTATGGGTGGGCTCGAGTCCTGAGATTGCATTTTGTTCCTTGTCTTTGTTATTTTGTATAGCTGTGACCTCTGACCTTTGGTGTAGAGCTTTGGTGCAGTTATTACCTTAGCACCTACTGAAATTTGGGTGTAGATGTATTAATTTTGAGTTTATCCAGTTATGCCTAGCCTGGGTCTAGCTGTTGTGTTCAGTTCCTTCTTGCTGCAGCCCTTGGAAGTGATCCTGTTGTACCTCTCTGGCACACCAGTGAACCTGTGGTGCCCCTCTGTTGTGCCTCTGGCCCAGGGAGCATAGGGGAGCATAGAAGCTCTCCCACACACTAGCTGGGTCTGCACTTGGGCTGAATCTTGGGGTCTGGAGAGAGTTGCAGAAGTTCTCACTCACTTGGCTGGCTTAACAGTGGGGGCTCCCTAGGGTTGCAGGGGTTTAAATGGCGTGGTAGAGGGTCTCACTCATGTGGTTCCTGAGTTTTGATCTGGAGGGGTCCTGCAGTGCAGGGAAGCCGGAAGGTCTCCCACATGCTAGCTGGGCCTGGGCTGGGCTGGGCTGGATCTCCAGCATTTGTTATTGGTTGACTTTTTGTTTTCTTTTGTTGGTTGTCTTCTGAGTGATACCATTTTTTGTGGTATCTCAGCATTGTTTTAATTTATGTTTCTTGAATGACCAGTGAAGTTGAACATTTCTTCATATATTTATTTGCCATTGATATCCTTTATTTGTAAAGTGTATATTCAATTCAGGTACCCATTTTTGGGTTGGGTGTTTGAATTTTGGTGGCCTGAATTTTTTTTATTCTTTATATATTCTAGATAGGAGTCCTTTGTTTGTCAGACTGTCTAATACATTTGTCTCCCACTTTGTAGGTTTTCTTTTTATTCTGTTGATGATTTCTTTTGACATGCAGAAATTTTTCAAAAAGACGAGATCCAAAAATTCTTTTTTTTCCCCCCCAAATTCTTGATTCTTTTAAGTATTTCGCAGGCACTTTGATTTCTGTTCATGAACTCTTTACTTATCCCTTGGTCATTAAGGTTTCTAGCTACTTTCTCTTCTAGAAGATTTAGTGTTTCAGTTTTAATACTTAAGAATTTGAATTATTTTTACTGTAGTTTTGTGTATGGTTATAGGCATGGTCTATTTTAAGCCATCTCCATGTGGAAAGCCAATATTTCCAGCACCATTTATTTAAAAGGTTGTCTTTCTTTCAGTGAACATGTTTGGCCCCTTTGTCAAAGATAGGGTGGCTGAGTGTGCTTGTAGTTGTCTCTCCATCTTCTAATTTGTTCCACTGATCTTCAATTCTATTTTTTGAAGTACCATGCTGATTTTATCACAGTAGCTTTGTAGTCTAATTTCCAATCAGGGATTGTGATGCCTCCTACCTTTCCTCTATTGCTCAGGATTTCTTTTGCTGTTAAGGGTCTCTGCTGTTTCCAGATGATTTTTAGGAATGTTTTTTCTACATTTGTGAGGTACACTAATGATATTTTAATTGGGGTTGCATTGAATGTGTATAACAGTTTTGGGATTATGGCCATTTTCACAATGGTGGTTCTTTCTTTCTATCCAGGAAGAAGGAATATCTTTCCATTTTCTGAAGTCTTCTTCAATATCTTTTTTCAGAGTACTATAATTTTCACTGCCTAAATCTTTTAATTCCTGTGTGAGACTGATTCTTAAGTTTTTCACTGTTATTGTGAAAGGCATGTTTTCTCTCACGGTGTGTTCATTGTTGGTGTATAGAAATGCTATTAAATTTTGAGAGTTAACTTTGTATCCTGCTATGCTGTGGAGTTTGTTTATTAGATCTAGAAGTCTCTTAGTGGAGTTTTTGAGGTCTTTTATGTGAAGTATCATGTCATCAGCAAATAGTGATAATTTTACTTCTTCCTTTCCAATAATTATTCCTTTTATTTCTTTCTCTGTCTAATTGGTCTGGCTAATGTTTCCAGAACTGTATTGAACAGGAGTAGTGATAGTGGGCATTGTTGTCTTTTTCCTGATTTTAAAGTGAAGGCATTAAATTTTTGCCCATTAAGTATAATGTTGACTGTTGGTTTGTTTTAGATGCTTTTTATCAGATTAAGTTTAAGACCATCCATACCTATTTTGTGTAGTGTTTTTATCATGAGTGTTGGACATTCTTAAAAGCGTTTTCTACATCTATTGAGATAATTATGTGATTTTTGTCTTTGGCTCTGTTGATGTGGTGTATTACATTTATTGTTTTGTGTATATTAAACCATCCTTGCATTCCTGGAATGAATTCCAGTTGGTTGGTTGGTTATTTATTTATTTATTTATTCATTTTTGTGGTACTGGGGATTGAACTCAGGATCTTGTGAGCACTTATTCTACTGAGCTATCTCCCCAGCCTTCCCAGTTTGTTGTGATATATAATGTTTTTGATGATTTGCTGCTTTTTGTTTGATGGTATTTTATTGAAGATTTTTGCATCTATGTTCATTAGGAAGATTGGCCTGTAGATCTCTTTTTTGATTGGGTCCTTCTCTGGTTTTGGTATCAGAGTAATACTTACCTCCTTGACTGAGTTTGGGAAAATTGCTTCACTTTGCATTTCACTGAAGAGTTTGGAAAAAGTTGTCATTAACATCTACCTAAATTTCTTGTTGAATTCAGCTGTGAATTCTTCAGGACCTGGGCTTTTCTTTGTTGGTAGTTTTTTTTTTTTTATTACACTTTCAATTTCATTGGCTGATATTGGGTTATTCACAATTAATATATCTTTTTGATTTAAATTTGGTAGTTAATATGTATTTCGGAATCTGTCTATTTATTCTGTATTTTCCATTCTGTGAGAGTAAAGATTTTGGAAATAAGTGTTGCTAATCTGAATTTTTCTTAGGTCTGTAGTGATTTCACCCTTTTAAAATTCATTGTATGTATTTAAATTTTTTCTTTCCTTTTAAAAAATTTTATTCATTTAATGAGAAAAAAAGATAAAATAGCAATGAAACAGTTTCAAAACATGTTAGTATAACAGTTACAATAATTAATACATTGCATATTGTTGCCTTCAGGGTAGTTATTCAGAGGACAAGATGTAGACATAATATCCTACAGTATTAGTTCAAATCTTTCTTCTCATTGAACTAAGAGAAAGTAGCTGTATATCTATGCTATCTTTTTTTTTTTTTTACTAATTAATAAGCACTCAGACAAAAGTCTTCTACCTAGAATTTATAAAGATCTTTCTTTTTTTAAATTAGGCTTGCTAGGGGTTTATTAATTTTATTTATTTCAAAGAACCAATTTGATTCATTAATTATTTGCATTTTTTCTATATTGCATTTATTTCTGTTCTGCTCTTTATAATTTCATGCCTTCTTTGGGCTTTGGACTTGATTGTTCTTTTTCTAGGAGTTTCAGGTGCAGCATAGTATTGTTTATTTGAGATCATTCTGTTTTCCTGATGTACGAATTTATTGCTATAAATTGTCCTCTTAGGACAGCTTTCTTTGCATCCCACAGATTCAGGTAAGTTGTGTCTGCATTTTCATTAGATAGTAAATATTTTTTAATTTCATCTTTAATTTCTTTCATGACCCATTGATTGCTCAGGAGGGTATTATTTAGTTTCCATGTGTTTATATAGTTTTTGCTGTTTCTTTTGTCAGTATTTTCCATTTTCATTGCACTATGGTCAGATAATATGCATGGGAAAATTTCAGCTTGCATATTGTATTTGCTAGCACATGATCTATTTCAGAGAATGTCCCATGCGCAGCTGAGAAAAATGTGTATTCTGATGATGTTGGGTGGAACACTCTGTAAAGGTCCACTAAGTCCATTTCTTCACAAGTATGGTTCGTTTATTTCTTTGGTCATTTTTTGCATGGCTGATCTATCTCTTTGTGTTATTGGGATGTTCACATCCCCCAATACAATTATGTTATTGCTCATTATATTTTTTATGTCTGTTAAAATTTGTCTTATACAGCTAGGTGCTCCTACATTGGGTGCATATATATATTTACAATTGTTACATCTTCCTCTTTCAGTTTTCTCCTAACAAGTATGTAGTGAACTTCTTCGTCCCTTTTAATCACATTTGGTTTGAAATTGACATTGTTGGGGCTCAGAATAGCTAATCCTGCTTTTTTCTGGGTTTCTTTCACATGGAGTATTGTTTTCATCCTTTGACATTCAGTCTATTCATTTCTTTTTGAGTGTTTCTTGTATGCAGAATATTGTTAAATTTTGTTTCTTGATCCACTCTGCAGTCTGATTCTTTTGATTGATGAATAGAGGCATCACATTGATAGTGATAACTGCTATGTATTAGCTGATCTTTGTCATGTGTTTTCCTACTGTAGAATCCCTACTTTTCCTCTTGCTTAATTGCTTGCTCTACTTGATTGGTCTCTTCTGTTTTTGTTGAATTTGTGGTCATTTATGTCTCTTTCTAAAATATCTATTAGTAGTCTTTGTAGATTTGGTTTGGATGTCATGAATTTCTTCAGTTGTTCTTTGTCATGGAAGTATCTAATCTCCATTAAATTTTATAGATAGTTTTGCAGGATACATTAATCTTGGTTGAAAGTTGTTTTCTTTCAGGACCTCAACTATTTCACTCCAAGCTCTTCTTGATTTGATGATCAGTGTTGAGAAATTTGCTGTGAGTCTGATGGGCTTTCCATTATAGTAGATCTGTTTCTTCTAACAGCTTTTAATATTCTGTTATTTTGCTCAGTTTCTGAGATCTTGATTATTATATGTCTGGGTGGTGATTTATTTTGATTACGATTAGCTGGAGTTTTATATGCTTTGATTATGTGTATATAAGGTTATTTTCCCATGCTTGGGAAATTTTCTGCTACTACTTCTTCAAACACTTTATATATATTAATTTTATTGAGAAAGAAGTAGCAGAGAGACAGTTTCAAAACAGGTTAGAAGGACAGTTACAATAATTAATACATTACATATTGTTGTCTTTATCATAGTTATTCATAGTACAAGATGCAAACATGATATCTTGTCTAAACACAATTAGTTCAAAGCTTTCTTCTCATTGAACTAAGAGAAAGTAGCTATCTATCTATGCTGGGGTTTTTTTTTGTGTGTGTATGTGTATTCTTTTCCACTACAAAATGATCCTTCATTTATATCCCCCTTTTTTGTTTACTTTTGTCAGAAATGGGTATTCCATTGCCATTCATATATTGTAGGTGCATGAATTCAGCTTATGTTTTTTGTATTATATCCAGCTGTTTTGTTAATACCTACGTCTCATATTTTTCTTTGTATCATCTTGCAACTGTTGTATTGTTCCTGGTTTCTCCTTATTTTTAAGAGATGTTTCCTTTTATGTTTATTAGCTGCAATGCTGTATTCAAGGTCTGAAATTCTATCTTCTGTTTCATTCAAGTGGTTTTGTCAGGTTTCAATGGAATTCTTAATGTCCTTGATATCAGTTTAAATCTATTCCATGCATTGTAGTTGTTTCTGGTATTGTTCATCCAATGTTTCCCTCATTTTCCTACTCCCTTCTATTTTTTTTTATCTGTGTCTTCTTCAGATGTATTGAGCAATTCTTTCTTGATTATTGTCATTGCCTTTTCTACCTGATATATTATTTCTGAAATGATTTCCTCCATAGCTTGATGGAGTTTCTTTACTTCAGTTGGTATATCAGAAATTTCAGGTGTGTGACTTCCAAGTTCTCCCTGACCTTGCTTCCTGAATTTGCCTTGGGTGGGCTAGAGGTTTGAAATTGCCTTCTGTTCCTTCCTTTTGTCATTTTTTACAGAGATGGTTGGTGGGCACAGTGCAGGTCAGCAAGGCTCTCTAGGATATGGGATGACAGGGTAAGCTCACCAAAGCTCCTGCTGTGTGGTGTTCAATGTAGATTGTATCTCATTAAGGAGAGGTGGGCAAGCCTTAATTCAAGAAGGATCCGATGATGATGAGTGCAGGCTGAAGGTGTGCAAGGCTCTGTTCATGGTTGATTGGTGCAGGGTAGTGCTCTGCAAGGCTCTTGCATTCACTATGGTAGTCAGGGCTCCCTGGTCATCTTCAGGTGAAGGGTGGCTGGACTAAGCCCACTCTGGTGAGGGGTAGGGGCTAGCTTACTAGGTCTCTCTGGTAGTGTGCAAGGCAAGCAGCCCCTATATATTTTAATTTATGCCTTTTTAAAATATGCTCAGCAATTCTTTCATTATGGTTATTTCTTTTTTTAACCTGAGAGATTATTTCTGATCTGATTTTCTCTATTCCAACTTGGACTTGTTTCTTTACTTCAGTTGCTATCATTTCAGAGATTTCAGGTATGTTGCTTCCAATTTCTTCTATGTTGATGTCCCCTGGTCTTGTTCTGGGAGGACTGGAGCCCCAAGATTACATTCTGTTCCTTCGTCTTGTCATTTTCTATTTCTGACCAAACTCTTTATTTTGATTTCTGTGATAATCCTTCTGAAATTTTCATAGTTTATAGCTATATCAATATTATCAAGGCCACTTTTTAAAAAGTCTCTTCTTCAGTGATATCTTTTGTGTGTCAGAGATTCTTGGTTTGTTTCTGTATAGAGCTCCTGCCTTCCCAATTAATTGAGAGTGGGATGTTGCCTTCCATTTAGCACTGCCCTCCATCACTTTCCAAATATTTTTACCCAAGGGGAAATAAGTGATTAAGACAGATATGACATCCTAGCTGCAGTAGTACATTTAGCGTTATGATAACATCAAAGAAAATTTAGAAATTGACAAACTTTGATAGCTATTTATTTTGTACTTTAGCCCATAGGAGTAGATAGTTATATGACCAGAAAAACTTGTAAATTGGGAGTTTGTATGCAAAGTGTTTTCCTTATTAGATTTACCCTGTGTTCCTCTGGCCAGGCCAGTTGCGAAATTGCAGGTGCTTACCATTGTGTAGGGAGATGATCCAGGGTCCTAGATTCTTCTGGTAAAGTTAATTGCCCAGCATCTGTAATTATTTAATTATTAGAAGCTTTAGATATTTTTTCTCTGTATATGTTTATCAGTGGCATTTTTTGTGAAATATTTGTTTCTGGTTATTGTCCATTTATGCACTAGAATGTTAAATGTTTCTTTTATTTAGCATTAATTTTATATGAAAGAACAATATGGGCAGTTTTTGATATTTGATGGAAGTGTTTTTGCCCAAGAATTTAACCACAGGGATTCCAAATGCATCTATATTTAAATCCATGTATTTTATTTACCCAAGGAGCATTTTATTTATCATTTGCTGTGTTTTAAGCCCGGAAGTTTACACTTATGATGTGAGAAGTATCTCATAGTAATGTAAAAGACATATAATATTATGGGAGCACAGAGTAGGATTTTTTTTTAGTGATCCCTAGGGGAGTAGAAATGTAGCAAGTGATGGAGAGAATATGTTTCTCAGATAAATAAAATATATGGTTGTAAATATATATTAATTTGGAATTCTTGTAGTTAAAGTTTTGGCAGAAACACTCTCATCAAATGTACAAACTGCCCAGGGCCAGCCAGATAACTCAGTGGACTAAAGTGCCTGCTTAGGCAGACGCACGGACTAGGGTTAGATCCCAGTTGTGCCATGCCAGCCCCGCCCCCGGGGTGCACTGAGACTGCTACTAAAACTGGGCGTGGTGGTGCGTGCCTGTACTTCCAGTACTTGGGAGGCTGAAAACAGGAGGATCACTATGATTCTGATCTGTGTAGTGAGACCTTGTAGACCCTGTACTAAATACATTAAAATAAATAAATAAATAAGTAGACTGTCCATATTATTGTCTTATATGAAATTAATGCTCAATAAAGGAAACATTAACTCTAGGAAAAAGACAAAAGCATGTGAGCTTTGGGGCAACGTGAAACAGCTAAAATGCATTCAACTGACGACATTTAGAGAAATTAGTTGAGCAAATAATGTTAGAGAATTTTAGAATTTGGTGAATACTATGAAGCAAAGTCCTTGGACTTGAATAAACCATTAATAAACTTCACATCACACTGAGTTGTATTAAAATGTTACTTAAAATCAGTGATGAAAAAAAAAGTCTTTTTTAAAATTTTATTGAGAAAGAAATAGCAATGAGACAGTTTCAAAATAGGTTATAGAACAGTTACAATAATTAATGCATTGCATATTGTTGTCTTTGTAGTAGTTATTCAAAGTACAAGATGCAGACATGATATCTTGTCGAAACACTAAAAAATTCTCAAGTAAATAAAGAAGCCTCCAAAGCTTATAGCAATACAAGAGAAAGAATTAAAATTATACCAATTACATAAACTAGAAATGATAAAATATCTTTATAGAACCCCCCCAAAAAAGACCTCTTTCTACTTAGGGTTCTATTTCCAGTGAAAATATATTTCAGAAGTGAATGTGATGCAAAAACTTTTCAGACAAACAGAACAAATTTACTGTCAGAACGCTTCTTCCATAAGCAAGATGAAAGGAAATTCTTTTGGCAGAAATACAAAATAATATATGGGAAGTGCTATTCACCAAAAGAACAAAAAGCTTCAGTTCATTAAATATGTGGGTCAATGTAAAAGGAAATCATCTTTTTTTTTAACCTTCTTAAAAAGTAATTAATTTTTATAGGGAAAATAGCAGTATATTACATTGTTTATAATACGTAGAATTAAAAGATTTGGTACTATCCAGGTATGCTGGCACACTTCTATAATCTCAGCACACAGGAGGCTAAGGAAAGAGGATCACCATGAGTTTGAGGCTGGCCTGGGCTACCTAATGAGTTCAAGGCCAGACTGAGCTACATTATGAGTCCCTGTCTCAAAAAATCAAAATTTGGCACTAATTGTATGAAAATGGAAAAGCAGCAGAGGAAATGGAAGTGTTGCAAGCTTTTCTTACTTTGCACAAAGTTGTTAGAGTTGGTAAAGTGATCTATAGAGTGATATTTATTTATTTATTTATTTTTTAAAGCTGAAACTCCTTTAGTAAAATGTTATGCGAAATTTTCTACGGTCTCCATACTCTAGTACACTTCAAAATGTGAACAAGTGTTAGCACCAAGCGACAGACTGGACATCGGCCATTGCCAAAGCCTGGAATAAAATGGCGCCCTCACGCGGACCGGAAGCGGGGAAGATGTCCCCGCGCACTGTAGGGACGCACCCTGGCTGGCCCCGACAGATCCAGCCAAACTCGCGTGTGCTTGGGGACACCAATGAAGGCTGTAGCTTCCAACGCTCTTTCCACTACTTCCTGTGCACCCGCGACCCGGCACTTTAGTCGGCTGCCACCTGCGCAAGCGCAATATATAGAGTGATTTTTAAAAACAGTGAAATGAGGCCTTGAATTCTGGAATTCTCATTCTTTTTTCCTAACATGTTGGTGTCTTCACTGGAAATAAGGTGCTTGGGTTCCTGTTATTTTCTTCCATTGTCTGTAGTAGTCCAGTCTCCTTTAGCTCCCGATCTTAGCAGTTGAAAAGTTTGATGGCAACGTCTTTTTATGACTTCTTGCTCTCCCCCCAAGCTGCTGAGCTTTCAGTTTAGAGTTTAAAATTTCATCAGGTTATCTTTACATTAAATTAAAATGATTTCTTCTTGAGAAACAGTGAGCTTTTTTAATATGAACAGAACTTCCAATCAGGAAGGGCTTCTATCATTTATTTGATTATCACATCTTCATCTGTTTTTAACCCCAGTATGCACCAACTTAAAAATGCTAAGTTTGTATTTTTATTTTATTTTAAAAACCCAACATTGCTTTTATCCAGTGAGTTTTTCTTTTTCATTTTCTCAGCTGAATTTTAAAATTTAAGTACATTTTATTTTAGTTCTGGAGACCGTTTTTGCATATTCTAATTTCGTATCACTAGGAGATCATGGCAAAGTTTTCTTCATTTCTTTTCCTGGCTTTCCAGTATTTTTGCCTCCACTACTGTTTTTGACATCCAAGTCTCTCCCTTTTAAGCTGCTGTGTCACTTAAAATGGCTTCTTGAGTCTTCACTGCCTGTTTATGTGAGCCCATCGGTACCTGTACTGCTTGGGGCCGTTGACTGTCATGGAAAGTGGCAATTAAAACCAGTAAGTTAATAAAAGGTCAGGGTTTGTCCCAAGAATGCTTTCAGGTTTGGGAAATGAGATCTCTTTAATTCAGAGTGTAATACGAGAAAGATTGTACTAATACTACAGTTCCTCTCCAGTGAAAGCAACACAGGGGAATTTGTGCCATTGCTGAGGTACCAGTGGCTCTGAAATGATTATGGCAGCTTTTGAGGAAGAAGGAAGAAGAGGTTCTGGCCCTGGCTAGTAAATATCAAGTCAGAATTGTTTTTTTTTTTTTTTTTTAAACTTTTTAAATTTGAGTTCTTGTGCATTTCTAGGTTCTTCTCCAGCCTCTAAGAATAGATTGCAGTTCTTCTAAAGGGCGAATAGCCACACAGGGTCTTGGGAAGGTGGAGAGGACGAACACAGGCTGTCCTCTTCCCACAGTCACACATAGGTGAGGTGTAGGGCAGACAGACCAGCAGAGTACATGGAATATCTCCCCCTTTGAAGTATGGCCACTTTTCTGGAGGCACAGTTTTACTGGGTGACTTTTAACTGAGCTTTTCTTTGGTGGAGCTATTTTAAAAATAGAGATTTTATTCAGAATAGCATAAGCAGCTGGAGATTTGACTGGGTCATTTTGATCACTGGTAGGAGTTAGCTTTAATTCAACAGTGTTCTCAGCAGCAGACTTGATTTTATTTCAGAATTCTAGCTGTTTCAGAAGAGAATCTAATTATAACATATTTTATGAGATACATTTAGAAATTATTTCCCACTGGTGTCGTTTTAAATACAGTAATAACATTCCCTTCCTTCTCCCCATGAAAGGTCCCCACCAATTTATGCTATTATTTAGGCTATATTGTTTGCTACTCTATTTGAGCAGCTTTATAAGCAGGAAAAAAAATCCAGCCAATTTTGTGGACAGTTGATAGTGCTTTGAAGACGTTAGTTGTGTTACTTACTGCTCATAGTTCTCTTGATCATGCCTCCGCTGAGAACCTAGCAACAGGATGGGGCCAGAAACTAGAAATAAAATATAGGCCATGATACATGAAACTAGAAATAAGAGACAGGCTATGAAAAAGCGAAAGGTTTTGGAGCAAGGTGTACTTAGGAAAAAGCTAAAGATTCACCTTTATAAAGCATTTTGGACATTCTGGAAACTTGTGAAAGAACCTTTTAAAATGATGTTTTGGAAGGTATTTATCAGGATACATTAAATATTGAGTTTTCTGTGATTGACTTGGCATCTATGTCAGTAGGAATAAAGATCCACACACTTGAACTTCCTCTATGATCTGTGCTTCTCTTTATTCTGCTGCCTTTAAGTGAAACAAGTAGTGATTTAATAATTTAACGTTTATAGAACAGGGGTCTGGAGGCTCTTTAGTGGGTCCTGCCAACCGTATGAGCTTCAGTGTTTTCTGTTTGCTTCCAGATGTTGCCTTCACAGCAGCTGCACAGCGCTTTGACACTTAGGTCTATTTAGTAATCACATTACTTAGACATTTACATAGACAAAGACCTAAAGAGAAATAAGAACCAATAGGGCGCTTTATATGCTCTCATTAATATCATACTTCGAATTAACACTCTTTGCTTTATTTATCTTAATATACATGATTAAATAAAGTTCTACTTACTTTTATAAATTATTTGGGAAAAAATTGTGAAGATGATTATGAAAATTATAAATTTACAGTTAAATTCTTGGAGTAGCCTCTGTTTTCTGATAAACATTTCAACAAATCACTTAGTATTTTATTATGTGAGAAGGAATTTTTTTCATTTTTCTTTAGAAATACATTTACTTTTTTCTCTTCATGACCAATTTAGGCAAAAGGATACATATGAAGAATAATATTAAAATTCATCTGTAATGTAGTGGTATGTTTTAATATATTTTCTTGTGTGTTCTTTTTCATATACAGATAACTATTACAGTGAAATCAGATATCCATTTTGTATCTTCCTTTATCAGGAGAATTTGCTCATGCAGTACTTTTTGTTGAAAAGTTAATTTGTAATAATAGTATTTCAATCTAGTATGATGGCATACACATGTAATCCCAGAACTTTGGGAAACTGAGGCAGGATGCTAATCAGTTTGATCCCTGCTTGGATAGTTCAGTGACTCAGTGAGACCCTATCTCAAAATAAAAAAATTAGAAGAGTTAGAAATGTAGTTTTGTACAATGACCCTGCATTCAATACCTAGTACTGAAGAAAAACCCAATATATGCAGGTACCATGATTTAATCATTTTCTATGATAAGCATTTAGATTGTTTTCTAATAAGTAATACTAAGATATATATTTTAATAAAAATTGTGTTGCTTTATCTTTTTAAAGTTTAGATTAACAGTGATAAAATCACTTTGTCAAAGCATAAACATTAGCGGTGTTTGTCTGATTTATGTTCTTAAGTACAAATCCCCTCACTAGCATTGCATACTATGTTTTTTTGTTTGTTTGTTTGTTTGCTTTGTTTTGTTTTGTTTTGGTGGAACCGGGGATTGAACTCAGGCCCTTATGCTTGCCAGGGAAGCACTTATTCCACTGAGCCATCTCCCCGGCCCTCATACTATGGTTTTTTTTAAAAAATGTTATTTTCTCATGTAAAATTTGTTGTTTTCTTGATATTTGAATTTTCATTTCTCAGAATACTAATGAAATTTAACTTTTTTATGTTTAGTGATAAAATGTATTCTTTTTATCATCTTCTCAAATATTTTATGTTTTTCTTTTAGTATGCTAGTTGCTTACTTTTTAAAAAACATTTATTTGTTTGGTATGGGGGCTTACTACACAGCTTGGACTTGTTGTGATCCTCCTGTCTCAGCCTCCCTAGGGCTGGGATTACAGGCCTATACCACCACATCTGGTTTTGGGGCTGGCACAGCGTGGGGCTGGCTGGACATGCAGTACCAGGAAACAAACCCAGGTCCTTGCGCCTACCAGGCAGGCACTTAGACCACCACGGTATCTCCCGGGCTTATTTTGCTTACTATAGTGAATCTTTACATATTGAAGAGACCATTACTTCATTGTATTCATTATAAATTGTTTTTCAAATTTTTGTATATGTAAAATATTTTAATAATGTTATTTAATTACAGAGTTAACTATTTTTTTTATTTTGTGGAACTGGGGATTGAACTCAGGCCCTTGCGCTTGCCAGGGAAGCTCTTATTCCACTGAGCCATCTCCCCAGCAACCCCCCCCCCCGAGTTAACATTTTTAATGAAGTGAAATCTCTAAATAGCTTCCAATATTTATTGCTATTTTCCTTAGAAATTTCTTTAAAGCAAAGTGCTTGTTTTCTCCACAGCAAACTTTTTTTTTTTTTTTTTTTTTTTTTTTGGTACCAGGGATGAACTCAGGACCCTGTGCTTGCCAGGAAAGTACTTATTCTACTGAGCTGTCTCCCCGGCCCTCCACAGCAAACTTTTAACTCACTTGGTTTCATATGCTCCAATACAGAAGAAGAACTTTCAGAGTATTTTCTTCCTGGCATTTAAACTTATTTTCCAAGTTTATTGAGTAATCAGCTCAGGATTCACAGATTTGTAATGCTCTTTCATGTATTGTTTATATAAGATTATGTATTATGTTCTGTACTAGGACTAATTATTTTATCTTTTTTACACAAGTATTATATTATTTACATTTTTACAGTACTTCTTCTTCTAAATTTTCTTAGCTTTTATTACTTCATCTTTTTTAGCATATTTTTAATTCATTTTATTACCTTTCTCCTCAGATCCAACTCAGATAAATTACTACTTTAACAACTCTTTGAAAAATATTTTACTGTTCAACTAATATATGTTATATACAGTTTTACTCTGATATAATACTCAAAATTTCAGCCCTCATTTTGCTGTGCTAATAACCTGTAAAAAGTTTATAGAGATTTTATTATAATTATGGCTAATATACTTTTGCTATGTCTGGAATAATTAGTATCCTCATTCAGCCTTCTGATATTTCTCTCCATTTAAATGAGTCCCTCCTCTATTTTCTATGTGTTTTTGCTTTTTCTTTTGTTTTTTTGTTTTTTGAGACAGGGTCTCACTATGTAGTTCAGGCTGGCCTTGAACTCACCATGTCTTCTAGAGTGACCTCAAATTTGTGGTGATCCTCCTGCTTCAGCCTCCCAAGTGCTGAATTGCAGGAGTGTGTCACCATACCCACCTTCCTTTGTCTCTTGATATGTATTTTTATGTTTCATAATTATATGCTTTTATTTGCCTAGAGTAACTGCATTTCTCATTGCAGTTATCAGCTGTTGTAATTTTTGATTTTTAAAATATTTCCCCATTATATTCTAGTGGATTTTACTTAAATTTAGAAAGATTTATCTTATTTTTATTTTTATAATCAACATATTTTG
>NW_004524580.1:28078852-28108796 GCF_000260255.1 Octodon degus | reverse complement strand
TACAGGTGGGCTTGGGTTGTGAGGTTGCATTTTGTTCCTTCTCGTCATTTTGTGTAGCACTGTCTTCTGACCTTTGTTGTAGATCTTTGCTGTAGTTATATCCTTTGCACGTACTGAAGTTCAGGTGCAGCTCTACAAAGTTTGGACTTATCCAGCTGTGTCTGGCTTGGGACTGGCTGCTGTGCTCAGCTCCTTTCCGCTACTGCTCTTGAGGGTGAACCTGTTGTGCCCCTGTGGCAAGATGTTTTGCTCCTGAACTAGCTGGTTGGATCTATCCTCTACACTCTCTGCAGGGATTGCAGCTGCAGGGTTACACCCTGTCCTGTATGCCAGGCCCAAGCTGTACCTGGAGGGGCAAGGTGAAGTAGGGGGAAAAGGAAGCTCTCTGCACACACTCACGGGACCTGGGCTAGGAATGGGTCTGGGGGTTCCCGGAACTCGTCAGAAATTCCTACTCGGGGTGTGGGGTGCGGGGTGCGGGAGGTACTGTGGAGTGGTGGGGGGCGGGCCAAGGGTTTGGGAGAGTGTCTGGCTCATGCTGCGCCTTGGCTGGGACTGGTCCCGCCAGTGCAGGGTAGCAGGAAGCTCTCCACACACTCACCGGACCTGGGCTAAGACTGGGTCTGGGGGTTCCCGGAACTCATCAGAAATTCCTACTCGGGGTGTGGAGTGCGGGGTGTGGGACATACTGTGGGGTGGTGGGGGGCGGGCCAAGGGTGTGGGAGATTGTCTGGCTCATGCTGCGCCTTGGCTGGGACTGGTCCCGCCAGTTCAGGGTAGCAGGAAGCTCTCCACACACTCACCGGACCTGGGCTAAGACTGGGTCTGGGGATTCCCAGAACTCGTCAGAAATTCCTACTCGGGGGGCGGGGTGCGAGAGGTACTGCGGAGTGGGGGTCCGTTCCAAGGGGGTCTGAGAGGTTGTGGCCCACACTGCGCCTGGGCTGGGACTGGTCCCACTGGCGCAGTGTAGCAGGAAGCTCTCCACACACTCACGGGACCTGGTCTAGGACTGGGTCTGGGGGTTCCCGGAACTGGGCAGAAATTCCTACTGGCGGTGGGGTGCGGGAGGTACTGTGGAGTGGTGGGTGGTGGCCCACGGGGGTAGGAGAGGGTCCAGCCTGCGCTGCACCTGGGCTGGGACTCTTTTTTTTTTTTTACTGTCGTGAACACTTCTTTTTTTTTCTCTCTCTCTCTCTAGTAGCTTTGGACATTTTTCTTTGAAATGTCCCTTCTTTCTGTCTGGATCCAGGAAAGCATCCTGTAGGCTGCTAGTATCCCCATTCTTATTTTCTATCTACAATTCCATTCTGTATCCTTTTTAGAAACACCTCAACTGAGACCAATTCCTGTAAATTCTTTTTACTTCTACAGCTTGTGTCAGATATCTGGGGCCCACCGAGCAACATATAACTTTTTAGTTTTGAGGGCTTAGTATGTTTCTTTATAGACAAAATCTAGTGGATACCAGTGAAAGAAATCTTAATCTAGCATATTCACTATAGATTTTACCTGTATGATTACCTGCATTTTGGTATCTTCTAGGACAGAACAAATTGTTTGAGAAATTGGAGCATATATAATGAAAGCATGAACATTTTAGCTAAGAGGTACATTTATAAACTTTTTTGAGACCTAGCAATAGTAACTCACTAGGTCTTAGACCCCTTTATTCATGGAGTCTGACAGTTTGTTGTAAGTCTCTCTAGCTTTAGTTAAGAGACCTCACACCTCTTTTAACCATGAGCATGAAATACTTGAGTTACATCAGAAATCAACCAGATTAACTTATACACTTATTATAAAATACACAGCATTTAGTCATATTAAACCAATGAAATACCTTTTAAATCTTGTACATAAACAACAATATATTATGTTTGTAAAACATCAGTCTCAGCATAATTAAGATTAGTTAGCAACCTTAATATATTGTGATATCTCAGTTACAGCTAAAGCAAGATGTCTTCTAAAGTCTTTATTGAGGTACAATGACTGGAAGGAAAGTCAGGGCTGGAGAAGGACGAAGAGACCTGTGCCAGTGTCCAGCAATAGGCTGGGTTTTCCTCTAGTCATGATTACTCAGAGGTCCTCCGTGGAGATGGCAGGTAGAAATAACAGTCCGGCCAGAGGGAGGAGGCAGGCCCAGGATCCATCAGTCCTACTAGACCACCTGGGAAGCTGAGTCGAGCTCTGTGGCCTCCACCTCAGAGTGCAGTCTCACTTTTAGTGGCTGTCTTGACAGTCAGGGCATGGCTTGTGGGCCTCTTAAGGCAGTCCCTCTTACAGTGGCCTGTCTTCTGACAACAGTAGCAGATGAACTTCATTGTTGAGATCTTCATGGAGCCAAGAGAATGAGACATAGGGTCTGTTTTGAGGCCACAACAAAGGCAACCATTTTTTAAAATCTCTTTGCTTTCTCTCCCTGGTTTTTTCCCAGTTCTAATTATAAGATACTTAAGCAGTTTTACCAAAGTATCAAATGGGTTGTCTAGAGCAAAAGCTATCTTTTGTAGCTCCTGAACTGATCTGTAAGAGTAATCTGTCCCTTTATTTAATTAACATCTCACAAATTATGCTTTACCAGTCCCTCTATAAACATTTAAAGAAATCAGAGGGGTATTTATCTTTCTCCTAGTAAATAGCTAAAATTTAAAATAACTAGAAGGCTTGGTTCTAGTTCTTTTAGACCTTCAAGAATATGCACTTGAAAGAAGATGTGCTTTCTAGTTTTCCTGCCCTGCTATTAGGCCACCAGGGATCTGACTATTTGGACTCCAGGGGGAACTGGAAGTTCCACTGGTTGTCTATCTCTTGGCTCTTTAAAATTAACAATATGCTATTCCTCTCCAAATGTACTAGCAGCTTGTAATGCTGCCTGTATTTCCATAGATGTCAAAGCTTGGTTTTTAAGATTAACATTACATCTCTCCAATCTAGTTCATAAGTCCGAATAAATCCTCCAAAAGACGTCAGTGTACTTATCAGGGTCATCTAAGGCACATGAACTCTGGAAGTTGTAAGTTGCCTCTTTACTTCTTTAAAAGGTATTGTCCTTGAAAAGCTTGCATAGATTTAGCTAAGAATGGGTGTACTATGTAGAGGCCTGGATTAAAGCTGTTTTAGAAGGCCATACCTTCTAGACTAGAAAGGCAAATAGGGAAAACTTTACTTTCAGCAATTGTGGGCAAGGCTGAACTGCCTGGTTCTCCTGTTGCTCATATCTACATTTCAAAACTTAAATAACAATGACCTTCTTAATGTAAACCAAATCTGAACATAAGACATTTTTGCCATTTTTCTTTTCATATCATCTTTCTAGTTATAATAGTGTCATAATTGATACTTTTCCTCTGCATTCCATTTAGATTAAACAGCTCTTGTTTTACCATGTAAGGATCAAACATCTTCCTGTGCTAAATGAAGCACCCTAAAGGAGTAAGAGACTTTGGCTGTGAGATAAC
Organism: Octodon degus; assembly: GCF_000260255.1. NCBI lineage: Eukaryota > Metazoa > Chordata > Mammalia > Rodentia > Octodontidae > Octodon > Octodon degus. Next base: position 28,105,332 of record NW_004524580.1, on the reverse strand, counting down.
CTGGAATTCAATAGAAATTACCTTTCTGGGTGTCCCCACCTTCTTTATAATTGATTCCTCCACCCAGTGTCCATGAGTAGCCCTCTCCAGAGCAGGTGGATGCTCTTGTTGGGGAGAAGGGAGACAAGATCCCACCAGCCTATCCACCCCCAAACAGGTGCATGATTCCTATCTCCTGAATATCTCACAAACCCTTTACTTACTCTTATTGACTATTTGTAAGTTAACGGTTACAATTGGTCCGGTGATAGGAATGTTACGCAGAAGGAAGCGTAGCTATGACATGAAAGGCCAAATGGAAGTGAGCACTTTTTAGGCTACAAAGATCACTTCTAGAGATAGATAGAACCATTGACTGGACAGAGTTGGCCCCATGCACTGAGCCAATCTCCAGATGTTTGTTTCCATCTAATCACCTAGGTAAACATTTTTAGCAACTAAACAAGATTTAACCTTGAAGCTCACAGGTGAAACACTTATCATCTAACAATCCCATTTTACATGTTGGTAAAGACAATATAGCTAGCAAAAATCTTACTCTTAGTTAACACGTAAGGCACAGATGTAAACTTTCCCTGATAACCACTATTGCAAGCTGTCTCATCCTTATTTCTGAAAGAGTGACGCATTAACTTGTTCTACTGAAAAGCTCAGGAAAAATTCCTAGTTTACTAGCAAAAGAGAGAAAAAGTACAATAGGTAAGTGGAGATCTTTCAGTGGTCAAGACCCAGTTTCCACCAAGCACCTTTTAGGTATCCGCCAGAGAGTAGCCCTGGCCATGACCCCTCAGGTGTTCTCAGTTTCTATTTTCTCACACAGCCAGAGATGTCTCCAGAAAGGAATCCAATGGTTTCTCTGGTCAACATTCCATCAGCCATTGGCTTCAATGGGGATTCCCCAAAGAACGGCTGGGAAAACCTGTCCTCTGCTTCAAAGAGTGGCAGCTGCTCTAAGAGCATGTACTAGCTGGCAGAGTAACCACTGTTTGTCTAAATCCTATGAGCGATAGCTAAAAGCCTGAACAAGATTACTAGCACTTTACATTAAAGGCTTTGAAATCCACAACTTATCTCTTACGCACCTAAATGTTAACTAGACTTAGGAGAAAAGATTGAATTCTCCCTCACACTAAATGTGTTTTGGTCCCATAAGTGTGCTGCTTTTGGAGGTAGCTCCTTCTGGTGTCACCCAGAAGTCGGTTCTCTCCACTCTGTCTCAGGTTTAGCTTCCCGAAGGAGACCTACCCAGAACACTAAGCTGGGACATGGCTTTTATATGTGTCCTCCTGGACAGGCATAATTTCTCTTTGTCTCATCTGACCCAGAGACAGGGTATGTGTCCTTTTTCTAAAATGACTTCCCTGTCTTTGGCGTTAACAAACGCTCATTTTCTAAGGGCTTCACTTAGTTGTAACAGTCAGAGTTTACCTATTTTTACATGCCTCTAAAAAGGAAAGTACAAAGAGGTAGGAAAATTAGGAATAAAGTCAAAGAAAGGAAACTGAAACAGAGCAGGCCTGACATTTTGTCTATCATGTAGAGGGGGATCAGAACCAGTCTATCCCAGTGAAACCTGTCCTCCAAGTCTTTAAAAATGGTTGCCGACCTAATGTCATTTAACTGGGAAAGGAGTCCCATGTTTAATATACAGGCATGTATACTTTTTAAATCTGAGCTGGCTAAAAGTCCCATTTTATAGACGTTTACATAAAATCCACTAGGAGGCTTTATAACTTTACTCTCTCTAACACTGTTATCTAAATTCAAGCAAGGAATACCAGTACATTTAGTAACTAGTTCAAATACAATATATACAAGTACAAAATAGTCATAAAATGTTCTATTAAAGAAATATCAACTTGAAAATTTTCCACATTTTAACTTAGATTTACCAGCAACATTTTGACCAACATTTTAACAAAACTACATAAAGACAAAGCATAAGCAATTGTAAACAATTCTAACAAAACTGTATGAGGAAAAACTGTATGAAGCAAAGTGTGAACAATTATGAGCAATGAGCAAAGATCAATATTTGAAGCATAAAGATTTGTTGCCTAAGCAAGTCCCAATCCAGAATTTATGAAAGAAAAGCAAACTCATACCTCTGTCCAATGATCTCAGTGGAAACCTCCAAAATGATACAGAGAGAAAAACTGATCTTGGGTGGGTGACCTCCAAACGATATAGGGAACCTCCAAATGACATAGGGAAAAATGATCTCCCGACATGACGTGCATGAGTTCATGTTCTTTAAAACTGAAGAATGAATTTTAGGAACAAACAGAGGTTATGAACAGAATATATTTATTGAGGGACAGAAAGCTCCTGTCCAAGAGAGGGACAGGAGGGTGGCCAGAGCGGGTTGTTCCCCTTAAGATTTAAAAAAATATATATATCTTTTTTCTGTGATTTAGGATGTGAAAAACTGTATAGACAGACCTCTCTCTGTTACTTTAGTTACAGCAGAAGTTACTATTGAAGTTCCAATAGTGTTTTGTTCAAGCCTATTTCTCTGGGATTCTCATGAATTCAAAGAGCTACTTAATCCTTACATCAATAGACTTTCTTCTTTATGTACTTAAAATCAGCTCCTTTTGTTTGCATCCAAGAATCCTGATGAGTTGTCGATTTGAATGTTCATTCTGAAGGCTTGAGGAGGTTTGCTTTTAGCAAAGGAATCTGTCAGACTGAATCTAGACACTGGTTTTTTTCTCTGTTAATTTTTCCAAGCATTTGCTGTAGACTTGATCTTTCTTAATTATGGAAAGTTTTATTGTTTTGTCTTTGTTTCCTTTGTATCTACTTCTCTGGCTTTTTCATTAGGATTATGTGTTCTTAAACTAGACCAGTGTTTTTAATTCCTGTGATATACCTGATTTGCTAACATGTTTCCAATTTTTTTATGTGAATTTAGGCAAATTATTTTAATTTGTTCATCAAAGTAGTTAGATTTTATATAACATCTTTTGGCACTTAGAGGCTTCCAAATAAACTTAAATTGTACAATATAGTCTCTTATTTCAACTAATTTTATTGTGTTCTTGCCTCACCCTTAGCCTTTTCTTATCATTCTTTGCTTATGTTTCTATGTTGAAGATCCCCCCTCAAAGTTAACATGAGTGGTCATTATAGTGATGTGAAACAAGCTGTAGTGGTGTTCTGTGGCTGAAGCAATGTTGACAGACAGTGCAGGAAGAGAGCTCATTGGCAGATTTGGGATTTAAACTTCACCCAAAACAGTACCCTTGCAGCATATTGAATAATTTGTTTCTGTTTTTCTGGCATCACAAGGAGCTCTGGAGCTATCGTGGCTCTTCAGATTTGTCCCCAGCTTTGAGAAATTGTTTGGAGTTCAATGACAAGTTATTAGATGTAGTCTACCATAGGTAATGACAGACTGGTGTGTCTAGATTTAGTGACAGATTTAGGGTTAGATCTGTTTGGAGTACAGTAGCTCAGTCTGGCCAGAGTTCTCATTACACAAAGGTAATTTCAAATGATAGAAATACTACAAGGTGAAGAGCAAGAATGTTATTTCCTATGGGAGAAAATTAGTTCACCATTAGGAGGGGCATGATGGAGCATGGGAAATAAGCAATCATAGCATGTGGAATTCAGAAATGGCTGGTGTGCTTGTCTAGTACTGTAGTATCTTAGCAGATGACTTACCTAGCATGGAGTTGGCTGACTGAATGGGGCTCAGGTTTTCTAATTAAGGTGTTTAAATTTGAATCAGGGAGATTTCATTAAATGCTGGCATATGTAAACTGTTTCATAAGCTGAAGGGTATGGCCATATTTTTCAAATTCTCTTGGGGTATGTGGAAGTTTTTTTTCCTACCCAAAATTTTTATCCCAACAAATAGATCAATTTTAAGTTACATTTATTTATTTTTAATATTTTATTTATTTATTTGGTACAGGGTCTCACTACACAGCTCAGACTTGAAGTGATCCTTCTGTCTCAGCCTCCCCAGTGCTGAGATTACACATGTGTGCCACCTTGTCCACTATCAGTGACTGTCACGGTGTGCCTTGGATTCTGGGGCTGACATGGAATGTGGTACTGGGAATTTAACCTGGATCCTTGTGCTTGCCAGGAGGCCGCTTAGACCACCAAGCTATCTCCTTAGCCCAAGAGATGAATTTTAAAAATGCTCATCATTGTTAATCTACTTATCAATAAAAGATTTTTTTGAGGGGGGAAATAGTATCAGTTATTTCTTTTGGTTAATGTAAATTAGTGAACTATCCAATCAATGAGAGTTTATGTAATGCTGTGGAGCATATAATAGAAGCATTTAAAAATCACCATTGAAGTACCTACTCTGTGCCATGTATTATACTAGATACCTGGAATAAAAACTTAAATAATATGAAGATACCAGCTTTGCAAACTATTAACCCTAAGAAAGAATTGTATTTTATATAGTATTAGTTACTTATAAATCAGCCATGTCAAAGGTTAACCTTGAAGTAAGAGATTAATTTTAAACAGTTGCTGCTGAAACTTTAAGCTAGAACTCTTTCCTTCTTTCAAGTGTGTATATTATGATAGTCTCTCTCTCCTTTTTTTTTTTTTTTTTTTTTTAAGGAAGGGTCAACAGGGTGTTCAGGGTCTCACTACTAGATTGGATTCCTAGTGATCTGCCTGTTTATAGCCTCCCAAATAAAGCTGGGATTATAGGCACGAACCACCATGCCCAGTCTCAATCACTGTCTCAGTGTGTCTAGGGGCAAGGCTAGCACAGCAGGCCTGGGAATTGAATCCTGGCTTCTGTGCCTGCTTGCAGGAGATTTAATCTGCTGAGCTTTTTGACCAGCCCTGTGTGATATTCATTGTAACCTTTTAAATTTTTTTTTTTGTTGTTTTTTTTCGGAATCGGGGATTGAACTCAGGCCCTTGTGCTTGCCAGGGAAGTGCTTATTCCACTGAGCCATCTCCCCGGCCCCTAAGTAACCTTTTAAATTGATGAAAATGCTTTTAGGATTAGAAAATAACCTAAAATTTTTTTCCCATGCATGAATTAAAAACAAAGACCACAAATTCAGGTATATAGTCTTTTAGAAACCTAGCAAGCAATTCAATTTCTTTGCACTGGAAAGCATTATATATATATATATATATATATATATATATATATATTTTTTTTTTTTTTTTAAATATATATATTTTTTGATTCACAGAGTAAAAATATCTTCTGCAGAGATTTAATTCTTAACTTACATTATACCATTTTATGTATTGAAAAAGAAACTTTAAATCTTTTTTTGAATGAGTCATAGTAATTTAAATATTTTGAATCTTTTATTCTTTTTTGCTACTAATTTTTGTTTACTGAGTAGTTGTTTTTACAAAATTGTGATTTACATTCTAATTTTGTTTACATGTTTATTTTTACATAGACACTTTAGCCTGTGAACTAGCATGATGTCTTCATATATGATTTGGAAAAAAATCAGAATTATTTTGTTAAGTTTATAGTAAAATATATTTTCCATTTTAAAAGACAATTTATGATTTGTATTTTCCTCTAGTTAAAAGTGTAATCATGGAAGTTACCCAACGGTATCAAATCATTTAGTCTAAACCATCTGTCCCACATTTATTAGCAGCACTGTGTCCTTAACCCACCCTTGGTTATATCAATAATAACAGACTGTACAAAACCCTCAATTTCTAGTCTCATTTTATTTATTATACCTCTGTTTAGTGTCATTATGACCTAGTGTTAATTAGTTTTCTACTGGTCTGTCAGCTTTAATGTATAATCTGTATTTATTTATTTTTTAATATAAATTGCTTTGTTGCAAGTTTTGTTTATCATGGTTTAATTAATACACATTTCAGTTACATACTTTATTTTTGTAAAATTTTTCTTTCATAAAACTGAATAACTTCTTCCCCAGAAAAATATAACAGAAAGCATAGAGATTAAGATAAAAGGTGAAAAATGGCAAGAATACAGTATATTTTTATATACTGAAAATGATAACATATTACTATTTTATAATACAAATTTTTAGCCTTGATGGTAGGGTTATTTAATATCTTCATATATTTTTCTGACTAGTTATAACTAATATTTACTGTTTTTCATTCCAATACACATGTGTGCAGGCATGCGTGTACCTATACGGATATTCATAAATATGCTAGTTTTGAGGGCATCTCCATTTTATAGTTGTTTAAAGAAGAACTAAGGAATAGGAAGGCATCAGAGTTGTCTAGTCAGAATATACATACTGTGACAGGAACTGTGCTTATCACTTAGCAGGATGTACAGTAGAAAATATTGCCCCTGTAATCATAAAGGTGAGATGTATTTCATGTAACATCTCACAAATAGTGAAAAACAGTAGTTTAGCTTTCATTCAGTAGTTGAACAATAGTTGAATTTTCCAGACCACTTGTAGAAAATAATTTCAAATATATGCAAATAAGAACAGGGAATGTAAAATTTTTTGGTGAAGCCAATGTATTGCCTATAAGGAAACTAAAAAATATTCTTGTATAAGAACAAGAAATAGTTTTTTGTACTGGGTATTGAACTCAGGACCTCACACCTCCAGGCAGGAACTCTGCTACTGAGCTATATCTCCAGCCAAAGGAGAAAGTCTTAAACCAGTGTCCCAACCTTCCTCATTAAGAAATAGAAGAAAAAAATCAAGCCCAAAGCAAGGAGAATGATTACAATGAAAATCAATGAAATGGAATTTGAACATGAAGTAGAAAAAAAAGCAATGAAATCAAGAGCTGATTTCTTGAAAAGATCAATAGAACTTATAAAAAAATGAAGAGAGAAAAATATAGATTAACAATATCAGAAATAAACAAAAGGAGATAAATATAGAACTAAGAATGAAGAGTATAATAAAGGAACAGTATGAACAACTTTACACCAATGAAATTGACAACTTAGAAGAAATGGAAGAAGAGATACAAATTATGAAAGGTAATTAAAGAATATAAAATTTGAATGCATCTGAATAGATTGTAAAAGATTCATTTGTAATTAAAATTTTGCTTTCAGTCTGGGGAGATGGCTTAGTAGAATAAACGCTTACCTGGCAAGTGCAAGGGCCTGAGTTCAATTCCTGCTTTTGCAAAAAAAATTTTTACCCACAGGGAAAATTCAGGTTTAGATGCTTTGATGCTTTTAGAAAATGATGAGGCTGTTCCCCACTCATTGAGGCCAGCATTACTGTGGTGACAAAAGCATTTCGCCAAAGGAAAGCAATACGTAAATAGCACTAATAGACTCAATATCAAAAATTCTTACAAAATAGTAACATATCAAATCTGATTATACATTCAAATTAGTATATGTTGTGACCAAGTGGGGATATCCACCAAGAAGGCAATGTTATTTTAACAAGGGAAATCAAGTAATATAATTTATCATACTAAAGGCAGACATTAGAACTATATGATCATATGTATAATGCAGAAGAAGCAATTATTCATAAAACTTTTAGTACCCTGAGAATGGAAAGAACTGCTCAAATTTATAGAGGCTATATATAAAATTCTTCAGCTAGTATTATACTTCATGATGTTGACAGACTGAATGGTTTTCATTTAAATCAAAGTAGACCAAGGACAATTACTCTCAGCATTTCTGTTCTGGCCAGTGCAATAAAGAAAAGATAAGGGAAAAAAATAAGAAAGTATGTGGATTTTAAAAGAAGAGGCAATATTCTGTCTTCATAGATCATATAATCATTGATATAGAAAATCCTAAAAAAAATTATAAAAGTGCAGTTGAGCCAGAATGTATACTTTCTAGGATGTAAGGATAGTAAACAAAAATTAATGGTATTTTTTACATGAGTTATTGAAAATTTTAACTTAAAATTTGAAATTTGTGTATAAATTTGACATTCGAACCATCCTTGCTTGCCTGGGATGAATACTTCGTGGTCAAGGTGTATAATGTAGGTGATGATTTGCTGTATTCTCTTTGCTAGGATTTTATTGAGGAGTTTTGCATCTGTGTTCATGAGGGAGGTTTGCCTGGAATTCTCTTTTTTAGTTGCATCTTTCCCTGGTGTTGGTATAAGTATAATACTTGCCTCCAATAATGACTTTGGGAGGATTGCTTCCTTTTCAATTTCATTGAAGAGTTGGAGAAGTATAGGGATTATATCTTCCATAAATTTCTTATAGAATTCAGCTGTGAATTCATCAGGACCTGGACTTTTCTTTGTCGTTAGGTTTTTAAAAATTACATTTCATATTTCATTGGCTGTTTTTGGGTTACTGAGAGTTGTTATATCTTCTTGATATAGTTTTGGTAATTAGTACCTTTGCAGGAATCTGTCCATTTCTTCTGTGTCTTCTATTGTGTAAAAGTAACTATTCTCAAAGTGTCTATTGATAATCTTCTGAATTTCCACTGGGGCTGTGGTAATTACACCCTTTTCATTCCTTATTGAATTTTTCCTTATTTGAATTTTTTTTGCTCTTTTTGATGAGGTTAGCTAGGGGTTTATAAATTTTATTTAATCTTTTAAAAAACCGGCTTTTTGATTCGTTAATTCTTTGAACTGTTTTCTTCATTTCAAATGAATTAATTTCTGCCATAATCCTTATGATTTCTTGCTGTCTTTGAATTTGAGTTTGGTTTGTTGTTTCTGTTCTAGATTTTGGATGTGCAACATTAGGGTGTTTATTTGTTCCCGTTCTGTTTTCCTAATGTGTGAATTCACAGCTATAAATTTCCCTCAGAGGACTTTTCATCGCATCCCATAAGTTCTGATATGTTGTGCTTGAATTTTCATTGAATTGTAGATATTGTTGAATTTCTTGTTTAATTTCATCTGTGCCCCATTCGTTGCTGAGTAGGATGTTGTTTAATTTCCATGTATTTAGGGTTTTTTTCTGGGTTCTTCTGTCATTTATTTCCAGTTTCATTGCACTGTGGTCAGATAATATGCATGGGAGTATTTCTGTTTTCTTGCATATACTTAAGCATGACCTATGGACTATTATGTGATCTATTTTAGAAAATGACCCATGTGTAGCTGAAAAAAATATATATATTCAGCTGTGGTTGGGTGGAACATCTGTATATGTCCACTAAGTTCATTTCTTCCAAGCTCTTGTTCAATTCTGCTACTTTTTTGTGTGCTTTACCTATCTTTTTGGGATAACGGAGTGTTAAAGTCTCCTGTTAAGATTGTGGTATTGGATATTAGACTTTTCATGTTCATTAACGTTTGTCCTGTATAGTTGGATACTCCCATGTTTGGTGTGTAAATATTTATGAGTGTTACCTTTTGCTCTTGATTTTTTCCCCTAACCAGTATATAGTGGCCTTCTTTATTTCATTTGATCATTCTTGGTTTGAAGTTAAGACTATCTGAGATCTGGATTGCTACTGCTATTGTTTTCTGAGGTGCTGGGGCATGTAGTATTGTTTTCCATTCTTTGACTTTCAGCCTATGAATTTCTTTTTGAATTGTGTTTCTTGTACACATCAAATTGTTGGATTTTTGTTTCCTAAACCACTGTGCCAGTCTATTTCTTTTAATTGGTGAAGTGAGTCCATTTACATTGATGGTTATAATTGGGATGTGTTGACTTATGATTAACATGTTACTTTACCTGCTGTTGTTTACTCCTTTTTCTCCTGTGTTTGTTTGTCCTATTTAGTGGGTTCCTTTTTTTCTCATTCTTGGAGTTCTGATCATTTTGGTCCCTCTCTAGAAGATCTTTTAGTAGTCTGTATAGGGTTGGCTTTGTCATCATGAAATTCTTTAGTTGTTCTTTGTCATGGAAGTATTTCACTTCTCCATCAAACTTTAGAAATGAGTGGGTTTTTTTTTTGGCGGAACCAGGGATTGGACTCAGACCCTTGCACTCACCAGGGAAGTGCTTATTCTACTGAGCCATCTCCCTGGCCCCTCTATCAAACTTTAAAGGGAGTTTTGCAGAGTATAGTAGTCTGGGATGAAGTTTGTTTTCATAGAGGATTTGAAGTACTCTGCTCCATGCTCTTCTTGCCTTCATGGTTTGTGAAGGGAAGTCTGCTGTTATTTTAATGAGTTTTCCTTTGAATGTGATCTGTTTCTTTTCTCTAGGCGCTTTCAGTATATTGTTGTTGTGCTGGATTTCTGGGATCTTGACTATTATTATATGTCTCAGTGTGTTTTTATTTGGGTTGAAGTTATTTGGTGTTCTGTATGTTTGGTTATGTGAATATCAGATTGTTTCCTTATATTTGAGAAGTTTTGTGCTATTACTTCTGCCTATTTTCTTTTTGTATCATTTGTATTGACCTGTTCTTTCTCATTGATGCCTATTAGTCTCACTTTGTTCATCTTTGTGGTGTCTTGCGGGTGATGAATTTTTTTTTCTTGCATCCTAGTTGTTTTTAAGAGATCTTTTCTTAACTTTTTAGTAACTGCGATGGTGTCTTCTGGATCTGAAACTCTATCTTTACTTTCATGCAAATGGTTTTGCCAGCTTGTGATTGGGATTCTAAGTTTCTCTGTATCTCTTTGACTGTACTTCATGTGATGTTTCTTTCTTGTATAGCTCATTGAAGGAATCCTTTGTTTTTCTAATCTCTATTTTTTTTTGTCAGTATCTTTTTGAGAAACAGTTATTAATTTTTTTACTACAAAGATTATTTCTGATCTGATTTCCTCCATATGGTTCTGCATTTGATTCTTTATTTCAGATGCTATTAGTTGAGATTTCTTTTTTCATTTCAGAGATTATTTCTGCTCTGATTTCCTCTATACCTTTCTCCAATTGTTTTTTTTACTTCAGATGCTATTGATTCAGACATTTCAGCGGTGTGATTCCCCATTTCTTCTGCAGTGGTGTCCTCTGCACTTGTTGTGGGTGGGCTCGGGGTCTGCAATTGCATTTGGCTCCTTGTCTTTGTCATTTTGTATAGCAGTGTCCTCTGACCTTTGGTGTAGAGCTTTGGTGCACTTATAACCTTAGTACCTACTGAAATTTGTGTGGAGATCTATTTAGTTTGAGTTCATCCAGTTGTACCTGACTTGGGTCTGGCTGTTGTGCTCAGCTCCTTCCTGCTGTAGCCCTTGGGAGAGAACCTGTTGTGCCCCTCTGGCAAGATGTTCTGTTCCTGGATTATTTGGGTGCTTCAGCCCCTATTATCTTGGCAGAGACTTCAGCTGCAGTGTTTCACCCCAGGCCTGTATGCCAGGCCTGGTCTGGGTCTGGAGGGGTCCAGGGGCACAGGTAAATGCAGAAACTCTGCCACACACTCGCTGGGCCTGGGCTTGGCCCGGCTCTGGGGGTTCCTGAGAGCGAGGCTTAAGTTCTCACTCATCGGGCTTGGGGGGGCTCCAGAGGAGTGGAGGGGTCCTGAGAGTGCTGCAGAGGCTCTCACTCACATGGCTTGCCTGGGCTTGGTCCAGAGAGGTGCCTGCTCCTCTTTAGTAATATACTCAGTGCCCTTTGTGTTTGATTATTGGCACTATTAGAGCTTTGGCATAACTGAGGCACTGAGGCAGCTTAACTCTTCCTGTTTTTCTCCTCTCAGTGGCCCACTAGGCTCTAAAATTTGATTCCTAATTTTATAGTAATATAAAAATATTATGCCATATTGTTTTCTGCTTGTCACCTTTTCAATTGAAAAATAATGATTTTCATGCAAAATCTAATAAGATTAACAATGTAAGTTTAGAGATGAAAGGTTTAAAGTGAAATTGTTCTGTATAATGAAAAGAGGAATTTTGAGGTAATGAGAAAAACTTATGGTAATGAATAGATACCAGGAAGCCTTTTCTTAGTGAAGGATTCCTGAAAGTAGTCTTCTGCCCCACCATTGTGATAAAAAGAAAAATATTGGTAGGGAGAAGGAGTTATTTAATTTAAGGCTCCAAAAAAGGGCCGGCCAAATAGCTCAGCTGATTAAAACACCTGCAAGCAGGCTCAGGGGCCGTGGGTTTGATCCCCGGGTCTGCCATGCTGGCTCTGACCATGGGGCATGCTGGGGAAATTGAGACTGGACGTGGTGGCACATGCCTGTAATCTTAGCCCTTGGGAATCTGTAAACAGGAGAATCACTATTAGTCCGAGCTAATAGTAAGATCCTGAACACCCTGTAGACCCTTCCCTAAAATACAGAAAAAAATAATTTAAGGCTCCATATCCTTCTCACTATATAGTTTTTGGTAAAATTCTACATTGTATAATAATGTTTAGCAATAATATATTTTTTAATGAAATCAAACAGAAGTGGATTGTACAATAGTTTAAATATGGGGCAAACTAGTGAAAGCAAGTGAGTACAAAATAATGAGCAGGGAATGCTGTGAGAATGTTCCCCTGCTCACATTAATGAAAGTTTTGAGGGTCAAGGGCATTCAGTCATTCACACATTCTTTCAGCACATGTGTAATGGTTCTTTGCTGTGCCAGCCTGCATGCTGGGCTTGTGGTGGCCAACTCACCAGGCATCTCTGCAGTCATCATCTTTTAATAGAGTAGGGATAAGAGATACTGAGCCTGAGTTACAGGAGCAACTGTAAAATATCGTGACGGTTACTATAACAAGCCTGATGCTGCAAAAATATGGAAGGAAACTAAATTTGACTGAAACAGGAAGCAGGTCTTCTGAAGTCAGTTAGTTAATGTCCCGCTTAAAGCACCACTGAGTTTGCTTCTGACACAGACTCAGAGAGTGTACCAGGAATTTGTTTGTTAAGATCTGATAAAGTAACAGGAGGCATGAAATAACAATGGTTTGCTAGGCATAGTGGCACAGGCCTTTAATTCAGCATTTTGAGAAATTGAGGCAGAAGGATGAGAAATGTAAGCCCAGCATGGGCAATTTAGTGACTCTGTGAGAATGTGTCTTAAAATACGACGTAAAGACAGGTGGGGATGTGGTTCAGTACAAAAGCCATGGGTTCAGTCCTCAGCACTAAAAACAATAAACAAACCCAAAACAATGGCTTCAAAAAGAGAGTTTATTTCATTCTCACTTCCAAGCTTGAAATAGGCAGTCCAGGACTGGCAGCCCCTCCGTATGAGAATTCTTCTGTTCTCTGTTCTGCTGTGAATCTTCTACTCCAAAGGTTACTTCATGGTCCAAGTTCCAGCTTCAGCTGTTTTATCAGCGTTTCAGTCAGCTTCAAGAGGAGTGGCTTGAACACCTTCATTTATGGACATTTGGGATTTCCCATGTTTATAAATTAATTATGTGGGCACACCTAGCTGGGAAATGAGAAATAGAGCTTTTCTTTAAAGCAGACTTGTACTGAATTAGAAGTTGGGATTGCATAACTAAATGCTATTGTATTAGCATTCCAGTCAACCAAAGGATTGTTAGGAAAGGCAAAGCAGAGAGGAATGGGTTTTGGGAAGCAATTAATAGAGAAAACCTGTTAGAGAAAACCATCTGAGCTAAAGTAGGACACAAATCAAGGTAAAGTCTGGTGCCTTAAAGGGAGAAACAAATGCCGTGTGTTTACCTGTTAGGAGCAAAGGGGAGGAAAAGTGGCAGTGATGGTAGGGACTAGAGAGGCAGGCAAATGCAGATGAGGCCTTCCCTTGTGGAACGTGTTAGGAATCGAGAATTTTATCTGAAGCACAATGAAATGCTATTAAAGGCTTTTAAGGACAAAAGTAGCATGATCACATTATTGTATGAAAAAATTCTCAGGTCACTATTATGTGTGAAGAGTCTATTAAAGACTGAATTGGAAATACATAGAAAGTTAAAATGATGTGCCTGTTAGTATGCAAATGCACATGTATGAATTTGTCCTGAGTAATGATGAAAAGTTTGAGAGGACACTGGATGTTTGCACTGAATGTTTGCAGCGGAGGGGGGCTAGGAAATCTGCACTTTTGCCTTTATAATTTTTTATTTTGAGTACTTTATTTTACAATAATCATATATTGTTTTAAAGTTTATAAAAGTCAGTGATAAAACAATTTTATGTTTGAAAAACAAGTACCCAAAGACCTGTGGCTATGCTGCAAAGTAGTCTCGACTGCCCACTCGTTCCCAATAGTTGTCTTTTGTTTTGGTTACCATTTCTGAAGGTTGCCTGCTTCCTGGATGCTGTCCTTTTGTTTGGCTCCTTGGCATTATCAGTTCTGTCAGACTGGTTCAGACACCTGCTGTTCCCTTGAAAAGTTCAAGTACTTAAAATCCTGCTTGGACTGAGAGTCACAGAACTTGGGTCACAATTTAGTCCCGTTCGTGGGATGACCTTGCAAGATTAGTAACATCCTGAGTATCACTTTCTGCACTTGTAAAATAAAGGCGTACTGTATGTTATTGCAGTATTCTATGTCTGAAAGAATTTTATAGATTACAAAGAATCATTATACATAGATTATTATGTTTTGTATTATATATAATATATGAAAATCTCTCTCTCACACACACACACCCCACATACACATAGCACCTCACAGGGAGATCCCATTTTCTTTAGTGTTAGACTGATATTTTAGAATGTTTGAATTTGTCTCTTTATGGTATTTATACATCATAATCTTTTTCCTTTGTAACAATGCATAATTGGTCTCATTTTTCCATATAATTATCATGCATTAATCCATAATGTTCATAGGCTCAAACTGTATACATAATTGGTCTCATTTTTCCATATAATTATCATGCATTAATCCATAATGTTCGTAGGCTCAAACTGTATACATTTAGGTCTATTCTCCATAGGACTTTCACTTTTTTCTGGAGCTTTAGGAACACAGTTAGCTCTCTAGTAAAAAATTAGAAGACATTTGAATTAAAGAAATGCCCCTGATTTTATGTGTGTTCATGTAGTTTCTTTTCCATATATAACTGAAGCTTATATTTAGTTTCATAAAGTCTTTCCAAAGTATCTTTTAAAGAAATAAAGTTAAAAATTATGGTTTTACACTGCACATTTCTATCCTGTCTTTAGGGGGCAATGCTAAACCACCGATAAATTTCTTCATTGCTGCTAAAGTTACTGTAGTGCTTAATACAAAGCAAAACTAAAATAACAATTACGATATTTGTGATACAGTTATACACACTCCTTAATATTTGTAGAATTTTCTAGATAGTCATATGAACATGATAGTTCACTCAATTTATTCAATAAATATTTATTAAGTCTTATGCACAATACATTTGTATGAGATACAGAAGTGAACAAAGCAATGCTTTCTTTCAAATAACTCACAATTAAATGGGGCTAGTAAGCTACACATGTCTATACAAGTGAGTATGCGCAGGCACATTTTGTGTGTAAACTTCTTTCAGGGTAAAAATAATCATAAAAATAATGATACTTATCATTTCTGTGATCCAGTCACTGTCAAGCCTATCCCCATACCGCCCTCCCAAAGTAGGAATTATCGTTATTGCACCTTTTGCAGATAAAAAATTGAGCATTAAGAAGATAATGTGATCTAGACCGCAGAGCTTGGAAGTTGCAGACTTTTTTTTTTTTTTTTTTTTGTGGTACGGGGGATCAAACTCTGGCCCTTGTACATGTGAGGCAGGCACTTATGCCACTGAGCTATCTCCCCAGCCCCTAGAATTTTTTTTTTGTGGGGGCGGCTCAGGCTGCCTTAAGGGCAGGTCTGGTAAGGCATGGGGAGCTAGAGATCAAACTGTGGTCCCCTATGCCTGCCTGTGTTTGCCCCAGCAGGTGCTCAAACAACTGAGCTAAACTGCAAGCCCCTCAGAAGTTGCAGAGTGATGATTCAGCATCTATTTGATGTCAAAGCTAAATCTCTTTGCCACTGTGTCATCTCTCGTTTCAAGGTGTACATGAAATGCCATAATGGAGGTACTTGCATGAAGGGCAATGCAGACTCATAAGAAAGTGACATTGTTTCTGTTGGTAGGATATCTGGAAATTTTTATGTAGGGTAGTACGGTATTTCAGATCTGTAGGATTATAAGAAAATAACAACTGGCAATGTGTTGTTTTCTACTGTGCAGATAAGGCAAGTGATTCTGTCTACTTGGCTATTTGATTTTAGAGGCTAAATTCTTAACCAGTACAGTGTGCTATACATATTAGGCAGAAGATATGAATAAAAAGCATGAAGCATTATCAGGCAATGGTAAGCAATTCCACTTGCTTGAAATCTGAGATGAGTATAATAAAATGAAGAGAATGCCCAAAATAACAGATGGGAGAAACAAGTATTTTTGAAAATATGAGCTATTATGAACCAGTAACTTGACCAGTATAACTTAAAGAAAGGTTAAAGAATTTGGACACTTTTATGTGCATTGGGAAATAATTAGAGATTTATGAGAGTAGAAGAGACTTTGTGTCAGTCATGATCCACGGTTACAAAATATCTGACAATTCAAAAGGAGTAAACTTTGTTTTTGCTCATGATTTCAGAGGTTTCAGTCATGGTCAGCTGTTTTCAGGTAAGTGGCAAGGCAGAAAGAGTATGCTGGAAGGACATGGCAAAGAAAAGCTGCTCAACTCCTGAGGGCCAGATGTAGGGAGAGAAAGAGGAAGGCAGGGGAGAGAGAGGAGAGAGAGTTGGAGACACAGAGAGAGAGAGAGAGAGACGGGGGTGGGGGGGAAGGAGTGAGAAGAGAAGGGAGGGCAGGGGCTGGGACCTTCAAGTGCCCTTCAGCGGCTCACCGCTGGCCACTTGCTTTCTGCACCTGGGCCACCTCCTAGCGCCCCATCAGTGGGTGACTCCATTCCGAAGGTCAGCAAACACCCACCATCTGGCAGACACAATCCCCAGCACATCGCCTTCATGGGTTATTCTGGATCTAAACCACGGTGCACATACACAGATTTTATTTTTTTAAGAAGAAAGAGCTTAAGGAAGCTCACAGTATGATTGGGTTTAATAATTGCAAGATCATTAACAAAAACAGAGAGAAATGAAATGTTGATCTAAATAATGTTCACAGTTCCCAGCCAAGTATGTAAAGGTTTATAGTACCGTGCTGTATCATCGCTGATGCTCTCACCATTAGCTGATCACAAACTGGAAAAGGAAAAGCCTCTGATCATTTTATGGTTTTGTGTGTGTGTGTGTGTGTGTGTGTGTGTGTGTGTGTGTGTGTGGACAACACTGACAGAGCATTGCACAGAATCTTGTTAAATTAAGATGCTAGATTTCTTAAGATTGTTTTTCACTAAGCAAATCTGAAGGAGAAAAAAAATGTCATTGTAATCATCACCTTAGAAAATACTGATTGGAGAAACTTGTATTTATGAAAATATGAGCTGCTATGGACCTAGTGATAGCAAATTTCACTGGCTGTCACAGGTAGCAGCGTGTTCTGAGGGGTATCATCATCTAGCAGAAACATCTACAAGGACTTCTTTTAAGCTGAAACTACATCAGCTTGGCTTTTCGGTAGATTGTGTTTTGTAGAATATTGTGGCAAATGAGAGGTCACATTGTAGTGAGTAAACAGGACTAAGGTCTACAGTGTGAAATAAGTCTGGCAGTCTGAGTTAAGGTTTTTTGGGGTTTTTTTCCTGCCATTTGCCAACTTTGTGTCCTTCAAGTTTATTTAACATCTCTGTGCCTTAGTGTCCTCACTTATAAAAGAATGTTTTTCAGATTAAAATGATAAAAAATAGTCTATGACATGGAAAGTTGCTTACTAGATTCTTAGTACACTGATTTCCCTAGTGCTTGTTCTGGTTTACTTTCCTGCCAGCAAGGTAGGAGAGCCCCTTCAGCATAGCCACGCTGGCATTTGCTATTCTTTGACTTCTGATAATTGCCTTTCTTTCTGTTATAGCATGAAATCTTGGCATTTTTCTAATTTGCATTTCCCCAAATGGCCAGAGATTGCACATTTTTTTCATTTGTTTGTTGGTCATTTGTACTTCTGAGAAGTATGTGTTCATTTCACTTGCCTATTTCTTAATTAAAGAAAAAAGTTTGGGTAATTAATTTTTTGCGTTTTTTTTTATAGATTCTAGATATTACCCTCTGTTTTAGGAATAGCCAGCAGAATTTCTTTTTCCACCCTGTAGGCTTGCTCTTCATTCTGTTGGTTGTTTTCTTGGCTGTGTAAGAGTTTTAAAATTTTATATAACCTCATTGGTTGATTTTTTTCTGTTATTTCTTGTACAGTTGGGATTGTGTTCAGAAAACCCTTGCCTTCACCTATGTCTTCAAGTATTTAACCTATGTTATCTCCTAGTAGGCTTAACATTTTTGTCTTAATGTTTAGATCTTTGATTCATTTTGATTTTAGTTTAGTACATGAAGAGAGATATGGGTCCACCTCCAGTCCTCTGCAAATATATAGCCAATTATCCCAGGACTGTTTGTTGAACAGAATGGCTATATTTCCTCCAAAATAGATTTTTCTGCCTATGTCAAAGATTAGGTAGCTGAAGGTGTTTGGGAGTGCTTTTATCTCCTCTATTCTGTTACACTCATCGACATGTATGTATTTGTGACAGTATGATAAGATTTTTATCACTATAGTTTTGTAGTATAACTTGAAGTCAGATATTATGATGCCTTCTGCTTTGTTCTTGTTGCCCAAGTGGGTCTCTCCACACTTGGATCTCTCCTGGTTCCATATGAATTTTAGGATTGATTTCTATACTGCTATGAGGAATGCTATTGTTATTTTGATTGTAATTGCATTGAATTTATGTAACAAAATTTTGAGAGTATGGCCTTTTTTTTTTTTTACAGTATTGGGTTTGCCTATTTAGGACTAAGGGGTAGATTTTCATTTTTTGATGTCTTCTTCAACCTCCTTTTCCAAGACTACTGTAGTTTCTACTGTAGAGGTTCCTTGGTTAGGTTACTTTCTAGGTATTTAGCTTTTCTTGTTCCTATTGGGAATGGCATTGTTTTCATAATTTCTTTTTCACTATGTTCATTATTGAGGTTTTTTTATCCTGCTGTATTGCTGATAGTGGTTATTAGTTCTAAGAATATTTTGGTGCAATTCTTTGGGTCTTCTACTTAGAGTATCGTGTCATCTGTAAACATTGATGTGACTTCTTCCTTTCCTATATGCAACTCTTTTCCTTCTTTCTCTTGCCTGATTGCTTGGCTAATATTAGAATACTATGTTTAAAGAGTGGTGGATTAAGTTTTGACTCATTGGCTGGGGAATTAGCTCAGCAGTCTGACTACCTAGCAAGCACAAGGACCTGGATTTGAACTTCAGTACTGCCTGCTGTGCTGGCCTCTGAAACTGGGTGTGGTGGGTGCACACCTTTAATCCCAGCACAGGGGAGGCTCAGACAGGAGGATCACTATGAGTCTGATCTGTGTGGTGAGATCCTATACCAAAAAAAGAAAAAAAAAAGCTTTTGAGTCATGTCACAATGAACATTAAACTCTAAAATATTCAAATTAAAAATATTCAATAGTAGAGTTCACTTTTTCTACAGAGAAATGTTTCAGCTAAGCTGGCATGTTTCCTAAGGTAAATATGAAAAGGAACTGGATAAGTTAACCATCATCATTTACCACATACAGGTCTTAACTTACTTGCCTGATTTTTTAAAGGTATGTTTGTGCTCATTGTATATGGATTTTTAGAATTCTTTTTTTTTTGTACTGGTGATCAAACTCAGGACTTTGCACTTGCCAGGTAGGCATTTGAGATGCTGAGATATCTCCATAGCCTGTATTCTTAAAATTCATAATCCCTTTGCTTTAATGCATATAGAAAATAAACCTCTAATTTCTTGCCTATGGTCTATATTTAGTTTCATCTAAGAAGATGTGTTAGTGATCACGAGAAAACATTCCTCAAATTATTTGGAACCAGAAGAGACTTAGAATAGTAAAGACAATCCTGGCCAACAAAGGAAAGGCAGGAGACATCACAATTCCTGACTTGAAATTATACTACAAAGCTATTGTGATAAAATCACCATGGCACTGCAAAAAACAGACCTGAGGATCAATGGAACAGATTAGAAGATGCATACACAACTACAAATGCACTCAGCCACCTTATTTTTGACAAAGGGGCCAAACATGTTTATTGGATGATAGTCTCTTTGATAAATGGTACTGGAATAACTAGCTTTCCACATGCTGAAGGCTAAAATTAGACCCATGTCTGTCATCCTGCTCTAAACTACAGTCAAATTGGATCAAATATTTAAGTATTAAAATAGAAACACTAAATCTTCTAGAGGAAAAAGTAGGTAGAAATCTTACAGACATGAGGGCAGGTAGAGAGTTCATGAACAAAAACCAAACTGCATGGGAAACACTTCAAAGAATCAAAAACTGTGATCTTATCTTTTTGAAAAGTTTCTACATATCAAAAGAAGTCACCAGCAGAGTAAAAAGAAAACCCATGAATTGGGAAAAATTGTAGCCAACTGTCCCTTTGACAGAAGACTTCTATTTAGAATTTAACAAAGAATTAAAAAAAAAATCAGACCCCCAAAATTTGAAGACCCAATCCAAAAACAGGTGCCTGAGATGAATATACACTTTTCTGATGAAGAAATACATAAGGCAAATAAATATATAAAAAAATATTCAATAGTATTGGTCAGTCCAGAAATGCAAATTAAAATAACACTGAGATTCTATCTCAACCTAGAAAGAATGCTATCATCAAGAAGTTAATTGATAATAAATGCTGGAGGGAGGGACTGTGGGGAGAAAGAAAAAAGAAAATGCTGGAGGAACTGTTCTCCACTGTTGGTGTGAGTGTAGACTCTTACAACCACTGTTGAAATCAGTATAGAGATTCCTTAAAAAGCTAGTATTGGAGGTCCCATTCAATGCAGCTCTTCACCTCCTGGGTATTTTTCCAAATGAACTGAAATTATACCCCAGTGATACATATCCAACCATGTTTGTTTATAGCAGCATAATTTGTCATAGCTAAATTTTGGAAAAAACCCAAATGCCTGTCAACTGAGGAATGGATAAAAAACATGTGGCATTCTTACACAATGGAGTATTAATTCTACTATAAAAACGATAAATTTTAGGCTTCAATAGGTAAATGGATGCTACTAGAGACCATATGCCCAAATGAAATAAATCAGACCCACATGTGTAAACATCATATTGTCTAAGCAGTGTAAAATTCTGAAAGAATACTTAAAATCTAAAATGTACAATAGATATTGTGAGAGAGAAATAACCTGTTCAATGGTAAGGAAACACTGGAATGAGGAAAAGGACAGAAGAGAAGAGAGGGAGAGATATATTTATGTATGTATCCAGGATGATTTAGATAATTGTACTGCTTATTTCTGCTAGTCTATTGAAAGGAGTGAGTTAATGCTTAAATTCTTTTTTTCCTTTTCCTTTTTAATTTCTTATAACTTTTTTAGTTTTGCCAATTTTGCATGCTTATCTCTTGAAATCTAGACATAATTTGAAGACAACACTATGCAATACAGCAGTGTCAAGTTCCTACTGTTTTGTTTAGTGAAATTCTGTATGATTTCTAATGTTGCTTTTTTCTATTTTGTATTGTCTTTAAAAATAAAAAATTAAAAATGATGTATAAGTATAGGAGACTAATTTCTTCAGATAGGTTTCTATCTCCATCTATACTCTACTTCACTGATAGCCAATCCCTCCAATTCGTCTTCTACAGAAATACTTGGCGTTCTCAAGTTTCAGCTGGACACATACTACCTGTCCAGCTCTTATCCAGTAGTTATTCATCATTGTCTAAGAGTTTTCTTGTCATTGTTGAACTGCTCACATCACTCTCATTGTCCTTGCTCTTATTTTAACATTTTAATAAATTCTTTACTGTCATTTTCCTGGACTTTGAAAGGTAAGAAAAATAAATTTGTATGGTTGAGGCAGGGTCTTTTTTGTTTTTCCTTTTTCTTTTAGGGAAGGGTCTATAGGGTGTTCTCAGCACTAGGTCGGACTCATAGTGATCAACTGTTCACAGCCTCCTAAGAGTTGGAATTACAGGCGTGCATCACCACGCCCAGTCTCAAATGCCAGCTCAGCGTGCCTCGGGGATGGGGCTGACATGGCAGGCCCAGGGATCTAACCCCTGGCCCCTGTGCCTACCTACTTGCAGGTGCTTTAATCTGCTGAGCTTTTGGCCAGCCCTAATTTGTATGGTTAACATGGAATTTTTGTTATAAATTTTAAAAGTGTTGCCCCTGTTACATATATGATACAAATTTTGTGGTGTTTGTTTTTGGGGAAATAGTAAATAGATTTTTTTTAAACAATTCCTATTTTATTCATTTTCATGTTATTCCTCTCACTTCATTTTTCTTTTTGTATGAATTTAAGTTCTTCATAAGCCATAGCGTTTTCCTCATTTGTTGATATTCTAGCATTTTCTTGGGTCATTTTGCTCCGGTCTTCATTACGTACTTCATTGTTTCTTGTCTTTCTCACCCAGTTTTTCATTTTCCACACAAGCTGAACAATATTTATCTTTGGTTTAGTCATGGCACCGTCAGATAACTGTGCTTAGAAGTGAGGTAACTTTTATTTTCTAAGATGCAGCACAAGTAATTTATGTACTTTTATTGATGTTACAATATCTAAATAACATTGGTATAATACATTAGTATAATATAAATTTGATTTCAGAGAACTTCATCTACAATAAATTTGTCACCAGGAGAAGTGGAAGAAGAAGATGATGAGAACACTTGTGGGCCCTCAGGACTCTGGGAAGCGCTAACCCCTTGTAACGGATGTCGGAACCTGGGCTTCCCAATGCTGGCACAGGTAAAGGTTTGCTTTTATAAGGCACGGTTGAGCTTAAGAAGGGTTATCTGTGTTTTTAAGACCAAATATTTCTCCCTCAAAAATTCAGTGATCTTATTCATTTTGTAGGTTTTGTTGAGTTAACTTGCTATGTAGACATAGTTTGCATAATTTCCATTTAAAAATGTTTGGTTATGATAAAGTTTATCATGTTATGAGGTTGTGAATACTTATGATCCAGAAATAGTCTATTAAAATTAAAGGTGATATAAAGAGAGTAACAAACATACTAAGATTGTTTACGGGCAAGCCAATTATATATATGTGTGTATGTACATGTATATGTTTATGTATTTTTCTCAGCACAATAGGTACATTGTAGAATAAAGTGAGTATGTATCCTACCAAGGATTTTGGAGTTTAATACAAAAATGAGATCAGGATAGAAAGGCATTGTCTAGAAGTTTGAAATCATTTCACTATTCATTAAGTTAACTTTAATTTTATCATATTACCTTCAAATTCCTGTTGTGTGCTGTGGATCATAAACCCTGAGGGGACTTGCAGAAATGAACAAAATATTTGTTAGCAAATTTGAAAGCACAGTAAAAATCTTTACATAAGGAGAAAAAGAACTTGGTGCAAACAAATATAATTTTGAAAGGTTAATAACAACATGTGTGGAAAAAATAGGCTAGGACAGGTAAAAAGTCACAGTAACTGTTCAGAAAGTGTTATGTCTCAATTTTTTCTCTATTTTAAACAAATATGAAGCATTTGACTTCATGTCAGAATCATAGCCACTCAAATGCCAATATTAATGTTTTGTAGAAAGCTGAGTAAGTTATTAAATCAATACAAAGTGCTTAAAAATCTCATCATAGGGCTTGTAAGTTAGTTTATTCTAATGTTTACAGAATTTTGTCAATATATCCATAAAAGTAGAAACCTAATCCTTTGATTCTCAAAATCTGTGGTCAGTATCTGCACATTTCCTTGTATATCATCAGAATCATTGAGTGAATCAATGAGTGATAGTTAGATTCTTTTTTTTTTTTTTTTTTTGCGCGGAACCGGGGATTGAACTCAGGCCCTTGCGCTTGCCAGGGAAGCGTTTATTCTACTGAGTCATCTCCCTGGCCCAGTAGTTAGATTCTACAATTTCATGGCTCCATTTAAAATTTTGGCCTATCGTATCGATTTCTTAACTTTATGTCTACATGGATAAAATATATAAAAACTAACAAGCATAATTTTATTTTATTTTTATAATCTTAGGTTTCTGTTTTATAGTATTGAATGTCTTTACTTATTTTTACTTAATAAAATTAATTTCTTTGTAAGAATATGTATTTTAATCATTACTTTGTGTCATATAATAAAAAGAATTCTTGAAAGAAAACATTAAGGGTTCTTACTACAACTTTAGATTGCTTTGCCAATCTAAAAATCATCCACAATATAACTGCTTCTTCAAGACTTTACTAATGATTACATTTTAACTTTCAAATTTTTATTATTTTATTAATTTTGCTAGTGAGTTGATTTTGCTTCATAATTTTTTAACATTTGATTTTTATCTTTGGTTAGTTTTTTAAAAGAATGGTATTGCTTCTATAAATTTATTACTTCCCAGATATTTTATGTATTTCAAGGTTTTAGTAGTTAGATTTGCAACAAAATGTTTTTGGATATGTAGCTTTTCTTTTGACTTAATTTGTGTGTGTGTGTGTGTGTGTGTGTGTGTGTGTGTGTATGCATGCGTAGGTATGTTGTGTAGTTTCCTCAAATATCAAATTCACTGTTTTATTGTCATTTTTATTTTTTCTATTTAAATAATGTATTTATGTTCTCACAGCTACTTTTGGTTTAAAATATAGTATCTTATTAGGATTTTTTAAAACCTAAGTTCAAATGTGGCTTTGTATTGATTTTCACTTACTGCTAGCTAATTTCTCTAGGATTTTGTATTGAGTAATAACTCATACTCTGCTCATCATATTTTATCCTGTATATTTTGGGTTTACTTCTGAAATCTTGTTTATTTTTTCTTTCTAGTATATAAGCAACGTACCTCAGTGTTTACAGTATTACTTCATGTTATACTTTCAACCTATTAGCTGACTTGAATGCTTGCTTTCTTTTTTGTTTTTGTTTTTATGTATTTGGTACACAGTTTCACTACACAGCTCTAACTTGTAGAGATCCTCCTATTTTCAGCCTCACCCAGTGCTGGGATTACAGGCATGTGCCACCACACCCAGTCTTAGTGGCTGGCTCAGCACACCAGGGGGCGAGGCTGGCGTGGCATGAAGTGCTGGCCATCGAACACAGATATCTGTGCTTGCCTAAGCAGACACTTAGTCTGCTGAGCTATCTCGCCAGCCCGAAATGCTTACTTTCTAAAATTTACATTTTATAATTACTATGTCAAGTTTAAAAAGTATACGTATTGGGATTTAAAAGAAAAAATATATATACTTGAAGCTGTTCTTGAACTTGAGGTAATATTTCTGCCTCACTCACTGGAGTACTGGGATTATAGACATGTTCTACCATGCCCAGGTACTCTATTTAATATAGAAATTTACTTGAGATAAAGTATTGTTTCTTTTATACCGGATTTAACCTAACAAACCAAAAGTAGGATTCTTTTACTAATGTTCTGCTCACTATATAAATTCTTTAAAACGTATGTATGTAAAATCTGAAGTATTACTCTTTGTGGGCTTCCCTTGAGCATGATGTATATTTATTTACCATGTATGGTATGTATTTTAATTACAAAATTATATTGAGAAGTTTTAGAGTTTTGTGATTAAGGATATACATACATAAATATTTACATGTACAAAACCTGAAACGTCTTTGAACTTGACTTATTCTTTTAGTTTACTGCTAAGAACTTTCTGGACTTAATGATTCTGCCATTCACAAATAGTAATTTTAAAATCTAATTCTATCATTTACTTTTATGAAAAGAGGTGATCAGATATCTATTGTTTTAGAATTTTGAGAAAATTCTGTAATATATGGTGGTAACGAGCATCAGGACTTGTAATTAGAAATAGAATAAAATAATATACAACCAAATAATTTAAATTAAAAAAGACATTGATTTAAAAATAATATTTGCATTGAAGAGTTAAAGAAAAAATGAAAAATGTGCAGTGCTCTTAATAGTCATCCAGTAAGTGAGTAGTTAGAGTCGGGACATCAACGTGGAAAGCGCACTCATAATCCTTGAGTACAAAGGTTTTAAGTTCTTTTCTACAAAGTGCTTACAGTGTCATTTTAAAATCGTATAATGGGTCTACCATGAAATGTATTGAAATGTAATTTCATACCATAACAAATAATTTTTTATGGTAAATATTTGAAGGATTTTTAAAATTTTCATTTGAAAGTATTTGCTCAAAAGTAACTCATTTCATGAATAGATACACTTTCTCAATAGTATAATCTTAGAATTTACAAAACTAAAATGTCCAAGTGGCAAAATATTTTTCATATTTGGCAGGCATTTCTTCATGTCTCATGTATTTTTGGAGCCCATTAGAATTCAGTAAGATACAAGCTCTGTGTGCCTGAAGATTTATGGCAAACCATTTTTTTCCCAGTCTGTGCATAGAAGCCTGTGGGATTAGTGTGGTTAATATAGTTCTATGTAAATTTCTATAAACCCAGATTTTTAAGATTGAAATAAATTACATTTTCATTAACATTTCTGACTTTAATTGAATCTGACAAATATTTATCAAGTTTTTATATTCAAAGCATAGCAAAGACCTTCAGATGTATGAATATGAATATATATGTGTATTATGTGTGTGTATATAT
>NW_004524580.1:28068674-28078752 GCF_000260255.1 Octodon degus | reverse complement strand
CTGAGCTAACCCTCAAGCCCCCCAACTCACAAATTATTAATGTACTCTATAAATGAAATATGCAATTTTCAGGCAAAATGTTTGCTCATATGTTTTGTGGCTAGCTCAGGCTGCCTTAAAGGCTGGTCTGCTGCAGCATGTGGTGCTGGGGATGGAACTGCAGTCCCCTGCACCTGACTGAGTTTGCCCGAGCAGGCGCCTTAAACAACTGAGCTAACCCGGATAAATATATATTTTGAAAAAATATAAACTTAATTGGGACCCAGCCAGGTTATCATAATCTGGATCCAGATGTAGCATTTTTAGATAGAGATGAAATGTTCACTTGCAAAATTAGAATACTGGTCTGATTTCCAACATTTGTCTAGATTTTGAAGTGATCCTGCATTAAGGTCTCTGTTGTTGTTGGGTTTTTTAAATCTCCAAGAATACTAAAATTGGAATCAATAGGCTAAACGAGGGGTACTTCAGTGTTCATGCTTATGAATTTATCATATAACATTTTGTCCTTTTATTATGATTAGAATATAATTGCTATAAGCAATTCCCTTCAAATTCATGAAAATTTAGATTTGTAAATAGCACCAGGAGATTAAAATTCTTAGAAAATATAAAGATTTAGCATCAATAGAGATCTTGTAAAATAATTTCAAAGCAGTAAAGTAAGATTTAAGTTGGACAAAGAAGTAGAAGAGCACGATTTAGTTTGAGTTCTTTATTATTCTAGATATTAGTCCTTTCTTTTTTTTCCAGATCTGTAAGTTAACTATTTATTTAAATATAAAGAAAAATACATACTGGATTAAAATTTTGCAGCTGAAGTATTTTTAAACTTGTGTTAAGTATTGCCTTACTGGGTAGTAAATCCTGCAAATAAAGAAATGATTTCTTTCTTTTTTTTTATAATACTCCAAGAAGAAAATAGTATAAACCTTAACTCATGGTTACATAGTTGGCTGGAAAAGTGCCAGTTTGGCCTCGAAGTTTGCCTTCGCACCAATTGAAGTGTGAATCCATTTTTGATATAACTGTGATTCTGTCACCAGTTTGAAATGGCAGGTCACCTGGCTGCTGCCCTTCAAAAGACTACAACACTGTCACCTCTACTGGCCAACCAGAGTCACCAACTCTCTCATGATAGCGGGAGAGCTCAGGATATAGCTCACGTTCATTTGCATTACTTTGGGAGCCCAAGTTCTGCTTGGGTGGTGCTGATGATTGCTGTGGTCTTGATGCTGGTTTTGGAGGTAGCCCTTTAGCCTTCTGCTGCTCCTGGGCAGCTCTCCTCATGTTGATGCGCTGTCCCTCATGCTCATACTTTTCAGCAAAGGAATCGAGAATTTCATAGAGATCTAATGCCTGAGTGGGCCGTGGCACATCTCCAAACAAAATGTCTTAGGTGCCGATGTCCAGACAGTAGAATTTCCTGTTGGTTT
This sequence comes from Octodon degus, assembly GCF_000260255.1. Classification (NCBI taxonomy): domain Eukaryota; kingdom Metazoa; phylum Chordata; class Mammalia; order Rodentia; family Octodontidae; genus Octodon; species Octodon degus. The sequence goes on along the minus strand of NW_004524580.1, from coordinate 28,077,316 downwards.
CCTTCCTCTTGATCAGGCAGCTCCCTTCAGAGAGATGCCGGCACAGAGCCCTTGGACTTGCAGTAGGTGAAGCGGCTGCTGGGCTCCTGAGGGCCACATGGCCTTCCAGGTTCCTTCCCTGGGCCACACTGCCACAGCAAAGTTCCCCCTGAGGGCCAGGTTCCTCCCTTTGCTAAGGCCTCCACAGCTTTCCCATAATTCAGACTTATCACCAGATTTGAGACCTCAATTCCTATTTCAAATCCCCCACCAAGCCCAGGGATCCCAATTGTGGAGGGTACAGACCACTTTCCATCTGGAAGATGTACCAGGACAATGCCACTGCCTTCATGGGCTGTCACCAGGAAGCTGGCTTTGATCACAGACAAGATGTCCAGGCCTTTTGCCTTCGCAATAACATGGGCAGGGCTGATCTTGTCAGGTCCGTTTCTTGAGGTTATTTCTCTGAATTCTCAATTTTTTAGCAGCCTTCTTACTTTCTGACTTTAGATTTGGAAGTATAGGGTTATTCATCGCGTCCAGCTGCTCCTCCAGAGCTGCACACCTGCCAGGAGAGATATTAGTCCTTTGTCTGAAGAACAACTGGCAAGAGTTTGTTTGTTTGTTCATTTATCTATTTATTTATTTGATACAGGTCTGGTTGCCCAGTTCAGACTCATAATGATCCTTCTGTGTCAGCCTCCCCAGCACTGGGATTTCAGGCGTGGATCACCATGCCTGGTTTTGGGGCCCGCCACAGCATGTGGTACTGGGGATTGAACTTGGGTCCTTGCACTTGCCAGGCAGACGCTTAGACCACTGAGCTATCTTTCCAGCCCTGGCAAGAGTTTTATACTATTCTATGGGTTGTCTTTCCACTCTGTTGATGATTTCTTTTGCTGTGTAAAAGCTTTTTAATTAGATGAGATCCCCGTTGACTCTTTGTAATATATCCGATGCAATCAGGGTTTTGTTCATAGAGTCTGCCTACACCCATGCCTTCAAGAGTTTTACCTATTCTCTCTTGCAGAAATTCAGTGCTTTCGTATTGACATTTAGATCTTTGATATAGTTCGATTTTACTTTAGTGAGTGGTGAGAGACAGGGGTCTAGGTTTTTGTCTTTAGTATGTGGAAAGCAGGTTTTTTTTCCAGAATTATTTATTAAAGAGTATCTTCCAGTGGATATGTTTGGCCCCTTTGTGAAAGATAAGATAAGGAGGCTGAGTGGTTTGGAATTGCTTCTACATCTTCTAATCTGTTCCATTAAGCCTCATATCTGTTTTTTTTTTTTTTTTTTTTTTTTGTTGTTGTTGTTGTTTGTTTGTTTTGCTACTACCATGCTGTTTTTTTTTTTATCATGGTAGCTTTGTAGTATAATTTCAAATCATGGATTGTGATGCCTCCTATCTTACCTGTGTTGCCTGGAATTGTTTTTGCTATTCTAGGTCTTTTCTGGTTCTAAATACATTTTAGAATTGTTTTCTCTTCTTCTGTGTGGTATGCCATTGGTATTTTGATTGGGATCGTATCAAAACTGTATAGTAACTTTGGGAGCATGACCATTTTCACTATGTTGCTTCTTTGTAACCCAAGAATAAGGAACATTTTTGCATCTTTTCTTTTCTTTTCTTTTCTTTTCTTTTCTTTTCTTTTCTTTTCTTTCTTTCTTTCTTTCTTTCTTTTCTTTTTTTTTTTTTTCTTTCTTTTTTTTTTGTGGAACTGGAGATTCAACTCAGGCCCTTGCGCTTGCCAGGGAAGTGCTTATTCTACCGAGCTATCTCCCCGGCCCCTCTGTGCATTTTCTGATATCCTCTTCCATCTTTTTTTTTTCTAGAATAAAGAACTAAAGAAAAAAATCAGATTTCCTGAAATTTAAAGACCCAAGCTAAAAATGAGTATCTGTGATGAATACTCACTTCTTAGATGAAGTGTAAGCATCAAATAAATATTTTGAAAATATGTTCAACATCATTTGCCATTCAAGAGATACAAATTAAAACAATGATGAGCTTCCATTTCATTCCAGAAAGAGTGGCTATTATCAGGAAATTAACCAATAACTATTGCTGGTGGGGCTGTGGGGAAAAAGGAACCCTTCCTTATTGTTTGTGGAGGTGCAGACTGGTGCAACCACTGTGGAAATCAGTGTGGAGATTCCTCAAAAAACTAAAACTAGAGGTTCCATGTGACCCAGCTATGCCCTTTCTTGATATATTCCTGAAACAATTAAAAGCATCATACCACAGTGATATATGCAACCTCATGTTTATAGCAGCACAATTTATAATAGCTAAATCTGGAAACAGCCCAAACCCTTATGAATGGATGTATGGATAAAGAAGATGTGTTTTTATTAATGCAGTGGAGTACTACTCACCCATAACGAAGGATAAGATTGCACCATTTCTAGATAAATGAAGGCACCTTGAGTCTGTACTCTTAAATGCAATAAGCATCACTTTGATTCTGTGGTGTGAAAAATTGAAAGCATAAGTAAGGACCAAAATGTGTAATATTGTGAAATTGGAAGAAAATGTTCCAATTGGAAGAGGAACTAGAGGGGGAAAGGAAAAAGGAAGGAAGGGAAAAGAAAGAGAATGAGAAAAGAAGTAAAAATGGAAACAAGGGTTTTATCAATAAGAACAGCAAGGGGGTAAAAGAGAAGGTAGTAAAATGGGTAAAAAGAAGAATCAAGATATCTCATGTACCATTACAAATTCCTGCTATGGATGTGATCATTTTGTATATCTAATATGTAACCTTAATTAAAGAAAGAAGGGCAAGTGAGACAGGCAGTTTTAGAAACTATGATGAGACTCAAGTTTGTTTCATAGCACTCCTGACCATAATTGCTATCATTTACACAGTGCCTCCTCTGTGCCAGATATTTCACAGGTATAATTTTTAATTTTCCAGGTAGACATTTAAGGGAAGGAATAGTCAGTGATATGACTTTTAAAAACTATGCAACCAGGTCCTTTTCCTGGTGTCCCTTGCATTTTTCTGCTTTTGGCGATTGCCTTTATTCCTAGTTATATACTTTGTTTTTCAAGTTTTAGCCCCCTCTTCGGAAAGGCTCATGTCTTTGAGAGTCACCTTCAACACTCTGTTTTGTCTTCTGTTCATTTAATCACAGATATAAAGTTAGGGGAAGTCAAAAATAGGTCACAGTCTGATCGTAAGTTGCCATTAGTTTTATTGCTGCTCCTCCTATTTTATAGGGCCAATGTTGTTACAACAGAGAATTTGAGCTGATCAGTTACATTATGGTGAATGACACCACTTTCCTCCATAGTCTTAGAAGATGTCCACTTCTGCACCATGAATAATGTGGGTCTTTGAGTCTATCTCCTGAAGAGTAATTCTGCTAGGGGGAGAGCACCTGGCTGCCATCCCACTCCCTCAGGTAGACGTCACTCTGTAAGGCAGAGGTGAAGACTGGTCTGGGTACTGAACTTACTTGATTTTGCAGCAGGCTTGCCATAAGAGCCTCTGTGCCTGCAATCACCATACTCATGCTGCTGCCTCGGGAGAGGCCAGCAGCTCCTGCTGTGTGTTTGAAATTGTTAGAGGACAAGAATATTCTTGCAGCCCATTTGACAAGCCCCATGGGAAGCACCTACTGCAGCTGTGCTGGCTGTGCTTTCTCCGGGACCTAGGAAGGCGGCTGTGGCCAGTGCTCTTTGTTCCTGAGTTTGCAGACTCAGTTACCGTCACATTCATAGCACCTGCCATGATGCTCACTGTTGCCACTACTTCTGCTGCTGCCCTTGTCCCTTTATCAGGCAATGTGACTGCGGGAGTGTGTGAAGTCTTGAACCCAGTATGTGTGGAAGGCATATTTGGATTGATTTGTTCCTAGAAAAACCAAAATAAGGGATCCCAAGTAGGTCAGAGTTCATGTGAAGGTCCCCCATACTGCCTTGATGTTTATCCCCTCCAAAGATCTGTATGGCTTGTATCTGGAGCGACAACAAATAAGTGATGTAAATAAAATGACATCAGCAAGTCTCCCTACTTTTTCTGTAGCTAAATAAGGTTTAATTTGATCTCATGTAACACATATAACACACATAGGTGACATATATAACATACTATATTATATGTATATAATGTACATATATAACATATGATGTAACATGGGGAGACATTACATCCCATAGCATGTCAGCCTACCTAGATTAGAGTAGAATGTGTTTAAGAACTGGTTGGATAGTCAACGTGCTTTGGATGGCATTGCAGCTTTGATATATTAAGAGTTGCTGACAGCAAGTGAATCTCTGAAACTTAGATTTGGGAAACAAGAAGAAACATTAGGAACTGTCCCATGGAGGCCTGTTTGGCCTCAATTCCAGCCAAGCATGATGCACTTTCCAGGTAAGTGCCAGCTCTAAAGACTGCCATTTCCAAAGCATCTTGGTCCCACCAGCAGTCTCTGAAGTTTTGCCCTTAGGTTTGTGTCCTTTTCCTCAAGTACAGTTTCATTCACTGTGCTGCCGATGGAATGCCTGGTATGCTTGTAAGCTTCCGCTGGTGGCCTCAACATTGAAACAGTTTTCTCAGTGAATAAAAAGATCTCCTTTATCTGAAGGGCACATGGGTGGAGGTGTAAAGAGTAGCAGTGGCAAGGTTTCGACCTAGTTGTTTGTCACTGTAATTTTTGTGATTATCTTCGCAAACTTCAAGAGAAGTAGCCTGCTTAATCCTCAGGGCTGCGTAGGCTTGTCCTCTCCTGGCTATGTGGCAAGGCCACATCTGGCCTAATTATCACAGATAGCGACTGTTTAGGCCAGCAGCGTGACATCAGGTAGCATAAGGCTAGGGCTAGTCCATCAGTGGTTGCCATTTGGGCAGGATTGTGTATGTTGGTCAGTTCTCACTGTTTGCTGATCAGGATAAATTAACTCTCAAGCATCAGGGTACACCTGAATGGGGCATAGTCTCCATGGAGGAGTTCAACATGCCCTTCATGGGGCCATTTTGTTCTCTAATCCGGGCCATAAACTGGCTGCTGTGACACGTCCTAAGAGCTGCTTCATTCCTTCGCTAACACACTTCCAAGTGTGTTGTGTTTCCCTGGCCTCTCTAGCAGGTAGGCAAGTGGTTGTCTTCTGCAGGCTTTTTATTGTCCCTGAGTGTAAGGACCTTGTGAAAAAATATTGACTACTGAGTGCCAGAGACAGTCAGGCCCTTGAATACAGGTGGTGCTCTGCCTAGTGCTTGGAGGTATGGCAGGATGCAGATGTGAGGGCCCCCACAGATGTCTGGGTGTGCAAATGTAGCTATTTAGTCAGGAGAGAACTGCGCCTACAGCCTGACCCACTGCTTCACAATAAGCTGCTTTGATTCTGTAACTTTAACTGCTGGTCATGATGTCCGAGGTCCTCCCTGAAACTGGGGCATCCGTCTTCCCCTAACTAGCCCTGTGGGAATGCTCTTATTCTCTTATCCATTGTGACCTGTCCCCATCACACACACTCCTTTCTCTCTATCATCCAGCAGCTTCATCCTCTTTATTACCTCCTTCCCTCCCCACTTGCCACTTACCACCCCTTAGCCAGTCATTACCATCTACTGATTTTAGTGCGTGCTAGTAGTAGCAAATTGCTTTCAGAAAAATCAAGCAAGCTTTGTATTACGTATAAGAGTTTAAAATGTACATATTTTATGTACTCTTTTATCTAGCACCTCTAATTGTAGATGTTTGCCCCACCGATATTTACTATAGCATATGCATGGATTTATGTATTTGAACAAGATTAATATGCATAAACAAGATTCATATCTTATAAGAGAGGAATGGTTAAATAAATTTTGGAGCATTCTGTCATAGAATATTCTGCAGTCATAAAAATGATTTTGCAATTCTCTAATCTCACCAAAAGATATCTTTTTCTCTTAAAGAAAATGAGCAAAGCAAACATTTCAAATGGGTGATAAAAATGTGATTCAATTTATATAAAATCATCTGTTCTTTGGGGGGGCATAGGAATTATATTCGATGAAATATTTATCTTTGGTATAATTTTTATATTTTCGTTATACTTTTGATTTTTATAATAAAAATTTTATTTCTATAACTGGGAAAATAAAGCTATTTAAGTTAATATCTCTTTTTATAGCCACAGCAAATTTTATGTTTTCACTGCCCTGAAGTTGCTAATGGCATCTTTAAGCTTTTAGCTAAAGCCTGACTATAGAATAAAAAGAGACTCGAGCTTCATATTTATGCTCTATTGTTTGCCAACTAGCAGATTGTAAAGGAAAAACTTGGGAGAATTTTGCAGCTCTTCTAAATATTATAAATTTAATAGTTTATAATACAAATATCGACATTTAATGCACATGATAACATACCTGTGCCACATATACAGCCATATTTATTCTAGCTTGTTCTATAAGTCAGCAAAACATGGCTTCTTCTCTCCATATCAAAAAGTGTGGTTATTTCTGATAATATGAATATTTTTATTTCTTGAAAGGTCTATTGCATATGAATAGTAATTCTCAGTGACATTTGCAGTTTTTTTTTGTTTATTTTTTGTTTTAAAATTTTATTGAGAAACAAATAGCAATGAGACCGTTTCAAAACTGATTAGTAGGACAGTTTCAATGATTAATGCATTGCATATTGTTGTCTTCATAGGGATTATTTATAGTACAAGATGCAGACATGATATCCCATCCAAATACTATTGGTACAAATCTTTCTTCTCATTGAATTGAGAGAAAGTAGCTGTATATCTATCTTAACTATTTTGTATATACAGATACAAAATGGTCCTTTATTTATGTCACACTTTTTGTATAGCTTCGTCAGAAATGGATATTCCCTTGCAATTTAAATATTGTAAGTGCATGAATTCAGCAAAATAATCCAATATAGTCCAGTAGTCCATAATAGTAGTGGGTTATTTGTAGGACTGGCAATGTCAGAAGTTATTGACTTGAGCCTTTTATAGCTCAGCATATTAATATGGCTTTACTTTTCATACCTCATTTTTATACTATTCTGCTGGATTGTTAAGACCAAGATAAAGCAAGACCTATATAACAAGAAACATAACTTTTGTATCCAATAAGGTCAGTCAAATCTCCTCAGGATTTATCCTGAAACCCTGTAGCCACTTTGCAGATCGTTAGTCAGTGTCAGCCATGTGAATGAGTCACAGCCATTACTTGCCCAATTTGTTCTTTGCGAAAGCCTGAGAGAATGTTTTCTCTCCATGTGACTGTCCTTAGGCACACTCTACATTGTCGATCACCTCCCTCTGTGGCCCCATAATCTCCTTGGTCATTAAATTTGGGACACACCTGAGTTACAGGATGTTATAGACAGGTTCTCATATGTCCTGAGTCCTCAATGAGCTTGAACACCTAGGGCCAAAATATTGGCTGTCCTTAAAGCCCTTTTTTCTCTCTAATATTTGTTTTGCAAACTTAACTTATTAATCCTCCAGAAGAGAAACTTAATGATATTATTACTCTACAATATAGTTGAGCTTAACCTCACTATCTGTCTAAATAGCAAATCCCTTAGACCCAACATGGAACAGGTATTTTCCATCAAGTATTGATATTTTAAACTTTATTTATTTTTTCCATAATTTTATTGAGAAACAAATAGCAATGAGACAGTTTCAAATCAAATTGGTAGGGCAGTTTCAATAATTAACACATTGCATACATTCTTCCTAATGGTTAATTGCAGTACAAGATGTGGACTTCATATCCTATTTATAAACACTATTAGAACAAATCCCTCTATTCATTAAGAGAATGTAACTATATATCTATCCTAACCATTTTGAATACACAGATACAAAATGGACATTCATCTGCATCCCCTTTTTTTGGGTTAAGTTCCATCATTTAAATATTATAGGTGTGTAAACTCAGCAAAATATTCTGAAAGAGTTCAGTAGTCCATAATAGTATTGGGTCTTCTGCTTCACTGGCAATGTCAGAAACTGTTGACCTGAGTCCCATACAGCTCAACATAACAGCATGACTTTACTTCTATACTTTGTTTTTATACTTTTCTGCTGGATGGTTAAGACCAAGGTAAAGCAGGACCTATGCAACAAGAGTTGTAGCTTTTGGGTCGGATAAGGTCAGTGAAATCCCCTCAGGATTTATCCTCAGATCCTGTACCTCAGATTGTAGAACCTTTGTCAGTGGCAGCCATGTGGATGAGTCATGGCCATTGCTTGGCCAATGTGCTCTCTGTGAAAGCCCGAGAGAATGTTTTCTCTCCATGTGACTCCTTAGGCACTCTACATCATCGATCACTTTCCTCTTTGGCCCCATAATCTCCTTGATCAGAAAATTTGGGAAACTACCGAGTTACATGATATTACAGTAAAAGTTCTATGTCCTGAGTCTTAATTGCCCTTGGAGGGCTAGGGTCAACATGTTGGCTTTTCTTGAAGCCCTCCATTTTCTCTAATTTTGGTCTGCAAACTTAGGTTGCTAAACATACAGAAGAGAAGCTTATTGTTATTACCATACAACCTAGGCTGTTAAGCTTAACCTCATTATCTGTATGAATATCAAGAATCTTACATATAACATGGAACAGGTATTTTTCATCAAGTATTGATATGTTGAACTTTAAGTCCCTATAGAATATGATGAAAAAACATTTAAAAATTAGAATAT
>NW_004524580.1:28034403-28055730 GCF_000260255.1 Octodon degus | reverse complement strand
ATTCCTCAGGTGATGGGCATCTTGGTTGTTTCCAAGATTTGGCTATCACAAATTGTGCTGCTATAAACATAGGCACACATATATCCCTATGATATGTTTTCAGATCATCTGGGAAAATTCCCAGTAGAGGAATAGCTGGTTTAAATGGAATTTCCAGTCCAACTTTTCTAAGGTGTCTACACACTGATTTCCATCACGGTTGCTCCAGTCTAAATTCCCACCAGCAGTGGAGTAGGGTTCCTTTTTCCCCACAGCCTCTCCAATTTTTTTTTTGGGTGATTTCTTTATGATAGCCATTCTTTCTGGCATGAAATGATATCTCAATGTTGTTGTAATTTTCATTTTGTGGAGGGCTAGTGATGTGGAGCATTTTTTTATATACTTATTCGCTTCTTTAATTTCATCCTCTGAGAAGCGCGTGTTCATCTCGGATGCACATTTCTGGATTGGGTCTTTAAACTTTGTGCCCCTAGTGTTTTTTAGTTCGTTATAAATTCTAGAGAGCAGACCTTTGTCTGAGTACTTATTTGTCATGATTTTTTCCAAATTTGTGGGTTGTATTTTCACTTTGTTGATAATTTCTTTTGACGTGAAAAAACTTCTCAGTAAGAGCAGGTCCCAGTTGTTAATTCTTTCAACTGTTTCCCATGTGATTCGATTTCTGTTCATGAAGTCTTTGCCTACCTCTATGTCTTCAAGAGTTTCTCCTACTTTCTTTTCCAGGTTATTTAGTGTCTCTGCTTTAATGTTTAGATCTTTAATCCATTTTGACTTTAGTTTAGTGCATGGTGATAGACCTGAGTCAAGTTTTAGTTTTCGACATGTAGAGAGCCAGTTTTTCCAGCACCATTTGATAAAGAGGCTATCTTTCTTCCAGTGAGTATGTTTGGCCTCTTTGTCAAAGATAATGTGGCTGAGTTTGTTCGTAGGGGCTTCAGCACCTTCTAATCTATCCCATTGATCCTCAGGTCTGTTTTGTTGCCAGTACCATGCTGATTTTATCACAGTCGCCTTGTAGTATAATTTCAAGTCAGGAATTGTAATGCTTCCTGCCTTGTCTTTATTGCCTAGGATTGCCTTTGCTATTCTAGGTCTTTTCTGGTTCCAGATAAATTTTAGGAATGATTTCTCAACCTCTGTGTGGTATGTTGGTGGTAGTCACATAGGGATTGCATTAAATCTGTACAGCAATTTTGAGAGTATGGCCATCTTCACAATGTTGGTTCTTCCTATCCAGAAGGGTATAATATCTTTCCAGTTTCTGAAATCCTGTACAATCTCTTTTTTCAGAGTAGTATAACTTTCCTCGAAAAGATCTTTGACTTCTTTAGTTAGATTAATTGCAATGTATTTCATTTTCCTCAGTGCTATTGTAAAAGATATTGTTTCTATAATTTCCCTTTCAGTGTGTTTATTGTCTGTGTAGAGGAATGCTATTGACTTTTGGGTATTGACTTTATAACCTGCTGTGTTAATGAATTTCTGTATTAATTCTAGTAGCTTCTTGGTGGAGTTTTTTCGTCTTCCAAATAAATTATCATGTCATCTGCAAATAAAAATAATTTAACTTCTTCTTTACCTATTCTTATTCCTTTTATTTCTTTCTCTTGTCTAATGGGTGTAGCTAATGATTCCAGAACTATATTGAGTAGGAGTGGCGATAGAGGACATCCTTGTCTTCTACCAGTTCTAAGAGTAAAAAATTTCACCTTTTCTCTATTTAGGATTATGTTAGCCATTGGGTGTTCATAAGTGGCTTTTCCCAGATTGAAGTAGAGGCCATCTATTCCAATTTTCTGTAGGACTTTGAACACGAATGAGTGTTGGTGTTTGTCAAAAGCCTTTTCTGCATCAATGGAGATGATCATGTGGTTTTTACTTTTCGCTCTATTGATATAGTATATTACATTTATAGATTTTGAATATTGAATCATCCTTGCATCCCTGGGATGCATCCTACGTGGTCATGGTGTATGATCTTCTTGATGATTTGCTGTATTCTATTTCCATTTTTCTTTGAATGGAAATCACGATATAGTCACGCATTGCTTACTTATGAGGATAGGAATGCATCGTTAGGCAAGTTTATCATTATGAAGCTCTCATAGAATGTACATGCACAAGCTAGGTTGCCTACAATGTCACTAGGAAATAAGATCTTACAGGACCACCATTGTATATGTGGTGTCAGTATAAAAAACATCATTAAGAAGTATGTGACTATAACTGTTTTCCAATGTCCTGTAGTTTGAATGTAAAGCATCTACCAAAGTTTCATGTGTCAAATTTTTATCTCTAGCCTGTGGCACTTTTGGGAGGTAGTGGAACATTTAGTAGGGGCCCAGTAGAAGAAAGTGAGCTCACTGAGGGCATGCCCTTGAAGGGGATGAATCCTGGCCTATTCCTCTTTTTCTCTTGCTTTCTGGCTATCTGGGTGAGGTGCTTCTTCTACTACATGCTCCTGCCATGCTGTATTGCCTCACCTGATAAGACCAAAGGCAGTGGAGCCCATTGACTACATACAGGAACCATGATCCCAAACAACTTTTCTGGTTTATGAGGTGATTACCTCAGTTATTTTGTTATAGTGTGGGAAAACTAAGTAACACAATACGTTTTTTCCACCATTGTATTTTATGAGCAAATAACTTCTGTTCTCAGAGATTCACACAGAAACTTTAACTTCAAGATAGGTTATACATTGAGTCTTACCCATGCGTGATTTGTATGAGAAGATTTAAAGTTTTAAGCTGATAAGATTTTGAATTTAGTTAATGTTGTTGAAACTTATGGAGTAAATGGATTTTACATGGGAATAGATGAAAATATCTTGGTGCCAAGAAATTGCACCATCACTGCAATCAATAGATTACCCTTCCCCCAATGTACATATCCTCATCTTCACAACCTGTAAATATATTACCTCTTATGGCAGAAGGGTCCTGGCATATATGAGTAGGCTAAATGTATGGAGATACACTAATTATCCTGGATTACTTGAGAGAGCCAAGTGGAATCACAGAGTCCTTACAATGGGGAAGGTGATGTGATGAGGGAGGCAGAGAGAGAAAAATCTGAAGACATCACATCAGTAGTTTAAAAGATGAAGGGGCTGTGAGCCGCAGAATGCTGGTGGCATCCTGCTAATAGAAAGGGCAGGAAACAGATTCTTTCCTTGAGCTTCTGGAATGAAGCAGCTTTGCTGACACTTTAAATCTAGCCCTATATCTGGTCAAAATAGCTGCCAGAAAATAATGTTATTATAAGCCACTAAGTTTGTGGCGACTTATTACAGTGACTACAGGAAACTAATATAATGGCTATGGAAATGAGGTCAGTAGACATTCTATCTGTCGTATACGCATTCAAGGAGCACATGCCTGTTGTCTAGATCTGTGCAAAAGACAAGAATACAGGCATTTTAGCTTTGCTACCAACTGTTATTCATGTGATCTTGGTTTTTATGATTTTTGTACAGACATTCTTAAAACTTTTAAAATAACTGAAAATTTTGCTGTTGGAAAGTCTACATTTTTTATAATTTTAGGGACATATAGTGTTAGTAAAATGGTATTAACAGTGATAATGATGATAATAATGTTAATATCTAGCTTTTATTGAGTGCTTACCACATGCCAGGTACAATGAAGAACACTTTGTATTCCTTATGTTGCTTAAATTTCACTACCAAATATTTTTACTTTACCTTTAGAAAATTAACTTTTAAACTACCAAGGAATAGGCCCAAAATTGCATATATTTTATGTTTGCTCCAAAGCCTGTGAATATCTTAAATGAAATGAAAAACATTTATACAAGGCACATCTCATAACAATAATATTGTAAGCTATATTATGTTCAGTATTATTTACTATAACATTTCATTGTTAAAGTATCAGGAATTGCTCATATAATTCTTGTTTAGGTTGTATACAGTTGATTTATCACTTTACATTATGATTGCAAAGTGGGTTCTGAGCTGTTAAATGTATGCTTTATTTATTTCCAGCTCTTAAAATATTGATTGCTTGATAAGAATTGTAGATCATACCTCTTCCTATTTCTGTGTTATTTTATGCATGCATTCATCCAGTTTTATCTACAAATATTTATTAACGATTTGTTATATGACAGGTATACAGCAGTAAGCAGTACAGACTTTCAGATTATTTATATTTCCTTGCCAGATACTGATATGATACACAATGAGAATTATGCAAGGTTTCTGCTCTGAAGATGTTCACAGTTCAGTTCAAGTAATTTACCCAGCTAAGGTATTTATTACCTGTATAATTTTGGGAAGATAGCTCACTTGTTGCTTCTTTACAAGGTAGAGTGGTATTCCATTGCCATTCATATATTGTAGGTGCATGAATTCAGCAAAATAATACAATATAGTCCAGTAGTTCATAATAGTAGTGGGTTATCTGCAGGACTGGCAATGTCAGAAGTTGTTGACTTGAGCCTTTTACAGCTCAGCCTATTAATATGGCTTTACTTTTTATACCTTGTGTTTATACTTTTCTGCTGGATGGTTAAGACCAAGATAAAGAAAGACCTATATAACAAGAAATGTAACTTTTGTATCTGACAAAATCAGTTGAATCCCCTCGGAATTTATCCTGAAACCCTGTACTGCCATTTGCAGATCCTTAGTCAGTGTCAGCCATGTGGATGAGTCACGGCCATTGCTTGACCAATTTGCTCTCTGTAAAAGCTTGAGAGAATGTTTTCTCTCCATGTGACACTCCTTAGGCACACTATACCTCATTGATCACTTTCTTCTGTGGCCTCATAATCTCCTTGATCAGAAAAAAGTAAACAAAAAAGGGGATATAAATGAAGGACCTTTTTGTAGTGAAAACATATATCTATATATCTGTATATACAAAATAGATAGCATAGATATACAGCTACTTTCTCTTAGTTCAATGAAAAGAAAGTTTTGAAATAATAATGTTTAGACAAGATATCATGTCTGCATCTTGTACTAAGAATAACTACTATGAAGATAACAATATACAATGTATTAATTATTGTAACTGTCCTAATAACCTGTTTTGAAACTGTCTCAATGCTACTTTTTTCTCAATAAAATTAAAATAAAAAAATATAAAAAAGGTAGAGGGTAGTTGTGATTTCCTTATTGGATTGTTATGAAGATGTTAATATATAAATGCAAATTTCTGTATATGTTTCTTACAAATGCAAAGTATTACTTTTCTGTCCTTTAGCCTCTGAAGATATCACTCTGTCTATTGTGATAGGACTGGCAGATGGAAGAATGTATGTTTAGCACAAACTGACCTCATATCAAAGTTCATGCAAATATATGAATATCACTTTGTTTGTACTTTAAAAGTCTGAAAGTAGTATGCTATTTTGTTAATAGTATTATTTCTAAAGCTTAAATTTAATGGAGGGCATTAATTTCTTACCTATTATTTGAGTTTTTTAATGACAGCAGATCTAATGTTTTTAATAAAAATTTTATATTTTGTGAAGAAAACACCCATGAATTATTAGAAATCATAATAACTTATTGTAGTACCACAAGTCTCCTTAGAATGGTTTGGATGTTGTTGGTTGTACCTGTTTACCCATCACTTCATTCTTTTCATCCACCAAACTACATATCCATCTACTTACTCATTCATTTTTAATTCTTGGCTATATTTTTCTTATTTATCTTTTAGACTTTTTGATTAAATTGTATTTAGTCACTAAATTGATCTTGGAAGACTAGGTAGGGGACAACTGAAAACATTATAGCATGAATTGTTTGTGTAGTTGTTGTTGTGTAACTCACTTCTGCACTTGATCTAGCCAAAGGCTGAGAAGCAATGTTCGTAACTTATTTCTATAAGAGCCATTGATTTTTGCCCAGAGGATTTTTGAGACAGAGTCTTACTTCTTAGCTCAGGTTGAGCTTGAACTCATCATGAAGCGCAGATGAGCTTGAATTTGAGGTGATTTTCCTACCTCAGCCAACCAAATGCTAGGATTATGGGCATGGCCATCACACCTGGCACCATTGATTATTATTTTTCATTGCTGTTTGAAGTCATTATTAGCATGAGTTTTGTTTCCCCTGCAGATTTCAAAAGCATTTGTTTTTTGATTTATGTGGATTGATATTTATTTTTCAAGTAATTGGTTATGATAGTAAATATTATTTATGAATTCTGCAATTTTACATCTGCTTATTGTTGACATTTGTAACTCTAAATAGACACTCATTGCTTTTTCATCATTATTCATGGACATACAGAAAGTAGAACAGAATTTGAATCACCCCGTGGGCCTGCCTCACTGTGTCAGCCCTCAGACTGTAAACAAGTACCCTTTTTCACACTCTACATAGTGCCACTTTGGGGTATTTTAATGCTTTTTCTGGAGGATTTCAATGTGTAAAATGGCTCCCAGTATAGTGCTACAGTGCTGTGTTATCTGGAGTTCATAGAAGGACAGAAATCAGTAATGATTTGCTTTATGGAGAAAAATCTGTGTCTCATATAAACTTCATTCAGGCATTAGATACTGCTATTGGCTGTGAGTTCAACATAATGAATCAACCATGTATATTAAACAAGTTATCTTCAAAGAGAAAAATATATAAAACAAAATTTTCTATTTATCAGTTGATGAAAATATGACCCCTGGCTCATATGAGTCTAAACCTTTATTTTCTCTAGGAAGAATGATTTAGTATTCCCTGAAGCTTTTCAGGACAAAACTACTGGGCAAGTAAAAAGTGATTGTATATTCTCGATACCAAAACTTTGTCTTTTGAGACTATTTAAATGTTTTTTTCCAGTCTGTTGTCTCTTAATTTTATGTTTATGGTGCAAAAATTTTAAGTTTTATGAAGCCAAATATATTTATTTATTTAAAGCTTTTAGATTTTGTGTCTTGATTAGGCTAACCTTGGCCAAGTCACAGTTATAAAAATATTCTATCATATTTCCTCCACTCATATTTAGTTATTATATCTATAAGTTATCAGTGAATCTTCTTCATTCTCAAAGTACTGATCAGATTTCTCAGCAATACTTATTTTTTTTTTAGTTTTTCCCCCCATAATTTTATTGAGAAACAAATAGCAATAAGACAATTTCAAACCAAATTGGTAGGACAGTTTCAATAATTAACACATTGCTGTACAAGATGCGGACATGATATCCTATTTACAAACACTATTAGAACAAATCTCTCTATTCATTAAGAGAATGTAACTATATATCTATCCTAACCATTTTGAATACACAGATACAAAATGGACATTCATCTGTATCCCCTTTTTTTGTTTAGTTCCATTATTTGAATATTATAGTTATATAACTCAGCAAAATATTCTAAAAGAGTCCAGTAGTCCATAATAGTATTGGGTCTTCTGCTTCACTGGCATTGTCAGAATTTGTTGACCTGAGTCCCCTACAACTCAACATAACAGCATGGCTTTACTTCTTATACTCTGTTTTTAGACTTTTCTGCTGGATGGTTAAGACCAAGGTAAAGCAGGACCTATGAAACAAGAATTGTAGCTTTTGGGTCTGATAAGGTCAGTGAAATCTCCCCAGGATTTCAAGACCAAGGTAAAGCAGGACCTATGAAACAAGAATTGTAGCTTTTGGGTCTGATAAGGCCAGTCAAATCCCCTCAAGATTTATCCTGAGAGCCTGTACCTCAGATTGTAGATCCTTTGTCAGTGTCAGTACTTATTAAGGAACTTAGTTTGATATATGGATTTTAAATATTACATTGAATATTTTCCTATTGAGCTTTGTAGAAAAAAGAACTGGTAAAATACATATAATCTAGAATTTTCCATATTAATCACTTTTAAATTTATAGTTCAGTAGTGATAAATATTGTCTCCTTAGTCCTGAGAATCACCATTCTATTCTATTTCCTATTTCTATGAATTTGGCAGCTCTATATGCTTCACATGAGTACAATCATACAGTATTTGTCTTTCTGTGATTGTCCTATTATACTTAGCAGTTTTCTGCATTCATCCATGTTGCAGCATGACTGTATTTCCTTTCTTTTAAGGCTGAGTGATACTACCTTGTATTATATATTGTGTTTTTCTTTACCTCTTCATTGGATGACACTTAGGTGTTTCTGACTTCTGTTCATTGAGAAAAATGCTACTATGAATATGGTATGTAAATATCTCATAGATATTTACTTTCTTTATATACCTAGTAGTGAAATTACTTGACTCTATGGAATCTTATATTTAATTTTTTGAGAAACTAGCATACAGTATTACAGAGATGGATGCATAATTTTCAGTTTCGAACAACAGAGTATAAGGGTTTCAATGTTGTCACACCCTTACCAATATTTATTTTCTAGTTTTTGTGTTTTTTACTATAGTCATCTTTTTTTTTTTTTTTTTTTGAACCGGGGATTGAACTCAGGCCCGTGCGCTTGCCAGGGAAGCACTTATTCTACTGAACCATCTCCCCTAGCCCCTTAAGGATTTTTTTTTTTTTTTTTTTGCTTCGAATGCCTTCAGGGCAGTTTTGGCTGGCTGGAATGTTGTGGGGATCAAACTTCAGCAACCTGAGGCTAACAGCTTTGTGGAAGCAGCCACCTAAAGAGCTGAGCTAGGGCCAGGCCCCCACTATAGTCATCTTAACTGGTGTGTTTTTGTGTTTTTCACTATAGTCATCTTAACTATTATTAGATGACATCTAATAATAGTTTTGATTTTGCATTTCATGACAAAAATTATATTAAGTATCTTTTTCTTTGCCTGTGTTAAATTTGTATATCTCCTTTGATGAAATTCTTATTTAGATCTTTCATTTATTTTATGATTTTTACTTTTTTTTAATTGTAGGAGTCCCTGATGTAGTCTGGATATTAATCTTGTATAAGATACATAATTTACAAATATTATCTTACATTACACGTGTTGCCTTTTTATTCTCTTTATTGTGCCCTTTGATGAATGGGAGTTTTAGATTTTATTATATAGCCTATTTATGTTCACTTATGTTGCCTATGCTATTGGTGTTGTATAAGAGAAATCATAGTCAAATGTAATATCCTGAAGCTTTTTCTCTGTGTTTCCTTCTGGGAATTTTATAGCTCTAAGACTTACCTGTTGAGATTTTGATTAGAGCAATGTCAAATTTAGAGATTAGTTGGGCAAAATTGACTTTTTAATAATAGATATTCTCATTTGAGGACATTTAGTTTACATTTTTAAGTTTGTAAGTCTCTATTTGTTAAGTAGGTTTTCATTTTTTTGAAAATAAACATTTTCTTGTTTGTTTTTTTTCCTGGTTATTTCACAATATTTTTATTATGAATATATATGTTTCCTATTTTATTTTTTAATTGTTTTTGCTGGTGGATTTGAAAACTGCTGCTTTTATGTTTACCTTGACCCATTTGTAAATTATATACTGGCTTATAAGAGTGTTTGAGTTCATATTTTAGTTTGGTGATTGAGCGATACTAATAATCATGTCTATGAAATTTCAGTTAATGATCATTTGATTTCTCTCATTGAGTTGGTTGGAGTCCCCATTACAGTCTTAAATAGTGGTAGGGTGGGCTAAGCAATCTTGGAATGGTATTTTCACATTGTTGAAGTTGTCTCTAATATTATTCTTATATTTTCTATCTTGTTCTTTCACTGAGGGTTTGGGTTTTGAATATCAGTTGTGGAATCTCAGTTTTATTTTATTTTATTTTATTTTTTGCTGTACTGCTGATTGAACTCAGGACCCTGGGCTTGCCAGGCAAGTACTTATTCTACTGAGCTATCTCCCTGAGTCCAAGAATCTCAGTTTTAACTCTGTGTAAAACACATATTTCTATGATAACAAAGTTCTTTAACATTATTTCTAAACTGTCACTTAAACTGCCTTCATTTTCTGTTATATGACTGAGCAACTCTATATTAAAGTTGTATTTAATTGTTATCTATTACTCTTTAATACGTCATAGTATCTGCTTCATGGTAAATATTCATTAAATATTGAATGGATCATACCCAGGTGAATCTCAAGTGATTACTTGGCTATAGAAGAGGTGACAAGTAAAGGTTACTATGTGAAATATTTCTGGCATAGTAGAATACATATTGCAGCTGGTAACTTTTTAGTAACATAAAGGATGTGCTAATTTTATCAGGATCATAATTCATTAATGTGATATTTATGAATCCTTTACTGTCTGGCAATTGTTATCATTTCGTCTGTTACACAAAAAGTAGTGTGATTGCCATGAACTAAAGCACACCTCACTTTTCCAGCACTTGAGCATTTCTTTAAGTCCTTTCCAACACTTTTGAAATACCCCTTCTTTTTGTCAGCATCTGTCTGTTAACCTGGCCATACATAGTAGGTGCATAAATATTTCTTGCTGTCCCTTTCAAACCTCAATAATGTGTGGAATTTATATGAAAAGTAGTAGTTTTTAGCAGAAGAGAATAACAATAGTTTCTTTTGATGACTTTTCTTGGATAAGTTATTACACTGAATGAATAATAATTCCCTAAATGAGGTGTATTTCAAAAGAACACACTGGTGTCCCTTTATAGCGTGTCTTGTAAGCAGCACTTGTGATGAGGAAAAAGAGGTGCAGAGAAGTTAGGTAACTGGTTCACAGGGACACCATTATTAAGTAGCAGCAGTGAAATTTCCAGCTCAATTCTTTTGCTGGAGAGCCCAGAGCCTCCCCTTCCTTTCTCTATGGTTAATTGTATCTTCTAAGCGAAAGGTATGGTTCATGTTTGCATCTTCAGATAGTTCTTGAACAAAATTGTAGAAATGGGTTGGCCAGGCCTTTTGTCTTTTTGAATAAGGTATATCTGATTATGTCAGAAATATCTGTTACATATTAATATATCATTGTTTGTATTAAAAGATGAATGCATAAAGGTTTCAAATTAGTATCTCTAGGAGAACTTATACTGTAACATCATGTAACTCAGTTGTGTCCCAAATTTTCTGATCAAGGAGATTATGGGGCCAAAGAGCAACGTGATCAATGACATAGAGTGTGCCTAAGGAGAGTCACATGGAGAGAAAACATTCTCTCAGGCTTTCACAGAGAGCAAATTGGTCAAGCAATGACTGTGACTCATCCACATGGCTGACACTGACAAAGGATTTGCAAACTGTGGTACAGGGTTAAAGGATAAATTCTGAGGGTACTTGACTGACCTTATCAGATAAAGAAGGTACATTTATTGTTATGTAGGTCTTTCTTTATCTTGGTCTTAACCATGCAGTAGAAAAGTATAAAAATGAGGTATATAAAGTAAACCTGTATTAATGTGCTGAGCTATGAAAGGTTCAAGTCAACAACTTCTGTGGATAACCCACTACTATTGTGGACTGCTGGACTGTGTTGGATTGTCTTGCTGAATTCACTCACCTGTAGTATTTAGATGCCAATGGAATACCTGTCTCTGACAGGACTAACCAGAAAAAGACGATACAATAAAGGACCATTTTGTATCTGTATATACAGAATAGTTAGGATAGATATACAGCTACTTTTGCTTAATTCAATGAGAAGAAAGATTTATACTAATAGTGTTTGGACAGGATATCCTGTCTGCATCTTGTACTATGGATAACCACTAAGAAGATAACAATGTACAATGTATTAATTATTGAAACTGTGCTATTAATCAGTTTTGAAACTGTCTCATTGCTATTTGTTTCTCAATAGAATAAAAAAATTTAGTATCTCTAGCAATTTCTGTTATGGGCCATTCAGAGTTTGAAACATTGGTGCAATCAGATATGGATGATGTATTTACTTTTCAGAAATATGTTTTATATTTTCCTATATACTGCTTTGTGTAGATTATTTTTTCATTACTTACCCTGTCCAATAGTTCATTATTTAGCTATTGAACAACTATTGCTATCATTTTTAAGTATCATTCAGTTTCTTCTTTCTTTTTGTACTGGGAATTAAATTCAGGACCTTGTGCTTGCCAGGCAGGCACTTGTACTGATGAACTGTGTCCCCAGCTCTGTGCTGTCATTGCCTAGAAGTAGGTCCTCTGGTAATACATATTTCAGGCTGAAAGTGCCTTCTGGTCTCTGTTGAATTTACTCCATTCTGCCACTATCGCACGAAAGCAGCCCTAGGAATATAAAAGCAAATGAATACTGCTATGTTCAAATAAAAATTTGCTTATAAAACCAGTTAATAGGATAGATTTTTGATGTTTATAGATATTAGATCTATAAAATTAATTAAAATCCTAATACTGAAATCAACATCAGTGAATCAATTCTGATGAAATCAACATCAATATAGTTTATTTGGAAATACCCTAGTTAGTAAAATGTTTTATTCTGTACAGAAAAATAGAAGCTTAGAGAAAAGGCAAAAGTGCAGTGAGTACAAAAATGTATGTTCCACTTAGAACAAGAATCTGGAATACAAGTTTTCAAACTTCTAAGCTGAGAGCACAATTTCACAATGATTTTTCAGATGTTTAAACACATTTCTCAGGAACTGAAATCAGGTTAGGGTTGTAGAGACTAATTTCTAAATGAGGCGTATACCCTCTGCTTTGTGTGAGATGGTGTTTGTTCCAAATACTGGTGAGCAGTTAATTGGTTCAAACCTTCCTAAAGTCTTACTTAATTCTCTTCGCCAGACATCTCTTAACATTCATAGTTTAGTTTTGACGTCTGTGGCTTTCTTCCCATCATTATAGCTGTTTGTATGCAGGTTTTATGCCTTCTTTTAGACCAGAGTCTTACTGTATCTGAGCAGTGGCATCTGGCCAGTGCATGGGCCTCACTGTGCTTTGTGTCTTCCACGCAGTAGGTCCTCAGGTGATTTTTGTTGAATTTTGAAGCTATTCTTAGTGTTATTGTGGGGAGATAAGCTCTCTAATTTTTATTCGGTCACTTTCTAACAAAACTTATTCAATCTGTGCATTGACCTGTTTTGTATTTCTAAGCTGATGGCACTTG
This sequence comes from Octodon degus, assembly GCF_000260255.1. Classification (NCBI taxonomy): domain Eukaryota; kingdom Metazoa; phylum Chordata; class Mammalia; order Rodentia; family Octodontidae; genus Octodon; species Octodon degus. The sequence goes on along the minus strand of NW_004524580.1, from coordinate 28,042,756 downwards.
GAATGTTACGTTGTTTTGTGAGGATTAAGTGAGTTAAAAGTGTAAGTCATTTAGCAGTTTACATTTGCCTCACAGAAAGCCTAGCATGCGGTGACCACTGGCTTTACTGTATCTAAAAAAATGTACTCCACTTTACTTTCTGCTTTCTCACTATCCTGTAAATGTTATTAAATCACTATTAGTACATTCATTAGTACATACCAACAGAATGAAAAAGTAAATGATGTCTTAATTTAGCATGATTTAATGAAATGTTATGTTGTTTTTCTGCATGCATCAACACATATTTCATCTATTTTATGTACTTTCAGAATTCATCATAGCAGCAAAAATAAAGATACCACCTTCTTTGAATTTTGTGGCTGAGACTTGACTCAGCTTACTAAGCTTCAACCTTTAAAAAAATCTTTTATTTATTTACTTATTTTGCACAGGGTCTTGCTACACAGCTTGGACTTGTAGTGATCCTCTTGTCTTTGCCTCCTCAGTGCTGGTGGCCAGCTGGGCCGGCACAGCATGCAGTACCAGGGATCAAACCTGGGTCCTTACACTTGCCAGGCAGGTACTTAGACTACTGAGCTATCTGCCAAGCCCAGCTCCAACATTCTGAAATGAGGTAAAATAATAATTGGAAAGAGATGCTGTCTATTTTTTATAACATTAATAACCGGTCCACATTTTATGCTAGAAGGGAGAAACAAACACAGAGATGAAGGTATCCCCAGTTGTTCCCTTCTTCACTTACGGGAGGGAGCACAGTGCACCCTTCCAGGCGACCAAGTGCTGTCCAGTCCCTGTCCCTAGGCTCCTCCTTTCCCATATGCCTGCTCCCCTCTTTGCTGCTCCTTCCTAAGCTTAACTTCCCAGATATTTTCCTATTAGCTTTGGGACATGTCAGTTCCTGTGACTTGGGACAAGAGACTTGCTTCTCACTGCATTTGGGGTGAGGAGTTGGGAGTGGAAGTGAAAGCAGTAGGATCCAACATCAGGATAGAACAGGCAAGGAGAGAGAAAAAAGAACAGGTGGGCAGTAACGAGAGGTGAATGGTCCAATAGATGGAGAAAACCCTCAGAAAACGAATGAGAGACTGTAGGCTACATTTGTAATTCTTGGCCACAAGTGATGAATCGATTTTTCAAACAAGCGGCAATGATGGGAATATAGGGAGGGAACTTGAGCAATTTGTCACTGTCACCTGAATGTGGAGAAGAAATTACAGAACATTCTACACCTATGATGTGCCATTTTTCATTGAAACAAGTGGACAGCTGGCTCCCTAAAATGTGTTATGAAAGTATTATTTTAGAAATTGTTTTATGATAATTAAGTTTATAAGCTATTTTTTCGTGTTTTAGTAATATATTCAGTTAAGAAATAAAAAATATGTATTTCATTTCTTAATGTAGCCTGTTTTTCTTAAGTCAGAACATATCATGTTGATACAGAAAAAAACCTCATATAGTAAACATTACAGGCTATAGAAACCTTATAGAAAGTATTGAAATGTTCCTATTTAATTCCTGGGAATCTCCTAACTCCATCCATTCTGCTACTTGATATATGGTGGATGAGGACATAGCAGCAAGTGTCTACTTTCCCAGGGAGACTGTCTGGACTGGACCCGGTATGCCTTGGCCTTCACTAGAAGCCGGTTCTCAGTGCATCTGCCGTCACCAGGAAACTGACTTTTCAAATGCTTTCACTGGCCACAATTCCTATTTCTTCTCTTATTTATTAGTGTCTATGATAAGCAAGTCTCTGTCTTCTCATCCTTACCTGTGAATATTTCTTTTACTTCTTGATTTTCCATGGAAGCACCTCGTTAGGTATGCTAATTTAGATTAGTTGCAATATTACTGTGAAATTATAAAACTGGAAATTGGCTCTGGTTTTTTTACAGTCCTAAAACATGAACTGTGGGCAGCAACTCCTTTTATCACTTCCTTTTCTAAATAACCATTCCTCCAACACTTACTTGTTTATTCATTTGCTACCTTACGTGAGCCTTTAGTCTCAGTCTCCCCAACAGCTGGGCCTATAGGCACATGTCTCTATACCCAGATTACATAGATATTGTTTGCTTGCTATATATCAGACACTGTTTTAAATAAGGATAATACAGTGGTGAAAAGTTTGCATTCCAGTAGGAGACGTAAATAGTAGCCAATGAAGAGATAAATAAGTCTTACTAGTGATAAAGCTGACAGAAATACATGATGAGGGACAAGAAACAGATGGTAAATTAGACTGTGCAGTTAAGTGACACTGAGTTGCTACCCAATGACTGAAAAGCCATGCAGAGTTCTCTGTGTAAGGTGAAGAGAGGCACAAGGAAAGCTGGAAATCTGCTTTGTAATGAAGTAGGACAGGTGTTAGGGGTTCAGGTAAAGAATTAGTTAGGGACCCTTTTTCACTTGGCCTTGTAGATATGTCTAAAGAATTTTGACCATATTCTTATTCAAATAAGAGGTCTTTGGAAGATTTTTAAGCAAGGATTGATGTGATTTGATGTACATTTAAGAATAACTGCTCAAGCCAGAGAAGGTGATACATACTTGTAATCCAAGCATTGAGGGAGACAGAGGCAGGAGGATTACAATTCGAGTACCATTTGAGCAACTTAGGCCTTATTTCAAAATAAAAAATAAATAAATAAAAGGGGGTGGGTGGGTCTGGGGCTGTACCTCAGTGGTAGAGAGCCCCTGGATTGATACCAGTACTGTAACAAAAATCACTCATTATATACACATAGTCATGTTAATTGTGAATAGGTCAGTCCTCATATGTATTTGTAAAGGAAAGCTACTTAAGGATAATATTAAATTAGAAGGAAGGCTTAGCTACAGGACTAGATTGAGAGAAATTTCAGTACTTTGAAAAGGAATAATATTTTGTTTACTGGTCTGCGCATATTTTAAAAGGCAAATGTTTAGTGTTTATGGTCTTTTAAAAGTAAAAAAATGAACAAAAGTCATATTGTACAAACAAAATTTGATAAATTTACTTTAATATTTATATGTAAGAATGTGTGTGTCGGGCCGGGGAGATGGCTCAGTGGAATAAGCGCTTCCCTGGCAAGTGCAAGGGCCTGAGTTCAATCCCCAGTTCCACAAAAAAAAAAAAAAAAAAAAAGAATGTGTGTGTCTATGTAGTTATATATTTGTCTTTCTGTCCTAACTAGTTGTTATCATGATATATATATCATGCTATATGTGTGTGTATACAGTATATCATCATTATGTGGTTAAAAACAAAGCTTAAATAATTTTCAAGGTTGAGTACAAGTAATTGTTCTCATTTATTAAAGATTGTTCTCTTTTATTAAAAATACTTGAGATTCATTTCATAGTAAATGGGATAAAAAATTAAATCAAAGCAATTTTTTAACATGTGAAAGAATTAGTTCAGAGGCTCAAAAGGAATATTTTCAATCTGAATTAGGAAAAGTCTGGGAATATTTCTACTGGCATGCAAAAGGAAAATAAATAATGAGAAATGTATGGAATGTTGCTGCAAAGCCTACACATGGCCACATTAGTTTGTCTTTCAGTATAGTCATGTATGTAGGAGAGCTTCAGGAGATGTCTCACAGATACGCTACATATGGAAGAAAAACACAGTGGTGAAAAGATTGTTAGAGCATCTATACAGCACTAGTTACCTGTGAGTAGAAACAACAGTGGAAGCCCTCTACTGAGAATGCCTTTCTTACTCAGAAATAATTAATTTGAAGATTGGGGTTATGGATTATATCTAAATGTCCCCCAAAGCCTCCTTAGCTTATAGGAGGGATGTAGGAGGTGACTGGGTCATGGATGTGGAGTACTTCTCACTGGATTAGCCCACCAGAAGGCTCATATCTGAGTGGGTTGTTGGGAGGGGAAGCCTGCTGGAGAGGTGGCTGGCTGGGGGTTGGCCTAGAACAGTGTGTAGACCAGAGATGTCCTTCCCCCTCCCTCGAGCCCTCTTTGCTTCCTGCCTGACTTTCTGTGAACTGCTTCTCTGTTGCCAGGCCCCCCTGCTATACCACCAGCCTTGCAACCAGCCGACTACGGACTGAGGCCTCCACAGATTGGGAGGCAAGATAAACCTCTCCACTTTTAACTTGTGGGTGTTAGGTATTTTGTCTCAGCAGTGAGGAAGTGACTAAGATAGTTGGTCTCACTGAGGTAGAAGTGACTGTTTAGTCACCTAAATGAGTATTGATGCTAAGGAGAAGTTTGTTCTGAATTCTGAGTTTAAGGATGCCATGTAGTCCCACAGGTATGTGAATAAAGTAGAGGATTCGCCCTTTAGGAATTTCCATGGGCTCAGTGTTCTCTGACTCAACAGAGTGGGCTCACTGTTCCCTGAAGGCTCTTTCTGTTTGGCAGCTCCCTCAGTGGGTGAGCTAGATCTTGAGCTATTTCTTTTCTAATCTGCTTTATTTCCCATAGCTTCTTAATAAATGCAACTGAGAAAGGTGGAAAGTAGACAGTGTTTTAAAAACATTTTAATACTTATGTAGTACAGAGAAGATTGTGTTACCTTTTCCAATGGAATGTAATTGGTTTTAAGAATATTAGGGATTTATTGATAAATTTAAGAATGTACTCATATACTACACAAACGTGTTGAAAGAGAAACAAATTTACTGTCAATTTTATCTTAAAAGTAAACTAAAATTGGTATCAAAATGAGGTAATGCAAGCACAAAATTTAGACCCTGAAACTGGACTTTTTGGTTTTTACTGGCTATGTGACATTGGGCAAGTTTCTTAAATTCTCTGTGCCGCAGCTTCAGTGGTAACTCTACTTCATGGAGTTGTTATGGAAAATTAAATGAGTAAATGTATATAAAGTGCTTAACTTCCTTGGTACAGCAAGTATTACATGTATTAACTATTCTCTTACGGAGGTAGTAGTTTTGAATAAGTCATAGATCACTGTTGTGTTATAGAGTGAAATAAAAAGAAATCTAAGCCAAATCAAAATGTATCAGACACCTTTTATTTGATTCAGGTTAAGGTTCTTCTGATGTGAGAAATAGACTTTGCTTATTCAGCTGTGTGTCTACATTTTTATGACTTTACACTATTCTGGACTTAGGAAAGTTACCGTTGGACTTAAGATCACATTTCTTAAAACCTAGCTAAATACCATTGCTATTTCCTTAAACAGATAAATTTGCTCTAATCATGTTCTTTAAATGAATATCATGAATATGAAATATCTAGTACATTCTTGTTGGTGAAATACAGTTGGTTCAGATATTCAGAATACTTAAATGGAACTTCTCATGTGTGAAAATTTCAGTTACTCATGATAGGAATAAGGGTTATGAAGTGAATTTCTTGTAGAGCTTCACTGAATGATACCTCACTAATCTTACTTTAAATAATAAATTCCTAGGACATGCATTAGGTGTAATACATGACTTCAGCAGCCACAGACATTTCCTGGTGAATTAATTTTTCTCATGTATTATCTCATTAAGGATTCTGCCTGTAATGCCATTTAAAAAAACAAAAGGTATTATTTTTTAAACCTCAAACTGGAAATTAAAAGTAATTTCATGGGCGCTTCATTATAATGTGCTATATTATACCATCAAAGTTGTCACAGGAGCTGAAGATGAAATGCGCCTGCCTTCAGGGGCTGCTGACTGAGGCATGCAGGGCACACCTCACCTGTGACGGAGGCCTCAGAGTTGGCGTTCTTGCTTTTATGAACACGGAGATATTTGCAGACATCATAAGCTCTGCATATGCTTAAAGTAAGTATTGGTGTGAGCTTTTCAAAAGTGTATTTTGGCCTGTAATTCAGAATTACAGAGTGATCAATAGATTACTCTTAGTATAAAGAAGGAAGTATGGAAGGAAGGTGGGGTTGGGAGTCTGGAGTTTTGGCTCTGTAATTGTCTAGAGTGTCTAACTGGGACAACCACTTGTGATTGTAATTTTTGTTTTGTTTTAGTCTATAAAGAAAAGATATTATACCAGATAGCATTCTAAGTGCTGTTAGGATTACTAATTCTGATTTTTAGGTTCCCAATAAAACTGATTATAAAGATTTCACGGTGGAATGTGTTTACAGATTTGAAGTGATTTCTTTATTGCTGGACTTCTTGGACTTGATGATCATAATATGTACTTCCAGAAGGGAAAAGACAGCAAAGAGAATTTTCTAAATTTGTGTAATGACAGGACTCTTTTTAGTAGTGACACTAGCTTTGGGATACTTTTTTTTTTTTTTTTTTTGCGGAACTGGGGATTGAACTCAGGCCCTTGCGCTTGCCAGGGACCCGCTTATTCTACTGAGCCATCTCCCTGGCTCCTGGGATACCTTTTTGGAATCCCTGAGCAAGGCACCTCCTACTTCTGTTACATTTGCTGATATGCCTTTAATGATACTATCCAATGAAGGCATACTAATATTACCTTGCTTACAGAATTCTGAAGTAATACTTTAATATGCTTTAATTCATTATTTAGACCTCTGCCCAGCTAGCATTTCTAACATTGAAAAGTAGAATCCTATATATTAGCTTTTCAAATTAGGACACATCATTTTTGTATAAAGCAAATTTTACTTACAAAACAGAATCATTGCAATCTTTTAGGTGCCTTTCCTTAATGCAGTAATATAATGAGATACTATAAAAATTAACCTAAAGATACAGTCTTATTCTGGGAAATAGTTCTTTTCAGCCAGTATTAAAATTTTAGAAACGGAATAAAGTTATTAAAAAAAAGATAATAAGGAAGACTTGTTTTTTCTCTCATTATTAACTTTATTGAAAATCTATAATAATTATATAGCAAATTAAAAATTGTAGACACTTATTAAAATGTGAAAGATATAAAATGTAGACCAAGAATTTTAGAAAAATATTTCTGAGATGAGTATATAACATGAGATTAATAATAGATTGCACATTTGAAAAATTATTTCCAAACTGAAATGAATATAACAATAAAAATTGTCTAAAATAAACATGAAGAAGAAAGTGTTTATAGATCAGTCATATAATAGTTCTTTCTGTGCCACAATCAAGAAACTTATATTCATATAATTAGAATTCTCAAAGTAGAAGGGAGTAGGCAATAAATATTTAAAGATTTAAAAATTCTGAATTTAGTTAAAATAGTACTGCATTTCTAAGAAAAGTGAACGTTTTGCACAAGAAATATGCATAAAATCATACCAAGATAAACTAAAATGAAATTGGCCAAAACTAATTGTAAAGAAAAAATCAATTAAGGCATATACATAGAAAAAATATTAGCTATGGAAGAACAAAATTAAATAGCATCTTATTCCACATTAGGGGAAAAAAGAGCAAATGGGTAAGAAACCAGACTTACTCATTCAAAGTACTGAAAAAGAAAAGATCTGTCCTCATTGAACTTTATACATAACAAAGATACCTTTGAGAACTAAAAGTAAAATATTTTCCAGTTATACAAACTTGAAATATTCTAATACCTCCAGACATAGCATATAGAAAATAACAAAGACCATAATCCAGAAGGTAAGAGAAGTAGCTGTATAGTCCTGGATAAAGAATAAAGAACTCTCCAAATTGGACAAGCAGTGGCGGTGACTCATCCACATGGTTGACACTGACAAAGAATCTACAAACTGCAGTACAGGGTTTCAAGATAAGTCCAGAAGGGATTTGACTGACCTTATCAGATACAAAGCTACATTTCTTGTTATATAGGTCTTGCTTTATCTTGGTCTTAACCATCCAGCAAAAAAATATAAAAACGAAATATAAAAAGTAAAGCCATATTAATATGCTGAGCTGTAAAAGGCTCAAGTCAACTACTTCTGACATTTCCAGTCTTATGGAAAACCCACTACTATTATGGACTACTGGAGTATTTTGGAATATTTTGCGTAATTCACACAACTATAATATTTAAATGACTAAAAAGGGGGGGATACAAATGAAAGATCACTTTGTATCTGTATATTCAAAATAGGATAGATATACAGCTACATTTTCTTAATTCAATGAATAGAAAGATTTGTTCTAATAGTGTTTGTAAACAGGATATCATGTCTGCATCTTGTACAATGAGTAACCATTAAGACAACAATATGCAATGTATTAATTATTGAAACTGTCCTAACTAATCAGAAAAAAAGGAATAAAGAGCTCTCAAAATGGTAGTTATGCAGGACTATGTAAAATATAATTATATTAGATGAACCCACTTAAAGGGTCATTGTAGATTTCTACAAACCGTATCAATCTTAGGTTAAATACATATTTGTGTGTGTGTGTGTGTGTGTGTGTGTGTGTGTAAAAGACAAGGAGGAACTGATACAAAGTCAATGGAAAATGGAAATATACTTTTTAAA
>NW_004524580.1:27963043-28034303 GCF_000260255.1 Octodon degus | reverse complement strand
AATGGAAATATACTTTTTAAAGTTTCTAATACTAGGAGGAAATATCATGCCATGTCTTATAAGTAGACTGTAAGTCAAGGAAAGAGTATAAATCATAAAACAAAAATTAAAATTAAAAAATGTTCAGAAAATTTATTAAATATTAATTAATTCAAAGTTAAATTAAATATTTTGAAATAATATTCAAAAATTAAAATTAAATTGTGAGTCCAACTAAGAGGCTAGATTCATATGTATGAATCTGTGATTAAGTCAGAGAACTTACACAGTATTTGGTTAGGTTGACATATACAAAAATATCAACTAAGAAAAAGTTTTATGATAGCAAAGTATTGCTAAGAATAAATCAAAACAAAAATACTGGAATGGCAAATATATGACCAGCACTTCTAACAGTTAGGGGATAGGATATTGCACAAAGTTCTATATGTGGCGGAAGTGGAGTGTGTCCATGATGCTTACTGGTAGCCAGGTGTTACTTGTGGGACTAAGCTATTGCTATTTCCTTGATATCTACCCTGTAGACCTGGACAGAGTCATGATCCATATGGTGCAGGAGAAGTCCATTTGTAGAGTATGGTGATGGAAATATCATACATAAGAATACAAATAGTATACAAAAGAATAATTGAAAGACTGCTGTTGTATACCTCTTTTTCTCCTGTGTTTAATTGTTTGCCCAATTTGGTGGGTTCTTTCCATTCTCATTCATGGTGTTGTGTTCATTTTGATCCCTGTCTAGAATATCTTTTAGTAGTCTGTGTAGGGTTGGCTTTGTTGTCATGAAATTCTTTAGTTGATCTTTGTCATGGAAGTATTTCACTTCTCCATTAAACTTGAAAGAGAGTTTTGTAGAGTATAGCAGTCTGGGTTCGAATTTGTTTTCTTGGAGGACTTGAAGTACTTTGCTTCATGCTCTTCTTGACTTGATGGTTTGTAAAGAGAAATCTGCCATTATTCTGATGGGTTTTCCTTTAAATGTGATCTGTTTCTTTTCTCTAGCAGCTTTTAGTATATTATTCCTGTGCTGAATTTATGGGATTTTGATTATTATATGTCTGGGTGTGGTATTAATTGGGTTGATGTTATTTGGAGTTCTATATGTTTCAATTACCTGAATGTTGAAATGTTTCCCATATTTGGGAAGTTTTCTTCCCAAATTTCTATTTATGGAATATCTGTCCATATTCTTTTGATATCATTTGTATTGACTACTTCTTTCTCATTGATGCCTGTTAGTCTCACGTTGTTCATCTTTGCATCGTCTTGCAGGTGATGAATTATTTTTCCTGCGGGCTAGTTGTTTTTCAGAGACCTTTTCTTACCTTTTCACTAGCTGCAGTAGTGTCTTCAAGATCTGAAAGTCTATTTTCACTTCCATTCAAATGTATTTTCCAGCTTGTCATTGAGGTTTTAATTTCCTGTATAGCACTTTGAATCTACTTCATGCATTCTATTTCTTTCCTATATTTCTCAACCATTCCATCATTTTTCTATTCTCCTCTATTTTTTATCAGTGTCTTTTTAAGAAACACTTAGTACTTCTTTCATTATAGTTTTCATTTCTTTTTTTACTTCAGAAAGTGTATCTGATCTGATTTCCCCTGTACCTTTCTGCAGTTCTTTCTTGACTTCAGATGCTATTATTTCAGATATTTCAGGTGTGTGCATTCCAATTTCTTCAATGCTGGTGTGTTCTGCATTTGTTGTGGGTAAGCTTGAGGCCTAAGAATGAATTTTACTCCTTCTCTTTGTCATTTGTTTAGCACTGTCTTCTGACCATTGCTTTAGAGTTTTGGTAGAGTTATTGCATTAGCACCAGGTCCGGATCTACCAAGTTCAAACCTGTCCAGGTCAGTATGGCTTGGCTCTGGCTGCTGTACTCCACTTCTTCCTGCTATATCCCTTGGAACTGAACCTGCTGTGCCACTCTGGCAAGATGTTCTATTCCTGGATCAGCTGGATGGGTCATGCCTTTAGCCTCTCTGCAGGGAGTTCTGCTGCAGGATTTTACACTGGGCCTATCTGATGGAGGAACTTACACACACACACACACACACACACACACACACACACACACCCCAGGCCTGTACACTGGCTGGAGTGAGAGTCTGGCAGGCCCTGGGAAGTCCCACTCACACGCTGGGCCTGCAGGCTGACTCAAGACTTGGTTTTGAAAACTGTGTTGGTAAGAAACGTGAAACTTTTAATTAGATGGAAAAATTTGTACATATTTTAGTATTTGGCAAAAATATCCTTAATCTATTAATTTGTTGGCACACAGATAGGTTACTTCCAAATTTTAGCTATTACAATTTGTACTGTTATAAATGGGTATACATATTTCACATAATATAATATTTTTAACTCAGGAAACTACCTAACAGGAGTGGCTGGGGCAAATGGAAATTTTAGGAATGTAATTGCTGTACAGTACAAACATGTACTAATAAAAAACAAAAACTGAGAAAAAAAAAAACCTTCTCCATAGGCCAGAATAAATGGCTGAAGTATATTTTACAATCTTCTTTTTAGTGTCATTTAGTCTGCCCTCATCTATTGAGACCCCTGGACACTGGTGCCACAAGATTACTCTGTGCTGAGTCCTGCATTATCTTCCTAATCTAGTTAGAAGCATATAAAATATACATTAAAAATGCATGTGAGCAAGCACTTACTGAACTTGAAATTTTACAAAAGTCATGGCAGGGACATTGCAGAGACATTATGATTGCTAACTGACCAGATTCTGACAAATGTCCATGAATTATGGGGAACTCAGCTCAGAACCGAACTTTGAGGGTAGAGAAAAGGAAGGGAAACCATTCCAGGTCAAAGGCACAAGTGCGAGCTAAGCAGTCATTTGTGTGTCTAGTAGAACGCAGTACATGACTCAGTTCCATTGAAACAGAGGATTTAATACTTAAAAAATAAAAATAGAAAAAATAGAGCTGGAGATGTGGTTAAGGACCAGAATTTGGAGGAACACAGAATTCCTTCAATTTTCTGAGGTTTTAGTTTAGATTAGATTAAGAAAACCTGCTTAGAAGCAATTTTTGACCCAGTTAAGTTTTGAAATCCCTCCTGAGATGACCATGTCTGGGCAGCAGTGATTGATGTCTCCTGGGGCTGATGGCGGAGGCACTATTTTTCAGAGCAGTATGCTTTGGCCCAGAACATGCATCTATGAATAGTGATTTCATGACCACAGCAGCACCTGCTTGTCAGGGCCTCAGGATCTGCAGTCTTCCCAGGACGTTTTCGTTCTCAGCCTCTGCCTGGTGTTCTCTTTTCAACAGCATTTACTGAGTGTGCCCTGTGCACTCATAAGACGATAATCTTTTCTTTTAGCACTGTGAAAATACTACAGTTATAAGATGTGGCTTTGTAGGAGAAATAATGTAGAGCTTGGACAGCCACAGGATGGAAGAATTTTAGGGACCAGTGGGTTAGGGTAATTTTTTATTGTCACATCCCTAGAGGACTTGTATAAGTAACATGTTTTTCCTTCTTAAAGCTCTTGTGGATTGGGAGTTCTCTTCAGCGATTGCAAGGGTTCTAGTACCAGGACCCTGAGTGTATATAATCAGATGTAAATAGAACACTGAATGCTCTGTTTTTTCTGTGCTGATTTTCATAAGACATTTTTCTAGAAATGGGGTAGGCTATGTCTAAAAATAATTAGCTAGGGGTTAAAACCTATTAATGACCAAGTTGAAGTATTCATGTTAGTATAAAAATTCTGGAGGAACTGCCTTGTAATACATTGGCATCAGCAATGTAAGTGGTTTCTACTATTACTGAGTTATTTGATATTTCAACCCTACTCACAGCCAGTGATTCATAAATCTGAATTTAAATTTCCAAATTTAGATATTTGCATGTATAAAAATTTTTCTGTTTTACTTCAGATTCATGTAGCCTACCATGTGCCACAATCTCAATTTGGATGGCAGTCAGGCACTCTCTTGTAAGCAGGTCCAAAGTTAGTTTTCCATATTACACCTCCTCTGGTATTTCTGTCCCTAGTTACTATTACCATTCCCAGTTTCCCAAATTGGGAATTTAGGATCACTCCTAAATCCTACATTTACCCTTCCTTTTGTTTGTATCACGTGAATAATAGCCACATTAATGTATTATCCGTTCTTTCCTTTTCCCCCTGAATAACTAAAAAGCTTAATAATCTCTTGCCTTTCACTCATCTCTCTTCAGTATTAGTTTTAGAATATTCCTTTGCTAACTTGTAAATACAACAGTGTCACACTGAAAATCAAATCCATCATCTCCATCTAGGATAAAATTTATTCCTCCGTATAGCCAACCAGATCAGCGCCTTTGTGGCTTTTTTTTTTTTAAAAAACTGCCTTCTGTCTTACCTCTCATCTACTACTCCTCTCATGAACTCTAACCCCAACACCTATCTGGACTTCTCTGTCATGATGAGCTGCGCTGAAAAGTAGCCCCAAAGAAACCAGGTCTTAATCTTTGGAGGCTGAAAATGCTTTTTGCTTTGGAAAATTAATCTTTGCAGATGTAATTAGGAAGCTTGAGATGAAGAAATTGTCCTAGGGTATGTGGGTATGCTCTCCAGCATGTGTGCTTGTAAGACGGAGCCAGAGAAAGAGATTTTATAGACCAAGAGGTTTCAAAATGCTGGGATTGAAAACTGGAGTAAGCCGAAGTCGAGAAATACTGGCAGCCACCAGAAAATAAAAGAGGCAGGGAATAAATTTTCCCCAAGATCCCCTGCAGGGATTGTGACATGGCTGATACCTTGATTTTAACTTAGTGGTACTAATTTCAGTCTTCCTACCTTCAAAATTGTTAGAGAATACTTCCTACTGTTTTAAGCCATGAATTGTGTGATAATCTGTTATAGCAACCACTGGAAATGAATGTAACTGTTATTCCTGTTAATTCTCTGAGCATTTAGCATTCTCATAGACTACTTGCACCCTACCTGGAATGCATTTCTTGTGGGTTTTTTTTTTTTCCTGTTTGCAACATGCCTGTTTATTTTCAAGGAAAACTCTGAAACCAATTCTCTGTCTTGGAAGGCAGCAGCACTCTGTCTCAGTTTGTGTTGGTCTGTCTCTTCTGTTTGTGTTAATAATGGTGGTATAAGAGACATAATTGCCTTAATGGTTAAGGATACAGGCCCCTGCGTTAGAGGTGGTTGAAGTCTCTAAGGCCTGTTTCCTAATTTACAAAATGAGAATGATAAATAGTTCCTACCTTGTACCTTTGCTGTGAGGAGTGAATGAGATAATCAATACAAATGGAATATCTGGCAAAAGTATGTGTTCAGTAGATGTTAGCTGTGCTTAAGACCACTATTTTTATGATTTTCTCTTAACTAGAACATTAGTCTTTTGAAGGAAAGAGGAATCCTTTTTGTACTCAGTATCAGTACTTGTGTTTTGATTAGCATTTAATGGATAAATGTATAAGATACATCTTTTATTATAGGCCTTCCTGTTAAACCATTATTCCCTTACCTGGTGCTCTTAAGAATTTATAGTTTTGCTTTCTCTCTTGTTTTTCAAATATGATATTGTGTTTTTGAAATCTACAGACAGTGGTGTCATATTAATTCTCACCTCCATAGTGTACTTTTGTAGATATAAGACTTGAAATAGTCATTCTCTTTTTTGATGGGACCTTTAAGAACATCTTCCAGGTGTTTGTTCCTGTTTCACTTTATATTGGGTTCAGAGGTATGTCATCAGAGGGACTTATGAGAATAAAAATTTAACTCTTGGTTAAATAAAAATTATTCATGTGTGCAACTCGTTTGTATGCTTTTGCAGTTACAAAGACCAATAGATAAAACTGTTCTATTATATTTAGAAGAAGTGTTCAGGATCACTGATTGTTGGAGATACTATCATCTACTTCAGCCTTCATTTTAGTGATCTCATTCAACATTTTATTTTATTTATTTTTTGTATTTTAGGGAAGAGTCTGCAGGGTGTTCAGGGTCACACTACTACATTGGACTTCTAGTGATCCGCCCGTTTTACAGCCTCCCAAGAGATGGGATTACAGGCACGCAACACCATGCCCAGTCTCAATCACTGTCTCAGCATGTCCTGGGAGGCGGGGCCAGCACAGCATCCCCGACCCCTGAGCCTGCTTGCAGGTGCTTTAATCTGCTGAACTATTTGGCCAGCCCTAACATTTTTTTAAAAAGAGAATAAAAAATAAGTTTAGGGCCAGGGAGATTGCTCAGTGGCATGAGCACTTGCCTGGCAAGTGAAAGATCCAGAGTTTGATCCATGGTACAGCAAAGCACCCCCAATACTCCCCTCCCCCCCAAAAAACAAGCAAAAAAATAGAAATGATACATAATTTTGAAAAACAAGATGATGGGAATTCAACAGTTGTTAAATTGCACATTGCTGTATTCAAAGTAGTTGCTTAGATTACCAGATATAAGCATGTACAATTGGTCAAAATAAAAATTTTATGCAGTAACTATTCCCCTCAAGAAACAAAAAGAAATTAGTAGTACAATCATCTTAGCTATCCTATGTATATACATGCATGTTTTATTTCTCTTCTTTTTTTCTTTTGTTTCTCCTTTCCCTCATCTCAATTCTTTCCTTTTGAGCAGTTTGTTTTCCTTTCTCAATATTTATTATTCCTTTTAGATTTTATTTACTCTTTCAGATTGTTACACTAGGGAGATGATATGATGTTTACACATGTGGGTCTAATTTATTTGACTCATGAGTATGGTCTCTAGTTGCATCCATTTACCTATAAAAGCCTCGAGTTTATCTTTCTTTATAGCTGAGTAATACTCCATTGTATAAAAATACTAGATCTTTTTTTATCCTTTCCTTAGTTGATGGACATTTGGATTGTTTCTAAGATTTAGCTATGACAAATTGTGCTGCTATAAACAGGGGTGCACATGTATCATTGTGGTATGATGTTTTCAGTTTTTCTGGAAAAATACCCAGAATGTGAATAACTGGGTTTAATGGGACTTTCAGTCCTAGTTTTTGAGGAATCTCCACAGATTTCCAGTGATTATACCAGTTTACATTCTTACAAACAGTGGAAAGGGGTTCCCTTTTCCCCACAGACTCTCCACCATTTGGTATTAGCTGATTTCTTTATGATAGCCATTCTTTCTGGATTGAGATGGAATCTATTATTGTTTTAATTTGCATTTTTCAAATAATCAGTGCCATTGAACATTTTTTCATATATTTATTTGCCATTTGTATTTCTTCATCTGAGAAGTGTATATTCATCTCAGATGTCCATATTTGGACTGGGTCTTTGAATTTGAGGGACTTGATTTTTTTCTTTACATGATATAGATAGAAGTCTTTTGTCTGAGGGACTGTTGGCTAAGTTTTTTTTCCCAATTCATGGCTTTTCTTTTCATTCTATTGGTGATTACTTTTGTTGTGCAAAACCTTTTTAATAGCATGAGATCCCAGTTGTTGATTTTTTGAAGTATTTCCCATGCAGTTTGCTTTTTGTTCATGAACTCTCTGCCTATCCCTATGTCTTCAAGATTTCTACCTATATTTTCTTCTAGTATATTTAGTGTTTCTATTTTAATATTTAGATCTTTAGTCCATTTTCCCTGTAGTTTCAAGCATGGTGATAGACATGGGACTAGTTTTAGTTTTCAGCACATGGAAAACCAGTTTTTCCTGCACCATTTATTAAAGAAGCTATCTTTCTTCCAGTGGATGTGTTTGGCCCCTTTGTGAAAGGTAAAGTGGCTAAGTATGTTTGTAGTTGTGCCTGCATCTTTTAATCTGTTTCTTTGATCCTCAAGTCTGTTTTTTTTTTCAGTACCATGCTGATTTTATTATAGTAGCTTTGTAGTATAATTTCAAGTTATAGATTGTGTTACTTTGTGCCTTGCCTTTGTTGGCCAAGATTGCTACTGCTATTGTAGGTCTTTTCTGGCTCCAAATGAATTTTAGGAATGTTTTCTCTAGATCCATGAGGTATGCTAATGGTATTTTGTTTGGGATTGCATTAAATCTATATAACAGTTTTGTGAGTATGGCCATTTTTACAATGTTGCTTTTTACTACCCATGAAAAATGAACAGTTTTGCATTTTCTAAAATGCTCCTTGATCTTTTTTACCCCAGAGTATTGTAATGATTTTCAGTGTATAAATCTTTTACTTTCATTGTTAGATAAATTCCTAAGTATTTTTTTGGGGGGGGATGCTATTGTGAAGTATGCAGTTTCTCTACTTTCTCTCCTAGTGAATTTGTATAGGAAGCCTATTGATTTTTAGGCGTTGACTTTTAACTTGCCGTGCTACTGATTTTTTTTAGTAATTCTAGGAGTCTTTTGGTGGAGTATTCCATGTAGAATATTATGTCATCTGTGAATAATGATAATTTGACTTCTTCCTTTTCTACTCTTATTTTTTTATTTCTCTATCTTATCTAATTGCCCTGGCTAGTATTCCCTTCACTATATTGAATAGGAGTGGTGATAGTGGACATCTTTGTCTTGTTCCTGATTTTATAGTGATAGCTTTCAGTTTTTGTCCATTTTATATAATGTTGGCTTCTGGTTGTCATGCATGTCTTTTATCAGATTGAGATAAAGACCATCTATCCCATTTTTCTGTATGGTTTTTATAATGAATGAGTATAGGCTTTGTCACAATGTGACATTTTTTAAGGGATAATAAAGTGATTTGTATAATTCAACAGAAAAACTTACTGTTGTTGAAATCCTCTTTGGGGAAATTCTCTTAAAATAATAATGGTCACTTTTTCCCCTAAGGAAACTTAAAGATGACATTACTTTATATTCAATTTTTATTACAATTGTCTTCAAAAGAAAATTAAGTTGGGGAAATATATTGCATAATTGCTTAAAAGATCAGAAACATGTTAAGGAAAAACTTTGCAACATAATGGCTTGCCTGTAATCTCAGGCTGGCTTTGTTGATTGTCCACAAAACTGTTCATAAGCAAGTATTTTCAAATTTCCTAAAACTGCTTAGTATGAAAGATGATTCAGTTGTGTGGTACACAAAAGAAAAAGTTGTCTTTTTCTTTCTCTCTTTCTCTTTCCCTCAGACATGAAGTACTTTAAGGATTATGGATTATGCAATTTTTTGATATCTGCTACCAAGCAGGCTTCTTGGTACATCATTAGCTGTTAGGGGAATGCAGATTACAATAACAATGGAATTTTAATGGCTATAATAAAAATATAATATTAAATTTGGCAAGGATAAAGAGAAACTAAAACCCTCATACATTGTTGGCAGAAATATAAAATTGCATAGTCACTTTGATAAAACAAGTTTATGGTTTCTTAAATGTTAAGTATAAATTTACCATATGACCTAGACATTCCATTCCAGGGAACCTGCTTATGAGGAATGAGTACATTGATTGCTTTTAATATCCTGCCATGATTTCCTCTTTTATCCCCTACATTCCAATATATAGATGTGTGATTACTTCTCTTTTTTATCCTGTTCTGAGGTCAATGTACTATAACTAAAGTAACATGCATATATAATGTCCAGAAACATAACGGAGGTGCATTTTAAAATGTAGGGTTAATTGACTCCACAATAAACATGTTAGCTAAGACAAATTTGGTATTTCTCAGAAAATATCTAATGAGCATTTAAATTTTTTAAAAGAGAATAAAAAATAGTAAAAAGAACCTTAGAAATGATACAGAATTTCACTAAACAAAATAGGAGGAATTCAACAATGGTTATTATATTGCAAAGCAGTTGTTTAGATTACCAGATATATGCATGCAAAATTGGTAAAAAAATTTTTATAAGTGAAAAAGAAGAAAAAAAATAAGCATGAACTGTTCCTTTCAATAGACTAGCAGAAATCAGCAGTACACTTATCAAAGCTATCCTGTAGCTATAAACATATCTTTTTTTCTTTCCTTCTTTCTTTTGCCTTTTCCTCGTCCCAGTTGTTCCTTCTCTTTGTACAGATTCTTTCTCTTTCACAGTATCTATTGTACCTTTTAGATTTTATTTACTCTTTCAGGTTCTAACACTAGTGAGACAATATGATGTTTGCATGTGGGTCTGATTTATTTTATATATGAGTGTGCTCTCTAGTTATATCCATTTACCTATAAAAACCTCAAGTTAACCCTTTTATAGCTGAGTAATACTCCATTGTGTAAAAATACCACATCTTTTTTATCCATTCCTTAGTTGGTGGGCATTTGGGTCGTTTCCAACATTTAGCTACAACAAATTGTGTTGCTATAAACATGGGTGCACATATATTGCTGTGATATGGTGTTTTCAGTTTTTCTGGAAAAATACCCTGAATGAAAATAACTGGGTTGAATGGGATCTCTAATCCTAAATCAAGAATATCCACACTGATTTCTGTAGTGGTTGTACCAGTCTTTACTCCCACCAGCACTCCCCACAGTCCCTCCAGCATTTCTTGTTGGCTGACTTCTTGATGATAACTATTCTTTCTCAGATGAGATGCAATCTCAGTGCTGTTTTAATTTGCATTTTTGTGATGACCAGTAATATTGAACATTTTTCATATATTTATTTTCCATTTGTATTTCTTCTTCTGAGAAATGAGCATTTTTGTGTTAGACATAGGATGACTTTTTTTTTTTTTGGCATAACCAGGGATTGAAAGGTTGCCTTTTTTGTATCATACATCAAGAATCACAGATGTTTTCAGCTGAAGCATAAAGATAAAAATTATATGAAATAAGTATAACGTTGGAGGATCTGTTACATCAAGTTCATTGTAACTGATAAATAGAACCTTACTTGGACATCTCTGCAAATTTAATGATTTAAAATAAGAACAATGAAGTAGGATAGGTTCTAAATCCAATATGACTGAGTCCTTATAGCAAGAGGAAAGGATGTAGAAAGACACCCTGGAGAAGTAAGTGTCATGTGGTAGAGGAGGTAGAGTATGGGTAATGGGTAATGCAGCTTCAACCTCAGGAAAACCAAGGGTTGCTGGCACTACAAGACGTTGGAAGAGGGGAGAGATCTTTTTGTAGCATTACTCTAAGCATTGCCTTTGTCAACTCCTTGACTTCAGACTTCTGGTCTTCAGAACTATGGGAGCATAAATGTCTGTCTTTTAAACTACTCAACTTATGGTACTTTGCTATAAGAGTGCTAGAAATCTAATGCATGTACATTTATTGAAAATAAAAATGTGCTTGTTTTTATATAAAAAATTTGTTAAGTCACTTGACTGGCAAGGACATTTATGTCATTACAGTTATTTAATAACTGGCCATGGAGCCCATCAATTCATATTTTACGAATGTCTTATATCTATTTAAATTGATGTCATAAACATTTACCCAAGAATCACAACATTTTGATTGTTGATACTTAACAAAAACTGAGGCTTCAATTTAGAAGATTTGTGAAAAAGTTGTCTACTATTCATTTAGTGGTAAAAATGAGAATTAGATGCTTATGAATTTTTGTGTATTACCCAAAAAGCTTATGTACTTTGTTTTAAATTTTGCTGAGAGTGGTAAGAGGTATTTTGTAGGGACATTTCTCAATCCATGTAGATTTACTTAAAACTTTTTTCTGTAATGTGAGTTAATATACGCAATGTTATAGATAAAGAAATATCTCGGAACAGTTAGCCAGACGATGGCAGTTTTAATTTATTAAACTGAACATAATTAGCTTTATCCTCTTAAAATTAATGGATTATAATAATATCAGTAGGATTTCCCTCTTTCTTTCTTAGTTTCTTTCTTTTTTTTCTGTTAAGGTATTTGGTTGTTTCAGGGTCTCACTACGCAGTGAGACTCCTGGTCTCACTCGTGGTGATCCCCCTGCTTTCGGCCTCCTCAGCACTGGGATTACAGGTGTGCACCAGCACACCTGAATTCTGGCCTTCTCAGCCTGTCCTTGAGGCAGGGCTAGTGTGCCATGTGGTGCTGGGGATAAATCAGGGTCCCTGCACTTGCCTAAAATGCCTGAGCAAGTGCTTTAGTCAGCTAGCTGTCTCACAGGCCCGGATTTCCCACTTTCTGAAAAATTACTTTGTACATTTGAAATTTAAAATCAAATATTCATTTTATCAGTTTTTAGCCAGAAGAAGAAATTCAAAAATACGTAGGAGATAGAAATGATTGGTACTACTTTTCATATAGTTTTCTAATAGTGCCAGAGTAGATTCTCATTAGAATTTGTCAGAATGGTTGCACATATTGCAATAAAGGAACGGACTAGAAATTTCCTTTTCATTGTGTGCCTTATGTGGCCAGCAACTATAATGTTAGCAACTTTGGGGCCCCTTAAAATATTTCCAATGAAGCCAAATATTGCAAAAATCAATTTTAAATTTATAAAGTCTTTCCATTTTGATCTCAGGGAGTTGTCTTAAATAGCATATGAGCATATGAATTATATATATCTTTATTCCACTTCTGAGTTAAAGTTGAGGTGAGTTGTTGAGATGTGACTCGTCTAAGTGCTGGTGCTAGTAGCTGCACCTAAGTCTGCCTCAAAGTCTGTGCTCTTTCCAGAGTAACAAATTGCTTTCCTGAGTAAAACGAAATCTTGTTTGTGTTGGGTTTTAAGACTTGTTTAAAATCTAAATCCTGACCTCTGTTTATTAACTTTATTGTATTAAGTGAGTTCTATGAACCTACTTTTTGTTGTTGTTGAAGTAAGAACACTTATTGTTAGATCTGCTCTCTTTTAGTGTACAATATGCTACTTTTGATTATGGGCACAAGGTTGTACAGCAGATCCTTAGAGCTTTTTCATCCTGCATAGCTGAAACTTTAAAACATCACGTAGGAACACTCATTACCCCTTTGAAGTCCCTACCATACCACTATACTTTGGTTTTATGAATTTGACTGCCTTGAATTGTATATAGAAATTAATCATACAGTATTTGTTATTTTGTGGCTGGTTTATTTCACATTGCAAGATTTTCTAAAGAGTCATCTGTGTTGCTATAATTTGAAGGTTTTTTTCTTCTGCTATATGATATTCGTGTGTGTGTGTGTGTGTGTGTGTGTGTGTGTGTGTGACATTTTCCCATGAATTCACCCATTCACCCATCCACCAGTGGACATATAAGTTTTTATGTTCTGGCTATACTTTTTCTCATTGCTGAGATAAAATATCTGACATCCAATATGCCCAGGCCCTTAATCCCAGTATCATATTGTTGATCCCAGCATTATACACCCTAAATCCAGCCACCTCCAAAAAGCCCCAGTCTATATTTGTGTTAGGCTTTGGGAGGACATCTAGATACAGGCCATAACAGCTATGATGAATCATGTTGCAGAGAGCATAAGTGTATGAATATATTTTTGGACACATACCCAAAAATGAGATTGCTAGATCATATGGTAGTTCTATTTCAAGATTTTGAAGAACTTCCAAACTTTTTCCATAACAGCTACATCATTTTACATTCCTAGCAACAATGTACAAAGGTCCTAGTTTCTTCACATGCTTGCCAGCACTTATGTTTTATCTGTAGTAATCATAGCTAACTCAGTCATTTAAACACTTCATAGTCATTGATTCATTTATTCCTTGAAACACTACTGGAAGGCCGATAAATGTCTGTTTTATATAAAAAGAAAATGAGGTTTGGAGAGCTTGAATAACTTGCCTAAAGTCACAGGCTACTCAGTGACGCTCTGGAATGAAGCCTTTGGGCAGTCCTGACTCTATGAAGACAGAGATAAATAACACTCATCACATTGCTTGGATGTTAGCATAAATGATAATGTTTACATAGACACTTCGTACATTAGAGAAGACTAAAGAAAGGTTAGTTATTAGGAATGCCTTTCTTGTATCCTAGAGAAATGTAAGGTAGGCCGTTTCCTTATAATAAGTGTTCCTGATCTAAATGCTATTGTCACATCCTAATCCTACTGATGTAGAGTTTGAAATTTCCTTTGAAGCAAGATTTGCATTTTGCTTCATTTAACACATGAAACTAAATGTGAAAGTGGTCTACTACTAGTTTAATAGTTCATATTTTATAATTACTTCTTGAGTGCTTGAATTGCTTTAACTTAGGATCATTTGTGGAAGTCAATTAGTCTTTTCTTCTATTAATATGCTAGTGTCTGCACTAAACTAATTCTTAAATATTTTAATAGTAAATTATTTGCTATGCTGCAGTATTTATTGCTGAGAACATTGTTTCCTTTTTATATCTATGCATGCTTTAGTGAGGTAATTTTTGATATTCTAAAATACATAATCTTATTGAACTTTGAATTTCAATAAGAAAATAAATTCTGAATCACAAAATTCTGGTTGCACTTATCTGTGTTTGATCTCTGGCAAACAAAATTAATGTCTTCTCTTTGTACTGTAATACCACTACTGCATTGTCTACTACCATTTTATTTTCTCATTATCATTTTCATCTTACCTCTATTTCTTCTTTACCCATAGTCTTCTTCAGAAGAATCTTTTAATCATGCATATTATAGGATATTCTCTGCAATTTCTGGCAAAGGATAAAAATTAAAATAAAATTATGTTCACTTTTTTCACTTTCAGTTTCTACTCGGATATTAGGTCAGATCATCTGTTTTGAGGGAGCTTGCAGAACGAAGTACCTCCACTCCTCAGTTGCCTTCCACTTGGTGCTTTGTCCTAATAATGCCGTATACCTCAATCTGTATTACTTTAGAAAGGAACTCTGATTATATTATATGGATGTAGCTCATATTCACATGGTTCCACTTGGCAAAATAAAGAGTATTTAGTATGTTTTACTTCTAAGCATACAATTTTGCTAAAATGCTTAGAAATAAAATCACCCAGATAGGGAAAGTCTTATCCTATTAATAAGTTTAGCATTATCTTAGTAGGAAAAAAGAGCCAGCCTTAAACTACAATAACATGCTATACTTATGCACAGAGGTTCTTTGGAAATATGAGCCTGTTTTTAGTCCACTTGAGCATTACTTTAAATAATTGTGTATGTTATTTGCTCTGTTTATGAAATATTATCATAGTAACTGTCTAAAGAAAATTTGAAGTTTTAGACAGCAGTAATAGCCATTGAAAAAAAGTGCTATTTAGTGCAGAGTTTAGTTTTAGGTGTGAGGATCTGAATTTCATTTGTGAATATGAGCAAAATTCATTTTTCTGTGACCAGGGATAAGGTCTGACAGCATTGTTCACACACACCATAGATCCCCAATCACGTTGCTGCCTCCCTTCAGATCTGGGTGTAGACTAGTGAAAGTGAGGATTGTTCCCATGCCTGAGAGTAGAAAGTCAGTGTTAAAAGAGAGGCAGGCCCACTGTCAATTGTTTTGGAGGCTGGAGGTTACTTCTGGTCTCCTGAAAGCTTTCCATACTGTGGTATTTACTGGAAAACCAGTGGCTCCTAGAAGCTACTTGTTGAATCAATGAATAACTTGAAGAATTTTGTTGCAGTATGAAAGGAGAGTTCACCAAAAACAGATTCCATTTACCAGAATAGATTATTATTTTAGTCGACATAGAATGCATGAAGATAACACTTATAATGAATCTGAAAACTGTAGTCATGGTTACATTGATCATCAGGATATTTTTTCTCTTCCTCTTTATCCTGGAAAGAAATCAAAACATCTGCCTGTGAGCTTTTAGGTTGATGAAAAGCATTTATTTATTCTAATTCAGCTATAAATAATGTTTATCAAATGAGATAATATCTTCAACCAAGATATCTAAAGGGAAATTTCATAATTTTCACTGATTCCTCTGGTACCAGCTCTATAAAGGCATTGGAATAATAATTAGCCATCAGATTCTAAGATCAGAATTATAGGTGTCTTTGGTTGAATTACCCATATATTGCTCATATATGTTCATATATAAGTTATTTTACCAGCACATTGGGTACACAGCACAATGCTAACTCTATGAAAAAAATAAAGAAAATAAAAATTATAACTTACCTAAAGGTCTTAAAAAATCTAGAGTACAGCATTCATTTTGTAATAATTTGTTTAAAATTGTATATTAACTAAGAGAATATTCAGAGTAGGAAAATAAACAGAGAATCAGGGTGATCTCCAAGAAATCAAAGATTTTAAATCTGTTTTGTTTAGAATATTATTTTCCTACTTACCACAAAAATAAATCCAACTAAAAATAAATAAATAAATAAATAAATAAATAAATAAATCCAACTAAAGAAAATTTGATCAAGAAATCACACATTGAATCCTTACTGGAGGTAACCACCATTTCCTTCTTGAGTTAAGCAAACAGCTTTTCTTTTACCCAATGCCATTTTCTACCTGGCTCAGTCTTCCTAATCTTCTTCTGGCCACTTGTTACTTCAGGCCTTATTTTAAGTGACACTTTCTTTCAGAAGAGTTTTCAGATCCCCTAGATTATTTTGGGCCCTGTGTTAGTAGACTCCCATAGTCTGGATTTCCCAAACGCTCATAAAATATTTAAGATACTCTGCTCTGAGGTAGATGCTATAGATATAAATTATACCATATTGTGGTAAATATTAGCTTTTCTTATTTGAAATGGTCTATTCTTTAATATAGGGTGCTGAAAATTATTGTAAATTTAGTATTCTATTCTAAAAATATGTTTTTTCCTCATCAGACATTTAAGTCCTTTCAGGGAAATTATAATTTTATTTTCTTTATTTTGTATCTCATAGTGCTAGCATTGTGCTGTACATGGGTTATATATCATGGAATTTGTAGTTATAATGGAGACATAATAAATAAAGTGTGAAAGTATACGTATAATTTTGTTTTAATTACTTGTTTAATGTACTTTTCTCATTAGACCATCAACTCCATAGGATAAAGACCAGGTCTGTTTCATTTAGAGAAGTTAAACATTAAATAAACATGTGTATATGTGTGTTTGTGTGTGTTTTTAAATTAATCAGAGCTAATGGAATAAATGAGTTAACATTTTTTTGCATTTTTTGAATGAATTCACATACATAAGCAGACATATTTTTGCATATATTCAAAATTAAAATCTTTTTGTAAATATGTACTGTACTTTCTACATAACATTTTATCTTGAACATATTCCCATGATAGTGAATGTTTGAATGATTGCATAAAATTCCATTATTAGATGAACTCACGATTATTTAACCACTCCTACTCAAATTCTTCATTCTTTCAGTCATCTAATTTAGTACCACAATTCATTTAGATTGTTTTTATTACTTTGCTACTACCAATTATGATCTAATGAATATATGCATAAATAGGTAACTTTGATTACATTTTCTCAGAAAAATGTAAGTTTTGGTATAGATTTCTATGTTGTTTTTCAAACAGGTGAGTTAAACCTCATTAAGGCATACTTGAGGTAGTTTCATTAGATTTTGAAACAAATACTTTTGGTTAGATGTATGAAACCTAATAGAAAGGAAGCTGGCAGACCCAGGGTACTGAGACCTATCAGCCGTTACGGGACAGAAAGTTCAGTTAGTGTGTTGTGCAGTCTGAAGGGATGGCGTTGAAAGTCTTGGAGCAGGTAGACGATATACGAGAGAATTTCAGTTCTTTTAAAATATGTAGTTGGGAACTATTGTAGGATCCTGAAGAAGAGAAAATGCATTATTGTAGGATCCTATCTCAGCTTTCAAACATACCATGACTCAGCTTGGTAAACTTAAGCATTTACATTTTCGAAATGATCATTTGGACTTACAGTTCCTTTACCTTTCAAAAGGGTTTGACAGAAGGATTGCAAGTTCAAGCCCTACCTGGGCAATTTATTGACTGAGCAAATCTAGTCTAAAAATCAGAAATGAAAGGGGCTGGAGATATAGTATGAAGACTCTGAGTTCAATCTCCAGTAATGGAGAGCAGAAAAGGATTTGGGAATCCTAGCTACCTTTCAGGTTCATCATCCCAAGCCTGTATCTCCCCATGAAAGATGGGACAGGGGCTAGACCAGAGTTTCCTGTGCTCAGATTCCTCTCTGAACAATTTCCATCCCACTATCAGAATGGTGCTATTATGGACACAGACTTTCTGTTTGGTGCATTTGATATGTTTCTGTTTTGTTACAAAGAAAAAGAGAAACAAGTCTTACTGTTCAGAGTCCTGTAATTTTGTTCAGTATGTTCTTTGATAAAATAAGTAGAGAAATACAAGACATCATGTCTTAGGGGAAATGAAAAAATATATTGCTTTAATATTTCCTTAATATTATCACTGTTAAGCTATAATCGGATGTGGTATTAAAGAGTTTATCATGGTACTAACCCAAGGTGAGCTCAAAGTGGAGAGCTGGAAGCAGGTTATATAGCTTGTCTTATCTGCAACTAACCACTTAAACAGAGTACAATAGACTTCACTAGGAAAGTTCTAGAAAATCTAATATAACTTGTAATCTACCAGGGAAAAAACCTAAATCATAGCTTTTACTGATAGATGGCCTGAAGTATCATCTTTATGTATAAAAGATAAAATTTTTTAAAACACAAATTTCCAGTAGCCCTCTATTAATCAGCAGACTCTCAAAGTTCAGAAGTCTTTAGAAAAAAGAAAATAACTTTTTCCTTCTCTACAGTGTAGATGAATCTTTGGTATAAATCATGTGAAGTTCTATTGAATAACCATGTAGTTTATTAATTCTAAGAGTGTTTAGCTCAGAGCACTTTTATGTGCACTGTAATTTATCTTAAAGAGTAGTAGCATTAAACTGTTCTTTTCCTACTTGTAGAGTTGAAACCTTCAGATATTTGTTGTTTTGTATAAAATGTATATTATTTCATTATATTTACCCTTAATATTTTAAGACTTTCTTCACAGTAGATGTCGCAGCCAGTTCACCCTCATTCCCTTCTGCACATTAAAAAGGCTAGGTGATACTTTGTATTTGACTCAGCGTGTCACTAGTTATGTCAGTGCCCTTAGGCTGAATTTCTCCTCAGTTCCAATCTTGCTCTCTTTCCTCCTCTGTCTTCCATTAACACTTCTTTTTTCTAGTTTGGGTCTTGCTTTACTACTTTGCTGAATGACTCCTTTTTTTTTTTTTTTTTTTTTTTTTTTGTGGAACCAAGGATTGAACTCAGGCCCTTGCACTTGCCAGGGAAGCGCTTATTCCACTGAGCCATCTCCCCGGCCCCATGACTCCTCTTTATTACTTCATTTTCTAAATGTTTATATTTGCCACAATTCTTTCTTATATATTCAAGTATTTTGTACCTATTATATGCTAAACCTGAAGTAATGATGCTGTTTGAAGTTACCAGGGGATCAAAACTCAGATCTGGATCCTCCAAAAATGCATCACGTGTCTAAATGTGAAACTTTTGGGGCCAGGGAGATAGCTCAGTAGAATAAGCACTTCCCTGTCAAGTGCAAAGGTCTGAGTTCAATCCCTGGTTCCACCTAAATAAATAAATAAATAAATAAATGTGAAACTTTTGTATTTTCCCTAAATTATTGTGAATATTACTATCCACCATTAAGAAGCTAGAACAGTTAGCATCTTCTGCAATCTACTATTTTCATTGTTACTTTTCTAATTTAGGAATCATTTTCCTAAGGTGACAAGTACATTTAGGAAAGACATTGTGAAAGATAAAGTTTCATTCACTAAAGTAAAACAATAAGACCACATACAGAGGTTGGAGATGACATATCATACATCTTTTGAGTAATTATTGACATTATAAAAATCACTCCATTTGGGGCTGGGGATTAGCTCAGTGCTGGAGTACTCAGGCTCTGGGTTCTACATCCTCACCAGGTTATATTTTTCTTTTATGTGTTGTTGATAGCCATTCTAGCCAGAGTTAGATGGACCCTCAGAGTTGTTTTGATTTCCATCTCCCTAAAAGTAAAGCATGATGAAAATGTTTTCATGAACTTTTGGTCATTTGAGCTTCTTAGCTGTTTAGTTCACTTGCCCTTTTTAAAATTTTGCCCTTTTTCTGAGTATTGATTTTCTTAGTTCTTTATATAGTCTAGATATTAATTCTCAATCAGAATACCAGCTGGCAGTGTTCTGCTCTGTAGATTGTTCATTCATGTTGGTTGTTTCTTTTGCTTTTCAGATCTTTTAAATATGATATAATACTATTTGTTGATTCTTGGTATTTTTTCTGATATTGGAGCTCTATTCTTCAAGTCCTTACTTTAGCTTCATGTATTTCCTCGTTATTTTTCAGTAATTATAAAATTTCTGTTTTTATGTATGTCTTTAATTCATTTTGATTGAATTTTAGTGCATAGTGAGAGATACGGGTCCAGGTTTATCTTTTCTCCAAGGTGTTTTTGGTTCCTTTGTAAAAAATCAGATGACTAGGGGTGCATGGGGTTGTTTCTGTATTTTCTATTCTATCCCATTGATGTACAAGTCAACTTTTGTTCAAATACCACACTAATTTTGTGACTAGAGTTTTGTAGTTTAATGTGAAATCAAAAATTCTGATGCTTCCTGCTTTGCTCTTTTTGCTCAGATTGTTTTGGGATTCTTGGTCTCTTTGGATAGAATGTAAATTCTAGGGTTATATTTTCTAGCTCTGTGGTGAATGTTGTTGATATTTTAATAAGGATTGCACTGAACCTATATATTACTTTTGGTAATATGGACATTTTAACTACATTAATTCTGCCTATCCAGGAACACAGTATCTTCATTTTCTACCATCTTCTTTAATCATTTTCTTTAGAACTCTACATTAGTTTTGTTATCTAGGTCTTCACCTCCTTGGTTAGGTTGATTCCTAGGTATTTACTTTTTTTGGTGTTATGATGAGTAGAAATTTTTTAAAATTTCTTTCCCAGTGGATACCTCATTGGGGTGCAGTTCGCTATTGATTTTTGTTTGTTGATTTTTATATCTTACCACATAGTTGAATTTGTTTATCAGCTCTAAATGTCTTTTTGTGGAGAGTTAGTTTTTTTCTTGTTTGTTCTTCTATACAAAGACTTGTATTATTTACAAATAGAGCTAATTTGATTTCTTCCTTTCCTTCTGATATTTCTTTCTCTTGCCTGATTGCTTTGTCTAAAGTTTCAAATTCTGTATTGAAGAAAAGTGTTAAGAGTAGACAACCTTGTCTCATTTCTGATTTTAGAGGAATGCTCTCAGTTTTTCCCCATTTAGTATATTTTTGTGGGTTTACCATATTTGCTAATCAATCTGAGTTAAGGTCCTACTATACTTATTTATCAGGGTTTTTAATCTCAAGGAATGTAGGGTTGTGTTAAAGGCATATTCTACAATAATTGATATGATTCTGTCGTTTTATCTTCAATCCCTTTTATGTGGTACATTACATTTCTTTGTTTACATATGTTGTGTCATCCTTGGCATTCCTGTGATGAAGCTGACTGGGTTATGATGGATGATCTTCTTTGTGAGTTGTTGAATTCTATTTGAAAGTATTTTGTTGAGGATTTTTTTACCTATGTTCATCAGAAATATTGACTTGAAATTTTTTGTTGTTGTTGATTTCTTTTCTGGTTTTGGTATCAGAGTAGTGCTGGCCTCGTGGAAAGAGCCTGGTAGTGTTCCTTCCCTTTCTGCTACACAGAACATTTTTTGTGTTGGTTTTAGTTCTCTTGATTCCTGGTAAAGTTCAGTGGTATATACATTAAGTTGTGGGCCTTTCTTGGTAGAAACTCTTGGTAGAGTTTTGTATACCTTACCAGTTTAATTGTCTGTTATTATTAGTCTGTTTAGAGTTTTTAATGTCTACTTGGCTTAATTTTGAAATGTCATATGTGCCTAGGAATTTATCCATTTCTTCTAAATTTTCCAAGTTATTGGAATATACAAATAAGTTTTCAAAATAACTTTGTGTAATTACATAGATTTTAGTGATGTTTCTTGTAATTTTAACTTTTTATATCTAATTATATTGGCATGGTTCTTTGCTTTCTTTCTTTTGGTAAGTTTGACTCAGAGTTTATCAATTTTATTTGTCTTTTTGAAGAATGAACTCTTTGATTCATTTATCTCTTGTACTTTTCAGTTTCAATTTCATTAATTTGTAATTTCTTTTCTTCCATTAGTTTTAAGTTGTTCTTGTTTTTATGAGTCATTGAAATGTATCATTAAGTTATTTGTTTGGAATCATTCTATTTCTCTGATGTAGGCACAAACAACTGTAAATTTCCTTCCTAGGTAATTTTTGTTGTGTCCCACAGATTCTGATGTTTTTTTCCCCATTGTTACTTAATTCTATGGAATTTAAACTTCTTCCCTGAGTTTTTCATGATTCATTGATCATTCAAACATATATTATTCAATCTCTATGAATACATATGCAGTTTTTGTGTTTTTAAATTTTTAAAAAAATTATCTATTTTGATAATAATTCTGCTTTGATCTAATAGCATGGCAGAGATTATGGTTATTTTTTTTGTGTGTGTGGGGTTCTAGGGTCTCAAACTTGGGACTTTGTACTTGCCAAGCAGGCACTTATGCCACTGAGCCATGTCCCCGGCTGTCTTTTGTATTTTTGGCACTGCTGTTTTTTGATTAAACTCTTTGCATATATCTGTTGAATCTATTGTTCTATGGCCTGGGATAATTCTAATATTTATTTATTGAATTTTTTCATGGCTGATCTATCTGTGAAAGTAGGATATTAAACTCTCTCCCCTAATATTGCACTGATTTCTCTTTGTTCTTTTATGTCCAGTAGTTTTTGTTTTGTTTTCATGATATTGGTCATACCAACATTCAGTGCATAATATACATTTATAATTATTATCTTTTCTTGGTGAACTGTTCCCTATCCTATTTACTTTTCTCATTGCTGAGACAAAATATTCAATATCCATGGTTAAATGGGAAAAGATTTATTTAGCTCACAGTTGTGGAGGTTTCAGTGCATAATTGGTTGGATACAAGGCATGTGTCTTGGCAAAAGGGCAAACAGTTCATGGCAATGGAAGACAGCAAAAGGAGAGGGAGAGGGAAAGGGAGAGGGAGAGGGAGAGAGAGAGAGAGAGAGCACCCTCTTTCTGTCCCATATATTGTATGTAGCCTACATACCTTTAATCCCAGCATTGAATCATGAATCAGTCACAAACTCTAGATTCAGCTGCCTCCATGACTGCATTAGGCTTTGGGAGGAAATATAGACAGAAACTATAACATTTCCTATACCAATATATTGACCTCTGCTTCTTCATGCAAGTTTTGATTTGAAATATACTTTGTCAGAAATTAGAAATAGCTAATCTCTTTGGTTTTGGGTGGTGGTTGCATGGAGTATCACTTATCATCCTTTCACTTTCACTCTGCATTTCTTTGTGAATTAGGTGTCTCTCTTGCAGTTAACACTTACTTGTTATTTTTAGAATCCAATCTGTCACTCTCTGTCATGATTGGAGAGTTAAGACTATTTACATTTATTATCATTGTTACTATTATTATTGAAAGCTATTTACTGATTCCTGCCATTATATAGTTTTGTACAGTGCTTCATTCCTTCATCATTTTCCTTAATCATTTACCTACTTTCCCACTGAGGTACATTATTTGCTTTAGTCTTATGGGTGATATTAACCTTCTTGTCTGTGTTTAGGATTTTCTATAGTATTTTCTGTAATACTGGTTTGGTGATCATGAATTTGCTTATTTTACTTTTATTATGGAAAGTTTTTAATTTCTCCATCAATTCTGAAAGGTTATTTTGCAGGATAGAGTAATATTTCTTGGCAATTATTTTCTTTTATGACTTCAAAGACTTCACTTCAATCTCCCCTGTCATTATCTGTTGTTATTTTCAAAAATTTGCTTTCACAGGTTATTTGCATTTTTCTGTAATAGCTATAAGCATTTACTCTTTGCTATGATTTTCTGAGATTTTTGACTTGATGTATCATGGGGACTTTCCTTTCGGTTTACATCTATTTGAGGTTCTAAATTACTCATTTACCTGAATATTCATCTCATGCTCTAGATTCGGAAATTTTTCTGTACCAAATTTGATGAATAAAATTGTTTGTACAATTAAACCCTGACATCTATTCTTCAAGACTAGTGATACTTATGTTTTCTTTTCACATAATGTAGTGATTGCAAAGTTTCTAGACATGAGTTGCCTCACCACAACCTCAAACCTGCCTATGTATTTCAAAGTGCCAACACTGCAATTAAACCCAAATACTGAAGTTTTAGCTTGTTAAGGAACAACTCATACATTAATATCTTTTAACTGAAAAGAAAACAAATAACATGCTTTTTATAAATTCACCACCATTGGTCTAGAAGCTTTTAGAGGTCATTTCTGATTGTCTCTTGTTTCTGCAGCATTACCGAGCACATGTTCTATGCTGTTAGCTTTGTCCTCAAGTCCTCATAGCTTACTTCTGACTGATCTTCCTCACTGCTGTAAGTTGCAACTGGGTTTTTCATTTCCAGAATTTCTGCTCCATTATTTGTTATGACCTCTAAGTTATGTATTGAAGCAGACCTTTGTATCCTGGGGTGTGTATCTTTTTTTTTGGGGGGGGTTGTGTATATCTTTAATTCATTCAGTTTTTTATTTGTATCTTCTTAGTGATTGATTCATACAGCTGCTAAGAGAAAGTAGCTGTATATCTATCCTATTTTGTGTATACAGCTATATATATATATTTTTAAGTTCATTGATCATCTTAGTAATCAATTCATTTAGCCACTTATTTGTATATCATTAGTGTCTTCAATCATTTTCCCTATTTTTTTGAGTCCATTGCAAATTAATCCACTTCAGTGTCTGTGAGATCTGTTTTCTGAGGAGCTATGAATCTTTGAAAACACCTTTTCTTATTTGCTCATGATTCTTCTTTTTGTCTTGAACATTATAGACCAGTTGGGAAATAGTTAGAGATCTCCTTAATAAGTGGATTTCTCCTTGATGTTGGGTATGGGTCAGTAGGCATGTACCTACTCAACCTATTCAAAGTACTAGAATCAGCCCCTATCACTACATTACTAAGAAATAACAACTCCTGGCGATATCAGTAGTCAAAGAATCAGTCATATATCAACACATAATTAAAAGTTTCTGTTAAAGGGGCCAGGGAGATGGCTCAGTAGAGTAAATGCTTGCCTGGCAAGTTCAAGGGCCTGAGTTCAATCCCCAGTTTTTTGGGGAAAAAAAAAGTAAAAGTTTCTGTAAAGGTTTTTTTTTTTTTTTTTTTTTTTCTTTTCTGTACTTAGGACAGCCTCTACAGGGTCTAAATGGTCTCAATACACACATCAGATTTGTAGTGATCCTCCTGTTTTTAGCTTCCCAGTGGCTGGGATTACAGGTTCATGCCACCATGCTCAGTCTCAATGGCCATCTCAGTGCGTCCCGGGGGCAGGGCTGGCACGACACTCTGGGGCTCAGACTCCTTCCACAGCATTCTGTCTAAGCATTGCTTTAGTCCGCTGAGCTATCAGGCCAGCCCTTATAATGTGTTTTGATAACATGAGAAGATGATAAAATATTAGTGTTGAGAAGAGGCTGGGGAAAGGAAGAGAAAAAAGAAAAAGGGAGGAAGATAAAACAAGATTTAAAAAGAAAAAATTTAAAATACATTTTGATGACAATTTTTAAATTAATTTTATTGAGAGAAATAGCAACCAGTTTCAAAACAGGCTAGTAGGACAGTTACAATAATTAATATAGCACATTGTTGTCTTTGTAGTAGTTATTCAGAGGACAAGATGCAGACATGATATCTTGTCTAAACACTATTAATACAAATCTTCTCATTAAACTAAGAGAAAGTTGTATATACAGACATATATATATATATATATATATATATATATATGTTTTTTCCAACACAAAATGGTCCTTCATTTATATCCCCCTTTTTTGTTTAGTTTTGTCCAAGATGGGTGTTCCATTGTCATACAAATATTCTAGATGCATGAATTCAGCAAAATCCAATAGTCCATAATAATAGTGGGTTATCCACAGAACTGGCATTGTCAGAAGTTGTTGACTTGAGCCTTTTGCAGCTCAGCATATTAATATGGCTTTACTTTTTATACTTCATTTTTATACTTTTCTGTTGGATGGTTAAGACCAAGATAAAGCAAGACCTATATAAAAAGAAATGCAGCTTTTGTATCCGATAAGGTCAGTCAGATCCCCTCAGGATTTACCCTGAAACCCTGTACTGCAGTTTGTAGATCCTTTACCAGTGTCAGCCATGTGGATGAGTCACTGCCATTGCTTGACCAATGTGCTATCTATGAAACCTTGAGAGAATGTTTTCTTTCTAAGTGACTCTCCTTAGGCAACTATACATCACTGATCACTTTCCTCTGTGGCCCCATAATCTCCTTGATCAGAAAATTTGGAACACCATTGAGTTACAGGATATTACAGTACAGGTTCTCTTATGTCCTGAGTCCTTGACTGACTTTGAAGGGCTAGGGCCAAAATATTGGCTATCCTTGTAGCTCTTCTTCTTATCTAATTTTCTGGCCTGCAAACTTAAGTTGTTAACGCTCAATGATGTTACTACCCTAAAACATAGACAATTGAGCTTAACATCAGTATCTGTCTGAATATCGAACACCTTAGACATGACATGGAACAGGTATTTTCCAACAATAGTTGATATGTTAACCTTGAAATCTTCATAGAATGTGAAAAAATAAATAATAATAAAATAAAAATAAACAATTACATATTTTTACACAGAAATTTAGAAATCTAACCGTATACAACATTGTAGAGCAGGACAGTCCTATGACATTTTTTTTCTTGTCTCTTGTTTTCTTTCTGTATTTTAGGGAAGGGTTTACAGGGTGTTCAGGGTCTCACTAGTAGATTGGACTTGTAGTTATTCTACTGATTACAGCCTCCCAAGTGCTGGGATTACAGGCATGTGCCACCATGCCCAGTCTCAATTGCTGTCTCAGTGAGCCCTGTGGCCAGGGCTGGCATGGCATGCTGGGGGATCAAATCCTTGGCCCCTGCACCTGCTTACAGGTGCTCTGCTGAGCTATTTGGCCCACCTTTTCTTTTTTTTTTTTAATTACCTTTTGTTTTTAAACAAACATTTACTTGAGAGAGAGTAT
Source organism: Octodon degus (assembly GCF_000260255.1). Lineage (NCBI taxonomy): Eukaryota > Metazoa > Chordata > Mammalia > Rodentia > Octodontidae > Octodon > Octodon degus. Next base: position 28,007,279 of record NW_004524580.1, on the reverse strand, counting down.
AGCAATAATTGATATGACATTAGAAGCAGTACACATTTAGAAGACCAGAATGACAGGCATTCCAATTGATATTTTTATGGCCAGACTGAAGGAGGCAGGGAAAAGAGGCCTGAGATGTTTTGTGTACTGGTGCAGGGAGGGAAGGGAGGGGAGGGGAGGGGAGGGGAGGGGTGGGGAAGGGAAAATATAAACAGAAAATAAAAGACACTTTGTGGGAATTGGATTCAATTAATGCAACTAGATGTTGAAAGACTCAAAAAGCAACCCTTACTGAGGGAGATTCCAACAGATCAAGGTAAATCACTATAGAATCTAGAATAATCAATGCCCAAACATAACTGTGTATACTGAACTCTCATACCTCACATTTTGGATGTGAGGGGATCTCAGAATACAAACAGTTCTCCAATTCAGCCTCCAGAGCTAACTACAGGCAGGTTCAGAAGGAAGACCAATGCATTATCCTGTTCCATCCCACTGTATTTGGCTCACCACATTCTGCAGCCTCTGTTATTCTCAAGATCAGTGGCAGGACATTTACTGTGCTCCCTGCAGTAAGTTTTAGCTTGGGGTTCACCACTATGCATGGATTTAATGTCAGTTGCCCCTACCCTTCTTACTCCATCTCTGGAGCTCCTGGCTGCACTGTCTCAGCTTGCTCAGACCTCAGTCATCTCAGTGGCATCCAGTGTTAATGAGGATGTTTCCTCAGGAACGTAGGCTTTATGTCTTTCTCTACCCCAAGTATCTAAAGTTTCCAACTGTCCTACATCTCTGAATTTCATTAACATTTGATTCCTCCTGTGCCCAGTGCAGAGAAGGAGCATCATGCAGTTCCACCATTGTAGTGGACAGTGGTGCTGGGGTGACCCAGCTGTGGCCCACCCCTGCCTTCTTCCCCTGAACGTTTTGTGCATTTCATAGGGTGGCTGGGCCTCTGGATCTGGGCTAGGCTCTGTACTTGTAGTTCAGGAATCTGTTTGCTATTATTATCACAGATATTGGGACATGTCCTTAGGGATGGGGCGATGGAATTGTATAGCTTCACCAGCATTTGGGACAGCAGCATGTGGGGTGAGTGCCTGGCTGTTGTCACTCAGGATGGTTAGGTTTCTGCACCTGGCCTGTAACTGGGGGACCTGTTTGCTATTTTTATTACACATTCTGGGCCATGTCCCAGAGTGGAAACCACGTGGCTCAACCTTTTTCTGGACAGTAGCTTCTGCAGACTGGGCAGGGAGCAGTGTCTGGGTTGATGGGCCATTTCACTTGTGCTAGCCTTCCTAGCTTCTGTATTGCACCTGCTCACTGTCCTGCTCAAGGTGGATTCCAGTGGTTGCTGACTCTACCACCTCATGTAGCCACACTCTGACTGACGTTGGTGCGTATTTTGGAGCTCTCTGTGAATGCTGCTTACTCTCATTCCTTTTGCTCTAGTTGTTTATTGATAGTACCCAGAGATGCATTCGATTGTGCATATTGTTTCTGTATCACAGCTTGCTATACTCACGAGTCCTAGTATTTTTTTTTTTTTTTTGAGTCTGTAGGAATTTCTATGCAGGTAGTACTGTTGTCTGTGCACAAAAGTAGTTTTGTTGGTTTTCGTCTATCTCTATGCCTTTTACCTGTTGTTCTTACCTGACTGTACTGTGAGGATATCTAGTACAATGCACAGTGGAAGTTTTAATAGTGCACATCCATACTTTTACTCAATTTTTGGAATTTACCTTTGTGATAGTAGTCATTATGTTTCAATAAAATGCCCTTTATTAGATTGAAGAAGTCACCCTCTTCCTGACTTGCTATTTTTCATCATGAATATGTGTTGAATTTTGTCAACTGCTTTCCTTACATCTGTTGGATAATTATAGGATTTTAAAAATATTTTTTCTTCAGTTCTCATGAATTTTATTGTTCAAATGTTGATCCAACCTTGCATTTCCATTGTTAATCTTTACTTTTTATAGCTGAGTTTCATTTGTTAATATTTCTCTATTATTATTTTTTTTGCATAGAGGCATGAAGGATATTGACCTATTGTTCTTACTAATGACTTTGGCTAATTTTGTTTAAGCTGGGTATTATTGTATGGGCCTGTAGTAACAGCTACTTGGGAGGCTCAGGCAGAATGTCACTTGAGATCATGAGTTCAAGTCCAGTTTGGGCAACATAGTGATGCTCCATACGAGAAAACAAGAAGCACCTTCATGTGTAGATACTTTTGTAAGAGTATAGCAATGTTGTAAAAATAATGGATAATACCTAGTGTAACCTACACCAGAGATGAAAGAATAGTTAAGTATCAGGAAATCAATCAATGCAATTCACTGAATCAATAAATTAGAGTACATTAGGACATTAACAGATGCTGAAAATCTGTTTGTGGCTTAAATATATTTTAATATCAGTTATGATTTTATGACTGAGACTCTACTAGTGTAAGAATCTTAATAAGTAAACTTGATGCAGGTAGCTCCCTGTTCTGTCCATCTACTTCAGATACCTAGTAGCTCTTTAAAAAAGTTTATCTGATCAATATCCATATCCATATCCATGAACTAGAGATGGCAATAATGAATAGTGATAATAATAATTAAATCATGTTGTCATGACCTAAGTCAAATAATATATTCAAAATATATTGTGTGTCCAGGGATGTAGCTCAGCAGCATAAGGGCCTGCCCGGCAAGCACAAGGTCCTGAGTTTGATCTCCAGTACCAAAACCTAAATATATATATATATATATATATATATATATGTATTTGATATATAGATATAATTATTTGTATGAATGTCTTAGATCTGTACTTGCTATTACAATAATGGGAACTATAATATATAAAATAATTATTATTTTTCACATTTGCAATTATCTTGGAGTTTTAAGCTTACTACTTGAATTTTACCAATTTAATATTGCCTCAAAATTATCTACAGTATAAATTTATTTATGTTTATTTATTTATTATTGCTTTAGCCTGAAGAAGTTTCTGTGTTGACTAACCCCACAAGTACCTCATATAGAATACTTATTTATGGAAATATGTTTACTTTTGAGTATCTAACACAAAAAGAATTTCCAGAAAAACTCAATTCTTGCTTTATAAGCTTCCCACCAGTATCAGTTACTATGAGTCATCAATTTCCATAAGTATTCAATTTTTTAGATTTGACTATAATAATGTAAGAAAATGCTATAATAATCTAAGAAAATGCTAATCACATAAATAATTAATAGACTGAGAGCAAATGATAATCCCACCATGGGACAAGAAAAGGGGAAAAAATAATTCGAAGAAAAGTATGAGAACATTGCCAAATCTGTAATAGAAATCTAACCTTGTAGGATATTTTCCAGTAAGTCCCATTGAAAGTGAAAACAAGAAATACTGGGATGATCCTTTGTATTTGTTAACTTTTTTTTTGTTGTTGTTCAGGGTCTCACTATGCAGTTTGGACTCATAGCGATCCTCCTGTTTTCAGCCTCCCCAATGGCTGGGATTACAGGCATGCGCCACCATGCCCAGACTGATCCTTCGTGTTTGTTAATTGAAGTACTTTAGCTAGAAGTTAAAAATAAACTGTTATAAATTTTTTAAAAACTTAGATTGTATGCACTATGGTTAGTGCTAAAATTTACAGGACTTAAAGACTATAACTGTTGAATTTTAACTTAACGTTAGATAGTCCTGACTTGAAATGAAAAATTTCAAGGTTTATTTGGAATTACCACGTTTGCAGAGCCCCTCCTTTTTTCTTGATTAATTTCTATTCAAGATTATATTAATCTACTTGGTTAAAATTCTTATACTAGATTAATTTTGAAAAAATCACATTTGGTTTTTAAGTTTGGGAATATTGTAACTGTAATGTTGTACAGATCAGGAATGGAGAGCATGGAGTGAATTCCCCAGTTGGGAACAGCAGTTCCAGTACAGCGTAGTTCCCCAAGTGTCGTCCCTGCTCAGCCCACTTTATTTCACATCAGTTTTCCTGTAGACCTGTCATGTTTCTTGCAGGACTGGGCTCCGTGTCCATGTGTTTTCTGTATATTTGGATTTTCTTGACTTATTTGTCTATTTTAAAGTGATTCAGAAAATTAAGTAAAATACAATGAAAGTTCAGCCTTCATGGGTAGAACAGCTCTTAACTTACCCCATGTCTTTTCCTTCAAATGCTTTAATCTCTTCTTTTTGTTTCAGATGTACTAACTTTTATTTATAAGAAGATGCCTGGGTATAATAATGACCAGGCTACAGATCCCTTGGATTGTTGAAGTAATTAAGTTTCTTTGAGGAAAAAAGGAAAACTTTTATTTCTTTTTCTTTTTCCCTGTTCGAGATGATGAATCACTGTATTCACAGGCTGCCTTCAACATCAAACTTGTGCTGCCCTACTTTAGCCTTCCCTGGCATGCTCCATTGTGCCTGGCCCAGACTCACTTTCTGAATGGTAGTTTTCCCTAAAGTATGGATGAAGTCACTTCAAATGGCCTCAGTATTCAAAATGACTTTCCAACATAGCAGACTATGAAGATAGGAAACATTTGTTTATATTTGGGCTTATAAATTTCCTTCTCATAGCTTGCTTAAAATAAATATTTGGTGGTTAAATTAAAATAAAACAGGCTGAATACCTGAATCAGATACCTTCTTATTGTGATTTTGATTTATATCTATTTATTATCTATCTATCAATTGTTTACCCCATTTCAGATAGCCTAGGGGAAACTAGTTGTTGAATCTTCAGAATCCTTTTAAGGGTAGAGGACAAAGGAAGGGTCTGCTATATTTTAGGGTTTATTTCTTTTTATGATGCTAGGGAGTCAAATGAGAGTCTCAAGAAGGAAAGGGAGCATTCTACCTCTGAGCTAAATCCCTAGCCCTGTATATGTTTTATAAACATGTTGTTATTGCTCACATGAATTGCTTTCGAAAAAGACTTTAAAGTTGGAAAAGTTCACTGTCACATTATAAAAAGTCTTAATTATTATAAAAAGTGTAGAAGTTTGTATAATGCACAAAATAGCTATATGCTGTAGTTTAATACAAAAAGTAATCCTTTAAAATAAAAATTTAGCTTGAAATGGCTCATTGTTTGTTTGTAAAGAAATCCTTCACAGGGGCTGGTGAGATAGTTCAGCAGTCTAAAGCACCTGGTTGGACAAGCTTAGAAAGTGCAGGGACAGGGGTCAGATTCCTGGCACCACATGCCACACCAGCCCCATCCGGAGGGCAGGCTGAGGTGACCACAGGAAAAAAAAATCCTTCACAATTTGGGAAAAAAGCTTGAAAATTACTTGGCATATGCCCAGCAAGCCCTATTTTATCTGCTTTGGAAAGAATGAATTTTCTATATTTTGAGATATGGTTGTTTAACATAAGTAGAATTAAATTTAAATATATTATTATACCTTAAAATTGATCATGACAATACATGCATTACATTTACTTCTGCAGGAGGGCATGCATGCACTGGTAGCAAGTACATCATGTGCTTGCATCAGCAGCACGTATACTAGAAAGTATATCAATATCCACTATTTTATTGTGGAAGTATTCAGATGGACAGAAGTAAGGAGGCTAGTGTAATCTGTGTTCCGCTCAGCTTCATCAGCCTCTGTCAGTCTTGCGTCTTGTACCCTTCCTCTTCTTTTCTAGAGTATTAGAAAGCTCTGAAACAACAATATTAGCAATTACTAAAATCATCCACTACTATACATATCATTAAAATTCATCAGTTGTGAGACAAGCAACATATCTAATGTGACAGGCTGAATCCTTGTATAAATTGGTGAATGAAAGGTAATGCAGGGCTGGGGAGATAGCTCAGTAGAATAAGTGCTTGCCTGGCAAGTGCAGGGTCCTGAGTTCAATCCCCAGTACTGAAAAAAAAAAAAAGGTAATGCAAAGAAGTAAAACAACTGGGGCAAAAGATTCACATTTATTATTGGTTCCCGGTTAAATGGCAGAAGCAAGGCTCAAGGCTTAGGAATCCTTGCTCTGGAACCTCTGCCAGAGCAACCCTAAAGGGCTCAGCTCTCTCTTGTGCCTTTGTGCCCTTGTGGGGACTATTGATGCTAAGACCTTCAGGAAAGTCTGCACCACTGTTCATTCCACATCACTGCTCGTGGATGTGGGAAGGTCAAAGCTGATGCTCACATCTGACTAGGATATCAGAAGCTTGCTAGGGAGTGTGTTGAGATCAACACTAGTGAGAGAGTGTGATAAGGAAGCAGTATAGGGCACAGGGAGAAAATGATGAGGTAAGTTATATTAACTCTGCCAGCCCTATGGCAAGTTCTGACCTTTTGAACAGTCACTGGAAGCAGGTCACCATGAATGGAGTGGACATTAGGCAAGGATGTTGTCTTTAGTCAAAGCAATCTCTAGATAGAGACAGACGGAACAATGGGCTTTCCATTAGTGTGCTCCCAGGAGCTTCAGAATGGAAGGAGAATAAATCTTTTCACCCCAGTGCAGAGTCTGGGCAGCACATCAGAGCATTCACTACAAACATTTTTAGCAGGAAAATCTGCTCCTACATTTTTATAGTCCTAAGTAGGAGATGCAAAATGTCTTCATGTGTCAGGTATTTTACATATATTATTTTCAATCTTTTAACATCAACTCATAGGATAGTTATTATTTTTCAGATACAGTATCTGAGAAGCTTGGTAACTTGTCTAAAGTTACACAACTAGTCTAGAAGTAGAATTAAGATTTCAGTCAATTTCTGTTCAACTCTGCAGTTCTTTCTGCCATGCTGTTCACAGCCTTTTGCTATGCTGTGTCAGTACATTTGTAATTAGAGCCCTCAAATAGCTTGCCTGTATTCTGTCACTTTTTGTTTTTATTCTTCAGTCAGGTTTTTAAAATTTTACATCACATTTACTTAAGACCTTTCCTAAAGTGGACTCAACTCAAAGTTGAGTATATTTCCTGAACAGTTTCTTGCATATTCTACATAGTGCCTTATAGGCTTTTGGAAACTAGCAAATAGAAAAATGATTTAAAGACATATTAATGTTTCTGTGATTTCTCTTGTGGCTTTGCAGTGCTTTGGAGAAGAAGCACTTGACAATCAGTATGAATCATTGTAACCATTATTACTGGTCTTTTAAGTGATTGAATGAGAATAGGGGAAATTGTGCTTTACTCATAACTCCTCCAATCTTCAGCCATGAGTGATCTTGGCAGAGCCACTCGATGCACTGGACGTTTTGATTTTCTTACTGGGAAATGTCTGTAATGATATCTACTTTTCCTTTACTTTAAATGACGGTTAAAGGATGAGATGCTCTTGAATACTTGAAAGTAACTCCCTAAGAATATGATACTACTTTACAATTTGTTACCTAGTCAGATTTCGAAATTATGATCCCTTTATTTCCTCAGAAAATATAAAAGTCTGTAGAAAGGCCTTGAAAAAACGTTATAAGCAAACTCATAGATACATTACTGAGCAATTTTATCTGTAGCTGGTTGATTAGGAAGACATTTGACATTTATGTAAACACAATAATGACATCCCCACAAAGATGTTCATGTGTTAATTTTTTAGTGTATAAAATGTTACCTTGGGGCTGAGGAGATAAGCCTTGGGCTTGGAAGTCTAAGTGCCTGCTTGACAAGCACAAGGGCTGGGTATAATTCCAGTACTGCATGCAGTGCTGGCCCCAGAACCCTGAGGGGGGGTGGCCTGCTGGGCCACTGAAACCAGGCGTGGTGGCTCCTGCTTGTAATCCCAGTGCTGGGGTGGCTGAGAAGGAAGATTACTATGAGTCTGAACTGTGTAGTGAGACCCTGTACCAAATAAATAAATAAATAAATAAATAAATAGATTTTTAAAAAGTTATCCTATATAACAAAAATGATTTTGATGATGTGTTTAAGCTAAGGATTTTTGTAAGGGAATATTTTTGTGGGTAATCTAGGTGACCACAATGTAATCATAAGTGTCATTATAAAATGGAGCAACACCAACATAAGAGGGATTTGGAGATGCTTTCCTATTGGCCCTTGTGTTTGTGAAATAGGTTCGGAATGGGGTAGAAATGGAAGAATTGACCTTTAAGGTGTATTAGAGGTCAGAAAATCAAAATGTGTCATTATCTAAGTAACAGTAAATTATATTGAATATACTGTTATAAATGAGGATAAAAGAATAGACATATAACATCACAGAAATAAATACAACAAAGGATCCAGGCATGGTGGTGCATAACTGTAATCCTAACATACTGGGAGGCTGAAGCAGAAGGATTGTGAATTCAAATCCAGCCTGGACTTCTTAATGAATGAGCAATACTCTGTCCTAAGATTAAAGAAATTAAAAACGGCTGAGGATGTGGCTCAGTTTGAAGGCCCTGGGTTCCATCCCCAGTAAAGCAAAACAAAATAAAAATAGAGAAAATCAACTTCATCCTGTATGTCAGAGATAAACACTAATTTGGTAAAAGGTGAAAGATTTATACGATCTGAAGAGAAACCAGAGTATTAAACACTAATTTGGATTTCCTATCATATTTTTTGTACATATGCATATATAAGTAATTTTCCAAAAAGTGGAAAAATTACATATATATATATATATATATATATATATATATATGCACATATATATGTGCATATGTGCGTGTGTGTGTGAGTGTGTGTGTGTGTGTGTGTGTGTGCGCGCGCGTGAATCCATTGTCTCTTCCCATAACTGAATGTTACAGCAGATACAAAGAGTTTATAAAGCTCATGGCCTGGAGACCAGGAAGTCCAAATACATAAATTTCCATTTTTCAGGAACTAGATGAATAAATGGTAAAATATCCACAGATAGAATATCATAAAGAATATACAGCAAATTGTGGACCAATTTTCTGTCAGCATGCTCCACACATGGCCTGTAGTCTGAACCCAACTGAGTCTTTGTTCCCGAGCTTTCACTTTCCTCATTTCTATCAGCATTCTGTCTTCTGAGCTCTGATCCAAATCACCCATCTGTCTTACAGCAACCTCACTTTCTCCAGCCAGCAGCTCCAAACTTACTGAAACTCCTTGCACGAAACAGTTCCAAAGACATCCAAGCTACCTGAGGATGAACAGTCACAGGAATGATTTCACTTCTCTGCATGACTTGGCTCTTTTGTTCCGGAAAAATATCTAACATACACAACTTGAAGAAAGGTTTAGTCAGCTCGTGGTTTCAGGAGATTCAGAACATGGTTGGTAGGCTCTAAGACAGAAACATCATGGCAAATAAGAAGAAGGAAGCTTCTTACTTCATAATGGCCATGAGGCAAAGCAGAGGAACAGTGCCAGGGTGAAGTGGATGAGGAACCTCATATAGTACCCAAGGTCATGCCTCTCTAGCTCACTCAGTTGGGTAAGAGAGACATGGCCTTGGGGCTCTGTATGGTCCCACACCTCTGTTTCTCTCTGGAACTGTTCTGCTCTGCGTAATGGCCACCATGAGCTGAGCAGCTTTCATCCCTGAAGCCCTTCCCTCTAGTGAGAGATCTCACCAGACACAGCCTGCCTATCTTGTACTGAATGTCTTGAATGTGTGAGCTAAGTCAAGTCTTTCCTCCTTTAACTTGTGGGAGTGGAACATTGTGTCCAGCAGTAGGGCATCTGACTAGTCTGGACAAGTAAACAGGAAATTATCATCTAGCATGTAGAAGTAACAAATTAGTACCGCATATATGTATCACTTGCTTTCCTGGATTCTTCTTACTGCTTTTATAAGGCTTTTGATTTAAATAATATGTCATGTGGGGCTGGGGAGATAGCTCAGTGGTCTAAGCCCCCGCCTGGCAAGCGTAAGTACCCAGATTTGATCCCTAGTACTACATGTTGTGCTGGCCCTGGGCACCTAGCTGACCACTGAAAACAGGCATGGTGGCACACACCTGTAATCCCAGCACTGGGGAGGCTGAGGTAGGAGGATCACTGTGAGTACAAGATGCCTAACGAGACCCTGTACCAATAAATAAATGACAATAAATAATATGTAATGTATATAAACCTGCATAACTCATGGTTTCTCTGATCTATTTCAATATATGACTGAGCTCTCCAATTCTGTAGTTATCTTATATCTTCTTTTTAATTTTCAGATTGGATTTACAGTTTTATAAGGAGAGAAATTTTATACTGCACTTTAAAAATATTATTTATTGAGGTTAGGTACTTTCTGTATGATTTTTAGTTTAAATTTAAAGCAGCAATACTTATAATTCAGAGAGATTTTCTCTTTGTTTTCAAAGATGATGGCTTCTAGAGCATTGTAGAAACATCTGAGCTTTATGTTATTAGCTATGTTATTTGAGCTGATCTTACTGAACCTTGGTTTTTTTCTGATTTCAAAAACGTCAAAATGTAGCTCATCATACTGAGCATTAAATAAGAAAGTAGGTATAAAGCACCCATTAATATATAATTTTTATAGCACAGTTAGCTTTCAGAAAATGAAATTTATTCTTTCCTTTCTCCATCATGCAAATTAAAATAATAACATTACTTTTATGTGATTGTATTAAAAATATTGATATATTCAAACTTGAATGAAGGAAAGTACTAATGATCATCTACTTACTGGCTGAGAAAAGAGGTAGGAAGGTTTAGAACAAGTATTTGAGGCAAGCAGTGGTGTATATGCAAAAGTAGTGTGCCAAACCAGCCCTGATTTAAAATTCTAAGCCTTTAAACCCAGTTCTACATAAATCTCACAATCTTGAATCAAAGTGACCCGAGATGCTTATGCACTTAAATTTCTCTGTATCTTTTTTCATGGATTAGGGGTAGTGCAGTAGAGAACAGTGTGCTTTGCTCTTGGACAGGGAAACTATCTCAACTTAAAATCTGTAAGTGTTTAATGCCAAGCATTGCTTGTAGGGGATTTGTGTATTACCTGCTCATTCAAGATGACTTAGTTAATGCTCCTGCTTCCCAACTTCCTCTCCTACCCTCCTTTCTGTGGCACTATTTGCTACTTTTTGAATCTCAGACCTTTGATCACTAAAATGGAGGTAAACATTGCTTTAAAATTTGATTTTTTTAAATCTCCAACTTGTATCTTATTCATCATTACCTGTCCTTCTTTGTTCCTCTAACTCTTGTGCAGTGGCTCAGAAATACATCACTGCATCCTCTAGAGTATCTCCTAGCCTTCTCGTTGGTTTGCTTTTCTTCTTTAGGATTGCTTTTTGCTATTCATGCACTTGAATTTGGATCTCCTGCTGCAGCTGGTACAAGCTTTCAATGTGTCTTTAGGCTCCACTGGACTCAGGGATTGAGAGGGACCCATCTGGATTTTGTCTCTATGCCTGTCTCTTTTCCTCTACATCTGATCTTTGCTTTCTTCTATGTTGGTGTCATTTATGGGTACTGTCTCTTTACATGGTTTCTACTAAAATCTTGAGGATTATATTAATAGTCTCCACAGAAAAAGTTTCTTTCTAAGTTATCTAAAATGTTCCAGGATTGAAACTGTCATCCATTATGGTACACTTGTTCAGTTTTGAATTAATAACTACAAGTAAAAGAGGAAAGTATTCTAACTGAACTGTGCTGGACCACATGAGCTACCCTGGTGCTATGAGCTTGGGGTCAGTTCCAAAAATGTATGTTGAGAATGGAGGACAGAGAATTCCAAAAATGAAAACCAAGATCCCTTTTTCAAGTGAAGTGTCAATGGGTACTGGACGGTAAAAATGACAGTTGTCTACTTAATAATTGCCTGCAAACTAATCTGTAGACGAAACTAGTGCTGCTTGTTTTTGTAAATAAATTTTTTATTGGAGTACATCATTGTGTTATTTGTTGTCTATGAGTATTTTTCTGCCTTAAAAGTAGAGTCAAGCCGTTGTATTTGTGACTATATGGCCAGTAAAGCCTAACAGTTTTATCTTGATTTAATTTCCTATGAGGAATAAAGTTAAAAGGGACAGGAAAAGGCATCCATAACAAAAAGATTAGATTAAGATGATTAAAAAAAAAAAGATGATTCCAGTCTCTCAAATGCTCTCATCTAAGGTCTTTTATCAGATCTTCAATGTTTAGATGCTGCATTAAAAATATAATTGTTAAGGGAAATAAGTTATGAGGGCCATTCTACTTATCCTTAAAATAGCTTATAGATGTAGGAATTCTTGCTAAATTTCTGTTGAATATTTTTTTAACTGGTATATTTTGTTTACCTACCAAAATTAGAATAAAGTGTTTTTTTTAACTTTGTAGGTCTGTATCAATCTGTTTTCTCATAACTATAATTAAATAACTGAGGCTAAATAACTTTATAAAGAAAAAAATTATTTAATTCATAGTTCTAGATATTTAAAGATGCATTTCAGCCTAATGAAGACCTCAGGGTAAGAAACATTACAGTATAGAGTACATGTGTGAGGAAGGGATCATATTGCTAGACAAAACCAAAGAAGCTGAGGGAGTAGACAGTGTCTTCCTTTTATAACTACCCTGAGAATAACCAGGGTCTTACAAGAAAGGTCTCAGTCATGTATAAGGCTGCACCTCCAATGAACTAAATGACTCTCATGGGTCTCATGTCTTAAGGATCCTATCACCTCTCCACCATCACACTGAAGACCAAACGTCCAACAGATGAGCCAAAGTGGTAGGCTCCAACCATTGGGAAAATGCATACACATATGGTACTATGACTTCATATGATGATTATTATTTCTAATTCCTGAAGCTTTGCTTTTATATTACTGCTCATATATTGGTGATTTTTTGATATTGATTATTACTCTATAACCTAGTGCTCAGTTGTAATATAAGTTTAGGGAAATACAATACTTTTTATGGCTATGAAAGAGTCTTTAGCAATGCACTTTGGCAAGACCAAATGAGTAGCTATATTGCAGACAACACCATTCATATGTTTATTCAATCCATCATTTATTCATTGCTTCACAGCTATTTAGAGAGAGTTTTATTATATACTAGACATTGTATTAGATATTGGGAATACAGTTACTAATAAGGTCAACATGGAACTTGCCTTTTTGTTTAAAATCCAGTGAGAAATTAAGGCATTCATTTATTCTCTTTTATTAGTTCATTATGTCAACAACTATGTATTGAATATTTTCTGTGTGACAGACACTATGATAGCGATTGAGGAGGCAGTATTGAAAAAGACCAACTCTCTCCTCCTTTTTATCTTGTAAGATGTTTAGAAGACAGGTATTTCACAGACAATTATTTCATTAGTTTTTTTTGGAAATTATCCAAGACTAACTGAAAAGAAAAAAATCATTAATGCATATACATAGAAAAAATATTAGCTATGGAAGAACAAAATTAAATATCTTATTTCACATTAAAAAAAGAGCAAGTATGTAAGAAACTAGGCTAACTAATTCAAAGGACTGAAAAAAAAAGATTGGTCCTCATTGAATTTTATGCATAACAAACATACCTTTGAAAACTAAAAGTAAACTATTTTCCAGTTATACAAACTCAAAATATTCTAATACCTCCAGATGTAGCATATAGGAAATAACAAAGAGCATAATCCAGAAGGCAAGAGAAATTGCTGTGTGGCCCTGGATAAAGAATAAAGAGGTCTCAAAATGGTAGTTATGCAGGACTATGTAAAATATATTACATTTAAAAGATCATGGAAGATTTCCACAAAGTAGTATCGATCTTTTTTTAAAATTAATTTTATTGAGAAACAAATAGCAATGAGACAGTTTCAAAACTGATTATGACAGTTTCAATAATACATCACATATTGTTGTCTTCATAGTAGTTATTCTTAGTACAAGATGCAGACATGATGTCCTTTCCAAACACTATTAGTACAAATCTTTCTTCTCATTGATTTAAGAGAAAGTAGTTGCGTATCTAACTTATTTATTTTGTATATATAAATACAAAATGGTGCTTCATTTGTATCCCCTTTTTTGGTTTAGTTTTGTCAGAGATGGATATTCCATTTCCATTTTAATATTGTAGGTGTGTGAATTCAGCAAAATAATCCAATCTAGTCTAGTAGTCCACAATAGTAGTAGGTTATCCATAGGACTGGCAATGTCAGAAGTTGTTGACTTGAGCCTTTCACAGATCAGCATATTAATATGGCTTTACTTTTCATACCTCATTTTTATACTTTTCTGCTGGATGGTTAAGATCAAGATAAAGCAAGAACTATATAAAAAGAAATATAACTTTTGTATGTGAAAAGGTCAGTCAAGTCTCCTCAGGATTTACCCTGAAGCCGTGTACCGCAGTTTGTAGATCCTTCATCAGTGTCAGCCAGGTAGATGAGTCATGGCCATTGCCTGACCAATTTGCTCTCTGTGAAAGCCTGAGAGAGTGTTTTCTCTCCATATGACTCTCCTTAAGTACAGTTTACATCATTGATCACTTTCCTCTGTGGCCCTATGATCTCCTTGATCAGTAAATTTGGGACACAACTGAGTTACAGGATGTTGCTGTACAGGTTCTCCTATATCCTGAGTCCTCACTGATCTTGAAAGGCTAGGGCCAAAATGTTGGCTGTCCTTGAAGCCCTTCTTTTTCTCTTGTATCAATGTTATGTTGGGTTATATATATATATATATATATGTACAAGGTAAGGAAGAAGTAATATAAACTCAATGGAAAATGAAAATATACTTTTTAAAGTTTCTAATGCTAGGAGAAACTGTCATACCATGTCTTATAAGTAGATTTTAAGTCAAACATACAGTATAAATCTTAAAACAAAAACTAAAATTAAATAATATTGAGAAAATTAATTGAATTTTAATTAATTAAAAATTAAATATTTCAAAACACTTCCATTAAAAAAGTTTTCATGATAGTAAAGATATTACCAAGCATAAAACATAACATAAATATTGGAATGGCAAATATATGACCAGCACTTCTAACAGTGTGGGGATAGGATATCGCACAAAGTTCTAGTATGTCGTAGACATAGACAGTGTCCATGCCACTTACTGGTGGCCAGGTGTCACTTGTGGGACTAAGATACTGCTATTTCCTTGATATCCACCTTGTAGAATAGCAAGGGTCAACTTGGGCAATGAAGACGAGGCAGGAGACATCATAATTCCTGACTTGAAATTATTCTACAAAGCTGCTGTAATAAAATCAGCATAGTATTGGCAAGAAAATAGACCTGAGGATCAATGGAATAGATTAGAAGATGCATTTGGGTTTTTTGTTTGTTTGTTTGTTTTTTGGTGGAACTGGGCATTGAATTTAGACCCTCACACTTGCCAGGCAATTACTAATTCTTCTGAGCTATCTCCTTAGCCCCCAGAAGATGCAGAAGCAATTACAAACACACTCATCCACCTTATCTTTGACAAAGGGGCCAAGCATGCTTCCTGGAAGAAAGATAGCCTCTTTAACAAATGGTTCTGGAAAAACTTGCTCTCTGCATGCCAAAAACTAAAACTTGACCCAGGTCTATCACCATGCACTACACTAAAATCAAAATGGATTAAAGATCTAAACATTAAAACAGGAACACTAAATCTCCTGGAAGAGAAAGTAGGAGGAACTCTTGAAGACATAGGGCTAGGCAAACAGTTCATGAACAAAAACCAAACAGCTTGGGTAACACTTGAAAGAACAAGTGGGACCTCCTCTTATTGAGAAGTTTTTGCAAGTCCAAAGAAAGTACCAATAGAGTGAAAAGACAATCCACATATTTGGAAAAAATCTTAACTAATATAATAAGCACTCAGACAAAGGTCTTCTCTCTATAATTTATAAAGAACTAAAAAACATTAGGGCCCCAAAATTTAAAGATCCAATTCAGAAATGAGCATCCGAGATGAATACATACTTCTCAGAGGAAGAAATTCTAAAATCTGATAAATACATGAACCAATTCTTCACATCAGCAGCCATCTGTGAAATGCAAATTAGAACAACACTGAGATACCATCTCACCCTAGAAAGAATGGTTATCATAAAGAAATCAACCAACAACATATGTTGGAGAGGTCGTGGGGAAAAAAGAACCCTTTTCCACTGCTGGTGGGAATGTAGACTTGTGCAACCATTATGGAAATCAGTGTGGAGACTCATTAAAAAACTAAGACTGGAAATCCCATTCAATCCCTCTATTCCCATTCAGGGAATTTTCCCAAAAGAACGGAAAACATCATATCACAGTGATATATGTGCACCTATGTTTATAGCAGAACAGTTTGTGATTGCCAAATCTTGGAAGCGACCTAAATGCCCTTCATCTGAAGAGTTGGATGAAAACGATGTGGTGTTTTATACAATGCAGTATAGAGAATGATACTATAAGAATGATAAAGTCGAGTCCTTCATATATAAGTGGATGCAACTTGAAGATATACTCATAAGTGAAATAATCCAGACCCACATGTGTAAATATGGTCTAGTCTCTGTATTGTAAGAACTCAAAAGAAGAAATAAAAATTGAAAGGTATAATACTATTGAATGGAAAGTGAGAACTTAACAATTAAACAACGAAGAGAGGACAAGGAGAAAAGCCAGGTAATATGGCAGGGCGAAAAGCATACATTTACATACACAAGATGTTTAGGGCAATGGTCCTGAGAATCTCCATCAGGTTTTTGAAACTAGCAGTTAATTGATAGGATTCTCACCCTGACTAACTATATATGCTGATACCTGTGAACTAAGCCACTGCACTAAGGATAACAATGTGTAATACTAGGGCCATGCTTGGAATGCCTGTCTTTCTGGACTTCTAAATGCATACTGCTTCTAATATCATATCAGTTACTGCTATACTCTCTCTCAAGTAAATGTTTGTTTTTAAAGAAAGGTAATAAAAAAAAAAAAACAAGAGACAAGAAAAAAAGTCACAGGACTGTCCTGGTACAGTGTTGCATATGGTTAGATTTCTAAATTTCTGTGTAAAAATGTGTAATTTTTTAATTGTTAATTTTTTTACATTCTATAAGGATTTAAAGTTTACTATATCAAGAATTGTTGGAAAATACCTGTTACATAACAGTGTAAGGCATTTGCTATTCAGACAGATAGTGATGCTAAGCTCAACTGCCTATGTTATAGGGTAATAACATCATTAAGCTTCTCTTCTGGAGGGTTAACAACTTAAGTTTGCAGACCAAAAAATTAGAGAAAAGGAAGGGTAACCAGGATAGCCAACATTTTGACCCTAGCCCTTTAAGGTGAGTGAGGATTCAGGATATAAGAGAACCTGTACTGTAACATTCTGTAACTCAGTGATATCCAAATTATCTCTTCAGGGAGATTATAGGGCCATAGAGGAAAGTGATCGACGATTTAGAATGTGCCTAAGAAGAGTCACCTGGACAGAAAACATTCTCTCAGGCTTTCACAGAGAACAAATTTGTCAAACAATGGCTGTGACTCATCCAGCTAGCTGTACTGACAAAAGATCTACAAACTGTTGTACTTGGTTTCAGGATAAATCCTGAGGGGATTTGACTGACCTTGTCAGATACAAAAGTTACATTTTTTGTTCTATATGTCTTGCTTTATCTTGGTCTTAACCATCCGGTAGAAAAGTATAAACACAGGGGCCAGGGAGATGGCTCAGTGGAATAAGTGCTTCCCTTGCAAGCACAAGGGCCTGAGTTCAATCCCTGGTTCCACCAAAAAAAAAAAAAAAAAAAAAAAAGAAAAAGAAAAGTATAAACACGAGATAAAAAATTAGAGACATATCAATACACTGAGCTGTAAATGGCTGAAGTCAACAACTTCTGACATTGCCAGTCCTGTGGATATCCCACTACTATCATGGTCTAGTGGAGTATATTGAATTATTTTGCTGAATTCATGCACCTACAATGTTTGAATGGCAATGGAATACCCATTTCTGACAAAAATCAAGAAGAAAGGGGGATATAAAAGTAGGACCATTTTGTAGTGCAAAAATATACATGCATGTATATACAGCAAACCTATCTATCTAGTTAAGATAGTTTTACAGCTACTTTCTCTTAGTTCAATTGGAAGAAAGAATTGTACTAATAGTGTTTAGACAAGATATCATGTCTGTATCTTGTACTCTGAGGAACTACTATGAAGACAACAATATGCAATGTGTTAATTATTGTAAGTTTCCTACAAACCTGTTTTGAAACTGTCTCATTGCTACTTGAGTAAAATTCAATGATTGATACGGGAAGAAATATAAGTTCAAGAAAAAAATGGGATGATGTAAAATTTTCATTTTTTTCAAGTGAATAAAGTCTGGTAAATATTCAGTATATTTTGGTATTAGATAGTTGGATACATTTAAGAGAGTGATGAAGCAGTCATATGTAATATGTTTATATTTACAGTACGCTGTAGCTTACGTCCTCATAGACAGTAAAGTGAATGGTAAATTAATGATGATGATGATGATGATGATGATGATGATGATGATGCCCTAGGAGGGTTAATCCTTTAATTTGTAACATTCTGAGATATGGATATGATGGCAATAATTTTACCAAATAAGTGGTAACTTCTTGTAAATTTAAGAATTGACTGTTACAACTTACAGGCTAGCTTCTGCATAGTAGATGTAATATATTATTGGATGTGTAAATACAAATATCTGAAGGCTACATTGATTTCCAGTACCTTTACGTGAAAGCTCTTGCTAAAATTCTATGACAAGTTATTTAAAACATAAAAAAAAATTACACAGGTAAAGGGCAACCCTCTGTGATCTCCCTACCCTCCAGCTGCCTCAGCCTCCTCACTAGTGCACCTCTGTACTGTGGCCCTAGGACAGTTCTCCATTATGACAGTCAGTAAAGTCACAGTTGTTTATTTTAGGCTTACATTTCTGTCCAGACACTCTTCTTTTCTCTGCTTATAAAGCTGGCATATTCTAGGAACTCAATAATATTTGTAGAATGAATATTTTCCAACTTCTAATAATTGAATGTTTACATTTCTAAGATGCATACGAGCCAGTAATTATTGAATGACTAGTGAAAGGAATGAATAAACTCAGCAAGGACAAAAAGCACTATCTTTCACAAAATTTCCCTTTTTGTATTATTTTTCCTTTCAAAAGATTACCTTCTCTTATTCTACTTTACTTATTCTTCTTCAGGTAACACTGATGAGTGAATTATCTCCCTAATGTTGATCCTCCAAGATCATTTATGTTTTTCAAAATGTTGGGATTTGAAAGAATATATCTGTAAAGATAAATTCTCCACACTAGTCAAATGGAAAAACTGTTTTTCAGAATGTGGGAGGGTGTAGTCAGTTTCTACTGTCCCTAAAAATACATACATAGTCTACTCTTCTTGTTTCTCTGCTTCCTTTCTACAAATATTAAGTATACAAGTGCTAAATTCTTGGGAATTAGAAAATAGATCAATTAAAGGAGGGGAAAGGTTCAACATAGAACTTTTCAGGACGAGGCAGAAAAATTTAATATTCTAGGCCAGTGAAGGTGAACCTTTTAAAGCTTTCAGTGATACAAACAGCTGGCTGTGGCATGCGTGCCATAGTTTATTTACCACACTGTTCTAGGCCAAAGGGATAGCTCTCTTCAGCTAGTGAGGTAGAGCCCAAGTTTTACAAGTTGTTTAGCCAAAGTCTATGGAACAATTTCCAATGATATTCTTTCATATATTTTGTAATTACCTTTTGGAGGACAAAGCTGAAATTAGGAGATGATAAATTGGTTGTCTTTCTTGAATTTTGGATAGTTCTATAATAGGGAGCATAGTCTAATGTTTTTCTTTTTCTTTTTCTTTTCTTTTCTTTCTTTTTTTTTTTTTTTTTTCAAAACTGGGGAATGAATGCTGGGTCCTGCGCTTGCCAGGTGTTTTTCTTAGTTATTTAAGGCAAATGTTGTTGCTGCTGTAGGTTTGTAATTCCTATCAATTAACTTATGATTTTTATTCTAGTTCTTTGCTGAAGAGAGCAGTGTCAGCAAAGGGCACACAATTATAACACAAAAGATAAAATCAGACTCTCCTACTAACTCTTTTTGTTCTTTTCAATTCCTTATTTAATTTTTTATGAAGGTATCTGTGTCGCATGACCTCTTTTATCCTTGAGGACTACTTTGGAATATAATTGCAAAAGTAAAGTTAAAAAATAAAAATATACTTTATTATAAAGAATATTTGAACATCATATTCCTAACAGATTTGTTATGTACATGGACAAAAGAATAATTTGTTTACTCAGTACTTGGCTTACTGCAAAAATATTGAAGCATTAACTATGCTGACTGTAAAATTCTCTGTCATTCAATTGAGTAGCTCCCCTGTTACCTCACAGGGAGATTTTCATTGGGCTCGATTTAGCCCCAGTAGTACTATTGCTTGGTTGTGGAGTTGGGCCTAAAATTCATCATCTAATTGCTTTTTAAGGCTGGTGTTCATTTAAGTTCCCTTGCTTGCTTGCACGTTCTCTCTCTCTCTCTCTCTCTCTCTCTCTCTCTCTCTCTCTCTCTCTTTTCCTCAGGGATTTGGGCCACCACTCCTGAACAAAAACAAACTTCCCATGGTAAGAACTTGTAGCTTACATTGTTAAGACAGAATTAGCACACATTTAAAGGTTGACTTGGCTTTTACTTGTGATTCTAGAATTGGCCAACACCTCATCCTATAAAACAGAATGACTTTCTGAAGAGCTGAGCAGAAGAGTTTGGCTTTACAGACAAAAAAGGGCTAAGGAAAGCAAAGATAGAAAACTAATGCTAAAGGCATGTTGGTCATTTCAAGTTCACTTTCCTTGTAGAAGTTAAACTAGAAGGGGTATTACCTTGGTCTGTGGCTAAGACCTGTCTGTTTAGGGATTCTCTCTCTGCCTCCTCCCTCTCCTTCTTCTTCTTCCTCTTCCTCTCCCCCCTCCTCTTCTCCCTCCCCCTCTTTCCTTCTCTCCCTCATCTCTCCCTTTCTCCCTTCCTCTCTCTCTCCCCCCATGTCCCTGTCACCCTCTTCTTTTCTCCCTCTCCCTCACTCCCTCTCTTTCTATTCCTCTCCTTCCACCTTTGCCTCTTCCCCTATCTCTCCCTCTCCTTTTCTTCCCCTCCTCTTTATCTATCCAACTTCTTAGAACATCAGATAAACCACACTTGCTAACATGGAACTTCAGCATGAGTTACTAGATTTTGGCATGGTCTGTTGGGCTTAGTGCAGAAGCTCACTCTCAGATAATGACTTCTGATACATTTTATTTAGAAATGCCAAATAAAACATAGAAAAGATAATTGAACACTAAAGGAAGTTTTTGTTTGTTGGCTCTTAACCCTCACAAGAGTCCTTTGATATAGGCATTATTATACAAGGATTAATCATTAAGAAAATAATATTTGGTTCTGAGGTGACCTGCTTCAAGTCTGCAAACTAAAAAGAAAGGTGAACTTCAACCTACAGCCACTTATTCCATATCCTCCTCCTCTTGCTTCTTGATACTCATCCTGCCCTGCCCATGCCCATGTCCTATTCTTTCTCTAAAATAATCATTTTTCTTTGTAGGAGTTTAACCCAACCTGCTGCACCATACCTACCCTAGAGCTAATCTATGCCTATTCCAACCTTCCTCAACCTCTCGCCCCTAGGACAGGCAATTACCCCACCACCACCCTTTGAGCTAGTCTAGCCCTTTTTACTTTCACTTCACTCTATTGTTCCTTATGCATGAGCAATCCATTGCTTTTAGTTTCAGAGCTTCTTTATACCTTTTTCCTGACTTACTGAAGCTCCCAAATCCTAGAATGGATACCACATGGGTTTCTGGTAGTTAGTGAAGATTCCATTTTCTTTACAGCTTATTATGGAAGAATTATTGATCCCTCTATGGAGAGAAGCAGATGTGTGAAATGTATCTCTGGAAATTTCTGGTATTTTTGTGTACATGTTTAGGATTTGTAGAGTTAGTAGCACACAGAATACAGATAGGTTAGGATTTTAGTATACTTTTGCTAATTTACCATATACAGCACAATTCTTTTTTTCTTTTTCTTTCTTTTTTTTGTGGTACTGGGGATTGAACTTAGGATCTTGTGCTTGCTGGGCAGGCACTTATGCCACTGAGCTATCTCCCTGGCTCTACAGTGTAAGTCTTATGGAAAATGTTTTAGAATTTAAAACAACATAGAAATTCTCCAGAAGCATCACCTTTTAAAGATAGTGCTTCTTTATACATATTCAAGAATGCTAATGATTAATTGGTTTTATTTTATTTAATAGATTTGTTCTTTATTTCTGTGATTTTTTAGGTATCTCTTCTTAAGGCAGGCAGTAAAATGAATGCAGTTTTTCTTTATTTGGCGGAACCAGGGATTGAACTCAGGCCCTGGCGCTTGCCAGGCAAGCGCTTATTCTACTGAGCTATTGCCCCGGCCCCTGGAGTTTGAATTGTCATACAATAAGTGATACTTTATGTCAGCTTTGCATTACATTAATCATCTATTTTTATACTTACCTCCAACTTGACTTTGCGTGTTTTACTTGACAGATTTGGGTTTTCCTCACTCCCAGGTTCTCACCATGAACTTCAGGTTTTTCAGTATTCCTCAGAGCTCAGTTTTTTACCTTAACCATTACAAGAGGAAAGGGTTCCATCCATCTTTAGTTTAATGAAATTGGACTGGCATCATGGCGCACCTGTATTCCCAGCACTTGAGTGGCTGAGGCATAAACAGCCATGAGTTCAAGGTCAGCTTCCACTACATAGTGCATTCACAGCCAGTCTGAATTACATAGAGAGACTCTGTGTCAAAAAGAAATTAGTTAAATGAATACAGGTGACACCATGGAATTAAAGTGTGTGAGAAGGAAAAGGGAAACAAGGTACCCTCAAACAGAAAAATACATTGTGCAATAATTTATGCACGCATGCACACACACACACACATGCATGCACCTCTGAAGGGTACACAGAAAAAATGACTTTAAACCTCAGTATGAAAAGTTCTTTGCAAAAATTGTAAAAGTAGTACTTCTCCTGGCCCTTTCATGTCTTTTATGCTCTTCCGTAGACCTAGAGCAAAAGTATGATGAAACTAATCAAGGAAAGAATATCTGCTTTCAGTTTAGTTCCATCCCTAAACAGCAAGTACATCAACAGCCTATTTATCCTTTTCTAACCTGAATAAAAAACAAATCCCATCTCACTTGCTCTCGTACCCAGTGAGAACATGTGAGAGACAGGCTTAATGTTGATTACTAGGAATAATTTGAGGAAATATCTTCATCCCCCTTTAGGTTGTTTATAGCATTAAGGGAAACAAGCTACAACAGTAAAATTCTAGGCTTATTTTCATATCTTGTGAAATAAACAACACAAATGTTGTTTGAATACTGAATACATTTGTTACACTTTGTCAAAACTGAAATGTATTCTATAATTTAAGAGGGCTGAAAGAAAAACAAGAAGTCCAGTTGAATTTTAGTCTACAAATTGGGTTAGGAATGGAACAGAATTAGTTCATAGGTGCCCAGAATGCCTTGATTTTGTCCTCCCAATAAAAGAGTCAATTTGTAATGTCATTCACAAGTATTAGTAACTTTGAATTATATCAGCAGCTTTATCAGTTACAATAACCTTACTTCTCACTTCCAGTAAATTCATCTGATGGTAAGTGGACCCCCATAACAAAGAGGCAGACATAATTTAGCAAGGTTCAAAGAAAAGCTAGAATAATTAAAGAATTAGAAAGTATTTGTACAGGAAGTGTTAAAAATAGCAGGCTTTTTTCAGCCTGAGGAAGAAAATACTGAATTCTTTTAAAATAGCGTTTTTGAAACTAGAAAAGACTTTCTGCAGTGTAAAGGTTATCAGCGTGGGACCATAGTGTTTCTAAACCTGCTGCAGAGCTTCCCAGAACCCAAATCGCTTGGGCTCAGTCTTACCCCAGAGTTATTGAATTAGAATTTAAGTGGGGGGTGGGTGGGGCTTAGACCTCTGTGCTTTTTCAGAACTTTTGTGATGCTCTGCCTGTACAGCTAGGGTTTGAACAATTGCTCTTGTCACTTATTCTCTTCTCATGAAGCTGACTAAACATGTAGGTGTTTTTAGACTCCTGCATTCCAGGATCTCTGGTCCTGAAGTGCTGGGTACAGCTCAGAGGCAGTGGAAATGAAGCTGGCCTAAAGGGACAGTCCCACTGGGCTAATGCATAGGCATTAGATCTTTTACCTTGGACTTTTCATTTCATTCTCAAAAGCACCTTTTGAGAAAGATACTTTCTTTTCAGAAATGAGAGACTGAAAGCTCACAGAGGTTCAGTAACTCGCCACAGGTAATAAATCACAGTAATCAGCATGTGGATCTAAGATTGTGGGACTTCAAAACCTGCTCTGGCAAATGGATGTGCAAACCAAAGACAGGACAGAATAAAAAACCTCCAAGGAAAACAGGCATTGGTATGAGAATCAAATGAGAACTGAAATAATTGATAACTGACATAATTACTTATTTCAGTATTTGTTTAACCAGTCACTATATAGTCATTCACATGTTGTCTATAAGGATCCATGGGTCTCAATGTGATCTGTTCTACCCAGGGAGAAATAGCGGCAGGGATGAGGAAAAGATAGACAAAACACAAGCTGGGTTAGATGGTGGCTTGTCTGCTTGGTTGGTGAGATGACCCTGTGAGCAACAATATGGACGTTTATTTATACCTTTGCAAAGTTAGTAACACGTGATACAATGTTGCCTAGTGATTAGTAGCTGACAATAACCAGTCAAGATGCTTATCTCAGGACTGAGGTAGCTGTTTTGCTTTAGACACTAAGGCCTAGTTCCACATACACACATTTGACCAATTTTCCAGCTTCTGTGGCTCCCAATATATCCCCCTTTTTTATTTTGTTGTGTTAGATATGATTGTTCCATTGCAGTTAGAGAAGCTGTAGTTGGATAATTCTTTACAGGACTTTTTCATACTTGATGCCAGTCCAAAGATTTTAGGTACTTGAATTCAGCAACATTATCCTATATAGTACAATAGTCCATAGTAGTAGTGAGTTATCAGTACAGCTGGTACTTATCAGAAGTTATTAGTGACTTGAGCCTTTTACAGCTTAGCATATTAATATGGCAATACTTTTCACATCTTGTAGTTACACTTTTCTGGTGTATGGTTAAGACTAAGTTAAAGCAAGACCTGTATAAATACAAATTTAACATTTGCTATCTGACAAGGTAAGTTAAATCCCTCAGGAACCATGTACCTCTTAGATATTCTTTCAGTGTCCACAATCTGGATGAGTCACAGCCATTGCTTGAGAGAAAGCCTGAGAGATGTTTTCTTTCTAGGTGACTCTCCTTAGGCACTCTATGCATCTTTAATCACTTTCCTCTGTGGCCCAATAATCTCCTTGATCAGAAAACTTGGAACACACCTGAGTTACAGGATATCACAGCAGAGATTCTTTTATGTCCTGAGTCCTCATTGACCTTGAATGGATAGGACCTAAATATTGGCTGTCCTTTTATCTGTCTAATTTTTGGCCTCCAAACTTTAGCTGTAAAACATCCAGAAGAGAAGCTGAATGACATTACCCTGTAACAGAGGCAATAAGTGTAACATTACTATCTATCTGAATATAAAACCCTTTAGACATAAAAAGCAGCTGTTATTTTCTAACAACCATGGATATTCTAATATTTAAATCCCTATAGAATGTTAAAAGACAACAATTACACATTTTTACACAGAAATTTAGATATTGCTGGGGAGATAGCGCAGTGGAATAAGTGCTTGCCTGACAAGCTCAAGGTCCTGAGTTCAATCCCTGGTACCACAAAAAAACAAACAAACAGAAATTTAGATAGCAAAGCCATATACACCGTTGTAGCAAGACAATCCTGATGACATTTTGTGACATAAAGTTTTGTTTTAGCAGGACATAACTCTTTTAATCAATCATCTCTAATACATGAGAAATTTTCACATAATTAGTGTCCTTAAATGGGATATACATTACAACTTTTTGTTAAAGGCAGAGTTTTGAATCTAAAAGAAAGTCTTATCACAATAAGCAATTTGCTTTACATTTTGGAAGACCTGTACACTTGGAATCATAAATACACTCAGTATATCGTGAGACTAACAATAATGAATTTCCATGCACATGTGAAAACCTTTGTTTCTTAATTTAGTTTTATACCAAATCCAATTTTTAAGAGAAAACCTTATTGTAATCCTTAAAAAAACTTAGTCTTTTAACCAATGACAAGTTTATTTATTTTTTATTAATTTTATTGAGAAACAAATAGCAATGAGACAGTTTCAAAACCGATTAACAGGATAGTTTCAATAATTAATACGTTGCATATTGTTGTCTTTGTAGTGGTTGTTTATAGTACAAGGTGCAGACATGATATCCTGTCCAAACACTATTAGTGAAAATCTTTCTTCTCATTGAATTAAGAGAAAGTAGCTGTATATCTATCCTATTTTGTATATATAGATACAAAATGGTCCATCCCAATGATCAATTTATTGAGGGTGTCTCCTAAGAGACTATTGAGATTTTTGGGAGCTCCTCAGTAATGAACTAAAGGTTGGCCACAGCTTTTATTCATCAGTTGAGTTCGCTAATAATTTCTCCCCAATGTAAGGAATTATTGCTTAATTAGCTTAAACTTTTTGATGAACTGTATAAACCAATTTTGATATCACTTAGATCAGCGGCTAACTTAGGTGAAAGCCTGCTTTTTTAAAGTCTATATCCTGAATTATATTATGAACAAAAGATCAAAAAAGAAAAAAAGAGGAACAGCTGTTCACAGAACTACACAAAAACACATAAATATACACAGAACAGAAAAACAAACATCTTTACAAAATGAGAGTGCACTCAAATATATTCTTGGCCAACTTAAATTATAGTAACTCTATTAACAACTTTTTGATATTTATAATTATAAATAGACTAGTCAGATTTTGTTATTTGTCAATAAATAGAGCTCTCTTTAGAAAATTTGGAAGGAATAAAATCTTTTATCTATAATTAATATGCATATTTTGTATTTTTGGGTTTTTTTGTCTTAATACTGGTAAAATGTAGCTTAGTTTTGTAATATATATTTTATCACCTATTTAAACGTTAGATTTTATTTTGGCAGTTCCTTCAGTAGATCCCAGACTGGACCTAGCCTCATTGTTATTAACTCCTTCTCCAGATCTGGCTTCATGATATATCCAGACAGTGCACTCTAGTACCCAGATAAGTTGTTCAGCCTTTTCTGAAAAAACACAAGCATACCTTCTGCCTCAGGTTAGCAGTGGACTGGGTCTCTTCCATTGTCCAGCATGGAGATGTCTCCAAAGAACACTTTCTAGCCTCTTTTCTCTTCCTTGATGGAATTCTTTCTGCTGCTGCACTTCCATCTTTTGTAAAATTTAAAATTTTAATAGTGTGTATAGACTAGTGAAGTTGGAAAGATTGATACCCGCTTTTGTTTCCATAATTAAATTTTGACTGTACAGTGAGAAACCTGTATCCTATATTTTGGAGGAGGAAGCCATACATTTCCTCATTTAACCTAATATGACCTATCAGTGAAAAAAAAACAAATTAATTTAACTTATCTGAAGGATAATGATAGTCATTGACACCAGAGAAATTAGCCCAAAATCTGGATGGAGCCAATTAATATTACCAAACGAAGTCTGAAAGTCAGGAAAGGTTGATCTGAACAATTTTGGACACAATATATCTTTGTTGGATAAGTTGACCCAAATATGAAGAAGTTACCATAGCTTGTACCCCTTTGGAGGACACCACTAGGCCTTTAATTATTTAAATGGGATGTCAAAATCAAGCTACTGTTTAGGCATCACTGCTGCACTTCCATCTTTTTACATTGTTACTCCTGTTATGGGTCACTCAGAATAGGAACCAGATTAGCCAAATTGGAATTTGGAAAGCCATTTATTTCTGAGCTCAGGGCCCCCGATCAGCTCTCACATAGGAGAGGACCGAAAGGCTGCTAGCCCAGGAAGCAGGGGGGCTTTTAAAACATGAAACCACTTTCTGTTTAGTAAACAAATTCATTGTCTGACACAAAACAGTGATTTCAGGGTCATTGGGACAACTAGCCAAACTAAATTTCCCTTGCATAGCCTGAGGTTACAAGAAGTTAAAACACATTTAATTTACTTTTGAAGCCATCTCTGTAAACTAACTTTGTTTACAGGGATTGATGAGGTAGGGATTTTATCTAGCAAACACCAAGAAACAGCCACTATTTACTAAACAACCTAGAACAGTGGGTGAATGAATATACATTTACACAATAGAAAACACAAGATTTACATTTATAATCTAAAATGTGAGTTGACCCATTACATTGACCCATTACAACTCCAAACTTCTGTTTCTTTGTAAAATATCAAAGCTTTTTTTAATATCAGTTTTAATTTAGGACCATAAAACAAGCACTCAATCTTTATTTTTTCCCATAATTTTATTGATAAACAAATAGCAATGAGATAGTTTCAAATTAAATTGGTAGGACAGTTTCAATAATTAACACATTGCATACATTCTTCCTAGTAGTTAATTGCTGTATAAGATGTGGACATGATATCCTATTTACAAACACCATTAGAACAAATCCCTCTATTCATTAAGAGAATGTGACTTTATATCTATTCTAACCACTTTAAATACACAGACACAAAATGGACTTTCATCTGTATCCCCTTTTTTTGTTAAGTTCCATTATATGAATATTATAGGTGTGTAAACTCAGCAAAATATTCCAAAAGAGTCTAGTAGTGGATCTTCCGCTTCACTGGCAATGTCAGGAATTGTTGACCTGAGTCCGCTACATCTCAACACAACAGCATGGCTTTACTTCGTATATTTCATTTTTATACTTTTCTTCTGGGTGGTTAAGACCAAGGTAAAGCAGGACCTATGCAACAAGAGTTGTAGCTTTTGGGTCTGATAAGGTCAGTGAAATCCCCTCAGGATTTATCCTGCGATCCTGTACCTCAGATTGTAGAACCTTTGTCAGTGTCAGCTATGTGGATGAGTCACGGCCATTGCTTGGCCAATGTGCTCTCTGTGAAAGCCTGAGAGAACGTTTTTTCTCCATGTGACTCTCCTTAGGCACATTCTACATCATTGATCACTTTCCTCTTTGGCCCCATAACCTCCTTGATCAGAAAATTTGGGACACTACTGAGTTACATGATGTTACAGTACAAGTTCTCATATGTCCTGAGTCTTAATTGATCTTAGAAGGCTAGGGCCAAAATGTTGGCTTTCCTTGTAGCCCTCCTTTTTCTCTAATTTTGGTCTGCAAACTTATGTTGTTAACCATCCAGAAGACAAGCTTATTGTTATTACCATACAACTTAGGCTGTTGAGCTTAACCTCACTATCTGTCTGCATGTCAAACATCTTAGGCATAATAAGGAACAGGTATTTTTCATCAAGTATTGATATGTTGAACTTTAAGTTCCTACAGAATATAATAAAAAACATTTAAAAATTAGAATATATTTTATAAATAAGCATAAAAATTATATACTTCTTATGTTTACATGTAAGTCCAAAAATCTCACCATATACATCCTTGAATCAGGACAGTCCCACAATATTCCTTTTCCTGTCTCTTGCTTTCATTCACCACCCCCTTCTTTTTGAACAATCATCTACCCAAGAGACATCATAGCAGCAACTGGCATGTCATGACAAGCAGCCATATTCAGAAGACCAGAATGATAGGCTCTCCAAGCATGAAACTACTATTACAAATTACCATCTGCAGTGTAGTAGCTTAATTCACAGGTATCAGTATATAAAGCATTCAATCTTATTCGAATTTTAAGTAATCTTTCAAAATATCCCCATTATTGTAAGTCTTTGGGTTTCTTTTCTTTCTTTTTAATGTCTTTAGTACTGGATCTATACAGTCTCACTGTATAGATGGGACTCATAGTGATTCTCCTGTTTTCAGCCTCCTAAGCACTGGGATTACAGGTGAGTGCCACCAGGCCCAATCTCAATGGCCATCTCAGCACCCCCTGGGGCATGGGCAGGGCAGGCATGGCACACCAGAGATCAAACCCCAGCTGCTGAGCTTTGCCTAAGCAGGTGTTGTCCTCTGCTGAGCTATCTGGTCAGCCATGGAATTTTTTTTTTTTAAGCAAATTGTTTTATCTTTAGTATGGAAATAGCCTATCACTTTAATCGAAAAATGTAAAACTTCTTTTTTAGTGTCAATTGTAATGGAAAAAGACAATCACTCTAATTCCTGCTTTTCTGCTAAACTATTCCTGGAGGCATGGCCCTTTGCATCTCTCCAGGTAGGGAGCCTGGCTGCCTTACCTGGAGGCCATCTGCTTATATTTGAAAAAGCCCTTTAAAATGTTTTTCCTTTAATTAATTTTTATTTTTTTAATCCAATATTTCTTTTTAATAACTTTAAAATTCTTATCAAAGAAAGAATGGCCAGTTGAGCAATATAAAATGGCTTGGGTGGATTGAATTATAACTTTGATTTCCCTGCATAATCAACATCAATAACACAAGGCAAAAATCCAGAGACATTTTAAAATGAGGCTGTTGCAGCCTACCAAGTCTTCCACTGTACCCTGAGGCATAGATCCATAGACTCTAGTAGGAATAATTTGGGGCCCTATTTTAGGAGACAGTAGGAATCTGGAGGAGGAACTGAGGTCAAAGCTGCTGCTGTTTGTTATTGCTTGCCGAAGTTAAAAGATGCTTATGACATGAGGGGTGAAAGCACCCCCATTATTTGATGGATCAAGGCTGGCCCCAGTGGAAGTTTCTCTTTCTTTTGGCCTGTAGATGAATACCCTGAGTAGTAGCTTCTGCCAAGGCAGCTCCCTGTACATATGAGGGGCCAATATCTGCACAAATCTGAATCATCTCAGGCTGTGTGGCCTGCTATGCATGGGCTCCTAAAGCCTCTTTACACTACTTATTTGCATTTTCAAAGGCAAGTGTTGAACTGCTAATTTGCTAGCTTCTTTGTCACTTTTAATCCTCTCACTAGCTTACAATCAACATGCAGCAAAATCTTGGAAAGGTTCATCAGAGCCCTGCCTAATGGATGCCTCACTCTCAGAAGGAAGTTCTCTCCAGGCCCTCCAGGCAGCTATCTTAGTTTGCTCATATATCTGTAATGCAAAGGTCAGTTGATTGTGCTAGCAAAAGCACCCTTCCTAATTAGCATATCTTTTGTAATGGCAAAGTTGTGAACCTAGCTGCCATTTCCCTCCAATATTCAAGGAAATTTCCTTTCCATGATAAATAATCTCCTGGATTGAAACATGCTTTAGCTATTCCTTTCCAATCTTTCTGGGCCATAATCTGTTGCTCAAGGTAAAGGGAGCAAGAAGGCCATAAGTAGCAGCAGCTTGTTTTAATTCTTTTAAGGTTTAAAACATACAGATTCATGAAGACTCATTAAGATATACAGCTGGTTCTGGATAGGGACTTGAACTTCACAAACAGGGTAGGTATGTTGAAAACACTCCAGGGACTCACCTGCCAGGCTGGCTACTTTTAGTGCCAGTTGCAAGGGACATACAGAAAGTGACACTAGGTTCTGTGAGGCAGAAGTTCAATCTGTGAATCAATGAAATTTCTCTGAGCTGCCATGGCCTCTGTGTATAGCCACTGTGTGTCCCTGTGATGGTGGCCAATGGATGTTTTGTTCTGGCCCAAATTTTAAACATAAAGCCTAGAGCTTCCAGCTATCCTGGGCCTGTGGGACCAGTCTGGCCCAAGCCCAGGCGCAGCGAGGCTGAGACCTTCTTCCATCTTCTTGGGACCACCACCACCACTATGGAGACCCCCCCCAGAGGGGGGGGAGTGTTCTGAATGAGAACATTTGCCGCATTCTCGGGACCCCCAGAAACAACCGGAACCCAGGCCCGGTGAGTGTGTGGGAGAGCTTTCTCTCCTCCCTACTCCACCTTGTCCCCTTCAGATTCAGCTCAGGCCTGGAATACAGGCCTGGGGTGAAACACTGCAGCTGCAGTCCCTGTAGAGAGTAGGGGACAGAACCACCCAGCTAGTCTGGGAGCAGAACATCTTGCCAGAGGGGCACAACAAGTACACTCACAAGGTGGCAACAGGAAGGAGGTGAGCACAGCAGCCTGACCCAAGCCAGGCACAGCTGAATAAATCCAAACTTTGTAGATCTACACCTAAATTTCATTAGGTTGTAAGGTCATAACTGCACCAAAGCTCTACAACAAAGGTCAGAAGAAAGTGCTATACAAAATGACAATGAGAAGGAGTAAAATGCAATTTCAGAACCCAAGCCCTCCCATAACAAGTGCAGAAGACACTAACACAGAACAAATTGGGAATCACACAGCTGAAATCAATGAAACAGTATCTTCTGAAATAAAGAAACAGCTGCAGAAAGGTATAGATGAACTCAGGTTGGAAATGAAAAAAGAAATCCCTGAATTAATAGCATCTGCAGTAAAGAATCAAACGCAGAAACATATGGAGGAAACTCAATGCCACCCAGAACAAGTGCAGAGGACACTAGCTCAGCTCAAGTGTATGAATTAATAACATCGATAGTAAATAAACAACAGCAGAAAGCTATAGAGGCACTCAGAGCAGAATTCTTTTCTGAAATAAAAAAAAGAATTCATTGAAGTCATAGCATCTGAAGTAAAGAAGAAACTACAGAAACATAGGGAGGAAACCCAATCTGAAAAAAACTGCAGTAAAAGAATTAATAACTGCTTCAAAAGGAGACATCAATAAAAAAAAAAAGAGGAGATTAGAAAAATGATGGATTCCTTGAATGAGGAATACAGGAAAGAAATAGATTGCATGAAGCAGAGTCGGAGAGATATAGAGGAAATTAAAATCTCAATCACAAGCTTGCAAAACCCTTTGAGTGAAAGTGAACACAATGCTTCAGATCTTAAAGATACTGGTGCAGCTAGTGAAAAGTTAAGAAAAGATCTCATAAAAACAACTAGGATGCAGGAAAAAATAATTCAACATTTGCAAGATGATGCAAACATGGACAATATGAGACTAAGAGGTATTAGTGAGAAAGAAGGATTCAATACAAATGACATTAAAAACATATGTGCAGAAGAAATAGCAGAAAACTTCCCAAATATGAGGAAAAAAAATCTGCATTCCACTAACCAAAGCATACAGAACTCCAAATAACTTCAACCAATTAAAAACACAATGAGACATATAATAGTCAAGATCCAGGAATCCAGCATGAGAATAATATACTGAAAGTGCCTACAGAAAAGAAGCAGATCACATTCAAAGGAAAAAGCCATGAGAATTATGGCCAACTTCTCTTCATAATCCATGAAAACAAGAAGAGCATGGAACAGAGTACCTCAAGTCCTCTATGAAAACAAACTCAAACCCAGAGTATTATACCCTGCAAAACTGTTTTTCCAGTTTGATGGAGAAGTGAAATACTTCCATGACAAAGAAGAACTAAAGAATTTCATGGTGACAAAGCCAACCCTACACAGGCTTCAGAACGACATTTCAGAGAGGGACCAAAATGATCAGAACTTCACGAATGAAATCAGAAGCAACCAACTAAATACAGCAAGCAATGAAACACAGGAGAAAAAGGAGTAAACAACAACAGGTAAACACCATGTCAATCATAAGTCAATACATCTCAATTATAACCATCAACATAAATGGACTCAATTCACCAATTAAAAGAAATAGACTGGCACAGTGGATTAGGAAACAAAATCCAACAATATGATATATACAAGAAACACACTTAATTCAAAAAGAAATTCATAGACTGAAAATCAAAGGATGGAAAACAATACTACACGCCTCAGCACCTCAGAAAAAAGCAGGGTAGCAATCGTATTCACACACAGTCTCCACTGAAACCAAGAATGATCAAGCAAAATAAAGAAGGCCATTATATATTGGTTAGGGAAAAATTCAAGAGGAAGAGGTAGCACTCATAAATATGTATGCACCAAACACGGGAGTACCCAAGTATAAAGCAACTCTTAATGGACATGAAAAATCTAATATCCAATACCACAATCTTAACAGGAGACCTTAATACCCCCTTATCCCAAAAAGGTAGGTAAGCCAGATAAAAAATTAGGGAAGAAATAACAACTGAACCAGAGCTTGAAACAACTGGACTTGGTGGACATATACAGAGTGTTCCACCCAAAAACAGCTGAATACACATTTTTCTCAGGTACACAGGGGTCATGTTCTAAAATTGACCACATACTGGTCCATAGGTCATGCTTAAGTCTATGCAAGAAAACAGAAATTATCCCATGCACATTATCTGACCACAGTGCGATGAAACTGGAAATAAATGACAGAAGAAACCAGAAAAAAACCTAAACATATGGAAATTAAAAAACACCCTAGTCAGCAAACAACAGGTCACAGATGCAATTAAGCAAAAAATTCAACAATATCTACAATTAAATGAAAATTGAAACTTATAATTTATGGAATATGATGAAAGCAGTTCTCAGAGGGAAATTCATAGATGTGAACTCACACATTAGGAAAAAAGAATGGGAACAAATAAACACCCTAATGCTGCAACTCAAGAAACTAGAAAAGGAAGAGCAAATCAAAGGCAGAGCCCAAAGACGGGAAGAAATAATAAGGATTAGAGCAGAAATTAATTTAGTTGAGATGAAGAAAGCAGTTCAAATAATTAACGAAATAAAAAGCTGGTTCTTTGAAAGATTAAATAAAATGGATAAGTCCCTACCTAACCTCATCAAAAAGAAGAAAGAAAAAATTCAAATACAAGCAATATGAAATGAAAAGGGTATAAATACTACAAACCCAGTGGAAATTCAGATTATCAATGCCTACTTTGAGATTCTTTACTCTCACAGACTAGAAGACACAGACTAAATTGATAGATTGCTAGAAAGGTACAAATTACCAAGACTGAATCGACAAGATATAACCACTCTCAATAGCCCAATAACAACCAATGAAATACGACATGTAATTAAAAACCTTCCAACAAAGAAAAGTCCAGGTCCGGATGGATTCACAGCTGAATTCTGCAAGAAATTTACAGAAGATGGTCACTATACTCCTCCAACTCTTCAATGAAATTGAAAAGGAAGCAATCCTCCCAAAATCATTCCTGGAGGCAAGCATTATAATGATACCAAAACCAGGGAAGGACGTAACTAAAAAAGAGAACTACATGCCCATCTCCCTCATGAACATAGATGCAAAAATTCTAAATAAAATCCTAGGAAGTAGAATACAGCAAAGCATCTTATAGATCATACACCATGACTAGATAGGATTCATCCCAGGGATGTAAGGATGGTCCAATATTCGAAAATCTATAAGTGTAATACACTATATCAATAGAGCAAAAACTAAAAACCACATGATCATCTCCATTAATACAGAAAAGATTTTTGACAAAGTCCAACACTCATTCATATTCAAAGTCCTACAGAAAATTGGAATAGATGGCCTCTACTTCAATCTGGTAAAAGACATTTATGAAAACCCTATGGCTGATATAATTCTAAATGGGGAAAAATTGAAATCTTTTACTCTTAGTTCTGGTAGAAGACAAGGATGTCCTCTATCACCACTCCTATTCAATATAGTTCTGGAATCATTAGGTAGGGCCATCAGAGAAGAGAAATAAATAAAAGGAATATGAATAGGTAAAGAAGAAGTTAAATTATCATTATTTGCACATGAAATGATACTTTACTTGGAAGACCCAAAAAATTCCACCAAGAACCTATTAGAATTAATTCATAAATTCAGTAGCATAGCAGGATACAAAGTCAATACCCAAAAGTCAATAGCATTTCTCTACACAGATAACAAACACTGAGAGGGAAATTATAGAAACAATATGTTTTATAGTAGAACCGCAGAAAATGAAGTACCTTGGAATTAATCTAACTAAAGAAGTCAAAGATCCTTTATAGGACAATTGCAGTACTCTTAAAAAAAGATGGTAGAGAATTTCAAAAATTGATGGGTATTCCATGAACCTGGATAGGAAGAACCAACATTGTGAAGATGGCATTCTCCCAAAATTGCTATACAGATTTAATGCAATCCCTATCAAACTACCAGCAATATACCTTACAGACCTAGAGAACTCATTTCTATAATTTTTTGGAACTAGAAAAGACCTAGAATAGCAAAGGCAATCCTGGGCACAAAGACAAGGCAGGAAGCATTATAATTCCTGACTTGAAATTATACTAAAAGGCTACTGTGGTAAAAACAGCATGGTACTGGCAACGAAGTAGACTTGAGTTTCAATGGAATAGATTAAAAGTCACTAAAGCCTCTACAAAGACACTCAGCCACCTGATCTTTGACAAAGGGGACAAACATACTCACTAGAAGAAAGATAGCCTCTTTGAGAAATGGTGCTGGAAAAACTGACCCTCTACATGCTGAAAACTAAAACTTCATACAGGTCTATCACCATGCACTAAGCTAAAGTCAAAATGGACTAAAGATCTACACATTAAAGCAGACACACTAAATCTCCTGGAAGAGAAAGTAGGAGGAACTCTTGAAGACATAGGGGTAGGCAAAGAGTTCATGAACAAAAATCAAATCGCATGGGAAACACTTAAAAGAATTAACTGGGACCTCCTCTTATTGAGAAGTTTTTTCACGACAAAAGAAATTACCAACGAAGTGAAAAGACAACCTAGAAATTTGGAAAAAATCTTGACAATACTAAGACAAAGATCTGGTCTCTAGAATTTATAAAGAACTAAAAAATACTAGCACCCAAAAATTTAATGACCCAATCCAGAAATGGGTGTCAGAGATGAACAAACACTTCTCAGAGGATGAAATTAAAGAAGCAAATAAATATATAAAAAATATGCTCCACATCACTAGCCATCCGTGAAATGCAAATTAAAACAACACTGAGATATCATCTCACCCTGGAAACAATGGCTATCATAAAGAAATCAACCAACAACGAATGTTGGAGAGGCTGTGGGGAAAAAGGAACCCTTCTCCACTGTTGGTAGGAATGTGGACTGTTGCAACCATTATGAAAATCAGTGTGGAGCCTCCTTAGAAAACTAGTAGTGGAAATCCCATTTAAACCAGCTATTCCTCTACTGGGAATTTTCCCGGAGTATCTGAAAACAGTATATCATAGTGATGTATGGGTGCCTATGTTTACAGCATTATAATTTGTCATAGCCAAATCTTGGAAATAACCAAGATGCCTGTCACCTGAGGAATGGATTAAAGAGCTGTGGTACTTTTATACAATTGAGTATTACTCAGCTATAAAGAATGATAAACTCGAAGCCTTTATATTGAAGTGGATGCCCCTTGAAGATCTACTCATAAGTGAAATAATCCAGACACATATGTGTAAATACCCTATAGTTTCCCTAGTATAAGAACTCAATAGAAGAAATACAAGTAGAAAGTTATAATACAATTAAAGGGAAAGCAAGAACTGGAGGACTTTGACTGAGGACTAGAAAATGAAGAGAGAGCAAGAAGAGCTAGGAAAGATGTCAGAGGCAAGCCATACAGTTATGTGTGGAAGACAGGTAAGGCAATGATCCTGAGAATCTTCAGAAGATTTTTGAATGTAGCAGTTAATTGCAAGGATTCTCATCCTCCCTAACTATGTATACTGACATCTGTGAACTAAGCAACTGCACTGAAGATGGCAATTTGTAATAGTAGTTTCATGTTTTGAGTGCCTGTCATTCTGGTCTTCTGAATATATGCTCCTTGTCGTGTGACACACCAGTTGGTGCCATGCTGTCTCTCGGGTAGATGATTGTTTAAAAAGGAAGAGGGTGGTGAATGAATGCAGGAGACAGGAAAAGGAGTGTTGTGGGACTGTTCTGCCACCATGTTTTATATGGTTAGATTTCTGGACTTATGTGTAAACATATATAATTCTTTCTTCCTATGTTTAAAATATATATTAATTTTTAAATTTTTTGTCATGTTCTTTAGGGAATTAAAGTTTAGCATATCAATACTTGATAAAAAATACCTGTTTCATGTTAAGCCTTAGGTGTTTGATATTCAGAGTGTGAGGTTAAGCTCAACAGTCTAGGTTATATGGCAGTAGCAAAAAGCTTCTCTTCTGGAAGGTTAACAACCTAAGTTTGCAGACCAAAAATTAGAGAAGAAGGAGGGCTGTAAGGACAGCCAACATTTTGGCCCTAGCCTTTTAAGGTCAGTGAGGACTGAGGATATAGGAAAACCTGTACTGTAACATCCTGTAACTCAGTTGTGTTCCAAATTTTCTAATCAAGGAAATTATGGAGCCAAAAAGGAAAGTGATCAATGATGTAGTGTGTGCCTAAGGAGAGTCACATGGAGAGGAAACATTGTCTCAGGTTAAGAGACCAAATTGGTCAAGAAATGGCTGTGACTCATCCCCATGTGACACTGACAAAGGATGTACAATCTGAGGTACAAGGTTTCAGAGTAAAGCCCGAGGGGATTTGACTGACCTTATAAGTACAAAAGCTACAATTCTTGTTTCATAGGTCTTGCTTTATCTTGGTCTTAACCATCCAGCAGAAATGTATAAAAACTAAGTATAAGAAATAAAGCAATGTTATGTTGAGCTGTAGGGGACTCAGGTCAACAACTTCTGACATTGCCAGTCAAGTGGAAGACCCAATACTGTTGTGGACTACTGGACTATTTTGGACTATTTTGCTGAGTTCACACACCTATTCTATTTAAATGATGGAAGTGAACAAAAAAAGGGGATATAGATGAATGTCCATTTTGTATCTGTATGTTCAAATGATTAGGATAGATATATAGCTACATTTTTTAATTCAAGGAATAGAAGGATTTGTTCTAATAGTCTTTGTAAATAGGATATCATTTCTGCATCTTTTACAACAATCACTAGGAAGGCTGTGTGCAATGTGTTAATTATTGGAACTGTCCTACCAATTAGTATTGAAACTGTCTCTTTGCTATTCATTTCTCAATAAAATTATGGAAAAAATTAAAAAGAAATAAAATAAAATAAACATAAATTCTAACAAATTTGCAATGCCAGCCATATACATAATCAGTGCCAAGGCTATAGTGTACCACAGTCATGACCTTCCCACTTAGCGCCAGGTTCACAGGACTGTAGTTGGTGGTATGCATCAACCTCTGTCACTGCATAGGGCAAACAGGTGCACAGGAGCTGGGGTGTTGACTCTTTGAGCCCAATTTGTACTCCTCCCCATGACAGCACCATGCACCTTGGAAGTAACTACTTGCAATTTAAAAGAACTTCTTTATCTAATTGAGCAAAGCTATAGCGTTTAAACTCTATCTGCTGTACCTTTACTGTATCCTCCTTGTCCTACTTGTAACTTAATTTTATCACTACATCACTAAGTCTTTTGTGCTGGTGGTCTTAGAAAGAAGCACATATACAGGAACAAAGAAAACTACAAACATTTTTATATACATCTACAGACATCTACAGTTCTTGAGACTCTGTCTCTTTTTTTAACTCAATCTAACTTTTTCCTTTTTGGCTTCTCTCAAGAGTGTTTTTCTCTTGTGCTCATTTATTTCTTTTGCCCTTGTGAGCCTGTTTCTGCCCTAGTGATCTTCTATCCTCATTTTACACCTCATATGCCAGTACCAGTGCACACATGTGTTGAATACTTATGGTCATAACCAATCCACTTCCCTCCCTTATGCACACTTTTTGGATGTTTTTCTGCTGCCCTTGCTTATTTTGTACTGGTATCCTGATTGGGCACCATAGGTACGAATCAGTGAGTCTCAGTGTGATCCCATTCTACACAGGGAGAAACAGCATCAAGAATGAGCAAAAGATAGACAAGAAGACAAAAGCTGGGTTAGGTGGTGGCTAGTCTGCCTGATTGGTGAGTTGATCCCATGAGCAACAATCTGAATATTTATTTATAACTTTGCAAAGTTAGTAACACATGACCCAGGATTGCCTAGTAATTAGTAGTCAACATGAACCAGTCAAGATGCTTATCTCAGGACTGAGGTAGCTTTTTTGCTTTAGGCACCAAAGCCTAGTCCCACCTATACATATTTGACCAATTTTCCAGCTTTCAAGGCTCCCAACAGTTGTCCACACTTACTCAGATATTATCACAGAGTGGTGCAATCCAAACATAAAGTCCTTTTTTAGGAAGAATTTTTTCCCCAAAACCAACACATAGAACACATAGAACTTAGTTCTGACTTATGTGAGTGAAGGAAACAGAGGCAGCTTCTACAAGTTCACTTACCAAGTTGTGACTCTCAGCATAGTTCAGATTGTACTTGTCTTTGTCATTTGATCTTGTTCACCAGTCCTACAGGCATTCTTTATGTGTTACCAGACTAGTAATTTAATTTAGGTTACCTCTTATTAGCCGTATGTCCCATGCTAGGAATCTTATTCTCCACTAGTAGGTTGCCATATACCTTTACACTGTCAGGAAAAGGTGAATAATAATTCCAGAAATACTTGTTTTGCGTGGTCATGCTCTCTGTCTGCCGTAGTCAGCTTTAACCATTTTGACAGCTCACGTATTCATACACATAAATACACCAAAGAATAGAGACTTTGTGTAATGTTTTTGATTAAACCATTCCATATTTTTCAGTTGCTTGAGCCTGAGTCCTATACATTACAACTGCTCTTGGACATACTGTACAGTTTAGTGATGAATATATCCTATGAACACAGTGCTTTTTTAAAAAAAATTCATGTATTTTGGTACAGGGTTTCACTATACAGCTTGAACTCATAATGATCCTCCTGTTTCAGCCTCCCTGGCACTGGGATTACAAGTGTGTATCACCATGCTCAGGCTTGAACACAGTGCTTTTTCTTGAAGTATTTCATGGCACCATGGCTATCTGTATTCCTTCCATGAACTGTTGGGTGCCATGGCCTTTAGGTAGGGGAATTTGGCAGTCAACTGCATTCTCTGTTACTAAGGACTGTATTCAGTTTAGGTGTTACTATTTTAATGAAGGTTGGTATCTTCCCTGCAGGTTTTCACTTTTTCAAAGTTTTATCCTTTCAATTATTGTATTAAGTCTTCAAGTATTATTATAATATACATTCTGTTATTCTCTATCTACCTGTACAAGCTCTGCCTAAGAAGTTATTTCATGCAGGTTCTTAACTGAATTTTTTAGTATTGTTTTTCATAAAGCCAAAGCTGAGCTAAACAGTCATGTACATGGATAGCTTTGAAAATGAATATCTCTACACCAATAAATCTTGAATAGAATACTATGAACTTACTTGAACAAATGTTTTGTTTTCAACTCATAAATAGAAGTCGATGTTTTTTATTTTCTGGCAGAAATCTACCTTCACAAAGTCCATGTGCATTTCAGGATAGTCTGATTGTGATGATTCTGTTGTATATGTAAGAAACAAGTCACTCAGAGACAACCTGGAGATGCTATGTGTTGAGAGAAAAACAGCAAATTCTACCACAAAAATGTATAGTATTGCAGTTCTAACATTATTACCTTCAATAAACTATATGATTTGATAGGGACGTATTGTTTTCTGGTATGAATAGTGTTATAATTCATAGAACTTGTCCTTCACTGTAACCTTTGTTTCATCAGTCAAGGGAAAAAAGTACATTTTATCTATGTCAAACTTTTTATAGTGCCTTAGATTCCTCTACTAACTGAGTTGTGCTAGGTTTGGTATTTTAAAGCTAAATTGTCTCTACAAGTGCCTTCCTGGAATATAAAAATAGGATTTTTTTTTCTTTGCCTAGTGATTAATGCTTGTGAGGTCATTTTGGTGGGGCATGTTCATGGTCTTCAGATGTGAAAAGCCTCGTATATGTAAGCATTGGAAGTGTGATTCTTGAAGCACTTGTTACTTTCATCAAAAGAGGATTTATGACAGTGTCATGTTCTACAGTAAGCGCCAATGGTTTTACTCCAAGATGCTCACTTTAAAAAGTAGAGTTTCCTACAATAAGAAAGAAAGAAATGCTGAATTTCTATTTGTTTTTATTCATTCATTTGATTAAAATCTAACAAATACCTACAGGACATTTAAAATTATAATATATTCAAACAAATTTCTTTCTTTTTTCTCTTTTCAGATTTTTAAACTTTCTTGTAACAATTAGAAGAAATTTTATGGTAGACAGTGAAAATTTTCTAGGATATCCGTATATTACTTTCATAGTTTTTACAAATTTATAGTTTTTGCAGCTTCAAATGGTTATAGCACTATCACATAGCATGTGATAGAACAAGCAGCCACCCCACAATCAGGTATTTTGAATAAGTATAAAACATCACATTGGAAAACCTCTTTTGTGGCTGCCTCTGTTTACCTCTTATGGCCATTTTGAGTTTGGGGAAAAGTCAGGAGTTGTGCCCTGCCAGATCCAGTGAATAAGGTGCGTGAGTAAAACATCCTGTAGGTTTTGACAGAAATTACTGAATTGTTTTAGGACACTGATGGAATAAGTGTGTCCAAAGCCAGGGGCAACATTTTGAAGGATATTAATGATCATATGTCCTATTTAATAAAATTTTAATTCACATGTTCCCCTTATTTTACAGTTACACCTTGAGAGTTAGTGAAGTGAATTAAAGAAGGCAAAACTAGATGTTCTAGGCTAAGACAAAGAGTTTTGTTTTGAGTTAAAAGCATTGGAAGGCTCTTCAGTTCTTGGCCAGGAAAAATATGAGGAGAATGATGTTCAGAGATTCTTCTAATAGCTGCATATAGGATAAAGTAAAGCTGTGCAGGAGTGGAGATTGCCTGAGAAGCAGGGTCAGTAATCTGCATGTGTGATATTGAAGCCTGGCTTAACCTGGCAGCAAAGAACACAGAAAGGCAAGAGTGAACCAGGCATGGGACTGGCGATACTCTGGATATTCAGAGTCAGGAAACGAAAGGTCTTCCAAAGGGTGCAGGGGTCGCTGCTCTGCTTAGCAAATATGCCAGTAGAGTAACTCTAATGAAGAGTCATGCAACATCTTATTTTGGTGTCTTAAAGATTCCTTTTTTTTTTTTTTTTTTGAACTGGGGATTGAACTCAGACCCTTGTGCTTGCCAGGCAAGCACTTATTCTACTGAGCTGTCTCCCCAGCCCCTCCTAATGGTTTTTTAAGCTTCTTGTAGACACATGGTCATAAGGATTAAATGATTAGTGGTTGGTTACTAAAGCTGGGATTTTTAAATGCTGTCAAAAGTTGAATATCTTCAAGTGACTTCCTAAATCACATTAATTAAAAAAAAAGAAAAAGAATGTTTTCTAAAAGTCTAAAGATGTTCCAAATGTTCATCACACTTGCTCACTTCTC
The DNA here is from genome assembly GCF_000260255.1 of Octodon degus. Classification (NCBI taxonomy): domain Eukaryota; kingdom Metazoa; phylum Chordata; class Mammalia; order Rodentia; family Octodontidae; genus Octodon; species Octodon degus. The sequence goes on along the minus strand of NW_004524580.1, from coordinate 27,963,986 downwards.
TAACATGTGATTCTTTTGGAAAACAAGTATAAGAGGAGTTTGTATTAATGAGGTTTAACTACTGTGTATAAAAACGATAGGCTCACAGCCTTGAAAGTATATTAATAGACCAAAAGAAAAGAGTCCTGTGTTCAAGCACTGCTTGTTACTTTAGAGCATAATGCTTTTCTATCAGCATGATTATTTTCCATTGACTTAACTCCTTTTTCTTCAATCTTTGAGACGAGAAGCAATAAACAAATAATAAGGTAATTATTGTCTTAGTTACTTTTCTCTCATTTCTGAGACAAAATGCCTGACACCCAAAATTAAAGGGGGAAAGGCTTATTGGGCTCACAGTGTGTGGTGGTTTCAGGACATCGTCAGCTGGTTCCAAGGCAGAGTGGTACGACAGAGGGACATTGCAGAGGAGCACTGGTTCACGGCAAGCAGAAGACAGCAAAGCAAGCTAGCAGCAGGCAAGACAAGCCTCTTGCTGTCCCTTACATTGTATCCAGGCTACTGGAATACTATTGGTAAGGCAGTGCCAAACCAATCAGTGGACTGATTTCATAATCACCCGCCCTTGATCCTAGCCCCCTTAATCTGAGCATCGCACCATGAACTAATCACTCACTCTACATTCAGCCATATCTGAAAAAGCTCCACCTATGACTGAATAAGGCCTTGGGAGGACATCAATGAGATGCTCACTTTAATCTAAATAATTGATGAGTGGTAATTCCTTTTTGGAATCAAAAGTAGATTTCTGTGTTTTTCCCTAACCTGTGAGTATTTCACATTTAGTTGTTCACTTTTTAAAGTACTTCTCAGAAGTCTGAGACTGACAATAAAAATATATAGTTTCATATTATTGTATTGTCTTCAGTACTGCATTTTTAAATAGTTAAATTATTCATACAATCATCACACTTTATATTTATATTAAATAAGTAATATATTT